>NC_058518.1:90401248-91032498 GCF_904849725.1 Hordeum vulgare subsp. vulgare
TAGTAGGATCGCATCTTACTTACGCAAACACCAAAACGGAGATATATGAATTGCTATTTAACCTCATCCAAGGACCTCCTCGGTCAATTCCGATTCAACTAAAGTTGGAGAAACTGACACCCGCCAGTCATCTTTGAGCAACGGAGTTACTCGTAGCGATGAAACCAGTCTCTCGTAAGCGTACGAGTAATGTCGGTCCGAGCCGCTTCGATCCAACAATACCGCGGAACCAAGAAAAGACTAAGGAGGGCAGCAAAACGCACATCACCGCCCACAAAAACTTTTGTGTTCTACTCGAGAAGACATCTACGCATGAACCTAGCTCATGATGCCACTGTTGGGGAACGAAGCATGGGAAACAAAAATTTTCCTACGCGCACGAAGACCTATCATGGTGATGCCCATCTACGAGAGGGGATGAGTGATCTACGTACCCTTGTAGATCGTACAGCAGAAGCGTTAGTGAACGCGGTTGATGTAGTGGAACGTCCTCACGTCCCTCGATCCGCCCCGCGAACAATCCCGCGATCAATCCCACGATCTAGTACCGAACGGACGGCACCTCCGCGTTCAGCACACGTACAGCTCGACGATGATCTCGGCCTTATTGATCCAGCAAGAGAGACGGAGAGGTAGAAGAGTTCTCTGGCAGCGTGACGGCGCTCCGGAGGTTGGTGATGACCTTGTCTCAGCACGGCTCCGCCCGAGCTCCGCAGAAACGCGATCTAGAGGAAAAACCGTGGAGGTATGTGGTCGGGCTGCCGTGGAAAAGTCGTCACAAATCAGCCCTAAAACCCCACTATATATAGGAGGAGGAGGGGGGAGACTTGCCTTGGGGTCCAAGGACTCCCAAGGGAGTCGGCCGAGCCAAGGGGGAAGGTCTCCCCCTCCCAAACCGAAATCCACTTGGTTTGGAAGGTGGAGTCCTTCTTCCCTTTCCCACCTCCTTTTTTTTTCTTTCCTCTTTGATTTTCTTTCCTATGCGCATAGGCCTCTCTTGGCCTGTCTCACCAGCCCACTAAGGGCTGGTGCGGCACCCAAAACACCCATGGGCTTCCCCGGGGTGGGTGGGCCCCCCCGGTGAACTCCCGGAACCCATTCGTCATTCCCGGTACATTCCCGGTAACTCCGAAAACCTTCCGGTAATCAAATGAGGTCATCCTATATATCAATCTTCGTTTACGGACCATTCCGGAAACCCTCGTGACGTCCGTGATCTCATCCGGGACTCCGAACAACATTCGGTAACCAACCATATAACTCAAATACGCATAAAACAACGTCGAACCTTAAGTGTGCAGACCCTGCGGGTTCGAGAACTATGTAGACATGACCCGAGAGACTCCTCGGTCAATATCCAATAGCGGGACCTGGATGCCCTTATTGGATCCTACATATTCTACGAAGATCTTATCGTTTGAACCTCAGTGCCAAGGATTCATATAATCCCGTATGTCATTCCCTTTGTCCTTTGGTATGTTACTTGCCCGAGATTCGATCGTCAGTATCCGCATACTTATTTCAATCTCGTTTACCGGCAAGTATCTTTACTCGTTCCGTAATACAAGATCCCACAACTTACACTAAGTCACATTTCTTGCAAGGCTTGTGTGTGATGTTGTATTACCGAGTGGGCCCCGAGATACCTCTCCGTCACACGGAGTGACAAATCCCAGTCTCGATCCATACTAACTCAACGAAAACCTTCGGAGATACCTGTAGAGCATATTTATAGTCACCCAGTTACGTTGCGACGTTTGATTCACACAAAGCATTCCTCCGGTGTCCGTGAGTTATATGATCTCATGGTCATAGGAACAAATACTTGACACGCAGAAAACAGTAGCAACAAAATGACACGATCAACATGCTACGTCTATTAGTTTGGGTCTAGTCCATCACATGATTCACCTAATGATGTGATCCCGTTATCAAGTGACAACACTTGCCTATGGCCAGGAAACCTTGACCATCTTTGATCAACGAGCTAGTCAACTAGAGGCTTACTAGGGATAGTGTTTTGTCTATGTATCCACACAAGTATTGTGTTTCCAATCAATACAATTATAGCATGGATAATAAACGATTATCATGAACTAAGAAATATAGTAATAACTAATTTATTATTGCCTCTAGGGCATATTTCCAACAAGAAGACCTTGACTATCCTTGATCGACTGGCTAGCCAGCTAGAGTCTTGCTAGGGACAGTGTTTTGTCTATGTATCCACACATGTATCTAAATCTTTCATTCAACACAATTATAGCATGGATAATAAACGATTATCTTGATACAGGAATTATAATAATAACTTATTTATCATTGGCTCTAGGGCATAATTCCAATAGTTTTCACTAGAGGCTTCTCTCATAATGGAAAATAATACGATGGGTGAACAAATTACTATCGAGCAATTGATAGAAAAGCGAATAATTATGAAGATATCTAAGGCAATGATTATGCATATAGGCATCACGTCCGTGTCAAGTAGACCTAAACAATTATGCCTCTACTACTATTACTCCGCACATCGACCCACTCCTGCGTGCATCTAGAGTATTAAGTTCATGAAGAACAGAGTAACACATTAAGTAAGATGACATGATGTAGAGGGATAAACTCAATCAATATGATGAAAACCCCATCTTTTTATCCTCGATGGCAACAATACAATATGTGCCTCGCTACCCCTACTACGTCACTGGGTGAGGACACCGCAAGATTGAACCCAAAACTAAGCACTTGTCCCATTGCAAGAATTACCAATCTAGTTGGCCAAACCAAACCAATAACTCGAAGAGACTTGCTAAGATATGAAATCATGCATATAAGAATTCAGAATAGATTCAAATAGTATTCATAGATAATCTGAACAGAAACTCACAATTCATCGGATTTGGACAAACACACCGCAAAAGAGTATTACATCGAATAGATCCCCATGAAGATCATGAAGAACATGGTATTGAAGATCAAAGAGAGAGAAGAATCCATTTAGTTACTAGCTATGGACCCGTAGGTCTGTGGTGAACTACTCACGTATCATCAGAGGGGCAATGGAGTTGATGTAGATGACCTCCGTGATCAATTCCCTCTCCGGCAGATTACCGGAAAAGGCTCCCAGATTGGATCCCACGGGAACAGAGGCTCCTGGTGGCGAAAAGTATTTTCGTGGCTATATTTAGCGATGGGGGAATATTTGGGAATTTGTAGGCCAAAGAATAGGGTTAGGAGGCCTGCCGGGGACCCACAAGCCAGGCGGGGGCGACCACCCCCCTAGGGCACGCCCTGCAGGCTTGTGGCCTCCCGGCACGCGCCCTGCCCCCTACTCCCGGTCTTCTGGGTTTCTTCTGGTCCAAGAAAAATCATTCCGGAGATTTTGTTCCGTTTGGACTCCGTTTCATATTCCTTATCTGCAATACTCAAAAACGTGAAAAAAAACATAAACTGGCACTAGGCTCTAGATTAATAGGTTAGTCCCAAAAATAATATAAAACAACATATTAATGCATATAAAACATCCAAAACAGTTAATATAATAGCATGGAACAATCAAAAATTATAGATAGGTTGGAGACGTACCAAGCATCCCCAAGCTTAATTCCTGCTCGTCCTCGAGTAGGTAAATGATAAAAAGAATTTTTTTGATGTGGAATGCTACCTAACATATTTATCCATGTAATATTCTCTATTGTGGCATGAATATTCAGATACATAAGATTCAAAACAAAAGTCTAATATTGACATAAAAACAATAATACTTCAAGGATACTAATAAGGCAATTGCTTCCTTTCAAAATAACATGGTCTTAGAAAGTTATCCCTACAAAATCATATGGTCTGGCTATGCTCTATCTTCACCACACAAAGTATCTAAATCCTGCACAACCCTTATGAAAATCAAGCAATTGTTTCACACTTTTTTACGTTCTCAAACCTTTTCAACTCTCACGCAATACATGAGTGTGAGCCATGGATATAGCACTATAGGTGGAATAGAATATGATGGAGGTTGCAAAAAGAAAGAGAAGACAGCCTCACATCAACTAGGCGTATCAACGGGCTATGGAGATTCCCATCAATAGATATCAATGTGAGTGAGTAGGGATTGCCATGCAACAAATGCACTAGAGCTATAAGTGTATGAAAGCTCAAAAGGAAAACTAAGTGGTTGTGCAAAAGATGTAATTCCACTAGTTATATGAAAGTGATAAAATAGGAGACTCTCTATGAAGAACATGGTGCTACTTGGAAGCACAAGTGTGGAAAAAGATAGTAGCATTGTCTCTTCTCTCTTTCTCTCATTTTTTCTTTTTCTTTTTTCTCTTTTTTTTGAATGGGCTTCTTTGGCCTCTTTTATTTTTTGTAAAGTGCGGAGACTCATCCCAACTTAAGGGAATCATAGCTTCCATCATCCTTCTCTCACATGGGGCAATGTTCTAATAATGCAAATCATTACACCTTTATTTACTTACAACTCAAAGATTACAACTCGATATCTAGAACAAAATATGACTCTATAAGCAATATGGAAGTGATGGTGCGTGTCATAAAAAAGGGACGGTGGTGTTGCATGGCAATATATCTCGGAATGGATATGAAAATGCCATAATAGGTAGATATGGTGATTGTTTTGAGTAAAATATATGATGGCTGTTTTGAGGAAGGTGGGTTTAATGTAGTCGCGAGAGTTGGGCGGTACTAGAGAGGCTGGCAAAGGTGGAAGGGTGAGAGTGCGTATAATTCATGAACTCAACATTAGTCATAAAGAACTCACATACTTATTGCAAAAGACTATTAGTTATCGAAGCAAAGTATTAGACGCATGCCCCTAGGGGAAGGGTTGGTAGGAGTTAACCATCGCGCGGTCCCGACCTCCACATAAAGGTTGACAATCATTAAACAAATCATGCTCCGACTTCATCACATAAAGGTTCACCATACGTGCATGCTACGAGAATCACAAGCTTTAACACAAGTATTTCTTCTAATTCACAATTACTTACTAGCATGACTCTCATATCACCATCTTCATATCTCAAAACTATATGCAAGGAATCAAACTTCTAATCATATCCAATGCACTTAATATGGAAGGTTTTATTATATCCCTCTTGGATGCCCATTATATTAGGACTAAATTCATAACCTAACCAATTATCATGTTGTTTAAAGAACTCTCAAAATAATATAAGTGAGATACGAGAGTTTAATAATTTCCATAAAACACCACACCGCCGTGCTCTAAAAGATATAAGTGAAGCACTAGAGGAACATTGCCTAGCTCAAAAGATATAAGTGAAGCACAAAGAGTATTCCAATAAATTCACGATTCAGCATGTCTCTCTCAAAAGATGTGTGCAGCAAGGATGATTGTGGCAAACTAAAAAGTAAAGACTCATGTCATACAAGATGCTCCAAGCAAAACACATATCATGTGGTGAATAAAAATATAGACTCAAGTAAATATATCGATGGATTGAAGACGAAAGAGGGGATGCCTTTCGGGGCATCCCTAAGCTTAGCCTATTTGGTTTCCTTGAATATTGCTTGGGGTGCCTTGGTCATCACCAAGCTTAGGCTCTTGCCACTCCTTATTCCGTACACTACTGGAATCAGAGAATTTGCCGTCAGCCTCCTCTTTGTCGTCTGCTAGCTGATGGCAAAGACCCTATTTGTCGTCACTCACTAAAAACGGACGGCAAAGAGCACACTGATGACAAAGATACTCTTTGCCATTAGTCTGGTCTTTGTCGTGCGCCAGCAGACGACAAAGAGCAGGATGGCAGACGTCAAAGAGCACGGGGCGGCCCACCACGCACCCCCTCTCTCCCCATAACAGCCGCTCTCTTTGCCGTCCGCCTTACACCTCTTTGCCGTCGGGGGGGGGGGGGGGCAGACGTCAAAGAGAGGGCGCCCCTAACGGTTGTCTCCCCACCCCACGTCCCCCTCTCTCCGACAGATCTCTCTCTGTCTCTCTCACCCCCTCTCTCCGACAGATCTCTCTCTGTCTCTCTCACCCCTCTCTCCGCGAGCACCGCCTCCCTCGATGTCCCCCTTCGCCCGTGCCCTCGCCCTTGCCCTCCTCGTCGTCCGCCCTCCGCCCGCGCCCTCGTCCTTGCCCTCCTTGCCGTCCTCCCTCCGCCCGCGCCCTCGCCCTCGGCCTCCCTACCGCAGTCGGTGCCCTGTCCCCGCCCCTGCCGCAGTCGGCGCACTGCCCCCGCCCGACGCCCCTGCCGGCGCCCTGCCCCCACCCCTACCGCAGCCGGCGCCCTGCCCCCCCCGACGCCCCTGTGTATGCATGATCCTGCAATGACACGCTCCAGACTACGACGAGCCTTATACGCACGTCATCAACCTTTGTGCAGCTTGTCTCCTTTTTTGTTTACACAACAAATCTCACGTGCATGAGCACCACAGCACGCTCCATTGCATCTGCCCAACTACGCCTCGGCCAGAAGCTCCCTCAACCCGCCTGCGTACTGCGTCGTCCAACGCTTCAACCTGCAACCAGCATCGTGCCATCTCTCCAGGCCAACTGCTTCCACCTTGCACGCGCACTAACCCTGGTTCCTATGCACGTCGCCTCGGTCTGTGCTTTCCGTCGGATGATCACACCTGCACACGATCCAACTCGCTGCCGCCGATTACTTCTGATGAACAGAACTCCCGTCGTTCCATCAGTCTTTTCTAGTCGCACAACTCGACCACTAATCGGTTCGACGAATTCCGTTCCACCTCTAGATCAACTTCCGCAGCATCTCAAAATCTTGATCATGATACCACTTGTTAGAATAATCCGAGGCATACCATCGATCTACCGAGGACCAAGCAATCGCACGAGCATGACACCGAGATTTGTTAACGAGGTTCATCGATATGGCTACATTCCCGGAGCCTGACTACGGGCGCTCCTCCCCGTGACACCGTCACAATACCGTACCCCGGACGCCCGGGCGCCGACACATGCCGCCGGCTCCCCCACGTACCTGTGCTATTATGTTGGCATAGGCTACATCGTGTGTCTATCCCCGCTATATATGAGAGGCCTAGGGATACATGTGTCCTTAAAAGACACGACTTCTACCTTGTCTACACATCGTACGACTACAAATTTAATTGTAACCTAACTTGTATAAATAATATTCGACACAATTCTAACAGCATGTATGTCTGTATTGTATACAGAGGAGCTGCCTTAGACCCCGAGTAAACACAATCCACTACAAGGAAAGGGCATGATAAAAAATGTCAACGAAATTTCACATTTTCAATGGGGTACAAAATGATACAAAATATTTATAACACCACAGTTTTGAGCTACATTCAAACTAATTTCAAAATAGATTTAAATTAGGTTAGAACTCATTGCAATTAAGTGAATTTTGAAAGCTTGAAATTCGAAAGCAATTACGAAGTATGCATTTTGTTTAGAATTTTCACATATTTTGGTGAGCTCTGAATTTGTACTCTTTTTGAAATTTAAAACCTTGGGGAGAGGAACTATGAAAGTCGGTTTGAATTAAGTTACCGATGGTGAAAAATGTTTCAACTTCTTCCTACTTTTTTTGAACTTCTGCCATGCATGGAAATAGAAGATAAAACATACACGTGGCATGTCATAGCTAGATCATTTCTGAATCGCTTAGAATGCCTGGGTATTCGAAAGTATGGATTTTCTAAAATTCTGATTCATATATCTCCTTCTCTCTCTCTGACATAGTATCTCCTCTCTCTCTGACATAGTCAAAGAAGACAAGCTGCGTACGTTGACGATGCAACGACAGCCACAATAGGCTCACCGGTATATTTTTTAACTAGTGTTATTGTGTTCAAAATTATTTGACCCCATAGCAACGCACGGGCAATTACCTAGTTCTTCAAAAAAATAAAAATATCAGAAATATTCACAAATTAAAATGTTTGAAAATTTAAAAAATGGTTGGCAAATTCCAAAAGTGTTGGTATTTAATGTCCGTGTTTTCAGAAAAAGTTCACAAATCTGAAAGATGATTGTACTTTCCCAGAAAAAGGTCGGGTTTTCAATTAGCGTTCAAAACTTTAAAAATGTTTAAGATTTCATAAAAATGTTCGCAAATTTGAAAAAATGTTTGTGAATTTGAAAAAGAAAATGTGCTTTTAGTAAACTTTTAAATTTTGTTTCTTGGCAAATTTAGGAATGTGTTCGTGTAAATGTTCATTTTTCTTTTTAAAAAAGTGTTCGCTACAGTACCCTTGGTGGGTTGGCTACAATGCCTCGGTCTGGTTCACCTCACTGCCTTGGGTCGGTTCGCTATAATATCCAGTTCAATACAGGAAATCCACCCAATTCACTACAATGCTTGATCCCTCCCTACGCCTGCTCGCTTCGCTCTTACTCCCTCGGTCCATGAATAAATGTATATATAAACATTTTAAGACAAATTATAGAGTGAAGTAAAAAAAACTGCATTAAAAAGATGCAAGCTATCATCTCTCTCATCTTTAATTACTCTACACCCAATGAGTTAAGTGCATGCAAAAAGTAAGAAGATCATGTGTTAAATGTTATTGGTCTTGATTACCATGTAATGAGAGAGAGGCATTTTTTTTTACTTTATAATGCATTGGGAAGATAGATGTATTTTTTTATGAACAAATTTTAAAGCTAAATGTACATTTATTCATAGACGGAGGGAGTACGCCACTAGGCCGGCCGAGTCGGGTCGCGTATGCATTTCCGTGGTAGTTCGGCGCAATAAACGAAGCTCCCCATAGAAATCTGCTTATGGTTCCAAAATATTGTTTAATACCGAATTCCAAAAACTATAAAGAACTACTCTCCTCTCACAACCCTTATTACTTCGAGGTATCTATGGTCACAGAATGATTTACAACTGTAGATAACTTATGTAGTGGGCCTAATACACATCTCTCTCGATCCATTTTATATCTCATTTTATACACCGGGGTTTACGGGCAGCAGATGATGATGACGATGCAATTAAAATAGAACGAGAAACCTTCTTCTTTTTCTGCAAGGAGAGAAACCTTCTGTGTTAAGTCAAAGTTGCATGAATATATGTGATTGCATTCCATTAATTACGGACAGACTATTAACTGCCTTGATCTGGTATTAAATGCGTTGACCTAGGTTCTGCATTAGCAGAATTACACACTCGAAAAATTGTTAGATTTTAGCCTGAGTGCACTATAAACAAAATAGAAGAGAGTATACAAGATTAGGCCATAGCATATTGGTGTCCGTCAAACACAAATTCTCTCTTTGGGAGAATCATGGGAAAGAACTATGTCCTCTGGCCAAACATGGTTGTCGCCTACCTGAGAATGTAACTTCGCCGAAATGGCATCACATTGGTAATATACATATATCATTGGATCCTTCCTCAATAACGCTGCATCCACTCCACTACGCGTCATTAACCTCCAATACGGAGCTGATACTTCCAAGTTCCAACGTAGCTACTGAGGAAGGGATACGACATGCGAGATAGTGAAAGCATTACCAGTATATATCCTGTATGCTTGGCTCACACAGTTCCATCTAGCAAGCTCGATCGAGGTGCCTGTCCTCACTAGCTACCGACTATTCCATCTAGCCAAGCTGAGCTACCAGTAGTATAGCAGAAGGCGCTTCGCTGAACAAGGCAGGATGGTACACCATCCTGTGAACCAGCTGCAAAATGAGCTGACGCAAGCGGCACCGACACCGGCACCTGCACCGGAACTAGAACCTGCACAAGCACAAGGTGGGCATACCTCATTGTGGCACAGCGAGAAGATGGTGGGAACCCAGATTGAGCTCCTCTTGTTACTCTACGTCGTCATTGGCGCCATACAGGTGGTGGGCAGCCGGTACAGGCGCACCATCAACAGCGCCTATGTCAAGTACCCACTATGGATGGCATACTCTGCCAGCCAACCCTTGGTGGCATATACCCTTGCTGTTATGTACAACTCTCCGTTCAAAGAGACCCAATCTCTACTCACTACTCTGTTTGTTGTCGTTGCTTTGGGGAGAGTGAACACGATGACAGCTTACAAAGTTGACGACAACAAGCGGTACGCCGCCCACTTCTTCCGGCATGTCCTGTTTGTGGTGAGCTTCATGTCCATGGTCATAACCATCCCCCACGTCTCTGGGTTTAAAGGTTGGTACATTCTCATTATGTACCCGATCGTGGTATTCCTGCTGATCTTTTTTCTGACCATGAATGGTGGAAGGGCCTGCGCAAATATCATGGCAAGTAGCTTCTCAGACAAGGGGAGCTTATACCCCCAAACGCATATGAAGACTGAGCACTTGGTAGAACTGCCTTATGACCCAGTATCTCTTAAAGGGTACAACTACCTTGTTTTATCTTTCGATGAGGAGAAGAAAGAGCACCGTAAGGACAAACGGGAGAGGATTGTGGAGGTGAAGGAGAATGATGATGATGATAAGGAGGAGGATGTGGAGCTGGACGAGAAGAATGGGGAGGAGGAGAAGGACCTTGAAAAGGATGATGAAAGTGATCAAGAAAAGGAGGAGATTGTGGAGGTGAAGGAGAAGGACGATGATAATGATAATGATCATGATGATGAGGAGGAGGAGGAGCAGATGAAGGAAATGGATGATGATTATGATGAAGGGGAGGAGAAAAGTGATGATGAGGATGAACCATACCATATTACAGTTAGCATGGTATGGAGATCCTTATCAGGTCCGTTCGGTGAAAGTGAAGGTCCACGACTGAAGGAACTGTGCCTTTCCTTTGCCTTGTTTCAGCTATTACGGAGGCGTTTCTTTGGGGCCGATTGCCCTGAAGCGAAGCTTCAGAAAACGCATGACCTGGTTTTCAAAGGATTACTCTTGGATGTAGAGAGAAACTACCAAGGTGCATATAGGATAATCGAGACAGAGCTGGCTTTCACTTATGATCATTTCTTCTCCACCACTAATTCCTTATTCAGTGAACGTGGTATCGTTGACATCTGCCTCAGCATTTTTTGTGTTGCTGTCATATATCCTTCAGGAATAACTTCATTGATCAAGCATCTCCTGCACTATAAACAGGAGTCTCTCAGCTCACCTAGTACGGTGCCATGGGGAAGAACAGGCATACTTATATGTGTAGTACTTGTCATGCTGAGTTTAGCACTGGAGCTGCTACAGCTTTATGTTCTTATTTCATCTGACTGGGCTAAGGTAGAACTTGCCAATCGGATTGTCTTTATGAAAGGCAAACCGCTTCCAAGCTTTGTGCTCCGTACTCCGCTTCCAGGACTATACTTCAGAAAAAATCTCCCACAGTTATTTGGTTATTGGCAGAATAAGATTGGCCAGCACTCGCTAATTAAGGATTTGCATGGAAAATCATTCATCCCTGACCTGGTGGGGTCTTTGTCTTATTTGTTTAAGTCCATTAATTCCTATACTCCAGCTTTCCCTCGAGGATTTTTTGATCGTGGTCTTAAGAAGGCAGATCGCATTCCATTGACAGACACCATCAAATTGGCCATTGCTCGAACTCTCAAAGACAGCAATGGTCAACTGTTGTGCGGAGTACCATCATTGCAACGGATTTTTCAAGGTGAAGAAATTCCCTTATGGGCATGCAATCACGAAAATCCTGCCAGAACCATGTTGATTTGGCATGTTGCAACCGAGTATTGTGTCATCGCACAGTCTCTTAAGCCTGCAGAGCTAGAACTCAACCATATTGTTGCCCAAGAAATATCAAGTTATTGCGCATATTTGATGGCGTTTGTGCCAGAACTGCTCCCGGATCATCCTTTGGAGACCACAAGATTGTTTCATGAAGTGAGGAACCAGGCACTAAACTTGTTGCGCAAAGACAGGACACCGGCTGAGAAATACAAAAAGATGAGAATCTACAACCGGCAACATGAGACGACCTTTGCAGCGGGGATCCAGTTAGGGAAGAAGCTTGAAAAAATGGGAGATGACAGCAGTCGGTGGAAGATACTGGCAGATCTCTGGACTGAAATGATATTGTACGTAGCTCCATCGGACAATGCAAAGGATCATATACAACATCTGGCAAATGGAGGTGAGTTTATAACACACCTGTGGGCGTTGCTCTCCCATGCCGGCATTCTAGAGAGGGATCAACAGATCCATGGCCATCCTCCTGCGGAATGTTCAGCATCTCGTGAACCAACAACCTATGCTGATGAGCAAACATGCAGAAATGATCATCAGCTGGATCCTTCCGTTCAAGCTACAAAGCTACAACAAACGGAGGTAGAAATGACTACACCAATGGAGTGTCGTATTGATATTTCTGAAGTTTCAAGCTCCACCAAGCAGCCCTGACTGAATAAGTGTGAGCACTCTTCACTGTCAGGTGGTATAAAATTGTGGGAGTTCAGTTGTTTGCAATTAGTCAATCTGTTTGATGCCTCCAGTAGTAAGACCTGTTATGACAATCTAGTTGATTTGTGTTGCTTCCAGTAATTTACTATGCCTTTCACTCTGTAATATGGTTGTGATTTGTAAGTGCCATGCATATGCTGATATGGATGCTAACCATACTATGGTTTTCAGGAAACATTAGGTTTGGTCAAATATGCTTACGCAAGAAAATGTAGGCCGACACGAGATTTCCCATGCTTTTTACTAGAAGTTGGGTTATGCCCAGCATGGCTTAGGTTCGCAATGGTTATTTCCCCAGTGGCGTTGAGCGCCTCCTTGAATGAGAGAATGTGATGCCCTATGGTCTTGTTATGGCCTTGTGAAGCTGCCACCTATGCAGCATTGAGATTGACAATGACTAATTATACATGCGGTATGCACTTCTAAATTGGCTGAACCCTTTATATTTTGCATATATCATAAATCTATTATTTTATACTACATTAATGAGACTCTAGAAATCCCCACATTAATCAACAACAACAAATCCTGTAGTCCCAAACAAGTTCGGGTAGGCTAGAGGTGAAACCCATAAGATCTCGCGACCAACTCATGGTTCTGGCACATGGATAGCAAGCTTCCACGCACCCCTGTCCATGGCTAGTTCTTTGGTGATGCTCCAATCCTTTAGATCTCTCTTTACGGACTCTTTCCATGTCAAGTTCGGTCTACCCTGACCTCTCTTGACATTATCAGCATGCTTTAGCCGTCCGCTATGCACTGGGGCTTCTGAAGGTCTGCGCTGAATATGCCCAAACCATCTCGGACGATGTTCGACAAGCTTCTCTTCAATTGGCGCTACCCCAACTCTATCTTGTATATCATCATTCCGGATTCGGTCCTTCCTTGTGTGGCCACACATCCATCTCAACATGCGCATCTCCGCCACACCTAGCTGTTGCACATGTCGCCTTTTAGTCGACCAACACTCAGCACCATACAACATTGCGGGTCGAACCGTCGTCCTATAGAACTTGCCTTTTAGCTTTTGTGGCACCCTCTTGTCACAGAGAATGCCAGAAGCTTGGCGTCACTTCATCCATCCAGCTTTAATTCGATAGTTCACATCTTCATCGATATCCCCATCCTTCTGCAACATTGGCCCCAAATAACGAAAGGTGTCCTTCTGAGGTACCACCTGCCCAACAAGACTAACACTCCCTCCTCCTAGTGCTTAGTAGTACTGAAGGTTCACCTCATGTACTCGGTCTTAGTCCTACTAAGTCTAAAAGCTTTCAATTCCAAGGTTTGCCTCCATAACTCCAACTTCCTGTTGACCCCCGTCCGACTATCATCAACTAGCACCACATCGTCCGCAAAGAGCATACACCATGGGACATCTCCTTGTATATCCCTTGTGACCTCATCGATCACCAAGGCAAAAAGATAAGGGCTCAAAGCTGACCCGTGATGCGGTCCTATCTTAATCGAGAAGTCATCAGTGTCTCTATCACTAGTTCGAACACTTGTCACAACATTATCGTACATGTCCTTGATAAGGGTAATGTTCTTTGCTGGGACTTTGTGTTTCTCCAAGGCCCACCACATAACATTCCGCGGTATCTTATCATAGGCCTTCTCCAAGTCAATGAACACCATATGCAAGTCCTTCTTTTGCTCCCTATATCTCTCCATAAGTTGTCGTACCAAGAAAATGGCTTCCATGGTCGACCTCCCACGCATGAAACCAAACTGATTTTGTCATGCTTGTCATTCTTCTTAAGTGGGCTCAATGACTCTCATAGCTTCATTGTATGGCTCATCAATTTAATTCCACGGTAATTAGTAACTCTGAACATCCCCCTTATTCTTGAAGATTGGTACTAATATACTCCGTCTCGATTCTTCTGGCATCTTGTTTGCCCGAAAAATGAGGTTGAAAAGTTTGGTTAGCCATACTATCGCTATGTCCCCGAGGCCTCTCCACACCTCAATGGGGATACAATCAGGGTCCATCGCCTTGACTCCTTTCATCCTATTTAAAGCCTCCTTGACCTTTGACTCCTGGATTCGCCGCACAAAACGCCTGCTAGTATCATCAAAGGAGTCGTCCAGATCAATGGTAGAGCTCTCACTCTCCCCATTGAACAGCTTGTCAGAGTACTCCCGTCACCTATGCTTAATCTCCTCGTTCTTCACCAAGAGTTGCTCTGCTCCGTCCTTGATGCACTTGATTTGATCAACATCCCTCGTCTTCCTCTCTCAGATCTTGGCCATCTTATAGATGTCCCTTTCGCCTTCCTTCGTGTCTAACCGTTGGTAGACGTCCTCATACGCCCGACCCTTTGCTTCACTCACAGCTCGCTTTGCGGCCTTCTTTGCCATCTTGTACTTCTCTATGTTGTCTACACTCCTATCCAGATATAGGCGTCTAAAACAATCTTTCTTCTCCTTAATTGCCTTCCGGACATCATCGTTCCACCACCAGGTATCTTTAGCTTCTCTTCTACTTCCCCTGGACACTTCAAACTCCTCTAAGGCCACCTTACGAATGTAAGTCGCCATCTTCATCCACATATTGTCTGCATCACCTCCTTCCTCCCAAGGGCCCTCCTTAATTACCCTCTTCTTAAACGCCTGAGCTAGCTCCCCCTTGAGCTTCCACCACTTCGTTCTAGCGACTTCGGCACGCTTGTCCCGCTGGACACGAATCCGAAAGCGGAAGTCAGCAACCACAAGCTTATGCTGAGGGACAACACTCTCTCCAGGTATCACCTTACAGTCTAGGCATGCACGCCTATCTTCTCTTCTCGAGAGGATGAAATCAATCTGGCTAGAGTGTTGCCCACTACTATAAGTCACTGGATGTGATTCTCTCTTCTTAAAGAGGGTGTTAGCTATGATCATGTTGTAGGCTAGCGCAAAGCTTAGGACTTCTTCTCCTTCTTGATTCCTGATGCCAAAACAAAATCCCCCATGCACCCCTTCAAAACTTGTGTTAGATGTGCCCACGTGGCCATTGAGGTCTCCTCCTATGAAGATCCCTTCGCCAATCGGTACACTCCTAACCATGTCCTCCAAGCCTTCTGAGAACTCCCTCTTGGTGTTCTCATTGTGGCCTACTTGCGGGGCATATGCACTGATAACATTGAGAACTAAGTCCCCAACTACCAGCTTGACCAGGATAATCCGGTCCCCATATCTCTTGACGTCTACCACTCCATACTTGAGGCTCTTGTTGATCAAGATGCCTACTCCATTTTTGTATGCAACCGTCCCCGTGTACCATAGCTTGAAGCCGGTACCCTCCACCTCCTTCGCCTTCTGTCCCCTCCATTTGGTCTCTTGGACGCAAAGGATGTCAACACCTCTCCTCACCGCTGTATCAACTACCTCCCGAAGCTTACCTGTCAGAGACCCTATGTTCGAGCAACCTAAGTGAATCCTCCTAGGCTCGGCTAGCTTCCTTACCCTTCGCACTCGTCGAATCAAATTCCCACATTAATCAGAGAAACTAAATTATACCCATCTAACCTTTGTGGGGCCAGACTATAATAGTTCTGATTAATCAAAAAATAGCTAAAAATAATTAATTTTAGAAAAATTTGGCCCACTAGGCAAGCTGGGTTGCAGGATGAAATCTAGATGGGCTTTACGGGAGGAAAAGAACCATGTAAAAAATAAAATAAAAATAAAATACTGAGGAGAGAGTGAGGAAATAATGGTACTGTCGTGGGTATAAGTCTGACAGTAGATGTGTAGGGTACGAAAGGATGGGCAGAGCCTTAGCTACGGCGAGGTTGTATGACTTCAGGCCCCTCTACGGTGGAGGTAAAAGCCCTACGTCTCAGTGCTCTTGGGAGCTTGATGTCGAGTGGAATATGGATTACAGTGAATTGCTAACCCTTGCACCAGTGGGGAAGGGCGACTTATATAGAGTGCGCTGCCCTTCACAACGGTTCGGTGCACAGGGGTGGAGTAGTGGTGATTAAATGTCTACGTTACAGGTAACGTATGCCGTAAATTGTAATAAAGGTACATAAAAGCGTATGACCGTTGCCCTCCAGGGGCGGTTACGATGTACAGAGTGGAATCCAGTCGGTAAGTTTGATACGTTCCGAATGGTCATTTCCGACTGGATGATGGAGGAATCATCACCGACTGGATGAAGGGAAGTCCTTAATTCAGTCAGAACTGACTAAGGGCCTTGTCCCTTATGAAGGGTAGTCCTTGGGTAGGACCTATAGGGAAGGCCTATGAGCCTACCCTAGGACTATAACCCCATCATTAGTCCCCGAATGGATCGGGGTTGGAACGACGAAGCAACGCTTGGAGTACGGATCCGACTGGTATGGATGCGACTTTGGCGTTGTTTGCCTCGATCCATTTCATCCTCTTGACCAGAGATCCGAGTGGACATATCTGTGAAACGAACCGTCAGAAACCGAGTGCTTCCGTGGAATCTTTTGACGTGACCGGTCAACTGACAGCGGCGGATTTTCTAGGATCCTCAAATTTCGGTTGCCGCGCGCTCAGCGGGGATGACGACATCGTCATCGAGTAGTATCTGCCGCCTCGATTTCCGCACCTTCATCTCCTCCACTAATATCGCAGCGACCGGTCGGGGGATAAGATTTCGGGGCCACCTGCTAGTGACCCAGTCGGAACCTTATTTAAACCTTCTCAGCGAGGGTTTCTCGTTGCACTCGCCTGATAACTCGCACTCGCTCCGCCTCTCCCGTGGCTTCCTGCGCACCCCAAGCTCCCTCCTTCTCCTCCTTCTCCGCGGATCTGCAGCCTCCACCATGACGAAGGGGCAGACGAGCAAGCTCGAGGCGCAGAAGAAGAAGAAGACGGAGGCTCCCGCTCAACGACGACAGCGGGCACTACCGGCGGGGTGGATCCAGGGGGATTTCCTCCCCTCCACGGTAACGAAGAGCGACATGCTGGAGCTGGTGGAGCAAGGCCTGATCGAGAACGAGTCGTGGAGGCTGCCGGCGGAGGGCGAGACGGAGCCGGCGCCTCGGGGGGATGAGCGCGTCTTGCTGCTCAGTCACGTGTACCGAGGCTTCTCTCTGCCTCCTCATCCCTTCTTCAGAGGTATAATGAACCACTTTGGGGCGCAGCTCCACCATTTCCCCCCCAACGCCATAGCTCATCTCTCTGCCTTCGTCGTGCTTTGCGAGTGTTTTATCGGTTGCCCTCCTCATTGGGGGCTCTTTAAGTACATCTTCTCCGCCAGATCCCAAACCATCAAAAGACTTAGCCACTCGGATGACAAAACCCATCTCCTCCAACTCTGCGGAGGCTTAGGCTTACAGAAGAAAAGCAAATGTAGCTATCCCGCTCTTCTGTTGTCTGAATCCGTTAGGAACTGGCAGTCGACTTGGTTCTACTGCCAGGATGTCGCTTGTCCGAATGCCGCAACTGGACTGCCACCTTTTAGCCTGGACCGACCGGCTCCGCCTAGGCAGCTTGCGTTTACGAAGATGGAAAAGATCCAGATTCAGCCTCTGGTCGACGCGCTGGTAGATGTCGCCCGCAAGGGAGTCACCGGCATAGATTTGCTGGAGGTTTTTCTGGGTCGGCGTATCCAGCCTTTGCAAGGTCGACATCATGCCATGTGGCACTACACGGGGCCTGAGGACTCCACTTGGACTCACCCTGAGTGCGTGACCGGGGAGGTTGTGGCGGCATGGGTCCGCGGCATCACAGTCGCCTGCGATAACCCCAGAGGAGCCCAGCGAGTGAAGCCCTTCCGCGCAGACAACCCTCCTCCGAATGAGGTGAGAATACCTTGTCGAGTGCTTACAATTCCCTTAGATTTTCCGCTTTTTCTTGCATCACTGTCTGACGTCTTATGTTGTCGACCGTATCTTGTGCGGGCGTGGATCAACTGGTATTCCCCCGTCTCGAACGGGAATCCGGCGGAGGAAGAGGAAGGTAGCCAGGAAGGCAGTGTGGAGAGCGCCGAGTATGTCTCAGACAGCGGGGAGACGGAGGAGGAGTCCGAAGAAGAGGAGGAGGGGGATGAGGAGCAGGGCTCGCCACCCCCACCACTAGAGCCTCGAACTAAGCGCCGTCACGAGTGCCCCGTCAGCTCCCGTGACTCCGTCGGCTTCTCCAGCGGCCCCGAGTGCCCAGTCAGCTCCTCCCGTGGTTCCGAGTGCCTTGCCAGCTACTCCCGTGGCTCCGAGTGCTCGAAGCACAAAGAGGACCAGGGACGCTGCTGCTGAGCCTGCGGGCCAGCCTTCCAAGGTGATACCTCGGAAGGCTCTGCCGCGGATGAGGATCGCCGTTCCCGTTGCCTCAGCGTAAGTGTCTTGTTCTCTTATCTTCTTTCAGTATTTGATTGAACTCATGTTTATTGGTCGAGTGGATTTTAATCGATAGAGCTGCTACCTCCGCCACTTCTCCGCCACGCGAGGAAGACGATCCCATGGATATGGACAACGTTGCCACATCCCAGCAAGGTACGTCATGACGACTCCGAGAGCCCAAATTATTGTTTCGCGAATTCTGTCTTTGATCTTGCCTTTTTTTCTGTGGTCTCACGTCGTTCAATCGGGCTTCCTTCAGAGGTGATTCATGTGGAGGAGGACGACCTGAAGAGGTACAAGCAAGCTGCGGTGCCTGTCCTTGAGGTTGTTCCATCTGCTACTACTCCCGCCATGGACGCGCCACCAGCCGAGACGATGCCGTCGATTGGAACGGCGCTCATCGCTGCTGAACCGACTGGAGCAGGACTTGGGATGCCCAAGGAGTCTCTAGTGGTGCCAGGTCCGTCGACTGTCCAGTACGACACCCAACGCCTCCCGGAAGATCAGGTGGGAGCTGCCAAGGGGGCCATGGTGCAGGCGGAGTTGATGGCGGGTGATGCCAAGAGAGCGTACGATCCATCGCGTCTCTGTACAAGAGAAGCTTGGAACTCCGGGAAGATATCCGAGTAAGTGGGCTAGTAAGTATTTACTTTCCTCTTGTAACCCAGTGGGTGTTTAAGCAATATACTCGGATGCAGTATGATTATTTTGCAGTGGGTTCACTCTTAGTGAACCCAGTGGGTGTAGTCCCCGAGGCTTCTGTCGAGTGCTTGCACCGGTAGTTGTCTTTATATACATTTTCTTTAACTTGATCACATCAAAACTAATCTATTCGAATATTACCGGTGGGGGCACTCCGAGTGCACTTACTAGAAGTAGTCTCCGAGAGTAATTTTACTCAGGTCGGGTAGTAGTAGTGTCATAGGCTTGTTTTTGTTATTTAACTCAATAGGGCGGACCTGTTTGAGCTTCATGGCAGTGGGGTCACTCTTAGTGAACCCACTGGGTGTAGTCCCCGAGGCCGCTGTCGACTGCTTGCGTCGGCAGGGGTCTGAAGAACTTCGAGCTTTTATTGTTTTCCTTGTTGAACTTGTCTGATCTTCTCTTGGCGCTGGTTTGCAGAAGACTTGCGAGATGGGGTCAGCGTACAACGCTCTGAACGCTGAAAAGAGTCAGCTTGCTGCGGAACTGGAGGCAACTCTTCGTGACTTGGCTAGTGTGAAGGGCGCTCTGGCTGAACGGGAGATGTCCTTGGAGGAGTCCCGTGAGGCAAACAAGGCATTGGTGGCCAAAATGAGAAAATGGGGAAACAAAGAACCGAGCTGATGGGGCAGATGAAGGTGATGAACAGGCAGTGCATATCACAGGAGAAGTACGTCAGTCACTAGGCAAGGAAGATGATTGCGCTTCTCGGTGGTAAGTCCTGTTTTTCCGAGTGCTTGTTGACTGTGTATTTCATTCTGCGCTTACTTTCTGCTCGTCTTGTCTTTGCAGATTTTTGTATGGACGCTGAGGCTGAAGAAGCTGACATTGAGCGGTCGGTTATTCTGAACATTCCACTCGGCGAGGACGCCAATCGAGATATGCTTCGAGCGCACATTCGCCTGGGCAAAGTGGGACCTTTCATCAGTCGACTGAGAGAGGTCGTCGGCCGAATTGACAAGGAGCTGTGGCCCGAAGACGAGTCCCGGCAAGAGATGGAAGGGTTGATGACTCGGCTTGAGGACGTCCCGAACCGAGTGCAGGCGTGGAAGAAGTCTGCTGCGCGCTGTGGTGCGGACGTGGCGCTGTCGCTGATCCGAGTGCACTGCAAGGAGGCTCGCGAAGAGAAGCTGAAGGCGTTGCAGGTTGCCAACACCAAGAAGCTTCGATTCGAAGATTTCATGGAGACCTTCTTTGAGAGCGCCACTCGCATCGCAGACGGGATCGACCTCGACACTTTCGTGGAGCCTGCCAGTCCCAGTGCCAGTCCTGACGACGCTTGAGAAAACTTTTACCTCGGTATGCCGAGTGTTACTTGTATCAAACTTTGGCCACTTCTGTTGGCCGTCACATTCGTGGTTCAGTGTGGATAAGCTTGATCTACACCGAACCGACTATCTTTAAACCAACTTTGAATTGGAACCGAATATTTTGCTCTTCCTTCGACAAAAAATTCTTTGTTGAAGCTAGTGGCAAACATGCGAAGCATGTAGTTGTCAGTTGTCTTGACATCTGCATGAGCATCAATGAGGGTCTGCTAAGCCTCCGAGTGGATTTGGAGGATACACTCGAAGTAATATTTTTACTTAGGCGATTCTGGATCGCAGTTAGGTCTCCGAGTGCGGCGTCTCGTGCGCACTCATAGCGAGTTGATACTCATGTAGTTGTCAGTTGTCTTGACATCCACACGAGTCTCCAGGAGGGTGTGCTAAGCTTCGAGTGGATCTGTAGGATACACTCGAAGGAAGCTTTTACTTAGGCGATTCTGGATCGCAGCTAAGTCCCTGAGAGCGGCATCTCATGCGTACTCGAAGGGACTTGGTACTCATGTAATTATCAGTTGTCTTGACATCCACATGAGTCTCAATGAGGTTCTGCTAAACCTCCGAGTGGATCTCTAGGATACACTGGAAGGAAGCTTTTTACTTAGGCGATTCTGGATCGCGGCTAAGTCCCCGGGTGCGGCATCTCGTGCGCACTTGAAGGGAGTTGGTGCTCATGTAATTGTCAATTGTCTTGACATCCAGATGAGTCTCAATGAGGTTCTTCTAAGCCTCCGAGTGGATCTCTAGGATACACTCGGAGGAAGCTTTTTTACTTAGGCCATTCTGGATCGCGGCTAAGTCCCTGAGTGCGGCGTCTCGTGCGCACTTGAAGGGAGTTGGTGCTCATGTAATTGTCAGTTGTCTTGACATCCACATGAGTCTCAATGAGGTTCTGCTAAGCCTCCGAGTGGATCTCTAGGATACACTAGAAAGAAGCTTTTTTACTTAGGCGATTCTGGATCGCGGCTAAGTCCCCGAGTGCGGCATGTAGAGCACAGTCGGAGAAAGTTGGTACTTAGGCAATTCTTGATCGCAACTAAGTCCCCGAGTGCGATGTTTAGTGCACACTCGGAGAAAATTAGTACTTAGGCGATTCTTGATCGCAGCTAAGTCCCCGAGTGCGACGTTTAGTGCACACTCGGAGAAAATTAGTACTTAGGCGATTCTTGATCGCAGCTAAGTCCCCGAGTGCGACGTTTAGTGCACACCCGGAGAAAATTAGTACTTAGGCGATTCTTGATCGCAGCTAAGTTCCCGAGTGCGACGTTTAGTGCACACTCGGAGGAAATTAGTACTTAGGCGATTCTTGATCGCAGCTAAGTCCTCGAGTGCGACGTTTAGTGCACACTCGGAGAAAGTTTGTACTTAGGCGATTCTGGATCGCAGCTAAGCCCCCGAGTGCGACGTTTAGTGCACACTCGGAGAAAGTTTGTACTTAGGCGATTCTGGATCGCAGCTAAGCCCCCAAGTGCGACGTTTAGTGCACACTCGGAGAAAGTTTGTACTTAGGCGATTCTGGATCGCAGCTAAGCCCCCGATTGCGACGTTTAGTGCACACTCGGAGAAAGTTTGTACTTAGGCGATTCTGGATCGCATCTAAGTTTTTTTGAGACCGGAGTCTGCGAACGCGGAAGAATTTTGAACATGCGAAAGCTCAATCTGCTTTGTATTACTTCAACGATACTTGTTCTTTACATTGCTTCAGTCGACGGTCACGTGTAGAAGCGCTTCAGGAGATCTCCATTCCATGCTCGCGGCTCGTCCGTTTCCCTGTCGAGGTTGTAGAGTCGACATGCTCCGTTGTTCAGCACCTTGGAGATGATGAAGGGTCCTTCCCAGGTGGGAGCCAACTTGTGAGGTCTCTGCTGAACCACTCGGAGCACCAGGTCGCCTGCTTGGAATGTACGACTCCTGACGTGTCGCGCGTGAAAGCACCGCAGATCTTGTTGATAAATGGTTGAGCGAGTCAGTGCCATCTCACGCTCCTCCTCTAGAAGATCTACTCCATCTTGCCTTGCTTGCTCTGCTTCAGCTTCGGAGAAGAGTTCAACTCGTGGAGCGTTGTGAAGCAAATCACTCGGAAGGACTGCCTCTGCTCCGTAAACGAGGAAGAATAGGGATCGCCCTGTAGATCTATTTGGGGTTGTGCGGAGACCCCACAGCACCGAAGGCAGCTCGGTGACCCATGCGCCGGCAACATGTCCCACTTCTCACAGGATTCGAGGCTTCAAACCTTGCAGAATAAGTCCATTCGCCCGCTCTGCTTGCCCGTTTGTTTGGGGATGCGCCACAGATGCAAAATCCACTCGGATACCTTGGCCTGTACAGAAACCTTTGAATCTATCCGAGTCAAAGTTTGTGTCATTGTCAGTGATCATGCTGTGCGGTACCCCGAATCTGGAGATGATGTCCCTGAGAAACTTGATGGCTGTAAGGGCGTCGAGCTTCTTGATGGGCTTGGCTTCATTACACTTTGTGAACTTGTCGACTGCCACCAACAGATGTGTGAATCCCCCTTGGCCTGTCCTCAATGGAGCGACTGTATCTAATCCCCACACTGCAAACGGCCAAACAAGAGGGATTGTTTTCAACGCAGATGTTGGCTTGTGAGACTTGTTAGAGTAGAACTGACAGCCTTCACATCGGTCGACCATATCCTTTGCCATTTCATTCGCCTGCAACCAGAAGAAACCGACTCTGAATGCTTTGGCAACGATTGCCCTTGAGGAGGCATGATGACCGCAGGTTCCCGAGTGAATTTCTTCCAGGATTAACTGTCCCTCCTCTGGGGAGATGCATCGTTGAAGGACGCCTGAAACGCTTTCCTTGTACAACTGGCCATCAATGATAGTGAACGACTTTGACCTGCGGACGATTTGTCTGGCTTGGACTTCGTCTTCTGGTAATTCTTGCCTCAGGATGTATGCAATGAACGGCACAGTCCAATCGGGGATGATAGCAAGAATCTCCATGATCAAATCAACCACAGCAGGGACTTCGACTTCAGTCGGATCTGTCGAGCTCTTTGGCTGTATTGGTTCCTCTGTGAAAGGATCTTCTTTAACTCAGGGAAGGTGAAGATGCTCGAGGCAGACGTCGCTCGGGACTGGTCTCCGAGTGGATCCAAGTTTCGCCAATTCATCAGCTGCTTGGTTTTTCAATCGCGGAACATGGTGGAGTTCTAGACCTTCGAACTTTTTCTTGAGCTTCCTCACTGCATTGCAGTATGCGGTCATGGTGGGGTTCCTTACGTCCCACTCCTTCATCACTTGATTAACTACCAAATCTGAATCGCCGTAGACCATCAGGCGACGGACGCTGAGTGCGATGGCCATCCGCAATCCATAAAGGAGAGCCTCATACTCTGCCTCATTGTTGGAGGAATCGAAGTGTATCTGCAACACATACTTGAGTTTGTCACCTTTTGGCGATATGATCACAACGGCAGCGCCGGAGCCATTCAACATCTTGGACCCATCGAAGAACATTGTCCAATGAGCCGAGTAGATGTCGGTTGGTTGCTGTTGTTCTACCCATTCTGCTATGAAGTCAGCCAGAGCTTGAGACTATATAACTTTCTTGGCCTCGAACTTGATGTCGCAGTATAACATCTCCATCGTCCACTTCGCCACTCGGCCCGATGCGTCCCGATTGTGGAGGATTTCTGACAACGGAGCATCAGAAACGACAGACACCGAGTGGTCTTGGAAATAATGAGCTACCTTCTTCGCAGTCATGTAAATCCCATAGATAAGTTTTTGATAGTGGGGATACCTCTACTTGGAAGGAGTCAGGACTTCGGAGACATAATACACTGGCCGCTGAACCTTGTACATGTAAATCCCGTAGATAAGTTTTTGATAGTGGGGATACCTCTGCTTGGAAGGAGTCAGGACTTGAGAGACATAATACACTGGCCGCTGACCCTTGTATGTTTTGCCTTCTTCTTCGCGTTCGACTGTGAGAACAGTGCTGACGACTTGATTTGTAGCCGCGATGTACAGAAGAAGGGGTTCTTTACTGAGCGGAGCAGTAAGAACCGGTTGGGTCGAAAGTAGGACTTTGAGGTCGTCGAATGCGATTTGGGCTTCGTCTGTCCACTCAAAAGTATCTGATTTCTTCATGAGTCGGTACAGAGGAAGTGCCTTCTCGCCGAGTCGACTGATAAACCTGCTCAAAGCCGCTAGGCAACCTGTGAGCCTTTGAACATCGTGTATTCTGACCGGCCGCTCCATTCGGACGATGGTCCCGATCTTTTCGGGGTTGACGTTGATTCCTCGTTCGGAAACGAAGAAACCGAGTAACTTTCCGCTGGGAACACCGAATGAACACTTGGCTGGGTTGAGCTTGATATCATACCTACGAAGGTTGGCGAATGTTTCTGCCAAGTCAGTCAGCAGGTCGGAACCTTTGCGTGACTTGACTACGATATCATGCATATACGCCTCCACATTTCGACCGATCTGGTCAAGGAGGCATTTTTGGATCATGCACATAAAGGTTGCTCCTGCATTCTTCAAACGAAATGGCATAGTGATGTAGCAAAAGCACCCGAATGGGGTGATGAAGGCTGTTTTTAATTCATCAGGGCCATACAGACGGATCTGATGATAGCCCGAGTATGCATCAAGGAACGACAGACGCTCGCAACCCGCAGTCGAATCGATAATTTGATCAATGCGGGAGAGCGGGAAATGGTCTTTCGGGCAGACCTTATTGAGATGCTTGAAGTCGATGCACATTCGGAGGGACTTGTCCTTCTTGGGCACCATGACAACATTGGCGAGCCACTCGGAGTGGTGTACCTCGCGAATGAAGTTGGCTGCCAAAAGCTTAGCCACCTCTTCTCCGATTGCCTTCCTCTTGTGCGCAGCGGACCGACGCAGGCGTTCTCGGACAGGCCGAGCAGCAGGATCCACATGCAGTCGGTGCTCAGCCAACTCCCTGGGTACACCTCGCATGTCAGCGGGCTTCCATGCAAAAATGTCCCAGTTCTCACGGAGGAATTGGATGAGCTCGGATTCCTATTTAGGATCGAGGGTGGTGGAGATGTTCGTCGGAGCAGCGGTGTCGTCCGTCGGGTGGATGCTGACCTTCTTCGTCTATCCCACCAACTGGAATGCGGACTCCGAAGCTGGCTTCTTCGAACGCATCAAGTCAGCGGGGCCGACTGTCTTCTTGTACTCGTCGAGCTCGAGGATAGCCATCTGTTGATCGGCGATCCTCGATCCCTGCTGCAGACACTCCTCGGCCCGCTGCCGATTGCCTGTGATAGTGATCACACCTTTTGGGCCTGGCATCTTCAGCTTCAGGTACACGTAACATGGACGGGCCATGAAACGCGCATACGCCGGGCGGCCCAGAATCGCGTGGTATGCACTCTGGAAGTCCACCACCTCGAACGTCAGTTTTTCCTTGCGGAAGTTCTTGTCGGAGCCGAAGACGACGTCCAACGCGATCTGGCCGAGTGACTTGGCCTTTCATCCAGGGACGACTCCATGGAACTGCATGCTACTCTCGCTAAGTTTGGACATCGGGATGCCCATCCCCTTGAGAGTGTCAGCGTACATGATGTTCAAGCCGCTGCCGCCGTCCATGAGGACCTTGCGCAGTCGGACTCCTTCCACCACCGGGTCGACGACCAGGGCCTGCCTCCCTGGGGTGGGTACGTGTGCTGGATGATACGACTGGTCGAAGGTGATCGCGGTCTGAGACCATTTGAGGAATGTGGGGTTGGTCGGGGTGGCCATGTTCACCTCCCTGTTCACCAACTTCAGTCGACTCTTGCTTTCAGCGTCAGCAAAAATCATCAGTGTGGCATGGACTTGGGGGAACGGATCCTCCTTGTCCTCCTCATCCTGTTCATTGTCCTTTTCACTCGGCTGCCCTTCGCCGAGCCCCTGGATCAAGAGGTGACATTGCCGAGTGGTATGCTTCAGAAATATGGCGTTGCCCTCTTCATCCATCTTCGTGTGGATTGGACATGGCTGGTCCAGGATGTGGTTTCTGAACTGCTTCTTCTTGGGGGTGAACTGAGCCTTCCCCTTGCCCTTGAACTTAGCATTGGTAACGGCTGCGGCCTCTGCCTGCGGAGTGGACGGAGCTTTCTGCTTCTGCTTCCGAGTGCTGTTCCCATCTCCATCGGCGACTGCTTTGTGCTTGCCGCTACGAATGTGGTCCTCTTCTTCGCCATTTGCATAGCGTGCCGCTATCTCCATCATCTTGCTCATGGAGATGTCGCCTGTTCGACCGAACTTCAGGTACAGATCTCTGTACCGCACGCCTGCCGTGAAGGCGCAGACTGCTTGGTGCTCTGTGACGTTCTCCACCGTGTGGTAGAGGGTTGTCCAACGCTGGATGAAATCGCGTAGGGGCTCATTCTGCTTCTGGACACAGTGCTGGAGCTCAACGAGACCAGCAGGGCGTTTGCACGTCCCCTCGAAGGTCCTGACGAAGACTCGGGCCAGATCTGCCCAGCTATAGATGCTTGAAGGAGCCAACTGGTTCAGCCACGCTCGTGCCGAGCCGTCGAGCATCAGGGGGAGATGTTTCATGGCGACCTGGTCGTCTCCACCGCCGATCTGGACTGCCACTCGGTAGTCGTCCAGCCACGTTTCTGGCTTGGATTCTCCTGTAAACTTGCTAATCCCCGTCGCCAATCGAAAGTTGGGAGGGATGTCAGCCGAACGGATGGCTGGACTGAAACACTCGGGGCCAGAGACGATGGTCCTGCTTCCACTCGGACGATCTACATCGTGACCATCGCGGTGGGCCCGGCCCCTGTCGACCCTCCTTTGGGCGATATATCCTCTTGCGTCAGGTCTTGGATCATAAGTGTCACCGACCGAACGCCGATCATCATGATGTCGAGGGCCGTAGGGCCCACCCCGCAGAGGGGTGCGTGAACGGCGACGATCTTCGGGATTCATGGAACGGCTGCCTCCCCTGTGTTGCTGATGAGAACCGGGGCTATGAACTAACCGATGCGTGTTCGCGCGAACAGAACTATTGTGGATCCTGTTGTGCGATTGGGAGACCGCCGAATTTTGCTGTTGCGCCGTGTGCAGCAGGGCACGGATCTGCTCAATCCCTCTGCCAGCCTCTGAATCAGTCGGCTGGAGGGAATCGGCTATCTTGGCGGCGGCAGCCAGGTTGAGGACGGGTGTGTGGAACACCTCCACGTTGCTCTGACGAGTGCGCCGACTGGCAGAACGGCGGGGCTGACGACGAGCGCCGGATGTTTCGCCGACCTCGTGCTCGTTCTGGCCAGTTTGGCGGGGACTTTCATGGGAGTTGGCCATGTGCACTTCGGCTGCAGGCCCGTGACCCACGTACTCGGAAGGACACTCAGTCGGAACTAAGTCCGAGCACTGGGACGACGACGCAACTACAACCGACTCGAGAACCGCCACTTGTGAAGATGCGCTCTGGCGCGCCTGGGCGTGTTGCACCCATCGCTGGAGCCGCGGACGGCGAAACCGCTTGTTGCGGCGCGTGATGGGGGCGAAGGTCGACACCGGAGCCGACTGCTGGAGAAGAAGGATGCCGCGGGCGCCGGCACGAAAGTGCGTAGCCCCGTGACTGGGGAGCGCCTCGATGTCGAGAGGAGCATCCCGAAGCCATGCCGAATCGTCGACGATGAAGGAGAGAGCGTCGAAGAGGATCTCATGACCCATGCACAAATCTCCACCGGACGACGTGATGAAAAGATGTAGTCGCAAACTCGACGAAAGTCGCTTAGACGCCTGCCCTACGGTGGGCGCCAACTGTCGTGGGTATAAGTCTGACAGTAGATGTGTAGGGTACGAAAGGATGGGCAGAGCCTTAGCTACGGCGAGGTTGTATGAGTTCAGGCCCCTCTACGGTGGAGGTAAAAGCCCTACGTCTCAGTGCTCTTGGGAGCTTGATGTCGAGTGGAATATGGATTACAGTGAATTGCTAACCCCTGCACCAGTGGGGAAGGGCGACTTATATAGAGTGCGCTACCCTTCACAACGGTTCGGTGCACAGGGGTGGAGTAGTGGTGATTAAATGTCTACGTTACTGGTAACGTATGCCATAAATGCTAATAAAGGTACATAAAAGCGTATGACCGTTGCCCTCTAGGGGGGGTTACGATGTACAGAGTGGAATCCAGTCGGTAAGTTTGATACGCTCCGAATGCTCATTTCCGACTGGATGATGGAGGAATCGTCACCGACTGGATGAAGGGAAGTCCTTAATTCAGTCGGAACTGAGTAAGGGCCTTGTCCCTTATGAAGGGTAGTCCTTGGGTAGGACCTATGGGGCAGGCCTATGACCCTACCCTAGGACTATAACCCCATCAGGTACTATGGTAGATCAAAGGCTTTTTCGGGTTGTGATGGAAGTAAAAGATTTTTGTACTAGCTGAATTAAAAGCCTAGTATTATTCCATATATACAAATAAACATTAAATTTTAAAATATTATAAAATAAATGTTCTTTGAAAAATATGTTTGAGAGTGCATGAAATTTTCTTAAACAAAGCATCTTAAAAGAATTTTCTAATCCCAAATATTCAAGTTTAGAATGCATAGTAACCTTCCTAAAATTATGCATTAACTTTGAAAAAAAAATATAATTCAATGGTTCCTAACTAAACCAAATCCTTCTTCAAGCATATTTTTGGACAAACTACATGTTTGTAGAGAGATAAAAGGGTGTTGGACTAATTCTTTTTTATAATGTAAGGTCAAAATGACAAAAAAAATCAAAAAAAAAAAACAAATTAGGTTTTACTATCTAACGTTGCTTTGTTTGTCACTATAGATTCACATATCACAATTACAATATATCTATCTAGTACTGTTGTGATATTTGAAAAAATGTAAGTATTTAGAAATATTAATACCTATGCTCCTGAAAAATTAATGCATATACTCGACATTCCTTTGGAGATGTCTAGATGCCATTAAGGTAGTATTTTACTTAAGAAATGATTTTTTATGTAGGGGTAGATTTTTTTGCAAGGTTTTATTTCTTTATATGGAGATTAGATATATGTTTTAATCAAATATGAAATCCTTTACTCGGTGAAGTTGATGAGTTAGTGTTGGGTAATCTAGGTGAAAGGACGTGGATGCCGCCTAGAGGGGGGGGGGGTAAATAGGCGCTTTAAAATAGTCATGGTTTAGGCTTAAACAAATGCGGAATAAAACTAACGTTTAATTAGTCAAGCAAAAAACATAAAACAACTAGGCTCACCTATGTGCACCAACAACTTATGCTAAGCAAGATAAACAACTACAAGTGATAGCAAGATATATATAACAAGAAACAATATGGCTATCATAAAGTAAAGTGCATAAATAAAGGGCTCGGACAAGAGATAGCTGAGGCACGCGGAGACAACGATGTATCCCGTAGTTCACCCCCTTGCGGATGCTAATCTCCATTTGGAGTGGTGTGGAGGCACAATGCTCCCCAAGAAGCCACTAGGGCAATGCAAGATGTCGTGATTCCACTAAGGGACCCTTGAGGGCGGTTGCCGAACCTGTACAAATGGAAACCCTTGGGGCGGTCACCAAACCCATACCCTTTGGCAATCCTTGGGGCGGTCACCGAAACCCGTACAAATTGCTCAATCTCCACAACCTAATTGGAGACCACGATGCTTTCCCGAAGTTTTACACCACAATGATTAAGCTCCGAGGCACCACCAACCGTCTAGGGCGCCAATGCACCCAAGAGGAACAAGCTCTAGGGTGCTCAAACACCCAAGAGTAATAAGCTTCTCAAACTTCACTTCCACGTATCACCATGGAGAACTCAAACCTATGCACCAAATGAAATGGCAAGGGCACACGGAGTGCCAAGTCCTTCTCTCCCAAATCCCACCACAACAACTAATGCTATGGAAGAAAATGAGAGGAAGAACGAAGAATAACACGAAGAACTCCAAGATCTAGATCCAAGGGTTCCCCTCACAAAGAGGAGAAAGTGATTGGTGGAAATGTGGATCTTGATCTCCTCTCCTTTCCCTCAAGAACTAGCAACAATCATTGGAGGGATTGAGAGTTAACAAGCCCGAAGAAGGTCAACAATGGGGGGGAGGGCAAACACGAGCTCAAAGGATAGGGTTCAATGGGGAAGAACCCCCTTTTATAGGAAGGGAAAAATCCAACCCTTACCCCCTCAGCCCGCACACAAGCGGTGCTGCCGCTCCAGAGAGCGGTACTACCGCCCATATGAGGTAGCGGTACTACCGCTGCCAAGAGCGGTGCTATCGTAGATAAGAGGTTGTACCGCCTCCTACTACCGCTCAGGATCCATTGAGAATTCCAGCCCGAGAAAACATGGACGGAATTAGCGCGGTAGTAAAAAGTGGTACTACCGCTGCCAAGCGGTACTACCGCGCTGAACTACCGGCCAGAAACCACCCAGTCCAACACAAAAAGTGTCGAGACCCCGAGGCAGCGGCACTGGCCAAGGGCACTACCGCCCGAGAGCGGTACTATTGTTGACCAGGGCGGTACTACCGCAGATAAGAGGTAGCACTGCTGCTAAGAGAAGTACTACCGCTGGGGTCTTTCTGGACCAGAACAGAAGCAACAGATGAATGCAGGAACACCAGAAGTGCCATAACTTATGAAAATGAGCTCCGAATTGAGCAAACTCAAGCTTGTTGTATTCAGGACGACAAGAGCTATCCAACGGCGATGTGAACCCTCTATGAATGTGAACCCTCTATAAATGAAGGACCGTCAAAAACTCCAACATCAAAAACATCATAGAAGATGCATATGGACTCTGTTTTCGATGAACTCGAGCTTGTTATGAAGATGACCATAAGCTCTAAAACTCATAAAGAGAAATACCAAACAAGAACCAAGAAAGATGATGCAAGGATGCAAATGGTTTAAGCTCTCAACGAATGATACGATCAAGTTACTCACTTGAGAGCCCCCCTTGATAGTACGACAAACGGTCATGTAACCCGGTCTCCCAACTACCACCACGAGACTGGTAAAATAGAAAACCTATCAGGGGCAAACCTATACCTTGCACATAGTCCACTTGAGCTAGATGGTGACGATCTTGACTTCCTCAAGATGGACCACCTTTCTTGATTGCGTTGGCTCGATGAAGACTAGTTGATTGCTCCCCATACCCCACTATGGGTGAGCCACTCTTCGACACATCTTCACAACTCCATTGTCACCACAATGGGCGGCAAGCTTCAAGCATGGTCTATTCGTGATGCTCCACTTGAACTTGCACACCACAATCTTCAGGACGATCACCATTTGATGTCATATTCCATGGGTTATATGAGATCTTCCTCTTGACGCAAGCCCATGGAAACATACCTAACCCCGCATAGAACTCTCACGTAGACCATGGGTTAGTACATAAAGCGTAATGGACAATGCTTACTATACCATGGGATCACTTGATCCCTCTCGATACATCTTGTATGCTTTGTGTGTTGATCAACTTGATTCACTCTTTGACTTAGTCTTGATCAACCTTGTATCTTATCTTCTCTATGATCATTCTTTGGATAAACCTTGAATACCACCTTGGTCACCATATAAACTCCTTGAAACCAACAGATGGACTTCAAGAAGTGCCTATGGACAAATCCTTCGAATATAACTTTAGGTAACCATTAGTCCATAGGGATTGTCATCAATTACCAAAACCACACATGGAGAAATATGCTCTAACACTAGGTTTATTGATATGTACTAGCACACATGCAAGTGAATTGTAACGGGAGAAAGCTCCTGACTGCAAGTCTTCCTCATGCGTCGGTGATGAGTGCCAATGGGTTGCGTGAGGCAAGATTCTAGTCAATGGCACAAGATTTGTCGGACACCCTAGCGTGTCGTCCGAACATGATTCCCCGCTTGGAAAGCATGACGACAATGCCACCAATTTAGACGGACACGCCGAACTGGAAATCACGAGCTCCTCCTCGTCTCCCAGAACACGTCCCCAGTGTACCTTCTATCCAAGGTGAGTCATTAGGTCGTTGTTGTCAGCTCTCAATCTGGAGTAAGGAGACCATGGTGAACTCGCCACACACTTGGAGCGGCTCCTCTCTTCACGTTCAACAGTCAATGTCATTGTCAATTGGGGGAAATCCATGAGAATCTCATTTCCTCTTTCACCGCATCCCACATAAACCACAACTTCAAAATTGCAGTATTGTGGAGATTTAATTCAGTAGCGGTATGGAGATGGTACCAAGAAAATACTACAGAAGGAGCTTTCTCTGCAGCTATGTCAACATTGAAGTAAGGTGATCACCTCATAATTAAAGTGCCCGACTAACGGAAGTTTTTTCACAACCAAAAGCACCAGGAATAGCACATGTTCCTCCAAAAAGTAAGGGGAACAATGCATCAAGCACACGCTGAACCATTTCAAAATAGGTGAGAATGTAATTTAATGACGTCCTGAACGGAAATGAAAACCAACACCTGAGGATGTTGGATTATGTAAGAATAGAAACTATGATAAACAAAAGAAAAAACAATTTTCATAAATTTCCTAATAGAGGCATATGAATAAAATTTGGAAGGCCCAAACGGCATGCGTCAAGCTGGACACTGACGCAGCATGCAAGTCTTCAAATATCCAGAGCAAAATCTATAATGTTGTAGTAAGCAAAACATAATAACAATTCAAATATCCATAGAATCGAGTACTAACTTATCAACTGTTACTAACTTATCAAGAGATAAAAGGCTATCACCCGCGAAAAAAAGAGATAAAAGGCTATCAAAAGTCAAAACTGCAAACACTGCGAGAACTGAGTAGCATGTGTTTGTCCACAAAGCTTCCTACTATTGATAATAATGCAAGATCACTTGAGAAAGAAAAGATGGCTACTTGTGTGAGACCTCAAGCGAAGAAAAAAAGAACCCACACATACAAATGCATCCTAGATGAAAGTGAATGCAAAATGACGACTTGCAGCCAAAATCATCAACCAGATAAAGGAATGATCATAATATGCTTCCCGGAATGGTCTGGAGCCTGGATATGTCTATCATTGATCTGGACCAATCTTAAATATATCTTTTTAGCTTATAAATGCATGGTTGAATGACCAGAGCAATCGTTTGGCAGGAGTCAGTTTATTGAAATATAATTGTTCATTTGAAGTGAAAGCTGGTCTGCTCATGCGCTGAATGTATAAATTGTCAAGTTTACTTTTTTGGTGTGTGAGGAACTATGACCGGTAAGTAGTTTGTGCATTCCTTCTGCTCCTCTAACTGATAAGGAATTCCATGGAGGCATTTTGCTACAGTAGATATGCAATGTAAAGCCTCATGGTCGTCAACCGAGTTTGAAAGCTCTATGGCAGTCAATCTAACAGAATTTAAATGCACCTTAATTTTACAGCTTAAAACCTCATGAAGTTTACTTACGCATATGTGGTGAACTTACCATATAAAATTTTAAAGAAAAAAAATTGACCTTGTAAAGCTTCTAATACTTGCATGCATGTGGTGAAGGTCAGGCCTTGTAAGAACCAAGCACGAGTAGATACAGATGTTGTTGCATATTTTCTATAAATGATGGTCACACCAACTTACTTATATGGCATAGACATATGAACAAAGAGGCTCCAGTGGTGACTGGTGAAGCACTTAATAACATGGCACTTTTAGTATCGACTAAGCTAGCTCTGAAAACCGCATTAAACCAAACCTCGAACATGGTTGCTATGGTTGAACATGACAGAAAAACAAAACAAAAATATTTGAGGGGATCGGGTTCTTGTTCTCACCATTGACGATAGCACTTGATGCACATATCATGGCTGAAGTTGGGCAGCACACAACCCCTGCTGTTGTTGAACTCCACGCAGATCCCCCACTCCTGGTCTATGTCAGCATCAATCTCGGAGACCGCTCTCTTGCTCAGAACGCCATTTACTTGTCGCTGACCCCATGTTGCAGTTGCATGAGGGAACAAAACAACGCAGCTATATAGACAAACAATGGTCGTCAGTATCATAGGTCCAAACTCCAAACTGCAACATAAATCTGAACAATTACCACAAGAACGCAAGTTCACTGACCACAACATGCCACCAATTCTTGAATCAAACCACGAAAACGCGAAGACTGAGCCTTGTAGCAGAAGATCCGAGGAGGCCGAGCAGGCCGGTGAGCCTACAGTCGGTTCACTACACGGAGAAAGAGGAAGAAGTGTGTGTTGGGGCTGCAGGACATCTGCATCTGCAGATACGCCTGTCATAGCCCCTCGACCAGCCCGACGCCCTACAAAGACACGGCATGAACCACGCTGCCGTGCTAGATGTCGGCCTCGAGCACCTTGAGTGATTCCCTGAACGACCTCCGAGCGGCGCACGATGCCACCACCATCTCTTCCGCTGTCTTCCTCAGCAGCCAGAGGCCACCGCGCATTTCACTCACGGCCGCGGCGAGGTCGGGAGCAGCGAGGGTGGCGCCACATGGTCTGTATCTCTGGCAACGGAGGTGGCTGTGGCGGCGAGGCGAGGTCCCATAATGGGGCGGCGGCGGAACACGGGATAGAAAACGAAGACCGTTGTCTTTTTTTTTTCTTTTTTTTGAGAAACTAGAGATCATAGTCTCGTACAGGCTACAGAGTGAGCCAAGGCCCAATACATGAACTCACGGACTGTTGGACAGAATAAAAGAAAGAAAAACTTGGCCGACCTATGATCATATCTTGCATCATATGTGTTGTGCACCGTGTGGTGTATTCCGTGTCTTGACTTGTGTTTCCGGGTTGCTTCGTCTTGATAGATTTCCGCAGTGTGCCGGATTGTGAGGACCCATTCGACTACGTCGGTTCGTCAGTACCGACCTAGGAGCCCCCTTGATTGATCGAACTTGGCTGAGTCGAGTCTAGTAAAAACTACTTTGAGTCTAGTTATATATCAGAGAGTAGGATTCTTTTTTCTCCTCTTCTATGCTCTGGTGAGGAATCTTGACGTAATAATTTAATTATACTCCTCTTCCCACTCAAATTTTTTTTAGGATCACGCGGATATTTTTGGAATCTATATGATGCCGATGTGACGGAGTTCTGTCTTGGTGCCTCCTATCTGCTTTGAGTTTCACGGAAGTTGAGCTCCACGGGATTCTCGAGCACATCGTTATCATTCAGATTTCTTAGTATCTCAGTACGAAGGATGTTCGTAATTGCTTCAATACTAGTAGTGGCGAGATAACCCTGATGTCCCGAGTACTGGTGCAGATTGTTCGGGAGTACTGCCATACTTTGTATCGTTGTGATCACAAGGGTCTGTAGTAGATGAAGGTCCGAGATTCTGGTCGTGTGTTGACGGATTTGATACAAGTGACGGGTTAATATAGGAGTTGTGTGATATTACTCCTTGTATCCGTGTACCAGATTGCATGACCAGATATTTCGGGAATTCATAGGTGGGAATTCAAGTAGTTACTTATAGGACGATCTTCCAACAAATTTGTGTTGCTTCAATGTCAAGTGGTGATTTCAGATCTTTTCTAAGAGGTGTTCTCATATTTTTATGAGAGTATTAATCATTTTGCTTAATCAATTGTCTTATCAATTCTTGTCTACCGGAGTCATCGTATCAATTCTTTTTCAACCGGTGTGTTTCTCCCCAAGTGGATTCAATTCTCTCCAATTTTGCAAGATCATTCTCTGAATTCTTCCGGAGTTCATCTCATCTAGCCCAAGTTGTCTTTGTTTTTCCCCACCCTCCCGCCCTTTCTCTCAGTGATTCAATTTTCATCCAAGAGTTTTCTTTTCATTGTGCTTCTGCTGTCTGTTCTTTTCTCTCTTACCCGGTGATTCATTGTGAAGATTATCAGGAGCTTCGTGTTCATATTTAGTCAATCTTGTCATCTTTGCCGGTGAATTTAATTCAGTTGTCCGTGCTCATCTTATCCTTTTCATCCTTGTTATTCTTTCCGGTGTTGGAGATTCTTATCAACATATCTTGTTATTCATTCATCTCTTTTCTATCCGGTGTGTTGAAGATATCTCATAGTTTCTTGTTTCAGATCTTTCATTATTTCGAGGTTCTCAACCTCATCTAGTTTTCATTTGTACCGGTGCAATATCCCTCTTCTAAGCAATCTTGTCAACGGTGATTTCTTTGAGTGGGCCCATAACCCACAGGTTTTTCCCAGGATCTTATATGTCTCTTCTAATCTTTCCGGAGATCTTTAATTCTTTTCAACTATGATGTAAGTATGAATTTCATCAGTCATATTCCTTCTTCAAGATCTATTTGAATTAATTATCTTATTTGGCTCAACCTTGCATTCTTCTTTGTTCCGGAGTGCCTCAGTATTCTTGGTGTTGTTTCTCGTCATCATTCTCATCTTGCAAATTCGAAGGAGTGTTTCTCTCAGTCTTGCTCCATTCTTGTGAAGATTGTCATCTCAGCTTCGTGTTATCCTCTCATTTGTTGTCAATCAGGAGTAATCTATTTCGTGCTATCCGGTGCTTTTCTGAGTTGTTTTCATTCTCGATCCTCCGAAGGCCATCATTTCAGAAGATTCTTCGTTCTCAGCTTTCAGCTTTCATCCTCATTTCTTCTCAATTGTTGTCTCTTCGTTCGTCTCTCGTTTATCCGGTGCCTTGTTCTAGTTTTATTTCAGGTGGATCATGATCTCTTCATTCTCATGTATCTCCATTAATTCTTGGTATCCCCATTCAATCCAATTCTCACTGGTGCTTCCTTCAATTATGCCTCATGTGGTGCATATCTCCCTCTTTCTTCAAGTTCTTTCTACAAGAATAAGTGCTACGCTAAATCCGTTGCTTGTCATCAATTTAATTTGATGAAGGATGAGCATAACATAATTCTTATTCCTGTTTCATTATGATTTCAATTCTTCTTCCGGAGTGGCTCATGATATCAATTCCTTGTTCTCAAGTGTTCTTGTTTTTTCTTTTCCGGAGTTCCAAGTTTTCTCAAGTATCTCCTTGTGAGGCTTCATCTAAATCCTGGCAAGGTCATAATTTTATTCTTTTCTACCTTGATATCTTTGCATCATTCATTCGTATACGGAGGTCCTTCTTGGTGGTTCATCAAGGTTTCAACCCATTCTCAAGTGTTCTTCAATATTATTGTTGGAGAACCTCAAGTTTTCTTCTCTTGCATTTCCAAGTGCATTTGTTCTTCCTTCTTCTTTGAGGTGGTATTATAGCAGTCTTGTTAGTGTAGGAGCCTCGAAGAGTTTTTCTTTCAAGAATGAGATAATTAAACCCACCAATTCTATGATCATGAGATATTTTCGACCCATGATTTCTTCATTGAGCTATCTTGTTTAGGTTTCACCTAAAGCTTTTCCTTAGGATTCTGTCTATTTTGGTAATTATCATTTATCCAAGTTCTCCATGTATCCTCTTGGCGAAGAAGTGTTCATATCTTGTTGCTCCCAATCTATCCTAGTTTCTTTTAGTGGTTGGCTGTCGCCTCATATTTGTTGAGATGATTTTCATAAACCCACTACTAACTTGTTCTTTTCGTTGTTGGTTTTCCAACTACTACGTCAATTCTTCTGTCCGGAGGCTTTTCAATTCTATTGTGATGGTAGTTGTCATTCTTTTCTTCATCATGTTCTTCCGCTTGAGCTAGTTCATATTCTCTTGTTCCGGAGGCTTTGTGATGTTGCTCTTTGGGTATATTATCTTGTTCTATCAAGATCTTGGTGCTCCCTTGTTCTATTTAGTTGTTTGTTATGTATATTGTCTAATTCTCTCTTGTTATCGAATTTTTTGTCCCATTTTCCTACCAAAGTGCTGCCGAAATTTTCCGTGAATTCTTGCTTGTTTCTCATATCATTCCTCATCTCCTTGCAACCTTCAAGGATTGTTGGTTTCACTCGTTTGTCAAAGAAGTGAATAATTTTTACCTCTTGTTCTTCTCATCCTCTCCCCTTTTCATTCTTGGATCTCGGGGCGAGATCCTCTTGTAGTGTAGGAGAGTTGTGACAGCCCGATGCCGACGTTCCAAAAGATCCCCCTTTCCTTTCCGTTTCCGTCGTGTGGGTATTTTAATTTGTCGCATCATCATCGCATCATTCGCACCATCTGCATTGCATCGGCATCTCCGTTGCCGCCAGTTTTTCAAAACTTGCAACCGTTGTTAGTTGCCGGTTCTCATCGTTGTTCTTCTGAGCCCGTTCACACACGCACGCGCCCGCGGCATCGTCAAGACCTTGTATTTATAACGTGTATAAAACTTTCTCCGATTGAGCTAGAACTTGGCGTGCGGTATTAGTTTAGTGTAGGTAGGCCGTTTGTCAAATTTCATCGTGATCGGAGACCGTCTGGTACCCGAATGGTCGACCGTAGCGGCACCGTATTCGGTCTACCGTCGGACGTCTGTCGGTGTTTTAAAATTCGTTGCCGCGCCGCCCGTTCTCCCTCTCGTGTCCGGATATCCACTCTACATGGCCTCGTAACCATTCCCGCGTTCGGAATCGTCCTAATATGACCGCACGGTTCAATCTGGAACGCGATTCCGGTTAACCGAGACCCTCTTTTCTCTATAAATACCCCTCCACCATATTTTTTAGACAACCCCCTCTCTCTCCATCGAAATCTGTGCCTCCCCTAACCCTAATCCTCTCTCTCTCCTCCCTGTCCCCCTCCTCCAGCCGCCGGGCCCGCTCGAGCCCGGGTCAGGCCCGCCCAAGCCCACCTGACCCGAGCTCCCTGCCCCGAGCTCCTCCCGCGCGCGCCTCCTGACCAGTGAGCCGCGGCGCCTCCTCTCTCCGGCCGCCGCCGGCGAGCCGCCGGAGCGTCGCCCCTTGCAGGTCCTGGCCGCGCCGTCCCTTCTCCTCTCTTCTTCCTCCCTCTCACCCTTCTGCTCTCCCTCTTCCCACAGGAACCGCCATGGAAGGGTCGCCGATCTCCTCCAACAGCCACCGGCGGGAATGGGACCGGAGGTCCCGGATCTGCGTGGATCCGTCGCCTCCCGGCCCTCCCGTGCCTTGGCCGGCCGCCCTCGCCTCCGGCCGCCGCCTCCATGGCTGCGTGCAGCCTGTGCACGACGAGGACGACGACCGCCCGAGCGCAGCAGCCAGCCGCGTCGGCCTCCCGTCGCGCAGTGCCCCCCAGGCCCAGCCTCCGTCGCCCCGGCCCAGCAGCAACCGCCTAGATCCGGCCGAGCTCCATCGCGTGGCCCAGCTCGCCCTCCTTCCCCCTGTTCGGCCCACCTTCAGCCGGGCCAAGGCCCCAAGGTGAGCACCCCCAAGCCACTATTCCGCGCCCGTGGAATTTGTTAGCTATATTGCGCCTTAGTTTCGGCCCGTTAGCCTTTATAGGTTTTTAGGAGTTTATTTCTCTTCACGGTATAGCTAAATATTAAATCGACCGTAGTTTCTATTCCGTGTGTCGGAACGAAGCGAGTAATATATGTTTTTCGTGTAGAATTTCGCGTAGTATCCATTTTTGCAACTTGCATAAATGTTTGATGTGGTTTGACCCACTGTTTTCCTAGATATGCGTGCTGTCCTAATAGGTTTGTGTCCCGTACTTATTTTTCGCGCGTGTCCGGTTTGCCCGTATGCCTTAGATAAAATGCCCATGTTTTAGGAACCATTTTTCCATGTATTTTAGAGCAGTCATTTGTATTTTTGCGTGTAGGGAATTGCGCTAGATTATGTTTCCGTGTATAGGTTATTATCTCGCATTTACGTGCGGTAATATTTTTCGTTGCGCAACCCCACATATTTTATATGTTTTCGGGGTAGCAAATTCCATGGTATTTTTCTGTGAATTTAGTTTTAGCTTTTGAGTAAGTTAGTTCGTGCGATATTTTGCCGTGATGCCCTTTTGTTTAATTCGTAGGATTTATTCCGTGCTTCGTTTGATCAAGTTGTCAACTAGAGAGTTGATCTTGGGTGTTTACTCTAGCCCGTGGTATTTTTCGTTGCAATAGAAGTGCATGTTTAGGTGCGGTTTGCTTGCTCTCAAGTTGCTAGAAATAGTGCTGATTTGGACGTGCTGAAATATTTCTAAGTCTGGAATCTGTTATATTTTGTTGCTGTCTTGTCTTGCTTCTATCTTTTGATCTGTAGCTCTTTTGAGGTTGGTGCAATGGAGTAAGTTGTAGCCCTTGTGATTCTCTATCATGCTGTGTATTTTCATGCCATTTGGATCCCTGTAGCTATTGGTTTTGCTGCTGTCAATATCGCTTCAGATCGAAAACTGCACTTTCATGAGGTTTAATTTTCACTAAGTCTGAAATAGTGTGTGAGATGTCATTTTGTGTCTTCTTTCCCTAGTGATCCATGGTGCCATGCTAGTTGTTGTTAGTTCTTTGTAGTAGTGCTTCTTGCCCTCTTTCGTGTCATGCCTTGCTTGAGTTTATCAGAGTTGTGTAGCCCGTAGTTGAGGGGCGTAGAAAATGCTATGTGGCTGATTTTGGCAGATTGTAGTCATTTCTTGTTTTGCTCGTAGTTTTTGAACCGTAGCTCCGTTTTGAATGTGTCCTACATGAAACTTGCTTAGAATCTCGTGTAGTTTCATTTTATCGTGCTGGTTGTATGCTTTGAAGTGCTCGTGACCGTCGTTGCACCCATATTGCATTCATGCCATCATATCTTGCGGTGCTTGTATCTTTTGAGCCGTAGCTCCGTTGGAGATGTTCGCTATGTGTAGATTGCTTGAAATGACGCGTAGAATCACGTGAAACTATTTGTTTTGCTGTTTAACAACTAATTAAATGTGTTAGTTCAGATCTGGACAGAATTGTAAATTAACATGTGAGATCGTCTCGGAGATGCTATATGTCATTTTCGACCTCATTTAAAATGCCTAGATAGGTAGTTTAATTACGCTTCACCTCTTGCCATGTTTACCCATATTTAATATTGCCGTGTAACTAATCGGGATAGAACTAAATAATAAACGTGGAGTTTCGTCAATATGCAACTCGTTGCATATTGAACTTCACTTAATGTGTAGTGTTTGATTGTGTGAATTGTCATGCCATGACTTGCATGTATTCAGTTGCTCATGCATCATTTGTGTTGTGCATCGTGTGGTGAATATCGTGTGTTGATTCTTGTTTCCGGTTTGCTTCGTCTCGATAGAGTTCCGCAAGCGTGTCGGATGTGAGGACCCGTTCGACTACGTCGGTTTGTCTGCTTCACGGACTCGTTCTTCTTCCAAGCGGGATCTGAGGCAAGATGACCATTTCCCCAGATACCATTACTATCATTGCCATGCTAGTTTTACCGTTTCTATCGATTATGTCTCGTTGCCTGCCACATGTTAAATATCAGCCTCTCAACAATGCCATGAAACCTTCAACCTGTTCAACCTAGCAAACCACTGATTGGCTATGTTACTGCTTGCTTAACCCTGTGTAGCGTTGCTAGTTGAAGGTGCAGTTGCTTCCATGTGATAACATGGGTTCCTTGTTATATCACCCTATTAAATGACATTTAATTTAATGAACCTATATACTTGGTAAAAGGTGGAAGGCTCGGCCTTTCTAGCGTGGTGTTTTGTTCCACCTTTGCCCCCTTAGTTTTCGGCTATCGGTCTTATGTTCCATAATTAAGCGCTCCTAACACGATCGGGGTTGTTATGGGGCCCCCTTGATAATTCGTTTTAGATTAAAGCTGGTCTGGCAAGGCCCAACTTTGGTACTACATTTGCCTAATAACTAATGAACTACATAGGGAGTAATTAACCCGAGGAAATTTAATCAACCCCCGGGCCAGTGCTCCTCATGAGTGTTGGTCCACCCACCTAGCAGTCGGCGGTGCCACCACGGGGCAACTCGAGGTTTGGTTCCCGTCCACTTTGCATAGACGGTGTGTCCTGAGAATGAGATACGCGGCTCCTATCGGGTTCGTCGACACACCGGGTGGCCTTGCTGGATTAGTTTTACCTTTGACGAGATATCTTGTGCATCGGGATTCCGGTGATGCTTTGGGTAATCTCAGAGTTGAGGTTTTCCACTAGGGAATCCGACGAGATCGCGAGCTTCGTGATTGAGGATTTCTATGCGGCTTGTGGTAATTTGTGATGGACTAGTTGGAGCACCCCTGCAGGGTTAAATCTTTTTGGAAAGTCGTGCCCGCGGTTATGTGGCAACGTGGAAACTTTGTTTAATACTGGTTATGTGTGCTTTGATATCAAGAAGGACAAGGCTAGGGAGCGGCGCCGCACCTCCATCTTGCCGTGCGGCGGCTCACTTAATCACATTCCAATGCAAAAATTAACCTCCTATTAATCACCCATTACATATCTCTCTCATGCATGCATGCGTGCAATGATATCATTATGTATAATGAAAACTGCTACATGCATGCAATGATGTCACCAAGATTCCTTTTGATTTTGAAATTTAAAAAGTTTTATCTACAAAACTGTTAATTCAATCGATGATCCGCTTTCACCATTGACTTTCTCTCGACGAGTTCTTTGAACTAGATCCCATGTCGACATGTTCCGTCAACTATTTTTTTTCATCCATACTTGCCACATTTTTTGACCCCACTTGCCATATTATTAACCACTTACTTGCCTGAAAAAATAACTTAATTGACACTTTTAATGTTTTTTCGTACAAAACCATGTAATAGTTTTCATTATACATGATATAAAAGCATTGTCATAGGTTGTGTTTGTCAATTTAAATATGCAAACTTGTCATATTTACATACAACTTTGTCAAAAAAAACTATTTTATGTGTTTGTTAGTTTAACTATGTCGAGTTATCATATTTATAAACGATGATCAAAAAAGATTTTTTGTGGTCACCGATTTTAAATATGTTGAGTTGTCATATTTTTGCGCGTAATCGCCTAAAAAAATTGTTTGTGCTTGCCATTTTGATTATGTCTAGATGTCATATTTATACGCAGTTTCCAAAATATTGGCGATTAAGTTATTTTTTATCAGACAAGTAAGTACTTACTAATATGACAAGTAAGTACAACAAATGTGGTAAGTACGAGCAAATAAAAAGTTGTCAAAACATGTCGACATGGAATCTCGTTTTGAAGCTTTTATCGAAACAAAGTCAACGGCGAAAACGAATCATCGATCGAATTAACGGTTTAAGAGATAAATTTTTTTGAATTCCGATCATTTAAAAAGAATCTCATGACATCATTTCATGCATGCATGCATGAGAAGAAAGGATGCAAGCCACTGCACGAAATGTCCATCATGCGGCACTTCTAAATAGAATTTCCCAAGAAGGAAACAGATCGGTTGCCCCAAAGATCGGTTGCCCCAAAGAAAAATCAGTATTTACATTTACGACAGTATAAAATCCCACCAAATCCCTGCCGTCTCGCCCTCTCATTTTTGACCGTCTATTTACTGATTTAAACATTTCTAATCGTCAGATCTGATCTATGCAAGGAATCTTTCACCCACCTTTTAATTAAAAGTTAATTACACCCGTGATACATTAACTTGTTTGAAATTAATGGATTCATACATAAATTTAAAAATCCCACAAAACTCATACACATACTCGATCGCTGTAACAGTTAACTACAAAATAACCTCGCATATGACATGTCGACTGTTGTAACTCATACACGAACACGCTGTGGTTTCATGTATATGTTTAGTGACATAATAGTCGGAAAGTTCAGTTTCAATGCACAGAAAATTCAGTCATAAAATTAGTTGCAGGGCACCATAACTTGTTCAACTCAAAATAAAACTATTCTATGACCGACACTAAGTGCAATACCGATGCATGGTTAATTGACTAAACATGCTTGATTCAACGACTCTACAACACTAACTAATACCGATGCATGTTCGATGCATGGTGTCATTTTTATTTTATTTTTTTAAAACTGAGGCATAAGATTTGCCTCACCCATTAAATAAGGGAGAAGAGTTACAGAGTGTTTCAAGGCCCGCCCAAACCGGCATCGCAATTACTCGTGGATTATAATACACCCTAAAGCTTTTGCCTCTCCTGCGACCCAAAGATTAGCCTTGTCGTCGATAGCTCTTAGGAGAAATGGGGGCGATGCACTCTTATTACGGAAAACACGAGCATTTCGTTCATTCCAAATCGTCCAAGAGACAAGCATCATGAGGGATGCAAAGCTTTTTTGTTGGGGTTATGCATGTTGGTGCGCCTTTCCCACCATTCTATGACCGACATATCTTGATGCCAGAGCTCACTGTTCAAATGGTGAAGAGCGTACTTTTGGATGACGAGGTTCCTGTTGGGGAACGTAGCATGGGAAACAAAAAAAATTCTATGCACACGCAATACCTATCCATGGTGATGATCATCTACGAGAGGGGAGAGTGAATCTACATACCCTTGTAGATCGCTAAGAGGAAGCGTATATAACGCGGTTGATGTAGTGGAACATCTTCGCGATTCAAATCGCAGCCCGTCCCGCGATCTCATCATGATCCGTCCCATGATCCCATTACGATCCATCCCGATCTAGTGCAAAATGGACGACACCTCCGCGTTCAACACACGTACAACTCGATGACGACCCCCTCCTTCTCGATCCGGCAAGAGAGACAGGGAAGTAGATGAGTTCTCCGGCAGCGTGACGGTGTGCCGGTGATGGTGGTGATCTATTCTTGCAGGACTTCGCCTAAGCACCGCAGAAATCCAATCTAGAGGAAGAACTACAAACTAGAGGAGAGGGTAGCACGTGGCTGAAATTGTGTGTCTCCAAAACCCTCAATACCTCTAGTATAAATAGGAGGGAGTGAGGGGAGGAGGCAGCCTCAAACCCTCAAGGTTTGGCCGAAATTGGAGGCGGAGGAGTCCTACTCCAATCCTACTAGGTGTAGGATTCCTCCTTTCCTGTCGGAAACCCTTTCCACCTTTTCCACCTTTGGGTTTTTGCCTCTCAAACCTCATGGGCCTTAGTGGGAGCTTATGTCAGCACACTAGGGGCTGGTTTGTATCCTCCCACAGACCATAAGGCCCCTCGGGGTGTGACACCCCTCCCGATGGTCACCGGTACCCTCCCGGCACTCCCGTACACTACCGATGAGGCCGAAACTTTCCCGGTGATCAAACCAGGACTTCCTATATATCAATATTTACTGTTGAACCATTCCGGAGCTCCGCGTGACGTCCGGGGTCTCATCCGGGACTCCGAACAACTTTAAGTTACCAACACCTATAACTCAACTATATCGAAACGTCGCCGAATCTTAAGTGTACAAACCCTGCGGGTTCGAGAACTATGCAGACATGACCTGAGACATTCTCCGGTCAATAACCATATTGGCTTCTACATATTCTACGAAGATCTCTAACGGTTGAACCTCTATGTCAAGGATTCAGTTAATCCCAGATGATGTTCCCTTTGTCCTTCAGTATGTTACTTGCCCGAGATTCGATCATCGGTATTCAGTGATTCAATCCTGGATCACTCTTTGTACCCCTTGAAAGACTCATGGCAAGGCACACATCAGGTGCGGTACACAGCATGTCATACTTTAGAGCCTACGGCTAAGGCATAGGGGACAACCTTCGTCATTTCTCTTTCTTCTGCCGTGGTCGGGCTTTGAGTCTTACTCAAATTCACACCTTACAACACAACCAAGAACTCCTTCTTTGCTGATCTATTTTGAACTCCTTCAAAAACTTGTCAAGGCATGCATTTCATTGAAAGTTCTATTTAGCGTTTTGATCTATCTCTATAGATATTGATGCTCAATGTTCAAGTAGCTCTATCCACGTTTTCCTTTGAAAAACTCCTTTCAAACAACCCTTTATGCTTTCCAGAAATTCTACATTACTTCCGATCAACAATATGTCAACCACATATACTTATCAAAAATTCTATAGTGCTCCCACTCACTTCTTTGGAAATGCAAGTTTCTCATAAAACCTTGTATAAACCCAAAAGCTTTGATCATCTCATCAAAGCGTATATTCCAACTCCAAGATGCTTGCACCATTCCATAGAAGGATCGCTCGAGCTTGCATACTTGTTAGCATCCTTAGGATCGACAAAACCTTCTGGTTGTATCACATACAACCTTTCCTCAAGGAAACCGTCGAGGAAACAATGTTTTGACATCCTATATGCAATATTTCATAAATAATGAAGCAATTGCTAACATAATTTCAATAAACTTTTAGCATCTACGAGTGAGAAAGTATCATCATAGTCAACTCTTTGAACTTGTCGGAAACATCTTGGCGACAAGTTGAGCTTTTATTAATGGTGAATTTTGACCGTCATCATGTGTCTTCCTTTTAAAGATCCATGCAGATGGATCGTTTGGACTCACTTGAGACATGCAAATCATACCACATGGGCAAGATGACTGAAGGCCTCGTTTTCTAGTGAGATGGAACAAGAAAGTAACTTGTTGGAAGTAATACATTTTGATGTGTGCACTCCAATGAGTGCCGAGGCACCAAGTGGATATCGTTATGTTCTTACTTCACAAATGATTTGAGTATCTACTAGTATATTTACTTGATGAAACACAAGTCTGAATTATTGAAAGTTTCGAGTAATTTCATAGTGAAGTTGAAGATCGTCGTGACAAGAGGATAAAATGTCTACGATATGACCATAGAGATGAATATCTCAGTTGCGAGTTTGGTACACAATTAAGACATTGTGGAAATTGTTTCACAACTAATACCACCTAGAACACCATAGTGTGATGGTGTGTCCGAACGTCATAACCGCGCCCTATTGGATGTGGTGCATACTATGATGTCTCTTATCAAATTACCACTATCATTTTTGGGTTGGGTATTAGAGACAACCACATTCACTTTAATTAGGGAACCACATAATTTCATTGAGATGACAACGCATCAACTATGGTTTGGAGAAACCTAAGCTGTCGTTTCTTAAAAGTTTGGGGCTGCGATACTTATGTGAAAAAGTTTCAGCGTGATAAGCTCGAACCCAAAGCGGATAAATGCATCTTCATAGGACACCCAAAACAGTTGGGTATACCTCCTATCTCAGATCCGGAAGCAAAGTGTTTGTTTCTAGAAACGGGTCCTTTCTCGAGGAAAAGTTTCTCTCGAAGGAATTGAGTGGGAGGATGGTGGAAACTTGATGAGGTTATTGAACCATCACTTCAACCAGTGTGTAGCAGGGCGCAAGAAGTTGTTCGTGTGGTGCCTACACCAATTGAAGTGGAAGATGATGATAGTGATCATGAAACTTCGGATCAAGTCACTACCAGACCTCGTAGGTCGACAAGGACGCGTACTATTCTAGAGTGGTACGGTAATCCTGTCTTCGAGGTCATGTTGTTAGACAACAATGAACCTACGAGCTATGGAGAAGCGATGGTGGGCCTGGATTCCAACAAATGGCTGGGGCCATGAAATCCGAGAGAGGATCCATGTATGAAAACAAAGTGTAGACTTTGGAAGAACTACTTGATGGTCGTAAGACTGTTAACTACAGATGGATCTTTAAAAGGAAGACATACGATGATGGTGAAAAGCCACCATTAAGAAAGCTCGACTTGTCGCAAAGATGTTTCCGACAAGTTCAAAGAGTTGACTACGATAAGACTTTCTCACTCGTAGCGATGCTGAAAGTCTGTTGGAATTATGTTAGCAGTTGCTGCATCGTTTATGAAATCTTGCAGATAGGATGTCAAAATGTTCTTTCCTCGACGGTTTCCTTGAGGAAAGGTTGTATCTGATACAACCAAAAGGTTTTGTCGATCCTAAAGGATGATAACAAGTATGCGAAGCTCCAGTGATCCTTCTAAGGACTAGAGCAAGCATCTCGGAGCTGGAATATATGCTTTGATGAGGTGATCAAAGATTTTGGTTTTATACAAAGTTTATGAGAAACTTGTATTTCCAAAGAAGTGAGTGGGGGCACTATAGAATTTCTGATGAGTTGATCGGAAATGATGTAGTATTTCTGGAAAGCATATAGGGTTGTTTGAAAAGTGTTTTTCAAAGGAAAACCTGGATTGAGCTACGTGAACATTGAGCATCAAGATCTATAAAGATAGATCACAACGCTTAATAGTACTTTCAATAAATACATACCGTGAATTTTTTGAAGGAGTTCAAAATAAATCGGCAAAGAAAGAGTTCTTGGCTGTGTTATAAGATGTGAATATTGAGTAAGACTCAAAACCTGACCACGACAAAACAGAGAGAAAGGACGAAGGTCGTCCCCTATGCATTAGTTGTAGGCTCTATAGTACGCTATGTTGTCTACCGCACCTGAATTGTGCCTTGCCATGAGTCAGTCAAGGGGTACAAGAGTGATCCAGGAATGGATCACTGGACATTGGTCAATGTTATCCTTAGTAACCAGTGGACTAAGGAGTTTTTCTCGATCATGGAGGTGGTAAAAAGAGTTTGTCGTAAAGGGTTGCGATGATGCAAGCTTTGTCACTAATCCGGATGACTCTGAGTAGTATAGCGGATTCGTATAGTGGAGCAGTCATTTGGAATGGTTTGAAATGGCGCGTGGTAGGAGTATCTATAAGATAACATAGAGTTTTCTGTAAAGTACACACGGATCTAAAAGGTTCAGACCCGTTGACTAAAAACCTCTCTCACAAGCAAGATATGATCAAACCCCATGGGTGTTAGATTCATTACAATCACATAGTGATGTGAACTAGATTATTGACTATAGTACAAGTGGGAGACTATTGGAAATATGCCCTAGAGGCAATAATAAATCGGTTATTATTATATTTCCTTGTTCATGATAATTGTCTATTGTTCATGCTATAATTGTATTAACCGGAAACCGTAATACTTGTGTGAATACATAGACCACACCATGTCCCTAGTGAGCCTCTAGTTGACTAGATCATTGATCAATAGATGGTCATGGTTTCCTGACCAGGGACATTGGATGTCGTTGATAACAGGATCACATCATTAGGAGAATGATGTAATGGACAAGACCCAATCCTAAGCATAACACAAGATCGTGTAGTTCGTTTGCTAGAGCTTTTCTAATGTCAAGTATCATCTCCTTAGACCATGAGATTGTGCAACTCCCAGATATTGTACGAATGCTTTGGGTGTATCAAATGTCACAACGTAACTGGGTGACTATAAAGGTGCACTACAGGTATCTCCAAAAGTGTTTGTTGTGTTGCTACGAATCGAGACTGGGATTTGTCACTCCGTGTGACGGAGAGGTATCTCTCGGCCCACTCGATAATACATCAGCATAATGAGCTGAATGTGACTAAGGAGTTAGTCACGGGATCATGTGTTACGAAATGAGTAAAGAGACTTGCCAATAACGAGATTGAACAAGGTATAGGGATACCGACGACCGAATCTCGGGCAAGTAACATACTGATGGACAAAGGGAATTGTATACGATATTAATTGAATCCTCGACATCGTGGTTCATCCAATGAGATCATCGTGGAACATGTGGAAGCCAATATGGGTATCCATATCCCGCTATTGGTTATTGGTCCGAGAGGTGTCTCGGTCATGTATGCATGGTTGCCGAACCCGTAGAGTCTACACACTTCAGGTTCGATGATGCTAGAGTTGTAATGGGAATTGTATGTGGTTACCGAAAGTTGTTCGGAGTCCTAAACGTCATGAGGAGTTCCGGAATGGTACGAAGGTAAAGATTTATATATGGGAAGTCCTATTTTGGCCACCGAAAAATGTTTGAGATTTTTTGGTATTGTACCGGGAAGGTTCTAGAAGGTTCCAGAGTGGGGCCCACCTGCATGGGGGACCCACATGAATGTGGGTAGTGGGGGCAAGGCCCCACACCCCTGCTCAAGGCACACTAAGACCCCCCCCCCTAGAAGGAATAAGATCATATCCCGAAGGGATAAGATCAAGATCCCCAAAAAGGGGGATAACAATCGATGGGGAAGGGAAAGGATGGGATTTCTTTCCTCCCACCTTTGCCAATGCCCCAATGGACTTGGAGGGCAAGAAACCAGCCCCTGGCACAGCTCTCCCCCTCCTACACCTCCTCCTCCTCTGTAGTGCTTAGCGAAGCTGTGCGGGAGAACCACGAGCTCCACCGCCACCACGCCATCGTGTTGCCGGAGCTCTCCCTCAACTTATCATCTCCCCTTGCTGGATCAAGAAGGAGGAGACGTTCCCGGGCTGTACATGTGTTCAAGGTGGAGGCGTCGTCCGTTCGGCGCTTGGATCGGATCTTCCGCGATTTGAATCGCCGCGAGTACGTCTCCATCAACCGCGTTCTTTGCAACGCTTCCGCTTAGAGATATCCAAGGGTATGAAGATGCACTCCCTCTCTCTCGTTGCTAGCATCTCCTAGATTGGTCTTGGTGACACGTAGGAAATTTTTGAATTATTACTATGTTCCCTAAGAGAGGGAAGCAGGAACAATGAGTGGTGTGATGGCAAACACCGCTTGGGAGGTCATGGAAGTTTTACAAGGGCGGTGCGACCGATGCTCGTGATGTTTTGACCATCCTAGGTGGTCAATTTGTTCGCCGGCTTGTCCTTCAGGAATTGGAAATCACCCTTTTTGAGGTGCGAGACGGAAAGTGGGAGACCCAAATATTTGAGGGGAAACAAGGTTTTGCCCACCGGCACTCCGCCTAGGATATGCTCCAAGTTGATGTTAGCCAAACAAATAGGAACGACAGAGCTCTTGTGGAAGTTGGTGCAAAGACCCGTGACCTCGCCGAACCTCTAAGGATTTCAGAAAGGTTATCGATATCTCTCTTGATAGGAGCCATGAAAACTTCAGCATCGTCTGCATATAAGGAAGTTCTCATCATGGTGCCTCATCAACGTATCTTGTGAAGGATTGCTTTCCGAGTTGCCAGTTCTAGAACGTGGCGAAGGGGGTCGATGACCAGGACGAAGAGGAGCGGCGAGAGGGAGTCCCCTTGTCTGAAGCCACATGCATGCTTGATAGGGGGGCGTAATCTCGTTAAGGAGGATCCGCGAGGAGGACTTGCATAGCAGAGCGGCAACCCATTCACATAATTTGCTTGAGAATCCGAGACGCTGAAGCAGGTCTAGCATGTAACCCCATTTGACCGAGTCAAAAGCCTTTTTGATATCCGGCTTGAAAAGGAGATGAGGGGTCTTGCATTTGCGCAGACGGTGAGCGAAGTTGCGCACGTACATGAAGTTGTGATGGATGCTTCTCCTTTTGATGAAAGCGCTTTGGGCGTTGGAGACGAGTGCGTCCATGTGAGGCGTCGGTCTAAGGGGGGGGACCTTAGAGATGATTTTGGAAATGCCATGGATAAGGCTAATGGGCCTGTAATTTGAGATGCCCCCCGCCCCTCCTTTTTGGGTACAAGAACCACATTGGTAGAGTTTTGCCGTTGTAGGTTGGGCGTGTGACGGGATTCAAAGCGATTGATGACCCTCATGATGCCATTCTTGATAACCTCCCAACAAGTCTTGAAAAACATACCATGAACCCGTCAAGGCCGGGGGCCTTGTCACTTGGTAACTCCTTGATGGCTGCCCAAACCTCTTCTTCCGAGATGTCCGCGTTCACAGAACTCAGATCAATAGGTTGCAAATCAAGATCGTCCCAATTGAAATCAAGAAAACTAGTGTCTCCCCTATCCAAGGCTAGCGAGAAGTGGTCATGGATAATTTTCTCCTTTTGCTTGTGATCAGTAACCCAAGAATGCATGTGCTTGATCCAATGGATGTGATTCTTGCAACGACGTGCATTGATACGGTGATGGAAGAACTTCATTTTTGCATCTCCTTTTTTAAGATTGGACAACTTGGCACATTGACTTTTGCAAGAACGTTGAACACACCCAATCTCAAAACTCGCCTTTTGAGCCTAGAACTGAGGTCTAACTCCGCACCGGAGAGGGACCGATTCTCTTGGGCTATGTCAAGGAGCAGGATGACAAGCAGAGCCACATGAAAGAGAACCTTAGCCTTCGAGAAGAGGCGCTTTCTCCATTCAGAGAGGCACAGGGCAGTCTTCTTGAGCTTGTGATGCAAGATGAGGAAAGGCTCCGTGTGTGCGACTCGCTCTACCCAAGCCCTTTGGACAACCTCATGAAATCCAGGGAGAGAAGCCCAAAAGCTCTCGAACTTGAAGGAACGCGACCTTCTAGGGCCTTTTTGATCAGCAAGCAAAAGCGGGCAGTGATCAAAAAGGGATGATGATAGGGTGTGCAATAGATGGGTGTTAAAGGTAGTGTCCCACTCGGCATTGCAGAAGAAGGCGCCGAGCTTGTAGAGAGTAGGGTTGACCCTCTCGTTGCTCCATGTGAAGCGTCCGTTTTGCACGTGAACTTACTTGATCTCATAGGATTGGATGGCAGCATGGAAATGAGCGATCATGTTGCCATTGATCCTTCGCTTGTTCTTGTCCCATTCATGGTAAATTTGGTTGAAGTCCCTGAATGCAAGCCAAGCCATCCCTGAGGGGGCTTGTGCAAGATAAGCTCGGCGAAGAAGACATCTTTGGAAGTGGAGTCGATGGGGCTATAGACGGAAGTGATTTTGAAACGAGTGTTAGAGTCCCGGATCACAACCGTGGCTGAGAGGCAGTAGGTTGAGGATATAATGTCACTAACATCAAGAAAGCTTGCATCCCATAGCAAAAGAATGCAACCTCTGGTCCCAATCGTTGGGTGATGCGCAAAATTGTGAAACCTGTTTCCGCCTATGGAGGCAACTGTGAATTGGTCAATGGTGCTCAATTTGGTTTCTTGAAGGCAAATAAAATGACACGATGAGCCAGCGATGGTAGCATTGACCGTTGCACAACGTTTTGGACAGTTCAGTCCCCGAACATTCCAACTCAACGTATGATAAGTATCCAACGTATCTACTTTTCCAAACTCTTTTGCCCTTGTTTTGGACTATAATTTGCATGATTTGAATGGAACTAACCCGGACTGATGTTGTTTTTAGCAGAATTGCCTTGGTGTTATTTTTGTGCAGAAATAGAAGTTCTTGGATTGCCTGAAAATTTACGGAGAATATTTTTGGAATTAATAAAAAATAATGGCAAAAGAATCAACTTGAGAGGGGCCACCACCTCGCCACAAGCCTGGAGGGTGCACCCCCTGTCTTGTGGGGCTCCTGTGGCTCCTTCGACCTCATTTGCACTTATATATATTCCTATTCGGGGAGGAAAAAATAAGGAGAGTTCATTGCGTTTTACGATACAAAGCCACCGCCACCTCCTGTTCTTCCTCAGGAGGGCAGATCTGGAGTCTGATTTGGGCTCCGGAGAGGGGAAATCGAGGTTGTCGTCATCACCAACCATCCTTGATCACCAATTTCATGATCCTCTCTGCCGTTCGTGAGTAATTCCATCGTAGGATTACTGGACGGTGATGGGTTGGATCAGATTTACCATCTAATCGAGTTAGTTTTGTTAGGGTTTGATCCCTAGTATCCACTATGTTTTGAGATTGATGTTGCTATGACTTTGCTATGCTTAATGCTTGTCACTAAGGACCGAGTGCCATGATTTCAAATCTGAACCTATTATGTTTTCATTAATATCTATGTGTTCTTGATCCTATCTTGCAATTTGTAGATACCTATTACGAGTTATGATATGCATCCCCCAGGGTGACAATAACTCGGATTCTTTCCGGTGATTACCGTAGTTTGAGGAGTTCATGTACTCACTAAGTGTTGGAAATATGCCCTAGAGGCAATTATAATAAGTTATTATTATATTTCTTTGTCCATGATAATCGTTTATTATCCATGCTATAATTGTGTTGATTGGAAACACAATACTTGTGTGGATACATAGACAAAACACTATCCCTAGTAAGCCTCTATTTGACTAGCTCGTTGATCAAAGCCGGTCAAGGTTTCCTGGCCATAGGCAAGTGTTGTTACTTGATAACGGGATCACATCATTAGGAGAATCATGTGATGGACTAGACCCAGACTAATAGACGTAGCATGTTTATCGTGTCATTTTGTTGCTACTGTTTTCTGCGTGTCAAGTATTTGTTCCTATGACCATGAGATCATATAACTCAATGACACCGGAGGAATGCTTTGTGTGTATCAAACGTCGCAACGTAACTGGGTGACTATAAAGATGCTCTACAGGTATCTCCGAAGGTGTTCGTTGAGTTAGTATGCATCAAGACTGGGATTTGTCACTCCGTATGACGGAGAGGTATCTCGGGGCCCACTCGGTAATACAACATCACACACAAGCCTTGCAAGCAATGTGACTTAGTGTAAGTGGCAGGATCTTGTATTATGGAACGAGTAAAGAGACTTGCCGGTAAACGAGATTGAAATAGGTATGCGGATACTGACGATCGAATCTCAGGCAAGTAACATACCGAAGGACAAAGGGAATGCCATACTAGATTATATGAATCCTTGGCACTGAGGTTCAAACGATAAGATCTTCGTAGAATATGTAGGATCCAATATGGGCATCCAGGTCCCGCTATTGGATATTGACCGAGGAGTCTCTGGGTCATGTCTACATAGTTCTCGAACCCGCAGGGTCTGCACACTTAAGGTTCGACGTTGTTTTATGCGTATTTGAGTTATATGGTTGGTTACCGAATGTTGTTCGGAGTCCCGGATGAGATCACGGACGTCACGAGGGTTTCCGGAATGGTCCGAAAACGAAGATTGATATATAGGATGACCTCATTTGGTTACCGGAAGGTTTTCGTGCATTACCGGAAAGTTTCGGGCTCATCGGTAGTGTACTGGGAGTGCCTGGAGGGGTGCCGGGGACCATCATGAGGGGCGTCACGCCCCAAGGGGTCTCATGGGCTATGGTAAGAGATAAACCAGCCCCTAGTGGGCTGGAATCAGTTCCCACTAAGGCCCATAAGGTTTGAGAAGGAAAAAACACAAGGTGGAAAGAGTTTCCAAGTGGGAAGGTGGAATCCTACTCCAAGTAGGATTGGAGTAGGACTCCTCCACCTCCAATTTCGGCCAAACCTGTAGGTTTTGAGGCCGCCTCCTCCCCTTCCTCCCTCCTATATATAGTGGGGTTTTAGGGCTGATTTGAGACAACTTTTTCCATGGCAGCCCGACCACATACCTCCACGGTTTTACCTCTAGATCGCGTTTATGCGGAGCTCGGGCGGAGGCCTGCTGAGATTAGATCACCACCAACCTCCAGAGCGCCGTCACGCTGCCGGAGAACTCATCTACCTCTCCGTCTCTCTTGCTGGATCAAGAAGGCCGAGATCATCGTCGAGTTGTATGTGTGCTGAACGCGTAGGTGCCATCCGTTCGGCACTAGATCAGAGCGGATCATGGGACGGATCGCGGGACGGTTCGTGGGGCGGATCGAGGGACGTGAGGACGTTCCACTACATCAACCGCATTTCTTAACGCTTCTGCTGTGTGATCTACAAGGGTAGATAGATCAGAAATACCCTCTCGTAGATGGACATCACCATGATAGGTCTTCGTGCGCGTAGGAATTTTTTTGTTTCCCATGCGACGTTCCCCAACAGTGGCATCATGAGCTAGGTTCATGCGTAGATGTAATCTCGAGTAGAACACAAAAGTTTTTGTGGGCGGTGATGTGCGTTTTGCTGCCCTCCTTAGTCTTTTCTTGATTCCGCGGTATTGTTGGATCGAAGCGTCTCGGACCGACATTACTCGTACGCTTACGAGAGACTGGTTTCATCGCTACGAGTAACTCCGTTGCTCAAAGATGACCGGCGAGTGTCAGTTTCTCCAACTTTAGTTGAATCAGATTTGACCGAGGAGGTCCTTGGATGAGGTTAAATAGCAATTCATATATCTCCGTTGTGGTGTTTGCGTAAGTAAGATGCGATCCTACTAGATACCCATGGTCACCACGTAAAACATGCAACAACAATTAGAGGACGTCTAACTTGTTTTTGCAGGGTATGCTTGTGATGTGATATGGCCAACGATGTGATGTGATATATTGGATGTATGAGATGATCATGTTGTAATAGTTAATATCGACTTGCACGTTGATGGTACGGCAACCGGCCGGAGCCATAGGGTTGTCTTTAAACTAACGTTTGTGCTTGCAGATGTGTTTACTATATTGCTAGTACGTAGCTTTAGTAGTAATAGCATGAGTAGCACGATAACCCCGATGGCGACACGTTGATGGAGATCATGATGATGGAGATCATGGTGTGACGCCGGTGACTAGAAGATCGTGTCGGTGCTTTGGTGATGGAGATCAAGAAGCACATGATGATGGCCATATCATGTCACTTATGAATTGCATGTGATGTTAATACTTTATGCACCTTATCTTGCTTAGAATGACGGTAGCATTATGAGGTGATCTCTCACTAAAATTTCAAGACGAAATTGTGTTCTCCCCAACTGTGCACCATTGCGACAGTTCTTCGTTTCGAGACACCACGTGATGATCGGGTGTGATAGATTCAACGTTCACATACAACGGGTGCAAAACAGTTGCACACGCGGAACACTTGGGTTAAGCTTGACGAGCCTAGCATGTGCAGACATGGCCTATGAACACATGAGACCGAAAGGTCGAGCATGAATCGTATAGTTGATATCATTAGCATAGAGATGCTTACCACTAAAACTATTCTCGACTCACGTGATGATCGGACTTGAGATAGTGGATTTGGATCATGTACCACTCAAATGACTAGAGAGATGTACTTTTTGAGTGGGAGTTCTTAAGTAATATGATTAATGAACTAATTGTCATTAACATAGTCTAATGGTCTTTGAGAATTACAATGTAGCTTGCTCTATAGCTCTACTGTTTTTAATATGTTCCTAGAGAAAATTTAATTGAAAGTTGATAGTAGCAAACTTTGCGGACTGAGTCTGTAAAACTAAGGATTGTCCTCGTTGCTGCGCAGAATGCTTATGTCCTTAATGCACCACTCAGTGTGCTGCACCTCGAGCGTCGTCTGTGGATGTTGTGAACATCCGACATACACGTTTCTGATGACTACGCGATAGTTCGGTGCAAAATATTTAATGGCTTAGAAGCATGGCGCCGAAGACGTTTTGAAACGTCACGGAACATGAGTGATGTTCTAAAGAGATGAAATTGTGATTTCATGCTTGTGCCCTTGTTAAGAGGTATGATACCTCTGACAAGATTCTTTGTCCATGAAGTAAAGGAGAAAAACTCAATCGTTGAGCGTGTGCTCAGATTGTCTGAGTACGACAATCACTTGAATCAAGTGGGAGTTAATCTTCCAGATGAGATAGTGATGGTTCTCCAAAGTCACTGCCACCAAGCTGTGAGAGCTTCGTGATGAACTATAACATATCAAGGATAGATACAATGATCCTTGAGAGATTCCTGATGTATGACACTACGAAAGTAGAAATCAAGAAGGAGCATCAATGGTTCATGGTTAGTAAAACCACTAAGTTTCATGAAAGGCAAGGGCTAGAAGGGATACTTCGTGAAACAACAAAACAGTTGCTGCACTAATGAAGAGACCCAAGTCTAAACCCAAACCCGAGACTAAGTGCTTCTGTTATGAGGGGAACGGTCACTGAGGCGGAGCTACCCTAGAGGCTTGGTAGATAAGTAGGCTGGCAAAGTCGAAAGTAGTATATTTGATATACATGATGTTGATGTGTGCTTTACTAGTACTCCTAGTAGCGCGAGGGTATTGGATACCGGTTCAGTTGCTAAGTGATTGGTAACACGAAATGAAAGCTACGGAATAAACGGAGACTAGCTAAAGGCGAGGTGACGATACGTGTTGGAAGTGTTTCCAAGGTTGATATGATCAAACGTCGCACGCTCCCTCTATCATCGGGATTGGTGGTGAAACCCAAATAATTGTTATTGGTGTTTGCGTTGAGCATGAACATGATTGGATCGTGTTTGTTGCAATACGATTATTCATTTAAAAGAATAATAGTTATTGTATTTGCTTGAATAATTACCCTCAATGGTTTATTGAATCTCGATCGTAGTGTTACACATGTTCATAATATTAGTGCCAAAAGATAAAAAGTAATAATGATAGTACCACTTAGTTGTGGCACTGCCACTTGAGTCATGCTGGTGTAAAATGGAAGAAGAAGCTCCATGCTGATTGATCGTTTGGACTCACTTGATTTTGAATCACTTGAGACATGCAAAACGTGCCACATGAAACAAGTAGAGTAACTTGTTGGGAGTAATGCATTTTTGATGTGTGCAGTCCAATAAGTGCTAAGGCACGCAGTGGATATCATTATGTTCTTACTTCACTGACGATTTGAGTAGATACATGAGTATTTACTTGATGAATCACAAGTCTGAAATGTTGAGAAGTTCAAAGCTATTTTAGAGTGAAGATCGTCGTGACAAGAGGATAAACAGTCTACGATATGATCATAGAGATGAATATCTGAGTTACTTGTTTTGGTACGCAGTTAAGACAATGTGGAAATTGTTTCGCAGTTCATGCCACCTGGAACACCATAGTGTGATGATGTGTCTGAACTTCTTAGCCACGCCCTATTTGATATGGTGCATACTATGATGTCTCTTATCGAATTACCACTATCGTTTATGGGTTATGCATTAGAGACAACCGCATTCACTTTAAATAGGGCACCGTGTATTTCCGTTGAGATGACACAGTATAGACTAAGGTTTAGAGAAATCTAAGCTGTTGTTTATTGAAAGTTTGGAGCTGCGATGCTTATGTGAAAAAGTTTCAGTCTGATAAGCTCGAACCCAAAGCGGATAAATGCATCTTCATAAGATATCCAAAACAGTTGGATACATCTCCTATCTCAGATCAGGAAGCAAAGTGTTTGTTTCTAGAAACGGGTTCTTTCTTGAGGAAAGGTTTCTCTCGAAAGAATTGAGTGGGAGGGTGATAGAACTTGATGAGGTTATTGAACCATCACTTCGACTAGTGTGTAGAAGGGCACAGGAAGTTGTTCCTGTGGCGCCTACACCAATTGAAGTGGACGCTGATGATGGTGATCATTGAGCTTCGGATCAAGTTACTACAAACCTCGTAGGTCGACAAGGTCGCGTACTACTACAGAGTGGTATGGTAACCCTGTCTTGGAGGTCATGTTGTTGAAAAATAATGAACCTACGAGCTATGGAGAAGCGATGGTGGGCCCGGATTCCGACAAATGGCTGGAGGCCATGAAATCCCAGAGAGGATCCATGTATGAAAACAAAGTGTAGACTTTGGAAGAACTACTTGATGGTCGTAGGACTATTGAGTAAAGATGGATCTTTAAAAGGAAGACAGACGACGATGGTGATAAGTCACAATTAAGAAAAGCTCGACTTGTCGCAAAGATGTTTCCGACATGATCAAACAGTTGACTATGGTGAGACTTTCTCACTCGTAGCGATGCTAAAAGTCTGTTAGAATTATGTTAGTAGTTGTTGCATTATTTTTGAAATATTGCACATAGGATGTCAAAACATTGTTTCCTCGATGGTTTCCTTGAGCAAACATTGTATGTGATACAACCAGAAGGTTTTTTCGATCCTAAATATACTAACAAGTATGCAAGCTCCAGCGATCCTTCAATGGACTGGTGCAAGCATCTCGGAGTTGGAATATACACTTTGATGAGATGATCAAATATTTTGGGTTTGTACAATGTTTATGAGAAACTTGTATTTCCAAAGAAGTGAGTGGGAGCACTATAGAATTTCTGATAAGTATATGTGGTTGACATATTGTTGAATTTTTGTGAAGCATAAAAGGTTGTTTGAAAGGAGTTTTTCAAAGGAATACCTGGATTGAGATACTTGAACGTTGAGCATCAAGATATATGGAGATAGATCAAAACGCTTAATAGAAGTTTCAACAAGATGCATGCCTTGACAAGTTTTTGAAGGAATTCGAAATAGATCAGCAAAGAAGGAGTTCTTGACTGTGTTGTAAGGTGTGAATTTGAGTAAGACTCAAAACCCGACCACGGAAGAATAAAGAGAATAGACGAAGGTCGTCTTCTATGCCTTAGCCGTAGACTCTAAAGTATGCCATGCTGAGTACCGCACCTGATGTGTGCCTTGCAGCAAGTCTGTTAAGAGGTACACAGAGTGATCGAGGATTGAATCACTGATCAGCGGTCAAAGTTATCCTTAGTAACTAAATAGACTAAGGAATTTTTCCCGATTATGGAGGTGGTTAAAGAGTTCGTCATAAAGGGTTACGTCGATGCAAGCTTTGACACTAATCCGAATAACTATGAGTAGTGAAACGGATTCGTATAGTAGAGTAGATATTTGGAGCATTTCCGAATAGCACGTAGTAGCAGCATCTATAAAATGACATAAAGATTTGTAAAGAACGCACGGATCTGAAAGTTTCAGAACCGTTGACTAAAACCTCTCTCACGAGCAAGACGTGATCAGACCCCAGAACTATATGGGTGTTGGATTCGTTGAAATCACACGGTGATGTGAACTAGATTAATTACTCTAGTGCAAGTGGGAGAATGTTGGAAATATGCCCTAGAGGCAATAATAATTAGTTATTATTATATTTATTTGTTCATGATAATCGTTTATTATCCATGCTATAATTGTATTGATTGGAAACACAATACTTGTGTGGATACATAGAGAAAACACTGTCCCTAGTAAGCCTCTAGTTGACTAGCTCATTGATCAAAGATGGTCAAGGTTTCCTGGCCATAGGCAAGTGTTGTTACTTGATAACGGGATCACATCATTAGGAGAATCATGTGATGGACTAGACCCAAACTAATAGACGTAGCATGTTGATCGTGTCATTTTGTTGCTACTGTTTTCTGCGGGTCAAGTATTTGTTCCTATGACCATGAGATCATATAACTCACTGACACCGGAGGAATGCTTTGTGTGTATCAAACGTCGCAACGTAGCTGGGTGACTATAAAGATGCTGTACAGGTATCTCCGAAGGTGTTCGTTGAGTTAGTATGGATCAAGACTGGGATTTGTCACTCCGTATGACGGAGAGGTATCTCGGGGCCCACTCGGTAATACAACATCACACACAAGCCTTGCAAGCAATGTGACTTAGTGTAAGTTGCGGGATCTTGTATTACGAAACAAGTAAAGAGACTTGACGGTAAACGAGATTGAAATAGGTATGCGGATACTGACGATCGAATCCCAGGCAAGTAACATACCGAAGGACAAAGGGAATGCCATACTAGATTGTATGAATCCTTGGCACTGAGGTTCAAACGATAAGATCTTCGTAGAATATGTAGGATCCAATATGGGCATCCAGGTCCCGCTATTGGATATTGACCGAGGAGTCTCTGGGTCATGTCTACATAGTTCTCGAACCCGCAGGGTCTGCACACTTAAGGTTCGACGTTGTTTTATGCGTATTTGAGTTATATGGTTGGTTACCGAATGTTGTTCGGAGTCCCAGATGATATATAGGATGACCTCATTTGGTTATCGGAAGGTTTTCGTGCATTACCGGAAAAGTTTCGGGCTCATCGGTAGTGTACTGGGAGTGCCTGGAGGGGTGCCGGGGACCATCAGGAGGGGTGTCACGCCCCAAGGAGTCTCATGGGCTATGGTAAGAGATAAACCAGCCCCTAGTGGGCTGGAATAAGTTCCCACTAAGGCCCATAAGGTTTGAGAAGGAAAAAACACAAGGTGGAAAGAGTTTCCAAGTGGGAAGGTGGAATCCTACTCCAAGTATGATTGGAGTAGGACTCCCCCAACTCCAATTTCGGCCAAACCTTTAGGTTTTGAGGCTGCCTCCTCCCCTCCCTCCCTCCTATATATAGTGGGGTTTTAGGGCTGATTTGGGACAACTTTTGCCACGGCAGCGCGACCACATACCTCCACGGTTTTACCTATAGATCGCGTTTCTGCGGAGCTCGGGTGAAGGCCTGCTGAGATTAGATCACCACCAACCTCCGGAGCGCCGTCACGCTGCCGGAGAACTCATCTACCTCTCCGTCTCTCTTGCTGGATCAAGAAGGCCGAGATCATCGTCGAGCTGTACGTGTGTTGAACGCGGAGGTGCCGTCCGTTCGGCACTAGATCGGAGCGGATCGTGGGACGGATCGCGGGACGGTTCATCGGACGGTTCACGGGGCGGATCGAGGGACATGAGGACGTTCCACTACATCAACCGCGTTTCTTAACGCTTCTGCTGTTCGATCTACAAGGGTACGTAGATCGGAAATCACCTCTCGTAGATGGACATCACCATCATAGGTCTTCGTGCGCGTAGGAAATTTTTTGTTTCCCATGCGACGTTCCCCAACACTAAGTGCTAATGCTTTGGTCCTGTTCTATATTAAAAGGAGGCCTTAATATCCCTTAGTTTCGATTAGGACCCCGCTGCCACGGGAGGGTAGGACAAAATATGTCATGCAAGTTCTTCTCCATAAGCACGTATGACTATATATGGAATACATACCTATATTACATTGATGAATTGGAGCTAGTTTTGTATCACCCTATGTTATGACTGTTGCATGATGAATGTCATCCGACATAATTATCCACCACTGATCCATTGCCTACGAGCTTTCCACATATTGATCTTTGCTAAGTTACTTTTCCGTTGCTATTGTTACAATCGCTACAAAACTGCTACAGTCACGTTTGCCACCGCTAATGTTACTTCCATACTACTTTGCTACTAAATATGTTGCTGCAGATATTAAGTCTTTCAGGTGTGGTTGAATTGACAACTCGGCTGCTAATACTTGAGAATATTCTTTGGCTCCCCTTGAGTCGAATCAATAAATTTGGGTTGAATACTCTATCCTCGAAAAGTGTTGCGACCCCCTATACTTCTGGGTTATCAAGACCTTTTTCTGGCGCCGTTGCCGGGGAGCATAGCTCTACTCTCTTAGTCACTAGGTATTTATATCTGTTGATTACTATGAAGAATCTAAAAGACGCTAAAACTAAAATCTACCCCTCAACTACGAGGACACGTAAGGAACTGCCATCTAGCTCTGCACTTGATTCACCTTCTGTTATGAGTAAATTTGCGACACCACCACGTGTTACTAAATCTAATATGTCGCAAGTAATTGATGATGCTACTTCTGTTATGCATGATGCTTATGATGATACTTTGCTTGATACTATTGTGCCACTTGGTGAATTTCTTGATGAACAAATTGCTAGAGTGAATGCTGAAACTGATGATATTTCTGAATCTGATGAAATTATTGAAACTGAACACTATGATGCACCCGCTAGACCTAGCTCTCCTAGATAGGAATTGCCTATCATACCTAAGGGTTATTTTATGGAAGGAGAAGTGGCTAGGGACTTTCGTGCTTGTAAAGATAGAGATGATCTTAAGAAATTGTTATGCAAGTGGAAGGAAAAATCTTTGAATGCTAGAATGCAATATGATCCCAAGTTTGCTACTTCACCTATATTTGTTACTGATAAGGATTCTGAATTCTCTACCGATCCTGAGTTAATTACTTTGGTAGAATCTGATCCTTTCCATGGTTATGAATCTGAAACTGTTGTGGCACACCTTACTAAATTGAATGATATAGCCACCCTATTTACTCACGAGGAAAAAAATACGTTATTGCTATATTCCTAAGCTATTTCCATTCTCATTAAAGGGTTATTCTAAGATATGGTTTAATTCTCTTGCTCCTAGTTGTGTGCGTAGTCCCCAGGATATGATATTTTACTTCTCTTAAAAATATTTTCCTGCCCATAAGAAACAAGTTGCCTTGTAGAAAATATTTAACTTTGTGCAGATTGAAGAAGAGAGTCTCCCACAAGCTTTGGGGAGGCTTCTCGAGTTACTTAATGCTTTGCCTGATCACCCTCTCAAGAAAAAATAAATACTTGATATCTTTTATAATGGACTAACCGATGCTTCTAGGGACCACTTAGATCGTTGTGCTGGTTGTGTTTTCAAGGAACGAACTGTTGAACAAATTGAACTACTATTGAATAATATATTGAGCAATGATAATGATTGGACCATTCCCGAACCACCTCCAAAACCAACTTCGAAATGCAAGAGGCAAACAAACCTATGAAAAAAAAGGTATTAAAGGTGAAGATGTTAAGAATCTACCACCTATTGAAGAAATACATGGTCTTGATAACCCGATACACGTAGTTGAGGTAAATTCTCTTCGTAGATTTGATGAAGGTGATATTCCTTATAATAACTCTGCTAGCCAATGCTTGGATGAATTTGATAACTTTGTTGTTAAATAAGAAAATTTCAATGCTTATGTTAGTAGACAACTGAAACAAAATGCTTACATGCTTGATCGCTTGGGTGATTATATGAGTAGAACTGGTAATGACTTTAGGCTTATTAGTAAAAATGCTTCCATGGTAACTACTCAAGTAGAAAAGGTACTTAAGGCACAAAATGATTTGCTCAATGAGATGATTAGTAAGAACAATGATCATTCTATTAGAGTTGTGACTAGAGGCGGTAGAATGACTCAGGAACCTTTGTATCCTGAGGGCCATCCTAAGAGAATTGAGCAAGATTCTCACAGAGTTAATATTGATGCACCTAGTCCTTCTAATAAAAGGAAAAATAATGACGATATGACTTTGCATGGTGCTAGTGAACCTGTTGTAGAGTCACATGAAAACCCAAAATATATCTCTATTTCTGATGATGAAACACAATTTGGTAATGAACATGAACCTAGTGATAATATTAATAATGATGTTCATGTTGATGCTCAACCTAGTAATGACAACGATGTGGAGATTGAACCCGTTGTTGATCTTGATAACCCACAACCTATGAATAATGGATATGATAAAAGAGATTTTATTGCTAGGAAGCATGGTAGAGAAAGAGAACCATGGGTTCAGAAACCCATGCCCTTTCCTCCTAAATCATCCAAGAAGAAGGATGATGAGGATTTTGAGCGCTTTGTTGAAATGCCGAGACCTGTCTTTTTACGTATGCGCTTAACTGATAATCTGAAAATGTCTCCTTATGCTAAGTATATGAAATATATTATTAAAAATAAAAGAAATATATCGGAAGCTGAGATTTCCACCATGCTTGCTAATTATGCTTTTAAGTGTGGAATACCAAGGAAACTATGAGATCCCGGAGTACCTACTATACCATGCTCTATTAAAGGAAATTGTGTTAAAACTTCTTTATGTGACCTCGGAGCTGGTGTTAGTGTTATGTCATTCTGTTTATATCATAGACTTGATTTGAATAAGTTGACACCTACTGAAACCTCTCTGTAAATGGCTGATAAATCAACTGCTTTACCCATTGGTATTTGTGAGGATGTTCCTGTTGTGGTTATAAACGTTACTATCCTAACGGACTTTGTTATTCTTGATATTCCCGAGGACGACAATTTGTCGATAATCCTTGGTAGACCCTTTATGAATACTGTAGGGGCTGTTATCGACTGCAACAAAGGCAATGCCACTTTTCATGTTAATGGTAATGAGCCTACGCTACACTTTCCAAAGAAACAACTTCAAGTTCATAGTATCAACTCCATTGGGAAAAAAATCCAACGTTTACTATTGGAGACTTTGAATTCCCTCTCCCTACAGTCAAAAAGAAATATGATATACTTATTGTTGGGGACATGCATATCCCCATTGAGGTAACCTAGTGTTATTCGAAAGTTCTCTGGTTCCATGTCATTCGAAAAAAGTTTGTCAATAAGACTTGATCAACCTTATTGATGGACATGAGATGGATGAATTTGAAAGCACAACCTTCTGTACCCAACTTTTATTTTATGTTCCTTAGTTTCAATTTAGTAAAAATGCTATTATTTTTTTGTTTTCCGTTTTATCCGTGCAACAGAAAAATGACCTGAAATTAAAAGTTTTCACAACGCCCTAAAAATGTAGTATGTTTTTATAGAATTTTTAAGAATATTTGGCCCAGAGAACACATCAAGGGGCTGCACTAGTGGGCCACAAGCCTGCAGGGCGGGACCACCCCCTAGGCATGCCCCCTGGCTTGTGGCTCCCACGTGGGGCCCCTTCACTTATTCCAGTACCCATCCACATCGTCTTCCTCCAGAAAAAAATCCCACCATTGCTCAATCAAACCCGTGTTTTAGCTCATCCTGCTACCATTTTGGATCTCCTTGCTCAAAGCTCCATTTGCAAAACTATTTTAGGGGATTGTTCACCAATATGTAACTCCTCCAATGGTCCAATTATTTTTTGTTCTAGTGCTTTATATGTTGCAAATTTTTGATGCTGTGGTGACCTTGTTCTTGAGCTTGCATGCCAAACTTATAGGGTCCCAAGTAGTTTTTGATGCATGATATAGCTTCTAGGCACTTGTGGGAGTAGTTGCTATAAGTTCTGATTAAGTTTTATTCACTGAAAATTTTAGAAATTTTTCAGAGAAATAAAAATGTTAAGGAGAATATACCAAGGTAGTTCCTCGAGCAAGAAGACCCCGAGACTCGCGATACGCGAGCCTGACTTTGAACCACACCAAGGGAAGCTCAAGTGCGGCCTTGTGAATGCCCCTCGGATCCATTCATGGTACATGCCGGATTCAAGGGAGAATTTTACGCGTACATACAAAATGCTGGGCTTGAAGAATTTGTTTCAGACCAATGCAAGCAATATTATCAACTCATTGATTCCTTCGTGCGGAGGAAAAATGGAGATACTTTATAATGAGAGAGGAGGAAAACGAGTACGAGGAGAGGTAAAAGCCACTCGCCTTCGCGCTGAAGCCATTCAGGCGGCAGACGCCGCACCCAGTACAACCCCAACTATGACTTTGGATATTATCCGGGCCAGCCATGGCCCTAGACCAACTTAGGACAAAAGCCTAAGCTTGGGGGAGTATGTATTTCTCGCCGACATTACATTCATGTTCACACACTCATTCCAGTTGTCGGTGTTCATACTTTTTCATTGTACCATCTATGGTAGTTTATTTCTTCTTCTTTTGTTTTCTTCTTGTGTGTTTCATTAACCTTGAGAAAATCCAAAAAAAGGTTCCAGGTTTACCTTCTAGTTTGTTTAGTTGTAGTGTTAAAAGAAAACCCAAAAAGATTTTCCGTTCTTCTTTTGCTTGTTGGGAGCTTTCCCGTGTAAATAGTGTTTCATTCTTCTTTGGGTCGTAAGGAGAAGACCACAAAGACATGCTGAGCGGCTCTCATATGCATTATTGTTTATCTATCAGAGATACCATGTTACTTGTCTTCTCCTTTGAGCTATTGCTTGCAAATTCAGCTTAGTCCAATGCACATGCACTCTAATTATTATTATTCACACCGTTCGGTCATTCAAGTGAAAGGCAATAATGATGATATACGATGAAGTGACGGAGATGGAGAAAAGCTGGTATGAACTGACCTATTTTGTTTTTTGTAAATACGATTAGTTCATCATTCTGGATTCAGCTCGTTATGGATTGAACATGTTTGCAATGACAATTAGAGATTATAGTTACTTATGCCATGCTTAATTAGCTACGAGTGAATAATGGTTTGTCTTGAGTGCCAACATGCATATTAAAATGGTTGTGATGTAGTATGATAGAATGGTATCCTCCTCCGAATGATTCAAGTGGCTCGACTTGGCCCATGTTCACGCATGTAGTTGAAACAATACCAACATAGCCTCCATGATGTTTATGTTCATGGTGATTTATATCCTACTCATTCTTGCATTCAATGTTGGTTAATCTCAAATCATGTTTATGACTGTTGTCGCTCTATAGTTGGCCGCTTCCCAGTCTCTTGCTAGCCTCCACTTGTATGAAGCGGGAATACTACTTGTGCATCCATTTCCATAAACCCAATGTTGTTTCATATGAGTCCATAATACCTACCTATATGTCGTATTTACCTGTCGTCCAAAGTAAATTTGCATGTGCCATACTCTAAACCTTCAAATAAATTTTTTTGTTTTGTATTCCCGAATCGCTGATGTAGTGACTAGGGGTTGTCAGTATCTTCCATGCTAGGTGGGTTATTCTCATGATATGTGTTGATTCACTATCATTCACGAGAAAGTGGCTGGTATTCGGGATGCCCAGTTCCATGCTCAAAAGTCAAATCAAAGTATAATAAAACAAAACTCCCATAGGATTGTTGTTTGTATGGCCGGTACCCGTGGATTATGCCCGCCGTGGAGTGTGATCGATTGGTGGAGGAGGAGCAAAAACTTTACTATTCTATTTGGCAACCGCCTATAATGTATATAGCATGGAAGGAATAGAGATCTATTAGTTGTTATGTTGACAATGAAAGCATACCGCCCAAAATTTTGATTCGTCCCTGTTTTAGAAGGTCGAGCTCTGTCACCTCTGTAAATCAATGGTTCCCTGTGCAAAGGGCCTATCTATTTTACTTTACTGTTGAGTCATCCTCTTCTTATAAAAATGCACCAGTTAGAGAGCAACTCCGTCATTTGTATGCTTTGTTATCAATTGATATTGAGAATGAGTATGACTGGATATCTTTTACCATGAATTACAGTGCCTAGTCAGTCCTTGTTCTTTAGAGGTGCTCTCCATTTATGTTTTGCGGTCTCAAAAAGGGCTAGCGAGATACCAGTATATCATATTGTATTATGATTGTTTTGATAAAATTGTTGTCATCTGAGGCTTATTATTATCGCTCGCTAGTTTATTATGCCATGGATATAAGTAAATATGAGACCTAAATATTATTGTGAATGTGGTTAGTCTATAATATTTAATGAAAATCTGAACATCAGTTAGACATATTTATAACAGCAAGATCAAACATAGTTTGTAAAAGTTTTTCTTTATCAGTTTTTGTTTATCAACTGAATTGCTTTAGGACAAGCAAAGCTTAAGCATTGGGGAGTTGATACGTCTCCAATGTATCTAATTTTCCAAACTTTTTTGCCCTTCTTTTGGACTATAATTTGCATGATTTGGATGGAACTAACCCGGACTCACGCTGTTTTGAGCAAAATTGCCTTGGTGTTATTTTTGTGCAGAAATGAAAGTTCTTGGATTTACCTGAAAATTTATGGAGAATATTTTTGAAATTAATAAAAAATATTGGCAAAAGAATCAACTGGAGAGGGGCCACCACCTTGCCACAAGCTTGCAGGGCGCCCCCTAGGGCGCGCCCCTGTCTTGTGGGGCCCCTATGGCTCCTCCGACCTCGTTTCCACTTCTATATATTCCTATTCAGGGAGGGAAAATCAAGGAGGAGAGTTCATCGCGTTTTACGGTACGGAGCCGCTGCCACCTCGTGTTCTTCCTCGGGAGAGGAGATCTGGAGTCTGATTTGGGCTCCGGAGAGGGGAAATCGACGTTGTCGTCATCACCAACCATCCTTCATCACTAATTTCATGATGCTCTCCGCCGTTTGTGAGTAACCATCGTAGGCTTGCTGGACAGTGATGCGTCGGATGAGATTTAACATGTAATCGAGTTAGTTTTGTTAGGGTTTGATCCCTAGTATCCACTATGTTCTGAGATTGATGTTGATATGACTTTGCTATGCTTAATGCTTGTCACTAAGGCCCGAGTGTCATGATTTTAGATCTGAACCTATTATGTTTTCATGAATATATATGTTTTCTTGATCATATCTTGCAAGTTGTAGAGACCTGTTATGAGTTATGATCCGCATCCCCCAGGGTGACAATAACTGGGATTCTTTCCGGTGATTACCATAGTTTCAGGAGTTCATGTATTCACTAAGTGCTAATGCTTTGGTCGAGTTCTCTATTAAAAGGAGGCCTTAATATCCCTTAGTTTCCATTAGGACCCCACTGCCACGGGAGGGTAGGACAAAAGATGCCACGCAAGTTCTTTTCCATAAGCACGTATGACTATATATGGAATACATGCCTACATTACATTGATGAATTGGAGCTAGTTCTGTATCACTCTATGTTATGAATGTTGCATGATGAATGCCATCCGACATAATTATCCATTACTGACCCATTGCCTACGAGCTTTCCACATATTGATCTTTGCTAAGTTACTTTTCTGTTGCTATTGTTACAATCACTACAAAACTGCTACTGTCACGCTTGCCACCATTACCGTTACTTCCATACTACTTTGCTACTAAATACTTTGTTGCAGATATTAAGTCTTTCAGGTGTGATTGAATTGACAAGTCAGCTGCTAATACTTGAGAATATTCTTTGGCTGCCCTTGAGTCAAATCAATAAATTTGGGTTGAATACTCTACCCTCGAAAATTGTTGCGGTCCCCTATACTTGTGGGTTATCAAGAACGTATTGATGGGTTGTACTGTCATTGGCACACGAGAGAAGCCTTTGAACTAATAGAGGGAGGCGCATGGGCTGCAATATCGGGAGGATAACAATTGCTGATAGATGGCCAAAGGCCCACCTTGGGAAGGCACGGGACACCCTTACAGAGAAGTTGTGCAATCATAGAAACAGAGAGGACCTAACAAGACGCGAAACAGATCAGACGACCGCGTCCTACAATCCTAGGTCACCATGCTTCATCGAGCCTAGGGCATGGTCCCTTTCGTGCTTGATCAAAGTGTCTTCCACCTTGTTTACCGAAGCATCATCAAGCTTGAAGAAGTCACGCATGGCCAGAATCACCTCTGTAGGGAGCTGCTCTTTGAACCTTTCGTGGAGAGAATCAAGAGTTGAGGCAGTGACATCCCGCCCATTTTGGATTATTCCCATACTACGGAAAACCAACCGCTCAGCAGCTTGTGCAGCGGGGACTGCAGGCGAACGTGCAGGGCCTCATATCTTCTGCAAAGAGATCCCACCCTTGTTGGAGATCCTCATGCCGGCCATCGTCTTCCTCCTGGACATAGGTCTGCTAGGCCTGGGCGAGGGGGGGGGGAACAGTGTAGGATCCACCAATAGCAAGATAGCAGGTTGACACACGGAGAAGAGGGGAGCAATAGTGTCTCCAAGAGCTGGGACCATCAGCCCCCGCAAGCTCCTTAGGAAGGCCGGGGTCGACCTGTGGTGGTTACCTCTGTTCACTGCAAACGAGGGCCGCTCCAAGAGGAGGTGTCAGGGACGCCTCGAAGCCACGAGGACATAGAGGGGAGATGTCCAAGAGGGGATGTTGCATGGTCGCAGAGCTAAATCAACACTGGGTTCGGGAGAAGCTAGGCAGCAGAAATAGCACGGGCCTCGTCCCTCTTCGAGCGTGGTGGGGTGTGCAACACGGATGTAGGGGAGAGCGGGGGTGATACGTCCATTTTGCATCATGCTTTCATGTTGATATTTATTGCTTTATGTGCTGTTATATTACTTTGTGGTACCATATTTATGCCTTTTCTCTCTTATTTTGCAAGGTTTATTTGAAGAGGGAGAATTCAGGGAGCTGGAATTCTGGACTGGAAAGGGAGCAAATCTTAGTCCACTATTCTGCACATCTCCAAATGCCCTAAAAAGTTACGTGGAATTTTTTGGGATTATATCAAAAATACTGGGCGAAAGAAGTACCGGAGGGGGGCTACCAGGGCGCCACAAGCCCTGCCACCGTCACCCCCCTGACGGCCCACTAGCCCCCTCTTTTGCTATATGAAGGGTTTCGTTCCAGAAAAAATCAATCGGGAGCTTTTTCGTGGTTTCGCCGCTGCCACGAGGCCGAACTTGAGCAGATCCAATCTAGAGCTCCGGCAGGATGATTCTGCCGGGGAAACTTCCCTCCCGGAGGGGGAAATCATCGCCATCGTCATCACCAACACTCCTCTCGTCGGAGGGGAGGCATCTTCATCAACATCTCATCAGCACCATCTCCTCTCCAATCCCTAGTTCATCTCTTGTAACCAATCTCCATCTCACGACTCCAATTGGTACTTGTAAGGTTACTAGTAGTGTTGATTACTCTTCGTAGTTGATGCTAGTTGGATTACTTGGGGAAGAGTTTACGTTTAGATCCTTCATGCTATTCATTACACCTCTCATCATGATTATGATTATGCTTTGTGAGTAGTTACTTTTGTTCCTGAGGACATGGGATAAGTCATGCTGATAATAGTCATGTGAATTTGATATTCGTTCGGTATTTTGATATGCTGTATGTTGTTTTTCCTCTAGTGGTGTTATGTGAACGTCACCACTTCATAACACTTCACCATATTTGGGCCTAGAGGAAGCATTGGGGAGTAGTAAGTAGATGATGGGTTGCTGGAGTGACAAAAGCTTAAACCCCAGTCTATGTGTTGCTTCGTGAGGGGCTGATTTAGATCCACTAGTTTAATGCTATGGTTAGATATTGTCTTAATTCTTCTTTTGTAGTTGCGAATGCTTGCGAGAGAGGTTAATAATAAGTGGGATGCTTGTCCAAGTAAGGGCAGTACCCAAGCGCCGGTCCACCCACATATCAAACTATCAAAGTAACGAACGTGAATCATATGAACATGATGAAACTAGAATGACAGAAACTCCCGTGTGTCCTCGGGAGCGTTTTTCCTCCTATAAGACTTTGTTCAGGCTTGTCCCTTGCTAAAAAAGGGATTGGGCCACTTGCTGCACCGTTGCTACTACATGTTACTTGTTACTTTTCGCTCGCTACGTTTCACCTCACTACACTATCACTTGTTACCGCTACTTTCAGTGCTTGCAGTTATTACCTTGCTGAAAACCGTTTATCAGAGCCTTTTGCTCCTCGTTGGGTTCGACACTCTTACTTATGGAAAGGACTACGATTGATCCCCTATACTTGTGGGTCATCAAGACTCTTTTCTAGCGCCGTTGCCGGGGAGTGAAGCATCTTTGGTAAGTGGAAATTGGTAAGGAAACATTTTTCTACTGTGCTGAAATTTATTGTCACTTGTGACTATGGAAACTATTCCTTTGAGGAGTTTGTTCGGGGTATCTTCACCACGAACGGAAGCACGAGGAGTTTTTCCTCAACCTGAGGTACCTACTGAAAATATCTTTTATGAAATTCCTTCAGGTATGCTTGAGAAACTAGTGGCTAATCCTTTTACGGGAGATGGATCTTCACATCCAGACTTTCATCTGATCTATGTAGATAAAGTTTGTGGTTTATTTAAGCTTGCAGGTTTGCCCGAAGATGAGGTAAAGAAGAAAGTCTTTCCTTTGTCTTTGAAGGATAAGGCGTTGACATGGTATAGGCTATGTGATGATTCTGGATCATGGGACTACAATCGGTTGAAATTGGAATTTCATCAAAAGTTCTATCCTATGCATTTAGTACATCGTGATCGGAACTTTATTTATAACTTTTGGCCTCGTGACAGGGAAATCATAGCTCAAGCTTGGGGGAGGCTTAAGTCAATGCTATATTCATGCCCCAATCACGAGCTCTCGAGAGAAATCATCACTCAAAACTTTTATGCTCGGCTTTCTCATGAAGATCGTACCATGCTTGACACTTCTTGTACCGGTTCTTTTATGAAGAAGGATATTGACCACAAGTGGAATTTATTGGAGAGAATCAAACGTAACTCTGAAGATTGGGAGCTGGAGGAAGGTAAGGAGTCAGGTATGAATTTCCAGTTTGATTGCGTTAAATCTTTTGTTGAGACAAACACTTCTAGAGATTTTAGCGCTAAGTATGGACTTGACTCTGAGATAGTAGCTTCTCTATGTGAATCTTTTGCTGCTCATGTTGATCCTCCCAAAGAGAAGTGGTTTAAGTATCATCCTCCTGTAGAAAGCAACATAGTCAAAACCAATCTAGTTGAGGAGAAAGTCATTGCTTTTAGTGATCCTGTTGTTCCTTGTGCTTACACTGAGAAACCACCATACCCTGCTAGGATAAAGGATTATTCTAAAGCTCCAACTATGATACGTAGGGGTTACATTAGACCACTTGCACCCCCTGAAGAGATTAGAGTTGAACCTAGTGTTGATATTATCAAAGATCTCTTAGCCGAAGACGTAGACGGGCATGTTATCAAATTCTGTGAGGACTCCGCTAGAATTGCTAAACCTCACGCGAAAGACTATTACGGACCTGTAGTTGGCCTGCCTGTTGTTTCTGTCAAGATAGGAGATCATTGTTACCAGGGTTTATGTGATATGGGAGCTAGTGTTAGTGCAATACCCCGTTCCCTATATGATGAAATTAAATATGAGATTGCACCTGCTGAGTTAGAACCTATTGATGTCACTATTACGCTAGCTAATAGAGACACTATCTGCCCTGTGGGAATTCTGAGAGACGTAGAAGTCCTGTGAGGTAAGACGAAGTATCCTACTGATTTCCTCGTCCTTGGTACTGCACAAGATAACTTTCGTCCCATCATATTTGGTAGACCCTTTTTCAACACCGTCAATGCTCACATTGATTGCATTAAGCAGACTGTCTGTAACATCCCAAAATTTCCTAATTTGGAATGTTTTACATTGTAGCTAAGCATCTATGCATATTGATTGAAATAATGTTTGCATTTGAATTCTTTCGATTTTTGCTTTTGCATTTCTATTTTTTTCTTCACACGAGAAATGCCGGGAAATAATTTCTTGCACGCAAGAAAGAGCGGAGGAAAATGACCCTTCAAAATGTGAGGCATTTTTGAAATATTTTGAGCCAAGAAAACCAAAGTTTTATTGTAAAAATAATTGCAAAAAGAAAATATAGCATAAGGGGTTTTTCTGAAAAAAACATTTTTTTAAAGTTTTTATTTTTGCCTTGGAAAAATGTTAATCGTGTAGAGATTTTTTTTCTGAAAATTTTGGTATATAATACTCTATATTAATTATTTTATTTTGCTTCCTTTTTATTCCTTTTAGTTTCTGTTTTATTAAAAAAGCTAAAACGGGAATATGTTTTAAAAGGAATGCGCGTGAGCGCTTTATAGCGCTATCGGGCCGAATCCCAGCCCAGCCGGATCCGAATCTGGATCGGATCGGCCACCGATCCCCTCAGCCTCGCCCCTCCTCTCTCTGCTGTGTGGGCCCCCTGGCCGATCCTCACCCCGAACTGGTCACTCCCTTTCCTTTTTCTCACCCTGCCCGAGCCACCATGGCCGGACTTCCCATCCCGAGCCCCGATTCCCTTCCCTCTGCGCCACCTCCCTCCCCCTATAAATACCCTCCGCCCGGCCCTCCCCTCGCCCTGTTCCACCGCCCCGCCGCCCTGCCCGAGCCCCACGCTGCCCCTCGAAGCTCGCCGGAGTGGAGCCGGAGCCGAAGCTCCCCGGTCTCCCTGCTGCTCGCCCCGACCTCCCCAAGCCACGCCGACGCTGCCACTCTTCGCCGGAGGAACGCCTCCACCCCCTAGGTCCCTCCGCAGCCGTCCCCGACCACGGGAACCTCGCCGCCGACCACCACCAAGCCGCCACCCGCCTCGGTTCTCGTTGAAGACCCCTGCCCACGGTGAGCCTCTCCCCCTTTGCCTTTCATCCGTTGGATCCTAGGCCACTGGTGTAAATTAGAAGAAGGGATACCACTTCGGTTCTTTTAAAAGAAATGGCGGTTCTTTTTATTTAATTAATGAGCCAACGCGGTTTGTCTAGGTTGCGACCGTTCGCCAGTTAGCACCGCAGCGCACACCTCCCTGACCAATCAGGGGCTGCCACCTACCCCCCCCCCCCCCCGTTGACTAGTTAGTTCTTTGTTTTTTTCTGTTTAATTCAAAAACAGAGAAAGTTGTAATCTTGTTTCCCCTCTAACTTTTGATCTAGAGATCCAATGAGGTTGATTCTTTTTCCAGTAGATCACAAATTTTCTATTGTTTTTAAAAACTTATAATTTGTCTATGTTTGAAATTTAAAATTTGAATTAGATCAGATTTAGTTTTAACCTTGTTTTGCTTATTCCAGGAGTTTAAAAAATGATTTTTATTTGATTATTTTTGGTACTGCTTCCTAGTGATTATATCTTACTGTGGTATAGGTTTCAATTTTTTTTAAATATTTTTACTTGAGGTTTTAATAGAAACAATTTATGCTTTAGTGTGGTGTAGTGAATTCTTTCGCTTAGGCCATAGCTACTTTATACTTGTGATGTTATTTTAGTTGTTGATGATTGTAGTGCTTATGGTGTGTATTTGTTTGTATCGGTAGATCACCCGGAGTGCGAAGCTTGTTACTTAGAAGCGCTCGATCAAGACAACTATCATCAAGGCAAGTCATATTGATCATACTATCTCCTATGTTTTTCTATGCATGGTAGTTTCACCTTTTTTGCCCATTTGCATGCTGAGTAGGTACTTGGAAATTATAGTTATAGGTTGTAGTATCATGTGGTAGGCACACGACAACCCCGATACTTGGCCTGGGACGACAATTTCATATTGCTATGCTTGAGTAGACGGGATTTTGGTTGAGTGCATAACACGAGTGATGCGAGGATGATTATATAACCAAGACCGGTTAAGACAAGATTTTCAAGACCCCGTGTAGAAATGCAACTCTGGGTGAAGGACGGTTCAACGGGCTCCCTGGAGAAACCAGTGGACGACCCCGGGATGCTTGGAGACGGCCATGACATCTTGCGGAAAGCTTCACCAGGCTCGAAGAGACGGACGGAGGCTTCAAGACCCAAGGCTTACCTGCACAGCCACAAGTCATTATGGGCTCTGGCTTGGTTGGACAATACGGCGACTCTGGACAGGCGGTGCTAGCAGATGTAGAAGAACGGTAGGAATGGTTGGGCACCGGTAGGGATTCAGAGGGACCCGTTGAAAGACCATGTTTTGATCATCCGGTCTTCAAACACCCTGAAGTGCGAGGACATACTCGGAGGCGATCAAATCTTGTGGGGAATGTGTGCAAAACTCTGCAGAGTGCCCAACCTAATCGATTAGCCGTGTCCACGGTCATGGACAACTTGAGCCGAAGGCATTGAAATTTCCCTGAACTCTCGACACAACTTAATAATGATGTGGGAATTAACAACAAATCGGGTACGAGAATTGGTTGGCGGAACCATCTCGTTAACAACAAACAATGTAGTAATATTTTGCTTTCAGCCCTTCTTGCTGTAGGAGAAAATTGGCTTTATGCAAAACTTATTGCCCCACCTGCCAAATATGCATGTAGAGATAGTTGGTTATTATTTTACCCCTCTCTTTGATGACTTGCCGGCATATTCCATATGCTGACCTACACGGCTGCAACATATCATGTTGCAGAGTACTTTTCCGACCGGGAGTGAGGCTACGATCTACGCTCAACGACATGCCCTGGAGTCGGATGGACTCGTCTACCTGATGCTTCCGCTAGTCTTCATTAGATATCTCTTGAGATGGCCTTCAGCCACTTTATTGTAATTCATTATTGTAATAAAGTACTCGTTATGATATTTCGATTAATAAAGTTGTGTGATTGAACTCTTGATATATAAATTGATGTACTGAGTGTGTACCAGCATGATCTTGGGATGGTACGGAAACACCAGAGGCTTGACTCGTAATGAGTCGGGTCGCTATAGAAATGGTATCAGAGCACATGTTGACCGTAGGACGTAACCTCTAGGAATGGAAAAGCCTTAGGAAGAAAACTATTTTCTTATGTCTATAAATCCTCTATTTCCTCTTCTGATCATTTCTGACTTCTTCCGATTTTCCAATGTTTTAGATGGCCACCTTCATCCCCGTTAAGTTCACGGAGTTTTGCCAGCCCGACGCCACTATGCCTTTCGGAAAGGAGCTGATACAGATCACCAAGGACTTGAGGATTGCTCTGCCGTCTATCACACGGAAACCTACTTCGTCTTACCCGGAGGATTCACGCTACAGTATTGAGGTGCACGTTCCCGGAAGGACATTCGAGACGCGCACTGAGCCTGTGGACTTCAAGTTCATCGCACCCAACTGGATTCTCGGAAGGGACATGGCGGTCCATTGTGCACTCGGACGTATCAAGAAAGTGTACAGAGGTTGCCCTATTTCACTGGACCTATTCACGGTATCCCGGAGAGGAGAAGATGGAGAAATCATCTCAAGCAAGACCAAGGACGCTCTCCTTTCCTATGCCCAGACCTTGGAGAAACACAGCGGAACTCTGGAGCATCGTGTGATCAAGGACGTCAGGAAAATCAAGAACCTGTCGCTCCGCGGACTCGAACTCGAAGAAGCAACCCGGGAAGCCAACTATGAGCATGTATTGGAGGTGAAGGACTTTCTGGAGAGGATCGAGAAGCTGAAGACTCGAGTCGCATACCTGGAGGAGGAACTGGACATGGGCGAGAACCTTCATCCCGAAGGACACATAGCCCCCTTGATCAACAATGACGAGGACTATGAAGAAAGCTCCAACGAAGGACCCACCACCATGCTTTTCTGAGGAGGACACTTAGACTAGACCACCAAATTTATTTTATCGTTAAACGCTTAGGCCGATGTTTAGGTTATCGAATTTTGTATCCCCGTGTGTGAACCTTTTGTGATGGTATAGAATAAAATGTGTGGTGTGATACTTGTTTGTTGCATTTCATATGGGTAGTGTAATTACTCTTTAGACCATTGTTCTATGCTAATCTCACCCCTCTACAAACATCAGATGCCTCCGAGACGTGCCCCTGCTTCCAACTTTCCGCCGGAACTCACCCAGTTGATTAAGCAATAGAATACCCTGATGCAGCTGATCATCCAGAAGCAGAACAATAACAACAACCATCATCCACCCCAGGCTGACAATCTCACCCGCTTCGTGAGGTTGAACCCTCCGACTTTCTCCAGCAGCATTGAGCCCATTGTGGCAGATGATTGGCTCCGCAAGATGGAGCGTGAACTTATCACTGCTGGTTGTACTGAAGCTAAGAAGGTGCACTTCGCCGCGCATCAACTTGAAGGCCCTGCAGCTGCATGGTGGGAGAACTACACCACCACGTACCCCATTGCTGGAGTCACTTGGGAGCAGTTCAAGCAAGCCTTCCGTACCGCACATGTCTCAGCTGGTGCAATGAGTCTGAAGAAGCGTGAGTTTCGCAACTTATGCCACGGAAATCGCTCTGTGGCTCAACATGTCGATGAATTCGGCATGCTCGCCCGTTATGCACGTGGAGATGTGGCCGATGATGCGGCCAAGCAGGAAAAGTTCTTGGAGGGACTCAATGATGAGCTGAGCATTCAGCTGACTGTAGCCAACTTCAACAACTACCAGGAGCTGGTAGATAAGGCCCTCATCTTGGAGGGGAAACACCAGCAGATGGAGAACCACAAGCGGAAGTATGGCAATGGAAAGTTCAACTCCGACACTCAGCAGAAGCCTCGCTACACCCCCTATTCAGGGAATACCGGGACTGGATCCGGTAAGTTTGGAGGACATGTCCAGCATAACCACCTAGTGCACAACCATGGAGGCCACAACCATGGAGGAAACGGGAACCACCGCAACAACAACAACTTCAAGAACGGCGGTACTGGCAGTCAGCATCATTCAGCTCCAGCTCAGAAGGATCTGAATCACATCACCTGCTTCAAGTGTCAGAAGACGGGACACTATGCCACTGAATGTCCCCAGAACAAGCAGGGAAATGGAAACGGCAACGGGAACTCTGCAGCAAAGAAGCCCAATCCTTTTCCTCGAGCTCAGGTGAATCACATTGATGTTGAAGAGGTCTATGATCACCCCGATACTGTGGTTGGTAAGTTTTTGCTAAATTCACGTCCAGTATTGGTACTTTTTGATTCCAGTGCAACACATTCATTCATATCAAGGGTAGTTGTGGAAAAGTATAGTTTGCCAACTAGAACCCTCAGCCAGCCTATTATGGTTAGTTCCCCAGGAGGAATGATGACAGCCGGGATAGGATGCCATGCCTTGAGTCTCAACATCGGGAACCATAATTTTCCCACCGACCTCATCGTATTAGAGTCCCAAGGATTGGTTGTAATCCTAGGCATGGATTGGTTGGCCAAGTACGAAGGGAATATTGATTGTGCCCTTAAGTCTATTTTGCTCACCACCCCCGAGAAAAAGTGGATTAAGTACGTATCTCAGCGCCCGACACGGAGTAAACGAGTAAACTCTCTCATGGGAGTAGTCCAGGAGGAAGTACTGATCGTACAAGAATACCCAGATGTATTTTCGGAGGAATTGCCAGGCATGCCACCTGATAGACAGATTGAGTTCCTGATTGAGCTATTACCCGGAACAGCCCCGATATCCAAGAGACCCTATCGGATGCCCGCAAATGACTTGGTAGAAATCAAGAAGCCAATTAAGGAGTTGTTGGACAAAGGGTATATTCGCCCGAGTTCTTCACCTTGGGGAACCCCAGTGCTCTTGGTTGAAAAGAAGGATAAGTCCTTGAGAATGGTAGTCGACTATCGTGCATTGAACGAGCTGACCATCAAGAACAAGTATCCCTTGCCGATGATCAATGATCTGTTTGACCAGTTAGATGGAGCCCGAGTATTCTCCAAGATCGATCTTCGATCCGGGTATCATCAGTTGAAGATTCCTGAACATGATATACCCAAGACAGCCTTCACCACTCGGTACGGCTTGTACGAGTACACGGTCATGTCATTTGGACTGACTAATGCTCCAGCATATTTTATGAATCTGATGAACAAGGTATTTATGGAATACTTGGACAAGTTTGTCGTGGTGTTCATCGATGACATACTGATATTCTCCAAGAATGAGGAAGAACACAAGGAACATCTGCGTCTAGTTCTGGAGAAACTTCGAGAGCATAAGCTGTATGCAAAGTTTAGCAAATGTGAGTTTTGGTTGAAGGAAGTCGGATTCCTCGGACATGTCATCTCAGGAGAAGGAATAGCAGTGGACCCTGCTAAGGTCGCAACAGTCACCGAATGGGTAGCACCCACTTCAGTCAAGGAGATCCACTGTTTCCTCGGACTTGCCGGATATTACCGGAGGTTAATTGAGAATTTCTCAAAGATCGCCAAGCCCATGACACAGTTGTTGAAGAAGGAGTCCAAGTATGTTTGGACTGAGGAATGTGAAACCAGTTTTCAAGAGTTGAAGAAACGTCTGGTTACAGCCCCAGTGCTGATACTGCCGAACATTCTGAAGGATTTCCAGGTTTACTGTGACGCTTCTCGTCAAGGACTCGGAGGAGTGCTCATGCAAGAAGGTAAAGTTGTAGCCTATGCATCCAGACAGCTCAGACCCCATGAGTTGAATTATGCCACACATGACTTGGAGCTAGCAGCCGTAGTGCACGCTCTCAAGACCTGGAGACATTTCCTGATCGGAAATAGTTGTGATGTTTACACTGATCACAAGAGCCTGAAGTATATCTTCACGCAGAAGAAGTTGAACCTCAGACAGAGGCGATGGCTTGAATTGATCAAGGACTATGACATGAGATTGCATTATCAGCCAGGCAAGGCAAATGTTGTAGCCGATGCGTTAAGCCGCACGAGTTATGTGAACACACTCATAGCAGAAGGGTTACCCCAGGAGTTAGCCGATGACCTCCGAGAGCTCAAATTGGAAATAGTTCCAAGAGGATTTGTTGCCACACTAGAAATTCAGTCCACTTTGACAGAAAACATCCGCGAGGCACAGAAATTAGACAAGGAGATAGCTGAGCTTAAGCAGAAAATGAAAGACGGAAAGGCTAAAGGTTTTCATGAGGATGAACACGGAACTTTATGGTTTGAGGATCGCATTTATGTGCCCAATGATCCCGAAATCGGGAAGTTGATACTTCAGGAGGCCCATGATTCCCCGTACTCGATACACCCCGGCAACACCAAGATGTATCTGGATCTGAAAGAAAGTCTCTGGTGGACAGGAATGAAGAAAGACATTGTCGAGTTTGTAGCAATATGCGATGTTTGTCAGCGAGTAAAAGCCGAGCATCAGAAGCCAGCAGGTTTGTTTCAACCTCTGCCGATACCCGAGTGGAAATGGGAAAAGCTTGGTATGGATTTCATCACAGGATTACCCAGGACCCGTTCTGGCTATGATTCTATTTGGGTTGTGGTCGATCGTTTGACCAAGGTAGCTCACTTCATTCCTGTGAAGACTACTTACACGAGTGCCAAGCTGGCCAAGATATATATGACCAGGATCATATGTCTGCATGGAGTACCAAAGAGTATTGTGTCAGACAGAGGGACTCAGTTCACATCAAAAATTTGGCACCAACTGCATGAAACCTTGGGAACGAGATTGGAGTTCAGTACAACTTTCCACCCACAGACAGATGGAAAGACCGAGAGAGTCAATCAGATTCTGGAGGACATGTTGAGAGCTTGCGCACTAGACTATGGGTCTAGTTGGGATGACAATTTGCCTTATGCCGAGTTCTCATACAACAATAGCTACCAGACCATTCTGAAGATGGCCCCTTTCGAAGCTCTGTACGGAAGGAGGTGCAGAACACCGTTGATGTGGGATGGAGTTGGAGACCGACAACTTTTTGGTCCCGACCTTATCCGAGATTCTGAAGAGAAGGTCAAGCTGATTCGTGACCGACTCAAGATAGCTGAGTCCAGGCAGAAAAGTTATGCTGACAGCAAACGCAAGGAAGTAACATACGAAGTGGGAGACCGAGCCTATCTTCGGGTGTCTCCACTTCGAGGAATCAAGAGATTTGGTGTGGAAGGAAAGTTAGCACCCCGATTCATTGGCCCCTACAAAATTCTTGAACGTAGAGGCGAAGTTGCATATAAACTGGAACTGCCGGAAGGATTGTCCGGAGTTCATGATATCTTCCATGTTTCCCAGTGGAAGAAATGCCACGCTGAGATGGTTGATGTTTCGTTGAGAGATATAGTGCCCCTAGAGGCCATACAGCTTGACAGTGATCTGACGTATGAGGAGAAACCCGTCAGGATTCTCGAGACTGCCGACAGAGTTACCCGCAGCACGATCATCAAGTTCTGCAAGGTGTTGTGGAGCCACCACACCGAGGAAGAAGCCACGTGGGAACGAGAAGAGGATCTTCTTCGAGACCACCCGCACCTATTTTCTAGCCAACCCGAATCTCGAGGGCGAGATTCATCTTAAGGTGGGTAGGTTTGTAGCATCCCAAATTTCCTAATTTGGAATGTTTTACATTGCAGCTAAGCATCTATGCATATTGATTGAAATAAAGTTTGCATTTGAATTCTTTTGATTTTTGCTTTTGCATTTCTATTTTTTTCTTCACACGAGAAATGCCGGGAAATAATTTCTTGCACGTAAGAAAGAGCAAAGGAAAATGACCCTTCAAAATGTGAGGCATTTCTGAAATATTTTGAGCCAAGAAAACCAAAGTTTTATTGTGAAAATAATTGCAAAAAGAAAATATAGCATAAGGGGTTTTTCTGAAAAAAACATTTTTTTAAAGTTTTTATTTTTGCCTTGAAAAATGTTAATCGTGTAGAGATTTTTTTTCTGAAATTTTTGGTATATAATACTCTATATTAATTATTTTATTTTGCTTCCTTTTTATTCCTTTTAGTTTCTGTTTTATTAAAAAAAGCTAAAACGGGAATATTTTTTTAAAAGGAATGCGCGTGAGCGCTTTATAGCGCTATCGGGCCGAATCCCAGCCCAGCCGGATCTGAATCTGGATCGGATCGGCCACCGATCCCCTCAGCCTTGCCCCTCCTCTCTCTGCCGCGTTGGCCCCCTGGCCGATCCTCACCCCGAACCGGTCACCCCGTTCCTTTCCTCTCTCCCTGTGACAGCCCAATGCCGACGTTCAAGAAGATTCCCCTCTCTTTCCGTTTTCGTCGTGTGTCTATTTTCTTTTGTCGCATCATCATCGCATCATGCACGTCATCTGCATTGCATCGGCATCTCTGTTGCCGCCCGTTTTCAAAACTTGCATCCGTTGTTAGTTGCCGGTTCGCTTCGTTGTCCGTTCTGAGCCCGACCGCACACGCACGCGCCCGCGGCATCGTTCGTACCCTGTTTTTAAAGTATGCGTAAAACTTTGACGTGCGGTCGTAATTAGTTATCGCTAGACCGCCTGTCGAATTTCATCGCGTTCGGAGTTCGTCTGGTACCCGAACGGTCGACCGTAGCGGCACCGTATTCGGTCCACCGTCGGACGTCTATCGGTGATTTAAAAATCGTTGCCGCGCCGCCCGTTCTCCCTCTCGTCTCCGGATATCCCCTCTACACGGCCGCGTACCCATACCCGCGTTCGGGATCGTCCGAATCCGACCCCGCGGTTGGATCCGGAACGAAATTCCGGCTAACCTAGCCCCCCCGTTTGTCTATATATACCCCTCCTATTTTTTAGACAGCCTACTACTCTCTCCTCCTTGGTTTCCGTGCAGCCCCCACCAAACCCTAGCCTCCCACCTCTCCCTCCTCCCCCACAGCGGCCGGGCACGCCCGAGCCCGCGCGCGGCCCGCCCGAAGCCCATCCGGCCGCCGCCCCATTCTCCCTGCCCGAGCCTCCTCCTCCCGAGCTCCCCCATGGTGCCGTGCACCCGCGCCGATTCCTTCTCCTCCTCCCGTGGCGAGCTCCTCCTCCCGTACTGCGACGTCGCCGGAGCCCACCAGCCCTCGCCGGAGCGTTCCTGCTCGGATGCGCCACCGCCATCTCCAGCGAGCCGCTTCCTCGCCCGGAGTCCTCGACGCCGCCCCAAGCTCCGTCCGCCGCGGTAGCGCCTTCCCATGGGCCAGATCCGCCCGGATCCGGCGAGCCCCCCACCGCTTCCGGCCAGATCCGGTCGACCCCCACCGTCGCTCGCTACTTCCCCGCCGTTCCCGTCGACGGCCAGTGCCGCCGCGAGTAGCCTGGGCGAGGAACCGACGAGGGGAGCAGCGCTCGCCCCGCGTTGACCTCTCGTCGCTCGCTCCCCCACTCGGGCTCCCAGTGCGCTCCCCCAGCCGGCCCAGTGCCAGGCACCCGAGCCGCCGGCCCAGCTCCACAACGCCTCCGCCCACCAGCCGCAGCTGCCCAGCTCGCCTCCTCCCACTGGGCATGTCTCGCCCCGGCCCATCAGCTCCTCCCTCCAACCGGCCCAAGAGGCTCCCCCCAAGGTGAGCCCGAGCTCTATCCCCCGCCTTGCATTTAGTTTTGTTTTGTTTATCTTGCGTCCCTGTCGGCCCATTTAGCATTTTAGGTTTTATTTCGGTTTAGTTCTTTTCAGGAAAATAGACTTATATTTAGATGCCCGTATCTTTTTATCCGTTGGTCGGATCGAGACGTGTAATATATGGTTTTTGGGTAGTTTCACGCGTAGATTACGTTATTGCAACTTGCATATTTTTTTGACGTCGTTTAACGCGCCGTATGCCTAGAATCATGTGCTGCCTATAATGTTTTTGCCCGTAGTTTATTTTTCGCGCGTGTCCGGTTTTCCTGAATGCCGTTTTAGAAATGTCCATGTTTTAGGAACTATTTTTCCGTGTATTTTAGAGCGGTCAATTGTATTTTTACGTGTAGGGATTTGCCGGTAATTTATTTTCCCGCGTATAGGTTATTTTCTCGCATTAATGTGTGGCTTTATTTTGTGTTGCAAACCCCACATATTTTATATCTTTCCGGGATTTTTCTGTGCAATTAGTTTTAGCTTTTGAGTAAATTAGTTCGCGCGATATTTTGCAATGTTGCCCTCTTGTTTGTTTCGTAGGTTTTATTCCGTACTTTGTTTGATTAAGTTGTCAACTAGGGAGTTGATCTTGGATCTGTTGTTTAGCCCCTGGTATTTTTGGTTGGAATAGAAATGCATGTTTAGGTGTGGTTTGATTGCCCTCAAGTTGCTAGAAATAGTGCTGATTTGGAGGTGCTGAAATATTTCTAAATCTGGAATCTGTTATATTTTGTTGCTGTCTTGTCTTGCTTGCATCTTGTGATCTGTAGCTCTTTTGAGGTTGGTCCAATGGAGTTAGTTATACCCCTTGTCTTTATCTAGCATGCTGTAAATTTTCATGCCATTTGGAGTCCTGTAGCTATAGGTTTTGCTGCTGTCAATATAGCGTCAGGCTGAAAACTGCACTTTCATGAGGTGTTATTTTCACTAAGTCTGAAATAGTGTGTGAGATGCCATTTTTGTGTCTTCTTTTCCTAGTGCTCTTTTCTGCCATGCTAGTTGTTGTTAGTTGTTTGTAGTAGTGCTTCTTTCCCTCTTCCGTGCCATGCCTTTCTTGAGCTTATCGAAGTTGTGTAGCCGAAGTTGTGGGGCGTAGAAAATGCTATGTGGCTGATTTTGGCAGATTGTAGTGATTTCTTGTTTTGCTCGTAGTTTTCGAACCGTAGCTCCGTTTTGATCGTGTCCTACATAAAACTTGCTTAGTATCTCGAGTAGTTTCATTTTACCTTGCTGGTTGCATGTGTTGAAGTGCTCGTGACCGCCGTTGCACACATATTGCATTCATGCCATCATATCTTGCGGTGCTAGTATCTTTTGACCAATAGCTCCGTTGGAGATGTTCTTTATGTGTAGATTGCTTGCCTGGACGCGTAGAATCACGTGAACCTATTTGTTTTTCTGTTTAACAACTAATTAAATGCATTAGTTCAGATGTGGACAGAATTGTAAATTAACATGTGAGGTCATCTCGGAGATGCTATATGTCATTTCCGACCTTATTTAAAATACCTAGATAGGTAGTTTATTGACGCTTCACCTCGTGCCATGTTTAGCCACATTTAATATTGCTGTGTATTTAATCGGGATAGAACTAAATAATTAACGTGGGGTTTCGTCAATATGCAACTCGTTGCATATTGAACTTTATTTAATGTGTAGTGTTTGATTGTGTGGATTGTCATGCCGTGACGTGCATGTTTTCAACTGCTCATGCATCATATGTGCCTTGCATCGTGTGGTGAATCCGTGTGTTGATTTGTGGGTTTGCTTCATCTCGATAAAGTTCCGCAACGTGCCGGATTGTGAGGACCCGTTCGACTACGTTGTTCGTCTACTTCACGGAGGCATTCTTCTTCCAAGCGGGATCTCAGGCAAGATGATCATTTCCCCAGATACCATTACTATCATTGCCATGCTAGTTATTTCGATGCTATCGTTTATGTCTCGTTGCCTGCCACATGTTGAATATCAGCCTCCCAACAATGCCATGAAAACCATCAACCTATTCGACCTAGCAAACCACTAATTGGCTATGTTACTGCTTGCTTAACCCTGTGTTAGCATTGCTAGTTGCAGGTGCAGTTGCTTCCATGTGAAAACATGGGTTCCTTGTTATATCACCATATTTAAATGCTATTTAATTTAATGCACCTATATACTTGGTAAAGGTGGAACGCTCGGCCTTTCTAGCCTAGTGTTTTGTTCCACCTTTGCCCCCTTAGTTTCCGGCTACCGGTGTTATGTTCCATAAATGAGCGCTCCTAACACGATCGGGGATGTTATGGGGACCCCCTTGATAAATCGTTTTAGATTAAAGCTGGTCTGGCAAGGCCCAACATTGGTACTACATTTGCCTAAACACCTAATAAAATTGCATAGGGACTTTCCGGACCTCGAGGATAATTTAATCAACCCCCGGGCCAGTGCTCCTCATGAGTGTTGGTCCCACCTGAGGGTTGTCCGGCGCCCCTCTGGTCACCCGGAGGTTTAGCGATCCCGACGTCTAGCTCATCCGCCGTGTCCTGAGAACGAGGTACGCGACTCCTATCGGGATCGTCGGCACGTCGTGCGGCCTTGCTGGATTAGTTTTACCTTTGACGAGATATCTTGTGCATCGGGATTCCGGTGATGCTTTGGGTAATCTCACACTTGAGGTTTTCCACTAGGGAATCCTACGAGATCGCGAGCTTCGTGATTGAGGATTTCTATGCGGCTTGTGGTAATTTGTGATGGACTAGTTGGAGCACCCCTGCAGGGTTAAATCTTTTGGAAAGCCGTGCCCGCGGTTATGTGGCAACGTGGAAACTTTGTTTAACACTGGTTCTAGATAACTTGAAGTTAACTTAAATTAAAATATGCCAACTGTGTGTGTAACCGTCACTGTCTCTTTCGTGAGTTCCTTCTCCGAACGTGGACACGGTGGGGTTATGTCTGACGTAGGTAGGTGTTCAGGATCATTCATTTCATCATCTGTAGTTCACGTCCGCTATGCGTAGATCTTCCCCCTCTTATTTCTTGTACTCGTAAGTTTAGCCACCAAATATATGCTTAGTCGCTGCTGCAACCTCACCACTTAACCATACCTCACCCATTAAGCCTTGCTAGTCTTGATACCTTTGGAAATGAGATTGCTGAGTCCCCTATGGCTCACAGATTACTACAACACCAGTTGCAGGTACAGGTAAAGGTTACTTGACGCGAGCGCGTTGATTGTTCATTTGGAGTTGCTTCTTCTTCATCGATCTAGGATAGGTTCCAGGCCGGCAGCCTAGGATAGCAAGGATGGACGTCGTTCTTATTTTCTCGTTTGTTTTCGTCCGTAGTCGGACCCTGCTCTTACTCTTGATGATTATGTAACGTACCCATGTAACTCTGATGTAGCTTGTGGCGAGTGTAAGCCAACTCTGTATTTATCTCTTCTTTTCACTACATGTACTTGTAACGATATCCATTCTTGCGACACGACGAGATGCGCTTCTATCCCCGATGAGGCCTTCGTGCCAAATTGAGGATAGCGTCGCATCTTGGGCGTGACAAGTTGGTATCAGCGCCGTACCGACCTAGGAGCCCCCTTGATTGATCGAACTTGGCCGAGTCGAGTCTAGTAAAATTCTTTGAGTCTAGTTATATATCGGAGAGTAGGATTATTTTTTCTCCTCTTCTATGCTCTGGTGAGGAATCTTGACGTAATAATTTAATTCTACTCCTCTTCTCACTCAAATTTTTTTAGGATCACGCGGATATCTTTGGAATCTATATGATGCCGATGTGACGGAGTTCTGTCTTGGTGCCTCCTGTCTGACTTGATTTTCTTCCGGGGAGTTGAGCTCCAGGGGATTCTCGAGCACATCGTTATCATTCAGATTTCATAGTATGTCAGAACGAAGGATGTTCGTAATTGCTTCAATACTAGTAGTGGCGAGATAATCCCGATGTCCCCAGTACTGGTGCAGATTGTTCGGGGGTACTGCCATACTTTGTTTCGTTGTGATCATGAGGGTCTGTTGTAGATGAAGGTCCGAGATTCTGGTCGTGTGTTGATAGATGTGATATAGGTGACGGGTTAGTTTAGGAGTTGTGTGATTATTACTCCTTGTATCCGTGTACCAGATTGCATGACCAGATATTTCGGGAATTCATAGGTGGGAATTCTAGTAGTTACTTATAGGACATTCTTCCAACAAATGCATGATGTTAGGTTGGGGTTCGACATCTAGTGGATTCGTTTTCACGGTCGACTTACAGTGGTACATGTTGTGTCTTAAAGAGTCCTTGTAGCTTGCTACGACTCGGGTACGCTTCGTATGTCGGGTGCACTGCCTTGCACTTGATGGCTGCTGTAAAATCGAGCCCGTGCGATCCTTTCCATGAAAATATCGGACGAAATCTTTCTCATGAGTTTGTTCTGGCTAATTGTAAGCCTCACCCTTTGTTTTGTTGTATATGGTAATTCAAGTTGCTTCGACGTCAAGTGGTGATTTCAGATCTTTCCTAAGAGGTGTTCTCATGTTTTTATGTGAATGTTAATTCTCTTGCTCAATCAATTGTCATATCAATTCTTGTCAACCGGAGTCATCGTATCAATTCCATTCAACCGGTGTGTTTCTCTTCAAGTAATTCTATCCTCTCCAATTCTGCAAGATCATTCTCTCAATTCTTACCGGAGTTTGTCTCATCTGTCCCAAGTCGTCTTTGTTTTCCCCGCCCTCCCACCCTTTTCTACAGTGATTCAATTTTCATCCAAGAGTTTTCTCTTCTTTTTGCTTCCGCTATCTGTTCTTTTCCCTCTTACCCGGTGAATTTAATTCAGTTGTCTGTGTCATCATATCCTTTTCATCCTTGTAATTCTTTCCTATGTCGGAGATTTTAGCAGCCTATCTTCTTTATTCATCTCTTCTCTATCCGGAGTGTTAAAGATATTTCAGTAGTTTCTTGTTCTCAATTCTTTAATTATTTCGAGGTGCTAACCTCATCTAGTTTTCTTGTACCGGTGCAATATCTCTCGTTCCAGCAATCTTTTCAACGGTGGTTTCTTCGAGTGGGCCCATAACCCACAGGTTTTTCCCAGGATCTTTTAGCTCTTGTAATCCTCCGGAAATCTTTAATTCTTAGCAACTATGATGTAAGTATGAATTTCATCAGTCATATCCCTTCTCCAAGGCCTATTTGAATTAATCGTCTTATTTGGCTCAACCTTTCATTCCTCATTATTCCGGAGTGTCTCAGCTATTCTTGGTGTTGTTCCTCGTCATCATTCTCACCTTGCAAATTCGAAGGAGTGTTTCTCTCAGTCTTTTTCCATTCTTGTGAAGATTGTCATCTCAGCTTCGTGTTATCCTCTCATTTGTTGTCAATCACGGGTATCCCTTTCTTCCTATCCGGTGCATTTCTGAGTTGTTTTCATTCTCGATCCTCCGAAGGCCATCATTTTAGAAGATTCTTCATTCTCAGCTTTCAGCTTTCATCCTCAATTCTTCTCAATTGTTGTCTCTTCGTTCGTCTCTCAATTATTTTGGTGTCGTGTTCTAGTTTTTCTCTCATGTGGCTCATGATCTCTTCGTTCTCGTGTATCTCCAGTCATTCATGGTTGCCACGTTCATTTCAATTCTCACCGGTGTTTCTTGCAACATTTCTTCTAGTTTGTGCTCATATATCTCCTCTATCTCTTAAAGTAGAATAAGTGATATGCTAAATCCGTTGTTTGTCATCAATTAAACTTGATGAAGGATGAGCATAACATAATTCTTATTCTTGTTCTTCCTTCTTCCAAGAGATTTCAATTCTTCTTCCAGAGGACTCATGATGTCAATTCTTTTCTCAAGTGCCTATATTTCTTTTCCGGAGTTCCAAGTTTTGTCAAGTATCTCTTTGTGAAGCTTCATCGAAGTCTTGCAAGGCTTCCATCATATTCTTTCATCATTCTTATCTTTGCATTATCCTTTTCATACGGAGGCTCGTCATGGTGATTCTTCAAGGATGTGATTTTCTCAAAGTGTTCTTCAACATTCCTCTTGGAGTACCTCAAGTATCCTTTCTCTTGCATCTCCAGTGCATTTGTTCTTCCTTTATCCTTTGAGGTGGTATTATAGCGTTCTTGTTAGTGTAGGAGCCTCGAAGAGTTTTCCTTTCAAGAATGAGATAATTAAACCCACCAATTCTATGATCATGAGATATTTCTACCCATGATTTCTTCATTGAGCTATCTTGGTTTGGATTTCACCTAAAGCTTTTCCTATGGATTGTTGCTATCATGGAGCTTGTCATTAATCCAAGTTCTCAATGTTTCCTCTTGGTGTAAGAATTGTTCATATCTTGTTTCTCCCAATCAATCCTTGTTTCTTTTAGTGGTTGGTTGTCACCTCATATTTGTTGAGATGATTTTCGTAAGCCCACTACCATCTTGTTCTTTTCGTTGTTATTTTTCCAACAACTCCGTTCAATTCTTCTCGCAAGGGTGCTTGTCAAGTTCATTTGAGTTAGTAGTTGTCATTCTCTCTTCATTCTCTTCTTCCGTATGAGCTAGTTCCTATTTTATTGTTCCGGAGGCATTGTGATATTGCTCTTTTGGGTCTATTATGTTGTTCTACCAAGATCACGGTGTTCCCTTGTTCTATTTAGTTGTTTGTTATGTATATTGTCTATTTCTTCTACCTTTTCGAATTTTTTGTCCCATTTTCCTAGTGAAGTGCTGCCGAAATTTTCCGTGAATTCTTGCTTCTTCCTCATATCAGTCCTCATCTCTTTGCAACCTTCAAGGATCGTGGTTTCACTCGTTTGTCAAGAAGCGACTAAATTTTACCTTGTTCTTTCTCATCCTCTCCCCCTTTCATTCTTGGATCTCGGGGCGAGATCCTCTTGTAGTGTAGGAGAGTTGTGACAGCCCAATGCCGACGTTCCAGAAGATTCCCCTCTCTTTCCATTTTCGTCGTGTGTCTATTTTCTTTTGTCGCATCATCATCGCATCATGCACATCATATGCATTGCATCGGCATCTCCGTTGCCGCCCGTTTTCAAAACTTGCATCCGTTGTTAGTTGTCGGTTCGCTTCGTTGTCCGTTCTGAACCCGACCGCACACGCACGCGCCCGCGGCTTCGTTCGTACCCTGTTTTAAAAGTATTCGTAAAACTTTCTCTGATCGGATTTAGATTTGACGTGCGGTCGTAATTAGTTATCGCTAGACCGCCTGTCGAATTTCGTCGCATTCGGAGTTCGTCTGGTACCCGAACGGTCGACCGTAGCGGCACCATATTCGGTCCACCGTCGGACGTCTGTCGGTGATTTAAAAATCATTGCCGCGCCGCCCGTTCTCCCTCTCGTCTCCGGATATCCCCTCTACTCGGCCACGTACCTATACGTGCGTTCGGAATCGTCCGAATCCGACCCCGCGGTTGGATCCGGAACGAAATTCCGGCTAACCTAGCTCCCCCGTTTGTCTATATATACCCCTCCTACTTTTTAGACAGCCTACCACTCTCTCCTCCTCGTTTTCCGCGCAGCCCCCACCAAACCCTAGCCTCCCACCTCTCTCTCCTCCCCCACAGCCGCCGGGCCCGCCCGAGCCCGCGCGCGGCCCGCCCGAAGCCCATCCGGCCGCTGCCCCATTCTCCCTGCCCGAGCCTCCTCCTCCCGAGCTCCCCCATGGCGCCGTGCACCCGCGCCGATTCCTTCTCCTCCTCCCGTGGCCAGCTCCTCCTCCCGTGCTGCGACATCGTCGGAGCCCACCATCCCTCGCCGGAGCGCGCGTGCCCGGATGCGCCACCGCCATCTCCAGCGAGCCGCTTCCCCGCCCGGAGTCCTTGACGCCGCCCCCAAGCTCCGTCCGCCGCTGTAGCGCCTTCCCGGGGGCCAGATCCGCCCAGATCCGACGAGCCCCCACCGCTTTCGGCCAGATCCGGTCGACCCCCACCGTCGCTCGCAACTTCCCCGCCGTTCCCGTCGCCGGCAAGTGCTGCCGCCAGTAGCCTGGGTGAGGAACCGACGAAGGGAGCCGCGCTCGCCCCGCGTTGACCTCGCGTCGCTCGCTCCCCCACTCGGCCTCCCAGTGCGCTCCCCCAGCCGGCCCAGTGCCAGGCACTCGAGCCGCCGGCCCAGCTCCACAGCGCCTCGGCCCACCAGCCGCAGCAGCCCAGCTCGCCTCCTCCCGCTGGGCATGTCCCGCCCCGGCCCATCAGCTCCTCCCTCCAACCGGCCCAAGAGGCTCCCCTCAAGGTGAGCCCGAGCTCTATCCCCCGCCTTGCATTTTTTTTGTTTTGTTTATCTTGCGTCCCTGTCGGCCCATTTAGCATTTTAGGTTTTATTTCGGTTTAGTTCTTTTCAGGAAAATAGACGTATATTTAGATGCCCGTATCTTTTTATCCATTGGTCGGATCGAGACGTGTAATATATGGTTTTTGGGTAGTTTCACGCGTAGATTACGTTATTGCAACTTGCATTTTTTTTACGTCGTTTAACGCGCCATATGCCTAGAATCGTGTGCTGCCTATAATGTTTTTGCCCGTAGTTTATTTTTCGCGCGTGTCCGGTTTGGCCGAATGCCGTTTTAGAAATGTCCTTGTTTTAGGGACTATTTTTCCGTGTATTTTAGAGCGGTCAATTGTATTTTTACGTGTAGGGATTTGCCGGTAATTTATTTTCCCGCGTATAGGTTATTTTCTCGCATTAATGTGTGGCTTTATTTTGTGTTGCAAACCCCAGATATTTTATATGTTTCTGGGATTTTTATGTGCAATTAGTTTTAGCTTTTGAGTAAATTAGTTCGCGCGATATTTTGCAATGTTGCCCTCTTGTTTGTTTCGTAGGTTTTATTCCGTGCTTTGTTTGATTAAGTTGTCAACTAGGGAGTTGATCTTGGATCTGTTGTTTAGCCCCTGGTATTTTTGGTTGCAATCGAAATCCAAGTTTAGGTGTGGTTTGATTGCCCTCAAATTGCTAGAAATAGTGCTGATTTGGAGGTGCTGAAATATTTCTAAGTCTGGAATCTGTTATATTTTGTTGTTGTCTTGTCTTGCTTGCATCTTGTGATCTGTAGCTCTTTTGAGGTTAGTCCAATGGAGTTATTTATACCCCTTGTATTTCTCTAGCATGTTGTAAATTTTCATGCCATTTGGAGTCTTGTAGCTATAGGTTTTGCTGCTGTCAATATAGCTTCAGGCTGAAAACTGCACTTTCATGAGGTGTTATTTTCACTAAGTCTGAAATAGTGTGTGAGATGCCATTTTTGTGTCCTCTTTTCCTAGTGCTCCTTATTGCCATGCTAGTTGTTGTTAGTTGTTCGTAGTAGTGCTTCTTGCCCTCTTCCGTGCCATGCCTTGCTTGAGCTTATCGAAGTTGTGTAGCCGAAGTTGTGGGGCGTAGAAAATGCTATGTGGCTGATTTTGGCAGATTGTAGTGATTTCTTGTTTTGCTCGTACTTTTCGAACCGTAGCTCCGTTTTGATCGTGCCCTACATGAAACTTGCTTAGAATCTCATGCAGTTTCATTTTATCTTGCTGGTTGCATGTGTTGAAGTTCTCGTGACCGCCGTTGCACACATATTGCATTCATGCCATCATATCTTGCGGTGCTTGTATCTTTTGACCCGTAGCTCCGTTGGAGATGTTCTTTATATGTAAATTGCTTGCCTAGACGCGTAGAATCACGTGAACCTATTTGTTTTGCTGTTTAACAACTAATTAAATGCATTAGTTCAGATCTGGATAGAATTGTAAATTAACATGTGAGGTCGTCTCGGAGATGCTATATGTCATTTCCGACCTCATTTAAAATACGTAGATAGGTAGTTTATTTACGGTTCACCTCGTGCCATGTTTACCCACATTTAATATTGCCTTGTATTAAATCGGGATAGAACTAAATAATTAACGTGGGGTTTCGTCAATATGCAACTCGTTGCATATTGAACTTCATTTAATGTGTAGTGTTTGATTGTGTGGATTGTCATGCCGTGACGTGCATGTTTTCAACTGCTCATGCATCATATGTGCCTTGCATCGTGTGGTGAATCCGTGTGTTGATTTGTGTTTCCGGTTTGTTTCGTCTCGATAGAGTTCCGCAACGAGCCGGATTGTGAGGACCCGTTCGACTACGTCGGTTCGTGTGCTTCACGGAGGCATTCTTCTTCCAAGCGGGATCTCAGGCAAGATGATCATTTCCCCAGATACCATTACTATCATTGCCATGCTAGTTATTTCGATGCTGTCGTTTATGTCTCGTTGCCTACCACATGTTGACTATCAGCCTCCCAACAATGCCATGAAAACCATCAACCTGTTCGACCTAGCAAACCACTGATTGGCTATGTTACTGCTTGCTTAACCCTGTGTTAGCATTGATAGTTGCAGGTGCAGTTGCTTCCATGTGAAAACATGGGTTCCTTGTTATATCACCATATTTAAATGCTATTTAATTTAATGCACCTATATACTTGGTAAAGGTGGAAGGCTCGGCCTTTCTAGCCTAGTGTTTTGTTCCACCTTTGCCCCCTTAGTTTCCGGCTACCGGTGTTATGTTCCATAAATGAGCGCTCCTAACACGATCGGGCTTGTTATGGGGACCCCCTTGATAAATCGTTTTAGATTAAAGCTGGTCTGGCAAGGCCCAACTTTGGTACTACATTTGCCTAAACACCTAATAAAATTGCATAGGGACTTTCCGGACCCCGAGGATAATTTAATCAACCCCCGGGCCAGTGCTCCTCATGAGTGTTGGTCCCACCTGAGCGATGTCCGGCGCCCCTCTGGTCACCCGGAGGTTTAGCGATCCCGACGTCTAGCTCATCCGCCGTGTCCTGAGAACGAGGTACACGACTCCTATCGGGATCGTCGACACGTCGGGCGGCCTTGCTGGATTAGTTCTACCTTTGACGAGATATCTTGTGCATCTGGATTCCGGTGATGCTTTGGGTAATCTCAGAGTTGAGGTTTTCCACTAGGGAATCCGACGAGATCACGAGCTTCGTGATTGAGGATTTCTATGAGGCTTGTGGTAATTTGTGATGGCCTAGTTGGAGCACCCCTGCAGGGTTAAATCTTTCGGAAAGCCGTGCCCGCGGTTATGTGGCAACGTGGAAACTTTGTTTAACACTGGTTCTAGATAACTTGAAGTTAACTTAATTAATATATGCCAACTGTGTGCGTAACCGTGACTGTCTCTTTCGTGAGTTCCTTCTCCGAACGAGGACACGGTGGGGTTATGTCTGACGTAGGTAGGTGCTCAGGATCATTCATTTGATCATCTGTAGTTCATGTCCGGTATGCGTAGATCTTCCCCCTCTTATTTCTGGTACTCGTAAGTTTAGCCACCAAATATATGCTTAGTCGCTACTGCAACCTCACCACTTAACCATACCTCACCCATTAAGCCTTGCTAGTCTTGATACCTTTGGAAATGAGATTGCTGAGTCCCCTGTGGCTCAGAGATTACTACAACACCAGTTGCAGGTACAGGTAAAGGTTACTTGACGCGAGCGCGTTGATTGTTCATTTGGAGTTGCTTCTTCTTCATCGATCTAGGATGGGTTCCAGGCCGGCAGCCTGGGATAGCAAGGATGGACGTCGTTCTTATTTTCTCGTTTGTTTTCTTCTGTAGTCGGACCCTGCTCTTACTCTTGATGATTATGTAACGTACTGATGTGACTCTGATGTAGCTTGTGGCGAGTGTAAGCCAACTCTGTATTTATCTGTTCTTTTCAGTACATGTACTTGTAACGATATCCATTCTGGCGACACGACGAGATGCGCTTCTATCCCCGATGAGGCCTTCGTGCCAAATTGAGGATAGGGTCGCATCTTGGGCGTGACACTCCCCCTTTCTTTTCTCTCACCCTGCCCGAGCCACCATGGCCGGACTTCCATCCCGAGCCCCGATTCCCTTCCCTCTACGCCACCTCCCTCCCCCTATAAATACCCGCTGCCCGGCCCTCCCCGCACCCCGTTCCACCGCCCCGCCGCCCTGCCCGAGCCCCACGCTGCCCCTCGCAGCTCGCCGGAGTGGAGCCGCAGCCGAAGCTCCCCGGTCTCCCTACTGCTCGCCCCGACCTCCCCAAGCCACGCCGACGCCGCCACTCTTCGCCGGAGGACCGCCTCCACCCCTTGGGCCCCTCCGCAGCCGTCCCAGACCACGGGAACCTCGCCGCCGACCACCACCAAGCCGCCACCGCCTCGGTTCTCGTCGGAGACCCCTGCCCACGGTGAGCCTCTCCCCCTTTGCCTTTCATCCGTTGGATCCTAGGCCACTGGTGTAGATTAGAAGAAGGGATACCCCTTCGGTTCTTTTAAAAGAACCGGCGGTTCTTTTTATTTAATTAATGAGCCAACGCGGTTTGTCTAGTTTGCGTCCGTTCGCTAGTTAGCACCACAGCGCACACCTCCCTGACCAATCAGGAGCTGCCACCTACCCCCCCCCCCCCTCCCGTTGACTAGTTAGTTCTTTGTTTTTTTTCTGTTTAATTCAAAAACAGAGAAAGTTGTAATCTTGTTTCCCCTGTAACTTTTGATCTAGAGATCCAATGAGGTTGATTCTTTTTCCAGTAGATCACAAATTTTCTGTAGTTGTTAAAAACCTATCATTTGTCTATGTTTGAAATTTTAAAATTTGAATTAGATCACATTAAGTTTAAACCTTGTTTTGCTTATTCCAGGAGTTTAAAAAATGACTTTTATTTGATTCTTTTAGCTACTGCTCCCTAGTGATTATATATTACTATGGTATAAGTTTCAATTTTTTTAAGTATTTCTACTTGAGGTTTTAGCAGAAACAATTTCTGCCTTAGTGTGGTGTAGTGAATTCTTTCGCTTAGGCCATGGCTACTTTATACTTGTGATGTTATTTTAGTTGTTGATGATTGTAGTGCTTATGGTGTGTATTTGTTTGTATTGGTAGATCACCCAGAGTGCGAAGCTTGTTACTTAGAAGCGCTCTATCAAGACAAAATCATCAAGGCAAGTCATTTTGATCATACTATCTCCTATGTTTTTCTATGCATGCTAGTTTCACCTTTCTTTGCCCATTTGCATGCTGAGTAGGTACTTGGAAATTATAGTTATAGGTTGTAGTATCATGTGGTAGGCACACAACAACCCCGATACTTGGCCCCGGACGACAATTTCATATTGCTATGCTTGAGTAGATGGGATTTTGGTTGAGTGCATAACACGAGTGATGCAAGGATGATTATATAACCAAGACCGGTTAAGACAAGATTTTCAGGACCCCGTGAAGAAATGCAACTCTGAGTGAAGGACAGTTCACCAGGCTCCCTGGAGAAACCAGTGGACGACCCCGGGATGCTTGGAGACGGCCATGACATCTTGCGGAAAGCTTCACCCAGTCTCGAAGAGACGGACGGAGGCTTCAAGACCCAAGGCTTACCTACACAGCCACAAGTCATTATGGGCTCTGGCTTGGTTGGACAACGCGGCGACTCTGGACAGGCGGTGCTAGCAGATGTAGAAGAATGGTAGGAATGGATGGGCATCGACAAGGATTCAGAGGGACCCGTTGAAAGACCATGTTTTGATCATCCGGTCTTCAAACACCCTGAAGTGCGAGGACATACTCGGAGGCGATCAAATCTTGTGGGGAACGTGTGCAAAACTCTGCAGAGTGCCCAACCTAATCGATTAGCCGTGTCCACGGTCATGGACAACTTGCGCCGAAGGCATTGAAATTTCCCTGAACTCTCGACACAACTTAATAATGATGTGGGAATTAACAACAACTCGGGTATGAGACTTGGTTGGCGGAACCATCTCGTTAACAACAAACAATGTAGTAATATTTTGCTTTCGGCCCTTCTTGTTGTAGGAGAAAATTGGCTTTATGCAAAACTTATAGCCCCACCTGCCAAATATGCATGTAGAGATAGTTGGTTATTATTTTACCCCTCTCTTTGATGACTTGCCGGCATATTCCATATACTGACCTACACGGGTGCAACGTATCATGCTGTAGAGTACTTTTCCGACCAAGAGTGAGGCTACGATCTACGCTCAACGACATGCCCTGGAGTCGGATGGACTCGTGTACCTGATGCTTCCGCTAGTCTTCGTTAGATATCTCATGAGATGGCCTTCAGCCACTTTATTGTAATTCATTATTGTAATAAAGTACTCGTTATGAGATTTCGATTAATAAAGTTGTGTGATTGAACTCTTGATATATACATTGATGTAGTGAGTGTGTACCAGCATGATCTTGGGATGGTACGGAAACACCAGAGGCTTGACTCGTAATGAGTCGGGTCGCTACACTGTCACAGTTAGTTTCGAGGGTGTGTCTCATGAATTTAACTTCTCCAAGTTTGGAAGACAACCCCATGAAAAAGAGTCGTCTGGAAGGGATGAAATTATTGCTCTTGCCTCTATTACCGTACCTCCTACGGATCCTTTAGAGCAATATCTACTTGAGCATGAAAATGATATGCATATGGAGGAGAGAGATGAGATAGATAAAATTGTCTTAGAACAATATCCTATTCTCAAGAATAATCTGCCTATTGAACTGCTTGGGGATCCTCCCCCACCAAAGGGTGATCCTGTGTTCGAGCTTAAACAGTTGCCTGATACTCTTAAGTATGCCTATATTGATGAGAAGGAGATATATCATGTTATTATTAGTGCTCTCCTCTTAGAGCACGAAGAGAAGAAGTTACTAAGAACTTTGAGGAAGCACCGTGCTGCTATTGGATATACTCTTGATGATCTTAAGGGTATTAGTCCCACTCTATGTCAGCACAAGATTAAAACCAATCCTGACTTTAATCCAGTTGCTGATCATCAAAGGAGATTAAATCCTAAGATGAAAGAGGTCGTTCGAAAAGAAATATTAAAGCATCTGGAAGCAGGAATCATTTATCCTGTTGCTCATAGTGATTGGGTAAGTCGAGTACATTGCGTACCTAATAAGGGAGGTATCACCGTCGTTCCTAATGATAAGGATGAACTAATCCCACAAAGGATTATTACCGGCTACAGGATGGTGATAGACTTCCGGAAACTGGACAAGGCAACCAGGAAAGCTCATTATCCTTTGCCGTTTATCGACCAAATGCTAGAAAGGCTATCAAAACACACACACACTTCTGCTTTCTAGACGGTTATTCAGGTTTCTCGCAAATACCTGTTGCACAATCTGATCAGGAGAAAACCACTTTCACCTGCCCCTTCGGTACCTTTGCTTATAGACGCATGCCTTTTGGCTTATGCAATGCACCTGCCACCTTTCAAAGATGTATGATGGCTATATTCTCTGACTTTTGTGAAAAGATTGTCAAGGTTTTCATGGATGACTTCTCCGTTTACGGGTCTTCCTTTGATGATTGCCTCAGCAACCTTGATCGAGTCTTACAGAGATGCGAAGATACCAACCTCATCTTGAATTGGGAGAAGTGCCTCTTTATGGTTAACGAAGGTATCGTATTAGGACACAAAATTTCTGAAAGAGGTATTGAAGTTGATAAAGCTAAGGTTGATGCAATTGAGAAAATGCCTTGCCCCACAGATATCAGAGGTATATGAAGTTTCCTAGGTCATGATGGTTTCTATAGAAGGTTCATTAAAGACTTCTCTAAGATTTCTAGGCCTCTTACCAACCTCTTGCAGAAGGATGTTCCTTTTGTTTTTGATGAGGATTGTGAGGAAGCTTTCGAAATACTTAAGAAGGCTTTGATAACCGCACCTATTGTTCAACCACCTGACTGGAACTTGCCCTTTGAAATCATGTGCGATGCTAGTGATTATGTTGTTGGTGTTGTTCTAGGACAAAGAGTTGACAAGAAATTGAATGTCATTCACTACGCTAGTAAAACTATAAACAGTGCCCAAAGAAACTATGCCACTATGGAAAAGGATTTTTTAGCAGTCGTGTTTCATGTGAAAAGTTTAGATCTTATATAGTTGACTCCAAAATCACTATTCACTCTGATCATGCTGCTATTAAGTACCTTATGGAGAAGAGGACGCTAAGCCTAGGCTAGTCAGATGGGTTCTCCTGCTATTGGAGTTTGATTTGCACGTCGTTGACTGAAAGGGTGCTGATAACCCTGTAGCAGATAACTTGTCTAGGCTAGAGAATGCCCTTGATGACCCACTACCTATTGATGACAACTTTCCTGATGAGCAATTAAATGTCATCCGCACCTCACATACTGCACCGTGGTATGCTGATTACGCAAACTATATCGTAGCCAAATACATACCACCCAGTTTCACCTATCAGCAAAAGAAGAAATTCTTCTTTGATTTGAGACACTACTTTTGGGATGATCGTCACCTTTATAAGGAAGGATTATATGGTGTTATTAGACGTTGTGTGCCTGAACATGAACAGGGACAGATCTTGTAGAAGTGTCATTCTGAAGTCTACGGAGGACACCACGCTGGAGATAGAACTGCCCATAAGGTATTGCAATCAGGTTTCTATTGGCCCACTCTCCTCAAGGATGCCCGTAAGTTTGTCTTGTCTTGTGATGAATGCCAAAGAATAGGGAATATCAGTAAGTGTCAGTAAATGCCAATGAACTATTCACTTGTCATTGAACCATTTCATGTCTGGGGCTTTGATTATATGGGACCTTTCCCGAGTTCCAATGGGTACACTCACATCTTAGTTGCTGTGGATTACGTTACTAAGTGGGTAGAAGCTATACCCACTAAAAATGCTGATCACCACACCTCTATTAAGATGCTTAAAGAAGTCATTTTCCCAAGATTTGGAGTCCCTAGATATTTGATGACTGATGGTGGTTCACACTTCATTCATGGTGTTTTCCGCAAGATGCTCGCTAAGTATGATGTCAACCATAGAGTTGCATCTCCTTATCATCCTTAGTCTAGTGGTCAAGTGGAGTTGAGTAATAGGGAGATCAAATTGATCCTACAAAATACCGTCAATAGATCTCGAAAGAATTGGTCTAGCAAACTTGACGATGCACTATGGGCTTATGGAACCGCTTATAAGAATCCCATGGGCATGTCGCCGTATAAAATGGTTTACAGTAAGACCTGTCATTTACCTCTTGAGCTGGAACACAAAGCTTATTGGGCAATCAAAGAGCTCAACTTTGATTTCAAACTTGCCGATGAGAAGGGGTTGTTTGATATCAGCTCATTAGATGAATGGAGGGCCCAGGCATATGAGAATGCCAAGTTGTTCAAGGAAAAGGTTAAGAGATGGCATGATAAATGAATACAAAAACGAGAGTTCAATGTAGGTGATTATGTCCTGCTATACAATTCTCGTTTAAGATTCTTCGCAGGCAAGCTTCTCTCTAAATGGAAGGTCCTTACGTTATCGAGGAAGTATATCATTCCGGTGCCATCAAAATCAATAACACGGAAGGAAAATTTCCTAGAGTGGTAAATGGGCAAAGAATCAAGCATAACATCATTGGTACTCCCATAAATGTTGAGACCAATACCATCAATGTCATAACTCCAGAGGAGTACATAAGGGATGTTTATCAGCCTGTTTCAGACCGTGAAAACGAAGAGGTATCTGTTCCGGTAAGAAATTGGACTCCGATGCTTTTCCAATAGGAAATTTCCTCCGTTTTGGATTTTTCGAAAAATTAGAAAAATAAAAACAGCCCGGAGAGCGCACGAGGCGGCCAAAAGCTTGGCCACCGCCACCCCCTGGTGGCGGAGAAAGGGCTTGTGGGCACCTCGTGTGCCTCCCGGACTCCGTTTTCTTGCAGAGAACTCCTTCTGGTCCAGAAACAAATCAATATATATTCGCACGAAGGTTTTGATCTTCGTATCGCGTAGTCTTCCTCTGTTTTCGTTTCGAGCCTATTGTCTGCCGCAGATCTAGGTCAAGATGTCTTCTCAGGATTCAGAGGGGGAGAGCTATGTGGCTGACTACCTTTCTAACCCCAAGGTCTATGGGGACTTGGAACCATATGGCTGGACCACTCACGAGGAAGAGGACTATGAGCCCAAGGGGAAGGAACAAACGAGTTCCGATGAAGAGGAGGCTCCTCTACCTCAACCTGGATGCACTCGTGTGGAGTTCAAGAAGTCAAGCCTCCTAGACCAAAGGAAGAAGACTAAGACCTTGTTTATCCCTTCTCGTTTCTTGCAGGAGAGTAAGCAGGAACTTTGCCATAGAGTGTTGAAGCTTGAGGAGGAAAATGACGATCTGAGGGAGCAGAACTTTTTGCTCAAGTGGAAATTAGACAAGCTCAAGACTGCTTCAACAACTCCACCACCATCACCACCAAAGGAAGACAACTAAGCATTGGTATCGGCAATCCCCTTGGTTTCTGCCAAGCTTGGGGGAGTTGCCCTGGTATCGTATCACATTTATATCTTTTGCTTTTACCTTTGTTTTAGTTCTTTCCTTTTCAGTTTTTATTTCTTCTTTTAGAGGAATAAGTCTCTAGTGTTTAGTTTGAGTCTTTTGCTTTTGTCTCTCCCCCAATGTATTCGAGCTTACGAGCTATATAATATAGAGTATCTTAGTCAAGGGCTTTGCTTTGTGCCATGATCAAAAGTATGAAAAGAACGATAACATGAAAGATGATGAGACGATCTTATGGAAAGTGATAACTTCATATATGACACGTATGATGATTGAAACTTGTTGAGAATAAATCAACATAGACCTTAGTCATTGTTGCAATTAATAAAAAGTAATAAGGAAAGAGAGGTTCACATATAAATATATCATCTTAGAAACTTTTTACAATTGTGAGCACTCACCAAACTATTGCATGCTTAGGAGTAGATGTTGGACAAGGAAGACAACATAATGAATTGTGTTTTCTTGGTTCCAAACAATGTTATATGATTAGAGATCCCTTAGCATGTGACGATTGCTTCCACCTCATATTAGCCAAAACTCCCGCACCAAGTAGAGATACTACTTGTGCATCCATAAACCTCCAACCCAGTTTTGCCATGAGAGTCCACCATACCTACCTATGGATTGAATAAGATCCTTCAAGTAAGTTGTCATCGATGCAAGCAATAAAAATTGCTCTCTAATATGTATGATCTATTAGTGTGTGGAAAATAAGCTTTGTACGAACCTGTGATGAGGAAGACATAGAAGCGACATACTGCATAATAAAGTTCTTTATCACAAGAGGCAATATAAAGTGACGTTCCTCCGCACTAAGAGGACACGCATTCAAACCTCAAAAGCGCATGACAACCTCTGTTTCCCTCTGCGAAGGGCCTATCTTGTACCTTTACTTTTTGCCCTTGTAAGAGTCATGGTGATCTTCACCAATTCCCTATTTTTGCCTTTGTCTTGGCTCCCGTCAAATGCTTGGGAAAGATCTATATTCATATATCAACTTGGAGTTGAGTACTTATGCTTTATTATTGTTGACTTTACCCTTGAGGTAAATAGCTGGGAGGCAAAACTATAAGCCCCTATCTTCCTCTGTGTCCAGCTGAAACTTTGACACCATGAGTACCACGTGAGTTGTAACAATTGTGGAAAACAAAAGAGATGATTGAGTATGTGGGTTTGCCTTACAAGCTCTTATTTTACTCTTTCTGATGTTGTGATAAATTGCAATTGCCTCAATGACTTTGGACTGTTGTTGGTTACTTCTCGGTAAGGTTTTTGCTTCATGCTTTGCTTTGTGAAGGAATTGTTACTTTCCCATAAGAATCTTTATGATGTATTGCTGTCCTATGTGTGATCATGATGCCCTCATGTCCGTATTATGTTTTATCGACACCTTTGTCCCTCAACATGTAGACATGTTTATGGAACTTGGTTTTCGCTTGAGGACAAGCGAGGTCTAAGATTGGGGGAGTTGATACGTCCATTTTGCATCATGCTTTCATGTTGATATTTATTGCTTTATGGGCTGTTATATTACTTTGTGGTACCATATTTATGCCTTTTCTCTCTTATTTTGCAAGGTTTATTTGAAGAGGGAGAATTCAGGTAGCTGGAATTCTGGACTGGAAAGGGAGCAAATCTTAGTCCACTATTCTGCACATCTCCAAATGCCCTGAAAAGTTACGTGGAATTTTTTGGGATTATATAAAAAATACTGGGCGAAAGAAGTACCAGAGGGGGGCTACCAGGGTGCCACAAGCCGTGCCACCGCCACCCCCTTGGTGGCGGAGGGCAAGCTTGTGGGCTCCCTGACGGCCCACTATCCCCCCTCTTTTGCTATATGAAGGTTTTCGTTCCAGAAAAAATCAATCAGGAGCTTTTCCGTGGTTTAGCCGCCGCCACGAGTTGGAACTTGAGAAGATCCAATCTAGAGCTCCGGCAGGACGATCCTGCCGAGGAAACTTCCCTCCCGGAGGGGGAAATCATCGCCATCTTCATCACCAACACTCCTCTCGTTGGAGGGGAGGCATCTTCATCAACATCTTCATCAGCACCATCTCCTCTCCAATCCCTAGTTCATCTCTTGTAACCAATCTCCGTCTCACGACTCCGATTGGTACTTGTAAGGTTACAAGTAGTGTTGATTACTCTTCCTAGTTCATGCTAGTTGGATTACTTGGTGGAAGAGTTTATGTTCAGATCCTTGATGTTATTCATTACACCTCTGATCATGATTATTATTATGCTTTGTGAGTAGTTACTTTTGTTCCTGAGGACATGGGATAAGTCATGCTGATAATAGTGATGTGAATTTGATATTTGTTCAGTATTTTGATATGTTGTATGTTGTTTTTCCTCTAGTGGTGTTATGTGAACGTCGACTACATAACACTTCACCATATTTGGTCCTATAGGAAGGCATTGGGGAGTAGTAAGTAGATGATGGGTTGCTGGAGTGATAGAAGCTTAAACCCCAGTCTATGCGTTGCTTTGTGAGGGGCTGATTTGGATCCACTAGTTTAATGCTATGGTTAGACGTTGTCTTAATTCTTCTTTGTAGTTGCGGATGCTTGCGAGAGAGGTTAATCATAAGAGGGATGCTTATCCAAGTAAGGGCAGTACCCAAGCTCCGGTCCACGCGCATATCAAACTATCAAAGTAACGAACGTGAATCATATGAACATGATGAAACTAGCATGACAGAAATTCCCGTGTGTCCTCGGGAGCGTTTTTCCTCCTATAAGACTTTGTTCAGGCTTGTCCCTTGCTACAAAAGGGATTGGGCCACTTGCTGCACCGGTTCTACTACTTGTTTCTTGTTACTTTTCGCTCTCTACGTTTCACCTCACTACACCATCACTTGTTACCGCTACTTTCAGTGCTTGCAGTTATTACCTTGCTGAAAACCGTGTATCAGAGCCTTCTGCTCCTTGTTGGGTTCGACACTCTTACTTATCGAAAGGACTACGATTGATCCCCTATACTTGTGGGTCATCAGGGGGCGAAGCATGAGGTGTGCCAAATGGCTTCAGATCGCACATGCTTCTCATTGTTGTGTCCACGCTCACCATCATGGGCCGCAGAGACCGTGGGAGCAGGCTGAGTGGCCAACAACCTGGCCACAGGGAGAAGTAAGCCCTCCAAAGCGAGAGGTGCAGCGGAGCTCGCGGACCTTGATCCCATGAGAAGAGCAGGGCCAGGGGGAGATCATGACGCCGCCCGTCACGAGCATCGCGATCGCCCTGGCGCCCATCACGGTCCTCATGGCCGGAGCCCCGCTGACCTTCACGCAACGCCATGGACACGCTCCAGCGAGGTTAGCCGCCCAGCCCTCGCTGCCCCTGGAACCATCATGGCGGCGACCTCTATCGCGTTCATCCTCATCATCTCTGTCATGGCGATCCTAACGGACCGGCAGGGAGATCCGCTCACGATGGTCGCACACTTCCTTCTCTCTATCAACAATGTTGGACCGCCAGTCATTGGGCATAGAGGCGACCTTGCTGGAGGAGGGGCTTCATGGATGTCGAGGTGGACTAGGACACGGCGTTCAAGTCCTCGCCGCCCGTAAATTGGGGTCCTGCCATTGCGAGTGGGGAAAGTGATCCAGTTCAGGCGTGGGACCTTGCTCGGGCAGGGGGTCCAAGCCCACAAGGCCAACACCTTCGTTGCAGTCTTCAGCTTGGAGGCAGGCTCGACGTAATCGAGGGAGCAGCCAGAGCCGATGGCATTCCTGACGGCCTGGTCGCCCTAGGCATAGAGTAGAAGGCCCTCGAGACAGAGCCAAACATGGTGACACAGATCAACGTTCTCCGCGTGTGCTGATACGTCTCCAACGCATCTACTTTTCCAAACTCTTTTGCCCTTGTTTTGGACTATAATTTGCATGATTCGAATGGAACTAACCTGGACTGATGCTGTTTTCAGCAGAATTGCCTTGGTGTTATTTTTGTGCAGAAACCAAAGTTCTCCAAACGTCCTAAAAATTTACGGGGAGCAGTTTTGGAAAATATCAAAAATATCTGCGCCAAGTTCCACCTCAGGGGTGGGCCAGTGGGTCACAAGCCCCTGCTCCGCCACCACCCCCTGGTGGCGGTGGGCAGGCTTGTGGGGCCTACAGGCACCTGCCGTCCCCAACTCCAGCTCTATAAGTTGTATTTCGTCCCAGAAAAAATAAAGAGAGAAGTTTTCGTCGCGTTTTCTATACGGAGGCGCCGCCACCACCTGTTCTTCATCTAGAGGGCAGATCTGCAGTCCGTCTTGGGCTCCGGAGAGGGGAAATCATCGCCATCGTCATCATCAACCTTCTTCCCTGTCCAATTCCATGAAGCTCTTCGTCATTTGTGAGTAATCTATTCGTAGGCTCGCTGGGCGGTGATGAGTAGGATGAGATCTATCATGTAATCGAGTTAGTTTTGATGGGGATTGATCCGTAGTATCCACTATGTTCTGAGATTGATGTTGCTACTACTTTGCCATGCTTAATGCTTGTCACTAGGGCCCGAGTGCCATGATTTCAGATATGAAATTATTATGTTGTCACCAATATATGTGTGTTTTAGATCCGATCTTGCAAGTTGTAGTTACCTACTATGTGTTATGATCCGGCAACCCCGGAGTGACAATAACCGGAACCACTCCCGGTGATGACCATAGTATGAGGAGTTCATGTGTTCACCAAGTGCTAATGCATTGGTCCGGTTCTTTATTAAAAGGAGAACCTTAATATCCCGTAGTTTCCTTTTGGACCCCGCTGCCACGGGAGGGATGGACAGTAGATGTCATGCAAGTTCTTTTCCCTAAGCACGTATGACGACACACAGAATGCATGCCTACATCATGTTGATGAACGAGAGCTAGCCACTTATCTCTCCGTGTTATAGCTGTTGCATGATGAATATCATCCAAACAAATCACCGACCCATTGCCTACGAGTTTTTCCTACTGCTGTTACTTGTTTTGCTCTGCTGCTACTACTGTTGCTACTTCTGTTACTTGTCTTGCTCTGCTGCTGCTACTGTTGCTACTGCTGTTACTTGTTTTGCTCTGCTGCTACTGTTGCTACTACTGTCGCTTGCTACTGTTGCTACTTGCTACTGCTGTTCCTTGCCACTGCAATTGCTCGTTACACTGCCGTTACTCGTTACTTTGCTGTTACTACTGTGCTTGCAGATACTAATCTTTCAGGTGTGGTTGAATCTGACAAATTCAGCTGCTAATACTCGAGGGTATACTCTCACCTCCTGACGGGCTTATCAACAAATTGGGTCGAATACTCTACCCTTGAAAACTGCTGCGAACCCACGCGCTGGTGGGCCATCAACAACATTCTTCTAGTCTCATTACTGGGGAGTGCTTTCAGTATTCTTCTAGTGCCGTTGCAGGGGAAGGTTTGTTGTCATAAGCATTCATCTAGCTAATACTAGAGATTGCAGGATCAACACTTTTCTGGTGCCATTGCCAGGGAAGCACAGCTGACGTCAGCATTTTTCTGGCGCCGTTGCCGGGGAGGTATTGCTATATTCTCTGAGTCACTTGGGATTTATATCTGCTGATCACTATGAAGAATCTGAAGGATCCGAAGACCAAAGTCTTGCCCTCAACTACGATGGGAGGTATGGAATTCCCATCTAGCTCTACAATTGATTCACCTTCAGTTATGAGTAAGTTTGCGACATCACCTCCTGCTAGAAATTTTGATATGTCGCCTGTGCTTGATGATGCTTGTGATACTACTGCTAGAGATGCTATGCTTGATACTATGTCTGATGATACTATGCTTGATACTGCTAGAGATGCTATGCTAGATACTGCTAGAGATGCTATGCGTGATACTGCTTTGCCTGATGATGCTAGAGATGCTATTTTGCCTGATGATGCTATGCTTGATACTGCTAGAGATACTCCTTTGCCTGATGTTCCACTAGGAGTGTTCCTTGATGCTCATATGCTAGAGTTACTGCCAATGCTCGTGATGCTTCTGAAACTACCGATACTATTGAGATAGAACCTGCTTTTGCTCCTGTTAGATCTAGCTCTCCTAGATATGAATATCCTGATATACTTGAGGGTTACGTTATGGAGGGAGAGATAGCTGAGGATTTTCTTGCGTGTAAGGATGCCTATGACGCTGAGAAATTAATTCTCAAGTGGAAGGAAAAATCTCGGGAAGTTAGGATGAAAAATGATCCGAAGTTTGCCACTTCGCCTATCTTTGTCACTGATAAGGATTATGAATTCTCTGTCGACCGTGAGATAATCTCTCTAGTCGAATCTGATCCTTTTCACGGTTATGAGTCTGAGACGGTCATAGCCCATCTTGCCAAACTATCCGAAATAACCAACCTTTTCACTAATGAGGAGAAGATACGCCACTACTATATCCTTCAGCTGTTTCCTTTCTCTCTAAAGGATGACGCTAAAGCTTGGTTCACCTCTCTTGCTCCTGGATGTGTGCGTAGTCCCCAGGAGATGGTCTATTACTTATGTGAGAAATATTTCCCTGCCCATAAGAAGCAAGCTGCCTTGCAGGAAATATACAACTTTGCTCAACTCCAAGAAGAGAGTCTTCCACAAGCTTGGGGGAGGCTCGTCCAGCTACAGAATGCTTTGCCTGATCACCCTCTTAAGAAGAACAAGATACTTGATATCCTCTATAACGGACTTACCGATGCCTCTAGAGACTACCTAGATAGTTGTGCCGGTTGTGATTTTAGGGAACGAACTGTCGAACAAGCTGAGACCCTACTGAATCACATCTTGATCAACGATAATGCTTGGACTATTCCCGAACCACCTCCTAAGCCAACTCCTAAGAGAAGAGGTATTCTATTCCTCAGTCCCGAAGATATGCAAGAAGCCAAGAAATATATGCAAGAGAAAGGCATTAGATCTGAAGATGTCAAAAATCTACCACCTATCGAAGAGATCCACGGTCTCGATAACCCGATGCAGGTAGTAGAAGTGAATTCTCTGTGTAGGTTTGACGAGACTGATATTCCTTTTGATAAACCTGCTAGCCTATGCTTTGACGAATTTGACAGCTTTGTTGCCAAACAATAGAGTTTCAATGATTATGTTAGCAGACATTTGGAACAAAGTACTAGTATGCTTAGCCATTTAAGTGCTTGTGTAGACAGAAATGTCAATGATGTGAAGCTTCTGAGTAAACATGCCTCTATGATTACTACTCAGGTAGAACAAGTACTTAAAGCTCAGAATGACCTGCTCAATGAATTAAATGACAACTCTGTCAGAGTCATTACTAGAGGAGGCAAGATGACTCAGGAACCTTTGTATCCTGAAGGTCATACTAAGAGAATTGATCAAGATTCTCAAGGGATCAATGCTGATACACCCAGTCATCCTAAGGAGAAGAAGAAGGATGATAGAAACCTGCACGCCAGTTCACCAAATACTATCACACCTGAAGAACCTAATGATATTTCTGCATCTGATGCAGAAACACAATCAGGTGATGAACATGAACCTGGTGACAATGTGGACAGTGACGTTCATAATAATGCTCAACCTAGCCATGACAAGGATGTGGAGATTGAACCTACGGTTAATCCTGATAATCCACAACCTAAGAGATACGACAAGAATGACTTCACTGCTAGGAAGCATGGTAAAGAAAGAGAGCCATGGGTTTAGAGACCTATGCCCTTTCCTCCTAAGCCATCCAAGAAAAAGGATGATGAGGATTTTGAGCGCTTCATTGAGATAATAAGACCCGTCTTTCTGCACATGCGGTTAACTGATATGCTCAAGATGTCTCTGTATGCCAAGTACATGAAAGATATCGTGACTAATAAACGGAAGATACCAGATCTTGAGATCTCCACCATGCTTGCCAACTACACTTTCAAAGGTGGAACTCCTAAGACACTTGGTGATCCCGGAGTGCCCACTATACCTTGCTCCATTAAAGGAAACTACGTAAGAACTGCCTTATTTGACCTTGGAGCCGGTGTTAGTGTTATACCGCTCTCTCTTTATTGTAGACTTGAGTTGGATAAGTTGACACTCACTGAAATTTCTCTGCAAATGCCCGACAAATCAATGGCTTTCCCTATCGACATTTGCGAGGATGTGCCTCTTGTGGTTGCTAATACCACTATCTTAACAGACTTTGTTATCTTGGATATTCCCGAGGATGATGCCATGGCTGTCATCCTCGTAAGACCCTTTTTAAACACTGCAGGGGATGTTATAGATTGCAACGAAGGCAATGTCACTTTCCACGTCAACGGTAACGAGCACACAGTGCACTTTCTGAAGAAACGATATCCAATACATTGCATCAATGCTATCGAAAAGACTTCATCGATTCTCATTGGGAGCTTTGAATGCCCTATTCCTCGTGTCAAGATGAAGTATGATTTGCTTGTTGGGAGATCCATATCCCCATTGAGGTGACTTAGTGGCTACTCGAAAATTCTCCATTCTCTCTTGCGATTCGAGAAGGTTTTGTCATAAGGATTTGATCAACCCCATTGACGAATTTCTTCCGATGACCATGAAACGGATGAATCATAGAGTCACATACCTCTGTTTTGAGTTTTCTTTTTCTGTTGTTTAGAAGAAAAATGATAGAATTAGTTAGCTCTTCCTCTTTTTTCTGTTTTAGCGTCCCGGAGAAAAATACCTCGAAAATAAAAGTTCTCCGATGGTCCTGAAAATTTAGTATGATATTTTCTGGAATTTTTGAAAATTTCTGGGCCTGAGAGCTGGTCAGGGGGCCTAACCAGTGGGCCACAAGCCCCCCCACTGCCACCTACCCCCCTGGTGGCGGGGTGCAAGCTTGTGGGGCCCACAGGCACCCCCTCCACTCACTCCAGCTCTCAGCCTCTTCTTCCACCTCCAGAAAAAATTGTTTCGCAGCTCAAACTCATGTTCTTGCTCATTTGGCTATGATTTTCAATCTCCTTTCTCAAAGCACCATTCTACGAACTGTTTTGGGGAAATTACTCCTTGGTAAGTGACTCCTCCATTGGTCCAATTAGTTTTTGCTCTAGTGCTTTATCCTTCGCGAATTCTTTCTACCTTGGTGACCCTGTTCTTGAGCTATAAATGTTAATTTTAGCTAGTTCCAAGTAGTTTTAGCGCGTGATATGGTCTCTAGGCACTAGTAGGAGTAGTTGCTACAAGTTGGGTTAATCCTTATTCACTTTTCTTTCGAAGTCTCTAAAAAATTTCAGAATTTTTCAGAGCTAGAGAAGGGAAAAGATGAAGAGGTTCTTGAGAGGCTCTTCAAGCCATAACCACAAGGAGGACGAGAAGAACCACCCCAAGTACGTAGTCCCTCGAGTCACAGAAGTTCGAACGTGCGAGTGGCCAAGTGATGAATTCTTGTGCGCCACCGGACTTTATGAAGACTTTTATTACTTGGTGGAGAATGCAGGTCTTACTGCGTTCGTTGAAGATAAGTGCCCACAATATCTCCTCCTCACCAATATTTTCGTTCAAAGCTTCAACTTTTATCCAAGGAAGAATCCTCCCATGGTTGAGTTTATGATTTACGATGTCCCCCAGTGCATGACGCTACAGGATTTTTTCAATGTATGCAAATTACCTTATGTTGGGGATATCCGTGACCCTCATCCACGGGACTTGGAGGATTTCATTGGTTCTATTGCTGTTGGAGAGGAGAGAGGAGTGTCTCGCGCTAGAATTGCTAGCATACATTTTCCTGTGCTTCGGTACTTCTCACTATTTGTGGGAAAATGTTTGATTGGCCGTGGGGAAGCTGGATCACTTAGTTCTCTAGACCTTGCGGTTATGCGCGAAGGCCTTTATAACGATAAGACTTATAGCTTGGGCGCTATAGTAGCTCAACGGTTGAACCTGAACCGTTCTAAAGGTGTTGTCTATGGAGGTATCTATGCAACCCGTCTGGCCAGACACTTTGAGATACCCATTAGACTGGGAGAGGAAGGAGAGATGCTTCTCCCTGAGAGATATCTGGATTATGATAGCATGGTTCGCCATGATTTTCTGGATAGAGATGCTAGTAGACGGATGATTTATAACCTGGTGTTTAGTCAGGGTACTCGAGAGACTATTACTTTGCATGCTCCTTCTTTGTTTGATCTTCATCCAGGTAGGTACACTATTATGCCCGCGGACATCCACGCATATTGGGGCTTGGCCCAACCACAGGCGCCCGCGCCCGAGCCGCCAGTCGAGTACCAGACGCCAGTTTATCAGTGGGAGCCAGAGGAGCTCACACAGCAGTGGCATCCACAGTCTGCTCCGGAGTATCCTGGAGCTGGTTATTTCCCACCATGGGAGTAGACCAAGCTAGGCCAAAAGCCTAAGCTTGGGGGAGTACGTGTTCTCACTGACTTTACATTCATGCTTATGCTTTCACTTTGTTAGCCGTTGTTTACACTTTGCCACTGTATTATCCATGCTAGTTTCTTTTCGTTTTCTTGTTTTCTTGTTTTGTGTCCTTCTGAGAAAACCCAAAAAGATTTTTCTTTCTTCTTTTGCTTGTTGGGAGCTTTCCCGTGTAAATAGCTTTCTTTTTCTTTGTGTCAAGCTAGAATATATTGGTTACAATTTTTAATGGTTCTTACATGCTTACCTGTTTAGCTTTCAAAGAGCCATATTGTTTTTGTCTTCTCCTTTGTGTTTGCCTGCAGATTCAGCTTAGTCCAATGCGCTAATTATTGTTCACATCGTTCTATAGTGCAAATGAAAGGCAACAATGATGGTACATGATGAAGTGACTGAGACTGAAAAGCTGGTATGAACTCTATCTATTTTGTTTTTGTAAATATGACTAGCTTGTCGACCCAGATTTAGCTTTGTTGTGAGAGAACCATGTTTGCAATGACAACTTAGAGATCATAGTTTCTGATGCCATGCTTATTTAGCTGAGAGCTTATAATGGTTTGTCTTGATTGCCAACATAGATTTTGAGATGACTATGATGTAGTATAATAGGATGGTATTCTCCTTTGAATGTTTCAATTGGCTTGACTTGGCGCATGTTCATGCATGTAGTTGAAACAAAATCAACATAGCCTCTATGATGTTCATATTCATGGTGATTTATATCCTGTTCATGCTTGCATTTAATGTTAGTCAAACTCATTGCATCTTGATGACGGTTGTCGCTCTCTAGTTGGTCGCTTCCCAGTCTTTTGCTAGCCTTCACTTGTACTAAGCGAGAATGCTACTTGTGCATCCACTTCCATGAACCCAAAAGTTTTTCCATGAGAGTCCACCATACCTACCTACTTGCGGTATCTACCTGCCGTTCCAAGTAAATTTGCATGCGCCATTCTCTAAACCTTCAAGAAATAAATCTGTTTTGCATGCCCGAACCACTCATGTAGTGACAAAGGGCTATTGGTATCTTCCATGCTAGGACTGTTATCCTCGACATGTGTTTATTCACAGTCCGTCACGAGAAAGGGGCCGGCATTTGGGATGCCCAGTTCCATGCTTAAATCGAAAACAGAATTATAAAACAAGACTCCCCCCAGATTGATGTTAGTATGGACGGTACCCGAGGATTCAGCTAGCCGTGGAGTGTGATTGATTGGTGGTGGGGGAGTTAAAACTTTACTTTTCTGTTTGGGAACCGCCTATAGCATGAGTAGCATGGAAGATATTGAGAACTCTTGGTCATTGCGTTGACAATGAAAGCATGCCACCCAAAATTATTACCTCTGTTTTCAAAGCTTGAGCTCTGGCAACTCTGCAAATCAATGCTTCCCTCTGCGAAGGGCCTGTCTATTTATTTTCCTATTGAGTCATCCTCCTCTTTTATAAGCACCAATTAGAGAGCACCTCTGTCATTTTTATGCTTTGCTTTTGATTGATATTGAGTATGACTATGACTGGATCTTCGTTGCTATGAATCACAATGTTTAGTCAGCCCTTGATCTTTGAAAGTGCTTTGGATTTATGTTTCACGGTCTCAGAAAGAGCTAGCGAGATACCACCTATTCATATTGCTTCATGCTTGTTTTGATTGAAGTGTTGGTATTTGAAACTCATTATTATTTGCTCGTTAGCTGATTATGCCATTGATATTAGTTTACCGTGAGACCTTTGTGTCATTTGCTTATGTGGTTAACTTGTTTTCTTGCTGAAATTCTGGTTATGAGTTATACATAGTTGCAACAACAAGATCAAACAGAGTTTATCAAAGTTTTTCTTTCTCTCTCAATTCATCAACTAAGTTGCTTAAGGACAAGCAAGGTTTTAAGCTTGAGGGAGTTGATACGTCTCCAACGTGTCTACTTTTCCAAACTCTTTTGCCCTTGTTTTGGACTATAATTTGCATGATTTGAATGGAACTAACATGGACTGACGCTGTTTTCAGCAGAATTGCCTTGGTGTTATTTTTGTGCAGATATCAAAGTTCTCCAAACGTCCTGAAAATTTACGGGGAGCAGTTTTGGAAAATATCAAAAATATCTCCGCCAAGTTCGACCTCACGGGGTGGGCCAGTGGGCCACAAGCCCCTGCTCCGCCACCACCCCCCTGGTGGCGATGGGCAGGCTTGTGGGGCCCACAGGCACCTGCCGCCCCAACTCCAGCTCTATAAGTTGTCTTTCATCCGAGAAAAAATAAAGAGGGAAGTTTTCGTCGCGTTTTTGATACGGAGGCGCCGCCACCACCTGTTCTTCATCCGGAGGGCAGATCTGGAGTCCGTCTTGGGCTCCGGAGAGGGGAAATCGTCGCCATCGTCATCATGAACCTTATTCCCTCTCCAATTCCATGAACTCTTCGTCGTTTGTGAGTAATCTATTCATAGGCTCGCTGGGCGGTGATGAGTAGGATGAGATCTATCATGCAATCGAGTTAGTTTTGATGGGGATTGATCCCTAGTATCCACTATGTTCGGAGATTGATGTTGCTACTACTTTGCCATGTTTAATGCTTGTCACTAGGGCCCGAGTGCCATGATTTCAGATCTGAAATTATTATGTTGTCACCAATATATGTGTGTTTTAGATCCGATCTTGCAAGTTGTAGTTACCTATTATGTGTTACGACTTGGAAACCCCGGAGTTACAATAACCGGAACCACTCCCGGTGATGACCATAGTTTGAGGAGTTCATGTGTTCACCAAGTGCTAATGCGTTGTTCCGGTTCTTTATTAAAAGGAGAACCTTAATATCCCGTAGTTTCCTTTTGGACCCCGGTGCCACAGGAGGGATGGACAATAGATGTCCAGGAAGTTCTTTCCCTAAGCACGTATGACGACACACGGAATGGATGCCTACATCACATTGACGAACAGGAGCTAGCCACTTATCTCTCCGTGTTATAGCTGTTGCATGATGAATATCATCCAAACAAATCACCGACCCATTGCCTACGAGTTTGTCCTACTGCTGTTACTTGTTTTGCTCTGCTGCTACTACTGTTGCTACTGCTGTTACTTGTCTTGCTCTGCTGCTGCTACTGTTGCTACTGCTATTACTTGTTTTGCTCTGCTGCTACTGTTGCTACTACTGTCGCTTGCTACTGTTGCTACTTGCTACTGCTGTTCCTTGCCACTGCAATTGCTCGTTACACTGTCGTTACTCGTTACTTTGTTGTTACTACTGTGCTTGCAGATACTAATCTTTCAGGTGTGGTTGAATTCGACAAATTCAGCTGCTAATACTTGAGAGTATACTCTCACCTCCTGACGGGCTTATCAACAAATTGGGTCGAATACTCTACCCTCGAAAACTGCTGCGAACCCACGCGCTGGTGGGCCAGCAACAACATTCTTCTTGTCTCATTACTAGGGAGTGCTTTCAGCATTCTTCTGGTGCCGTTGCAGGGGAAGGTTTGTTGCCACAAGCATTCGTCTAGCTAACACTAGAGATTGGAGGATCAGCACTTTTCTGGTGCCATTGCTTGGGAAGCACAACTGACGTCATGTGCCTCCACAAACCAGGCCCGGAGATGCGGCTTCATGTCGCCGAAGGGGACCTCCCGGCGGGGTGAAGAAATTTTGGCGTGATGCTTGTGGACGAAGCGCACCAGATATTTCTCACGGAAGTGCAGGACAACGATGACGTCGGAGGTGAGGGCACCAATCTCTCCCGCGATGGCCGTGGCGATCTCATTAGTGGAGGCACAACGGTCGCGGTCGAACCAGACCACCACCCCGTTCGACTCCAGCAGGGCCGCCTCAGCTTGGATTGCTGGTGTGTTGTCGATGACGGAGAACACCTCCGGCTGCACGGAGTTGTCACCCACCCAGGTCGAGGGGCGCGCCATGGTGGAGTCCATGGAGGCGGCATGGGGAGGAGCAGGGGGAGCTCCTGACGTGAGCGGGGAAGAGGGGAGCTCTGCACGAGCGAGACACACTAGGGCACAGATGCGGATGCGGGTCATGAGAGCAGCCATGCGCGAAGTGTCCAGAATGGAAGCAACGCCTGCACGTGACGGGGTCGCGACAGTTCACGGCTTGATGGCGGGGCCTGAGGTAGAGGAAACAGAGGCCTTTTATCTAGTCGGGAGGGGGAGGGCGCGGCTTGAAGGGTGGAGCAGGCATGTGCAGAGACCACGAACGTCGTGACCTAACATCCTCCCATGACGCAGCCACCACACCCTCGCATTCTGCACCCGGCATGCCACACGGGAGTGAATGCTCTGCGGGGGGCGGCAAAGTGATGGCCCGAAACCAATCCAACTAGCCGAGCCCATACCGCCAGCATCGCCATTAATGCGCCTAGTAATGGGAGCAGCATGCGCCATCAAGGTGGTGGGTGAGTGCGGGGCGGGGACGAGAAGCGCGGGAGGGGTCTCCCGGACGCAGGACACCTCGGAGTCTCGGCTGGCAAAACGACCACGTGGCGGCGGCGGAGGGGTGGCCCAGACTGGATCCAGATCTGGGCCCGATGGACCTCCCCAAGGGGAGCATAGTAGGCCGGGAAGCCACATGGGGGAAGCTGGAAGGGGCGGGGGGGGGGGGGGGATGATCAACAAGGTAGGGAGGAGCGGCTGCAGGTAGCCTGTGGCGCCGGAGTGAACGCCACAGGTATGGGCTGGTGGAGGACAGGGAGGGGAGCGGGAGCGGGCATGGCTGTTGGAGTTTCCGAGCAAGCACTTCAAGAAGGTGATTCTGACATCCTCATGTATCACATTCTCGTTCCTATGCATGGTGTCGTTCAAAGATCAGTCAACTAGTAAGTCTCGTCCCTATAGCAACGCTCAACTCAAAATTCAGTACTAAAAACTATTGTTTCATGTATATGTTCCGTGACATAAAAACCAGACTCTTGCACACAAAATTCAGAGATAGTCACTGTCAAATTTTAGTAAATGTCAGTCATAAATTAGTGGAAGTTTAAAGTTTTCTTAAAAATCAATAATTTTCATATAGCAATACTAAATCCACAACAGTACAATTCGTATGATAGTCACGCATGGCACTGTCCAATATCAAAAATATCTATCATGTCTACTTTGCCTTCCCATATAATCACGTGTTCATCACACCACCCTCCATTCACCACTGAAATCTAGACAATCAGGCGTTCACGTGCTGGTCAAGATCACCAATCGATGAATCCACGCGCAAAAAAGTCCCCAATCCTTGAATTCCTGCACACAAAAATGGATGATCGTCCGTGCCCTAAAAAACTAACAAAACAGGGGAAAGAAACAACGCCACAATGGTGTGGGAAGGGAGGAAATCAACACATACCATACGCCGATGCAAACTCGGTCACCGCCCGTATGACCGGCCACATGTCGCCTCCCTCTCCTTCAACGGGTTCAAAACTGTGCACTGTTGATAGCCTCGGAGAGCTCGAGGAGCGAGACGACCAGGCAGGGCTTTCGGGAGAGTTAGCGGGCTGATTCATAAAACTGTGATAATATGGGGTTGCTTTCAAAATATTTCCATCCGCACACTCAACTCACGACCAATACATGCTAATAATCAAATTTTAGGTTTCTTTTGTAAGACAGACAAGGCATGTCGCGGGCCAAATTCTGACGTGGTGCGCCACGAAGTGGTGAATCTACCAGGGGGCTTCCACAAGCTTGAACCCCCCTCCAAAAAATGAAAACGAAAAATTACTAGTATTCCTATCAAAATTTCGACCTTATTTGCATTAAAAAAAATGATTTTTTTTTATTTTTTTCTACACATCGTTAACTTTGAGCCATTCCTTCATTTTCTTTCAAGATTCGCCACTCGCGCCACTTGTGCCTAGTCATGTTATTTTGTAGTAAATTGTTACAACAAATGAGTTTGAGTATGAGTTTCATGAGGTTTTCAAGTTTATGTATGAATCGGTTAATATCGAGCAAGTTGTTGTAATACGGATGTAATTAACTCTTTAATTAATGGCACAACTATCTTAATGGTCTGCTCCTTCAGAAGCCGAAGCTAAGGGCTCTGGTCATCCGGGCCTCATTTCTCAGCTCACTCATCTACTCTTCAAAAAAACTATTCGCTTGAGATCCAACCAAGGTGTTCAAGGAATAAGAATAAATCCTAGCCACCTTGGAGGCGCTAGCTTGTCACGAAGCTCTGGCGCTAGCCACGAACCTTGCTTTGTCAAATGTGGTCGTAGAATCGGATTGTCAAGGAGTAATTCATGACATCAAGATGAGGACATGAGGCGGTTATGGGCCGAAATAACTGTTCTAACCTTTTCAGCAAAGACGTTCACAAAGTGAACCAGAGACTAAATATTTCACGATCTGGCCCTTCTGACAACGCCAAAGACCGTGGCGCTTTAGCCCAACACAGAAACACCGAGGTAGTTCACATTTCAGGCCAACGTAGAAACGCCGAGGTAGCTCGTGTTTATGCATTGGCCCACTGCCAGGCCGAGCATGCGTTGCTCGATGGCGTGGTAGGCCAGAAACACCGACCCATATTGCGTTTCTGGAAATGCCAGCACCGTTCGCGTTTCTGACTTGGATTAAGTGAGTCGCACGAGCGGCGGGTGCCCAGCCACCAAAGACGAACTGCTCTCCGCCCCTCTCTCTCCTTCTCCACGAAATCCAACCCTAATCCTCCATTTTTGCCATCAAAAGAGTAGATCGGACCGTCCAGAAGTTGCATGAGGTATTTTCCTTCCGTTCCTCCAATTTTTTTTAGTCAAGATTGATTGGTGTAAATGCATTTTTTGAAACATGGTGAAACCCTAAAATTGGTTGTTGTGATTTGTTTGTTGCTAAACTTATTATGTTAATCCTAAGATTATTCTTCATGGTGAAACATGGTGAATCTTTAGAAATGTATTTTGTTGAATCCTAATATTATTTATGATTTGTTTGTGATTTCTTTGTTGCTAAACTTCTTTTGTTAATTCTGAAACTTATTATGTAGGATGTTCGAGCTGGATAAATATCCCGGCCTTGATGATTATTATGAAAAGAAGCATCATATTGTGCTAGTGGAAACAGGGGAGGTAATTATGTATCTACATTGTTTGATTTTTATATTGTGACAAGTTGAGAGAAGTAACAAAATTCTGCTTTTGTTTTTTTAGGTTCCACCAGTTCTTCGGTTGAGGGGCCACAACCCGCGTGAATATCTCATATATGACCATCGCTATGAGCCTTATTTTAGAAGAATGAATCTTCTTCAGTTTGTGCTCGACTTTAAAGGCATGCCACCATGGCTGAACTCGACGGCCATTATCACCCTTATGGACCATTGGAGGCTGGAGACGCACTCTTTCCACCTTGCACTTGGTGAGTTGACCATCACTTTGGAGGATATTGTGATGATCTCCAGGCTAATGGTCGAGGGAATGGCTCTTACCGGGAAGGTAAAGTCTGAGGGGTGGTGACAACGGGTTGCAGGATTGGTTGGTGTTGAACCACCACCGTGGATTCAGGAAACCAAGAAGGATCCTAGGCCATATGTTGTGTTGTACTCGCGGCTACGACAACATTTTTATGAGTGTCCAGAGGATGCCAATTCGACTGTTGTGGAGAGGTACGCTAGGGCTTACTTATGGAATCTTTTGACCCAAGTCATATTTTCGGATGGCACGGGGGACACGGCCTCATGGATGTTCTTGGACCCTCTTCGTAACTGGGATGTTAAGTGGAGTTGGGGGTCGGCGGCACTAGCCTTCTTGTACCTGCAGGTAATGCTTATTACGATGCATTTTCATTATATGAAATATATGTTTGCGTGTGATCGTATAACGCGTGTACAAATGTGCAGTTCGACGGAGCGTGTATGATGAGTAAGCCGACATCTAGTCTTGGTGGTTTCGTTTGGGCCCTACATATTTAAATGTGGGAGTTTATCCATGTAGGCTTTAATGTCACCGTTGCTCCAGATGAACCTTGGGAGTGTCCTTTTGATGGGGATGAGGAGCAGTACCCAACTATCGCACACACATGGTGTCATAGCCCTTGATTAATTGATTGCATCATCATCTTGCATCATGTTAAATTCAATTTAACCTCATATGGGGGTGACCTAACCTAACCCCAAATGGATTAAAGCAAATATAAAACAAATTTGAGTCAATGAATCCAAAATGGCCTTCATAAAACCCTAGCAAATGGGATTTACCTCAAATCAAATAACTCGTCCAAACCAACAAAATTTAGGTTTCAAAAGAAACATTTGAAACGAGTGAAATTATTGTTGGAATTATTTTATTCACTTCTAGTTTTATTAAATAGATAAATTTTCCCAAAATAAATAAATAAATGTTCTTTGTGTGTGGAATAATGCACTCAACCACAAGAACAACTTTTCAGGTTTTAGAAAAATGATTTGGACGTGAAATCAAAACAAAATAGATAAAACACATGGAAAACAGAATTAAATAGAAAAGGCACAGAGAGAGATGACTTACCTGTTTGGCCCAACACTGTAGTTGGCCCAGCCCACCAGTCGCTCTCTTCAACCTCATGCGAGTAGGCACGAGGGCGTGTCGCTCGCACGTGCCCTGCGGCCACCTCCTGCTTCGCGCTGGCAGAGCTGTCCCTGAGTCCACAACCTCGTCCAAGATATGAGGAGGACGCCCCTGACCAATCCCCTCACTCCATGCACTCTCCTCCCCTGTGGCCTCTCTATCACGCACGACTGAATGCCTCCGAGGCCACCGTCGTGAACCACCACGCCCACTCACCTCGCGAAGCCCCCTGTTATGCCCATAAGCTCCGCCTCAATGCCCTGGTCCTCTTCGCCACAGGAATCAAGCCGAGACACCCTGCATCATCATCGCTATCATCGTCTTCCTGCTCAGACCCGCCGTATACCACCTTCAAATCCGTCGCCTCCGGGTTGTCATCGAGCATGTTGTGCCTCTCCTCGGCCTCCATGTGAGCTTACGTTGTGTATTCCCCCTAGCCTCGGTTGATTTCGTACTCTAGCCTTGAGTTCTTCCACAACCGGAGCTCACCACCTCCGACCATGAAGCCACCGTGCCTAGAGCATTCACAGCTCACTTTTGAGCACTCGACCGAGCACCTAAAGGTCCTACAACACCGTAGAGCCCCTTAGCTTGCCTCCCCATGCACCGCAGCCCTACGCCGCCCGATGTCATAATCCGTCCGCCGCGAGAGAGGATGCCATCATTGAACTAGGGTTTCCCCAGCGAGGCCAATTGATCCATTCAATGAGCGGGATCACCAGCTCTGCGTAGATACTCCCAGCCGCCCAAATGGTCGCCAGAGGTGGAGTTCCGACCACCTCCGCCGTGTCTGGTGACCCCGACGGCTCAACACCGGCAAAGCCGACCCATTTGACCACGGTTTGAACCCCTTGGGTCACCTTCAAGTAGGGCCTAGCCCCTCGTCAAATTTGGTTACCAACCAAAGTTATTTAATTAGGTTAATTAACCTTATGTCCCACTGATAGTGGGCCTAGACCCGTAATTAGGAATAAAAGGTTAAATTAAACTCTGTTTAGTGCGTGTGTCATTGACTAGAGGGACCTACTCGTCGGGTTTGCCCTGGCAATGGTCTGTTGACTAGCTGACGCAATGATGACGCAGAGCTGACACAATATGTGAACTCTAGATTTATTTAATTCGAGAAAATATCTAAAACTTATAAAAATCATAGAAATTCAAGTAACTTCAATGAAAATAATTTATATATGAAAAATTATGACAAAATTGCAAGGAATCTGTTTATGGCATTTTCATGCATGTTAGAACAACATATGTCCTTTGTTTTCGACAAATCAAATAAATGCCATTTAGATAACCACATATGAAGTTTGAATTTGAACCTTGGTTCAAACCAACTTCATTTAATGTTGTTGCTAGATGCATGAGCTCAAACAACATCATATTGCCATGTCATGATCATGCACCATAGTGTTGCATTTCTATGAAGTAAATGTTATTCTTTTTCAGTTTGCCGGTGTTGTTCCCCCTAGATAGATGATGGTTCCGATGTTGTGATCATTGGCACTAATGAAGATCCATGGTTATCTCGAGAAATGTCAGGGAAGCAACCCCCCCTTGAGCATACTGATATAAACCACTCTCTTGCTCCCGCTCTCTTTACTGCATTAGGACAACAACGATTCAATTGCTACATGTTTTGGTAGTTGAACCCATTCCTCTGCATGACCTGTTTTTGCCATATTAAATAGTTGAAAACACTTAGGATGAGTAGCAACTGCTTGAGCCCTGATGTGCCTACTCATCCATGCTTCCTTACTATGCCTTCTATGCTTAGAGTCGTGTCGGGTCTGATCCATCTGGACAATGAATCAGAATGGTTGTGTTCATGTCCTACTGTGTGAGAGTAAAGTGTGTGAACATGATTTGGTAAAGGTAGAGATGAGAGGCCATGTAGGAGTACATGGGAGGTTGTCTCATTGGGACCGTCCTTATGAACTGAGTTCTATGTATGTTATCCGAGACAACATACTACCACGCATTGGGATAATTAATTGACCCTCCCGGCTTATTAATCGCCTAGATCTGTGTCAAGGAGTTGCAACTAGTTTCTGGTGTTTGTAGGAAAACTGTTGGCGGCCGTGTTTAGTTCTGCCCAACAGGGTAGGCTTCTGCGTGGTAGATACACAGTGGCATGGTGTACCAAGTGGCACCCGGATGGTTGGATTGTGGAACCCTGCGCACATCGTTTGAGGCCGTTGAGGAAACTTCGGCCAGACTTCCTTGAGGGTTCATTCTCAATTAGGCGATAAACCTGGACTAGGGTCTTGTGTGGCTAACGGACGTGGTCGACGCCCATGCCAGTGCTTCTGCTTTAAGGTTGCCGAGATGCGTGAAGTGCATATGGTGATAAGTGGTGAGAGCGTGTGTGAAGAACTATACCCCTAGAGGGTGAATTTATCTGTTTGAATAGTCACATCGTCGGATATGGACCATTTGGAAAAATTATGTGGTACATAGACAACTTGAAACGGATTGTGACGCCCCGGTAAATTAAGCTACAATAAACCTATGCTAATGGTGACAGGTCATCGGGATTACTATTGGTAATCTCGCATAGCTTCAAATGATTCAAATTCAAGTTTGAAATAAAATCAAAACAATAAAAGTTTTCGGATCTTAAAATAAAAATTGCCGGGGAAGTTATTAAAAATGTCCTATTAAGTTGTAAAAGTGAATCGGGCATTTTAAACTTATTACAATCCCTATATAATTAAAACAGGAGGCTATTTAGAAAAATAAATAAAAAAGGTAATTAAAAAAAGAAAAAAAAGAAGTAAACACCCATAGGCCGAACTGGGTCAAGTGGCCCAGCCGGCCATCTACAGGCCCAACTCGCCGCCCGGGAACCCTAAGGCGCACCACCCCACGCCCCTCTCCCTCCACCGCCGCCGCGAGGGCAACCCCCGTGCCACCAACCCCCACCAACCGCACTCCCTCGTCTCACCAACGCACCCAAAACCACCTATCGCGTCGCTCCATCCACCAACCCCCACGCCGCCCCGTCAGCCCTCTCCCACGCCGCGCTCCTGCTCGCCTCTCCCTAGTGCCTACCGCGCCTGGCCCCACCTCCCGTTCCCCAGCGCCGTCGCCCCTCACCTACCGCGTGACTCCCGTCGCCCCTCCCTCCATCCCGCTCGCACCCTCCTATCCCAGCGCCCAACCCTCCCAGATCCACCTCGCCCCCACGGCTCGCCCCTCACCCCCGTCGCCCCACCGCCGGCGACCCCTCTCCACTCACCGGCCGAGCCACCTTCCTCCCCAACGCGGCTTACCCTCACTCCCGGTGACCTCCCTCCTCACCACCTCCGGTAGTCGACCCCCCACCTCCAGCGCCGGCCATCCTCCCCCCGCAAGCGCCTCCCTGGAGCACCTCTCCCCACCGGCTACCTACCTCGCCGGCGCCACAACCCCCCCCCCACCGGACCGAGACCCCCTGCTCCCTCCTCGCCCCATCGCGCCTCTTCATCCCGCCGGCCGGAGATCCCCACGGCGGCCCTGTCCCCAGGGCCCCTCCCCACCGGAGCTCCCCACGGCGTCCCTCCGCCGCGCCGCCCCGTCACCGGAGCTCCACCACCGGCGCCATCTCCACCACCTCGTCGGCACCGCCACCTCGGGCTCCTCCTCGCCGTCTCCTCCGCCCCTCCCCGAGAACTCCGGTTTCACCGGGCCTTCCCGTCAATGCCGGTGAGCCCTTTTTCGGGCTCCTCCCACCCTCTTCTTCCTTGTGCCATCACGGTTCCATTTCGGCAATCGCCGCTCCGTTCCGACGTCGTTAGGATCGTGTAGGTGTAGATGGAGATATCCCTTTTTCTCTTTGTTGAGAGATGAGCACAGAGAGTTAGAGAGTTAGCACATTGATCTCTTTTAGAGAATAAAAAAGAAAATGTATGTATTAGATGCCGTATGTATTTTCTATGTATGTAGGTAAGTATTGAGTATGTATGCGTGTATGTAGAAAAAAAATAAAAAGTAAAAATATATATGTGTTTTTATTAATAAAATAAATAAATAAATAATTAGATATATTAATTAAATAATTAAATAGATATATAAGTTAATCTGTTAATTAGGATAAATAATTAACCTAATAGAGTATGACACGTGGGTCCCCCACTAAATTAATATGATTAATTAATATTTAAACTTAATTAATAAATTGTGTCTATGACACGTAGGACCCACTGGTCAGTTGACCAGTCAATTGCTGATGTGAGCATGTCATCATGCTGATGTCATAATAGCATTTAATTAAATTAATTAAATCTGTTTTTAATTCCTAAATAATTAATAAACTTTAAAAATTAATATTAAATAAACCGTAAGTCAGATCAATATATTTTCAACATGAAAGTTGATCAGCAGAACGAGACGAACCCGGATACATGGTCCATTCGTCTGTCACGCGTCCCTAGTATAGTAAACATGGAACTTTTTCATCGTTTCTCGTCTGACCGGTAGTAGCCAGAGACCCGGGAAATATCGTCAGATATTCTTCTGACCCGTCTATGACGGATGTTGCTGCGTTAGCTCATGTCTAGACCGCATCTTGCCATGTCATGCATTGTGTTGCAGCATTGCTATTATTTATTGTTTCTTCCCCCTTTTCTTACCGGTAGACCCTGAGACTGACGCTGCTGCCGGTACATCTACGACCCTGCCGACCAGCCCTTTGCCGTAGAGCAACAAGGCAAGCAAACCCCCCTTGATCATCCCTATATCGCCTATGCCTTTCTTCCTCCTGCTTGCATTAGTATTTGGCTACTGTTGTAGTTAGCTCCTATATCTGATGCATAGCCTATTTTTGATGAACTGCTACTTTCAATATTGTACTTTAAATCTGCTTAGTATAGGTGGAGCAGTCATCCCTTCTGACCCCGTAGTCCAGTTGCCCCGCTTGTTTTCAAATCTCGGTCCCTAATCGATGAGCCAGACCCGACACAACACATACACCCCCCCTTAGTCGTACGACGCTACCGAGATACTATCGGGTACCGAGGGTGACACCTCGCTAAGTACTCCTGATGATATCTCTGTAGTATAGCTAGTCGGTCGTGGTTATCGAGGGTGATTCCTCTTTCACCATTCCCGACGATGCCTCTGTCGTGCAACCCCTCAAGTGTGGGACCCCCGAGGGTGATTCCTCTAAGCCCACCTTTACGGATACATCGTTCGGATTCCAACGAGGGTGATACCTCGGATTCGCCCCGATGTTACAACCACACAGTTACTCGACCATGTTACTGGGATCATTGGTGATTAGTAGTTAGACGGGTGGATTCCCGCGAGATTGTGTCGATAGCCTAATTAAAATGATAATCGATTTGGGTATTTGATCTGGGTTGGTCGGAAGGCCTTATTACGCACTAACTGTCTGTGTGGCAAGAATTATGGGTACTCGACGTCGCGGTATCAGCCGAAGCTTTTTAGATGTCAGCAATATAGCGGCACGCGCCCGAGTGGTCCCGAGATGCATCACACTTGTGATTAAGGGATGCTAGGACTGACGTCGGCCGCCCACGCATCGTGCAGGAGTGCGAAGGGGAAGTGGGCCGATGAACCCTTTGTGCTTAGGAGTTAGACCGGCGGGCTGGCCTCTGTGTTGAATCTTAGGTGGGCTGCGACGTGTCGATATTCTGAGGCCGGGCAGGACCCAGAAAAGTGTGTCTGACCAGAGTGTTATCGAGCGCATCGGGGAATATGTTGTGCACCCCTCCAGGGAAGAACTTATCTATTCGAATAGCCGTGTCCACGGTTACAGGACGATTTGGAGTTGTGCCTTGATCTTATACAACTACAACTGTTACTTAACTGGATTTAGATGCCCCGAGATTGCTTCCTCGCAGGGAGTCGAGGGAGGATCTCTGGGCGTGACCTCACTTTAATATTGCTGCAACAATATGACTATTAATTGTGTTACCTTGCTCTACTCTTGTCTATTGCTGCAAGACTGTGAAGATGCTAGTCTTCAATAGGACTAGGCCTTTTCTCTCTATTCTCGCATTGTTGTAGTCAGTCCACATATAACCACCCCTTCTTTGATACTGATGCATACTTAGAATAGTTCTGATGTAAGACTTGCGAGTACTTTGGATGAGTACTCACCGTTGCTTTGCTCCCCCTTTGTCCCCTTGATCCGTTGCTGCGACCATATGATGGAGCCCAGGAGATAGAGTTTTCCTGCAGTCGCCTGCCAACCCAATGGTGTCTTCTTCATGGAGGCTGCTGAAGACCAGGAGTAGTTTAGGAGGTTCCCAGGCAGGAGGCCTCGCCTCGTTCGACCGTGTTTCTTTTGTGCTAGCCTTCTCTAAGGCACCACATGTTTATGTCTGTACTCAGATATTGTTGCTTCCGCTAACTCGTGTGTTTATCGAGCTTCTGTATTCTAGCCCTCGAGGCCCCTGGCTTGTAATATGAAGCTTGTATTAGTTTATTTGTGTCTAGAGTTGTGTTGTGATATCTCCCCGTGAGTCCTTGAGTTTGATCGTACGCATTTGTGTGTATGATTAGCGTACGATTAAACGGAGGGCATCACACGGATACTCTAAAATAAGCAACATAAGTGTGAGTGCTATGGATGGCCTTCTCGTAGGGAGACAGGAGTGGATCCATAGTGGTGTACTGATATGGTGAATATGTGGACTCGTCTGCGCTACCCCACCTCAAAAAAGTGTTTGTAGTCGCAGTACAGGTTAGCCAAGAGTCAAAGCTGGCTTGCTACAATTAAACTACACAACCCCTTTGTTGACAATGATGCATAAGTAGATAGTTCTGATGTAAGTCTTGCTTAGTACCTTTGTACTCACGATTGCATAATTTATGTTTTTGCATAGGAGACATTAGTCTCAGTATTGGTTCTACGCGATGTGTTTGATGTTGACATAAATAGCTTGGGAATTCCAGACACAGGTTTGGCTCCTTTGGTAGGGTTGTTGCAGATTTTCAGGCTTCTCCAACCACTTTTAGTAGATGTCTGTACCCAGACATGACGTGCTTCCGCTTCATGTGTCTATGACTGGAGTGTTGGGTCATGTGACCCCTGTTTGTAATATCACACTATGTTGACTCTTATGAGTGTTCAATAAATGCTTGAGTCGTAGAGTTGTGTTGTCACTACAAGAAATTTGTTAATCCATGACGGATTTCTGAGGACGTTCTCTGAATTGTCATGAAAAACGTCATGGGTGAGCATGGTGTGACTCCCCTCTCAATAGGATAGCCCCTTTATGACGGATATAGATGGACCATCATTGAAATTGTCACGGGTAGATCTGTTCGGCCTACATTTTGATTTCTTTATACACCACGAGACTGCCACCGATAGCTACTGCTGATATGGCGCGAGAAATTTCGAGAGACCACGCGTGGACAATCAAAGTTTTAAGTTGCGGACGCGGCCCTGCAAAATTTCGAGCCAGCCTATTTAACACAGAATCCATGCCCAATCTAACCCTAATCCCCGTTCTCTCCTCTCCCTCAGCCGCCACAACTGCCCACCCCCGTTTCCGGCGAGTCTGGCGGCTATCGCCGCCGTGGAGCACACCGTCGAGCTCCCCTCGTCGAGGTCCATTCTCCCCTCTGAAGAGATTTTCCTCTCTCGGCCTCTACCACTCGCCCAAAACTCAGAATCGTGCTAGGGTTTCGGATTCTCGCCTTGCCTTCATCGTTGGTGCATCTCCACCGGCCTTCTCGGGTTTCTCCGGGCGGCGGCGGTCCCTTCCCCATTCGACGGACCACGCCGATGGCCGCCTCCGAAGCTCGTTTCCCCGCCACCACGGCGCGGCCTCCGCATCGCAGGTTCGTCCCTCCCTTGATTTTCTTTCAGATTAGGCAAATCAGAGAAACCTGGGGGGAGGGAGGGACGGTGCCGTCGGGAGGTAAATACAGGTGGTAGCCCGGTAGCCGGGGATGCACGCGGGGAGGTGATCCAAGAAAGAGAGCGGTGCGGGATGGGCATGTGTTCGAGACTCGTTGTCGTTGGCATGTTGTCGGTGTTGCTGGAGGGGATGACGGGACGGTGGGGCTCGATTTAGGGGTGGGAGAGAGAGGAAAGAGGGAGAGGCCAGTGTGGGCTCGCTGGCTGTCGCTGCTGGAAGGGAAGACTATGGTCGGGTGGCGTGGAGGAAAAAAGAGAGGTGCAGGGAGACAGAGAGCAGACTGCAGAGATATGAGACATGCTTCAGGTGATATGAGATGGGAGAGGCTTGGGCTGAGATGAGTGAGAGATTGTTGTTTAATTTGTTGGGAGATAGATGGGTGCTGCTTACTGCATCTGTGATTGAGAGAGTGCTTGCTGCTGGTGCTGCGATGTGTGATTGTTGGTTATAGAGTGATGATTGAATGCTGCTATTTGTACTGATTGATGTTCTCGTTGCTGTCCTATGCACATTGTTGTGATGCTAAATCACTAGACGTTGTTGTATCAACATCTACATATAGTTGAAATCTGCATCTTCAAAAGAAAAAAAACTTTATTCTACTTTGGTACTGTCTACTAATTATTTGTGTAAAGTTGATGGTAAAGATAGATGTGGATGTGTTTACCGTCTACTTTGGTACCATCTACCAATTATTTCTGATGGCGCCATTGTTCGTTTGCATTGAATTATATTTTAAATAATAAGTAAAATGATTAATCATACATTTGAAATGAATTTTATCTTATACATTTGTGATCTATGATAGAACACCTTCTATCGTTCTCTTGCGTCTTATAGTTATAATTGGCTATGTTTTCGTATCTACACAAAGGAGAGTCCTAAAGACTTAAATATCCAAATTAGTGCTCTACATACACTAGTCATGATATTAGAGGCAATCGGTCATTTCTCAAGAATTTCTTCTTTGGTCAAGGACGCAGTTCTCGGTCTTTGCTTTGTATGCAAGAATGCCAGGAGACTTCTGATAGAAAAGACAATGTATGCCTCAAGATTCCATCGTACCGGGCAGGCCATTATTAACACCAGCCCAAGTGTATGCTGCTATTTGGCTATTTGTTGTTGTGTCATTATGTAAACATTATGATAGTTGATGTAATAAAAATTTATCTAATAACCAACATCTTTTTCAGCTGAAACAATTGGTTGCTTCCCTTGAACAAGAAGTGCATAACATAAAGAAATCCTATAATGAGAAGATGAGCCTCCTTACAAAGGTGCTTCACAAGTTATAATTATTCACTGGTTTTTCTTATACTACAGTAAGACACAGTGTGCTTCCTGGCCTTAAATCGATGTGATTAGTTGTAGGCTGATACGAGTGAGCTACAACATGCAGCATTGATCTTACTTTAGTTGCTATGTTCATGCGGATGAAGCACAACCTGTTGTTTTTTTAGATCAGGAAATAGATTTTTATTTCTGGAGAATTGCCAGATCTATGGCCTTTCTAATACTGAAACACTATTAAATCTGAATCTTTTGGCTGCTTGAACTTCTTTGAATTTAGTTCTGCGAGAATGATGTGATCACCAGATTAAACTGAATCCATTATGCAACACAAATCCAACTTAACATATTCACAGCTCACCCTGCTGCCACTACATTCAATCTGTATACTGATAATATTTGATTCTCCCCTTAAATGTACTCTCTTTGTAAGCTATGATGATGGGCTGTTCGACTGAGTTAACTTGAGTTGTACTCAGCCACTAGAATCCTACTCTTGGACACTATGGGTGGTGGTCCACAGCTGCTAGATTTTTTATATAGTCCTGCTAAGAGCAGCATGTACGAACAAACAATCTTTTTGTAATAATATATTTCTGAATTAATGATCATGGCCATATGCTAGATTCGATAAGATGAAGGATGCACCCCTCCCCTAGTAATTTCTGAACCAGGCTCCATGCCTTCAACTTTTCCGCTATCTCTTGAGAAGTTAACTATACCGTATAGTTTATTCAATGTATTAAATAGTGCAATCTCTGTTTGGGCAAAATAAGGTTTACATGAGTAGATAATGACATTCCTGAACCTGGTAACTAAGTTATTTATAGTCAAGTAAGTGACATTAAACTGGCAATTACTGTCAAAATAATTCATTAAAATATATCAACATGGGATATAATTTCGAATATCTCAAGTCAATAGTGAAATGGGTTGTCAATTAGATTAGTGGTTCCAGATAAAAATATTTTTTTACTGAGAATTTGTGGGGATCTTGCAGATGTTGTGCTTACCTACTACTCCCTCTGTACCGAAATATATGTCGCTGGAGTAGCTGAACTTTAGCTACTCCAGCGACATATATTGCAACAGCAAGTCCAGCACCCCCTAGGCCCCTGCATCTTATCGTATAATGCTTGGACGACCCATTGACGGCTACATCATCCTTGCCTCCTAGTGTGGTGAGCCTCTCCTCACTTTACCCCAAATCTGGATGATACTTGCTATCTAAATACAAATCATGTTTTGCTATAGCTATTTTTGTCTAACGTGCATTGGCCTTCAAGTTTCTGTCGTACTGATCTTTGGAATTAATTTGGAAGCAACTTGTTAGATATAAATTCAGTTGCGACTCTATATCTTGCTAGAATGGACTTGTTCTAGAGATGCGTGAATATAGTACTAGAGAGCAAACCTGAAAACTGTACTTTTATCATCAGCAACTTAGAGCTCTAAATGTAGAACAAAGTGTCTCCCCTTGACTTACTTTTTGTAACTTTTTTAAAGTTTCACACACGTTACTCAGGATATTTTCATAGCTTTGTTTGAGTTTAGTGTAGTGATAGCTTAGAACTTCATGTCAAATAAGCATAGTGGAGTTTACTACCAGCTTTTGTTCTATGCATGCTCATCATTTTTGTTGCCACTACCTGTTTCTTTTCACATGATTGATTAGTTTCACTACTTTGCATCGTGGGAGTGAAAAATATAGAACTTGATAAAGTGTATAAGCTACTTCGAGTTTAACCTACTGACTATAATATTCTAGTCTCACATAATTTTCATCATGTGGCACATATAGGTTTATGGGAGCATTTTCAGCAAAGACATGCATTCTCATGAGTTCGGTTTGGATGGCTGGATCTACGACGAGGAACGCCGGATGACCCTTGGCTGACGTTCGAGGAGCACTGGGTGGTGCTGGTCGTAGAGTAGCATAGTGTCCTCTAAGACATGCTTGTAAAATTAATCTTTTTTGGGTCTTTTTCTCTCATGTATGTGTGTTTTTTGGGTGTGTTTATTTATTTTTTTATTTGAATGACATCAACATATATTTTTCTGTGAAAATACTGTTCACTTAAATTTCCATAGACCAAGAGAAATGGGAGATGGGATAATACACAGGAATGAAATTAGTGGGCCTTACTTAAAATTAATGGACTTAAGTTGTAATTGGGTCGAATATTGTATGGGCCACCACTCTTTTGTTACGAGTTAAAATTTAATGGGCCAAAATTTTAGATGGTTTGATTGCTACATGGGCTGCCACGTGATTGTTACATGGGCTGCCACGTCAGATCCATGTCAGATGATGATGTGGTACGCAAGTTAACGCCGTTATGTGCATGTGAGTTGACTACCATCGATGACGGCTAAAAACCGTCATGGTCCGTGACAGATTTGGATGTTCGTCATGGAGCGTGCCGTGGTCAAATTATGACGCGATATACATGACGGAACTCACGTTCGTCACGTTTACCCTTCCACGACAGTTTTGTGCAGGTCCGTGACGGATTGAATCCGTCATGTATTAACAGATTTCTTGTAGTGTGTGGTGCCATGTTTATCTACACATATCATGCATATTGTGTGTATGTTTTGAAATGCATTGTATGTGTGGGATTCAACACCTAGTTGTATGCATTTCGTAGCCTTGTTTACGGGGGAATGCCTCTTTTTGCTTCCATTGAGCCTTGGTAGCTAGCTACTGCTCCGCACACATTGATTGACTGGCATGTATCCTTATTTGCTGCTGTGTCTGTCCCCCCACGGGGAAATGTCATGCGGTGTAATGGAGTCCATGTAGCTTGCTACGACTCGTCTACACACGCTGATGACCGACACCTGCATTGCTGAGTTACGTATGCCTGTCCCTGTACGGTTGTGCCACTTGCGGTCTATAACTAGTCATGTCGACCCGGGTTCTCTGGCATATGATTCCTAGCGACACATTCATATACGTGATCCAAAATACGCAAATGGTCCCAGCCAAGGTAAGGTGGAATCCGTAGAGTTTATCGTGGGTGACGCCGCAAAGTGATGTCATGTGTTACATGCTGGATTCGTATGGCTTAGGATCGGGGTCCCGACAGTGTTGGTATGAGAGCTTGAGTGCATATAGGATAACCAAGCCAAACTGGTCTATGTGGAGTCTAGCAACTCTTTAGTTGTATATCTTGTGGAAGGGAACGTGAGATTCTTTTTACTCCTTTCCTTGTGTTATTCTTATTCTGAGTCACCCTCTTCCTTATTCTACGGGGTTTAATAATTAGGCTTCTCATCTATCCATCAGGATGACGGGTTACTATGCTGGAGGCCTATAGGAATGTTGTTGTCTTCCTGGATCGATGTCTCCATAAGAATTTATTGTTATGTTGTCAGTTTTCATGCACGTTGCCTCATATTTCATGCCCGTACAGACGGTATGCTGTCTGACTTATCCAAGGGTTAAAAAATCTGATGCAATTGGAAATTCCTCTCTCCTATTCCCGATGTCTTTTTGGCCAAACAAACCACAATAATTATTCACTTGAGGTACTCTAATACCTCGACGTAATTGTTATAGGTGTTATGAAACCATGTCATCTCAAAGAACCACCCAATAATCTAGCTATGTGTTGTGTTTCCAGTGTGATAATTCTGGCTCTCATTATTGAAAGCATTTTGTGATGTTATATAATAGTAGGTATTCCAAATTTGGGTTCTTGAACCCAAGGATCATTCTACTCACTCATGTTGATAGTGTTTGCTTGTTCCTTTAGGATGGTTAGTAACCTTGTTATAGTTTTCAAGGTTCATGGTATATCATTCTTCCAATACCATGAACTGTCATGGCAGAAGTTCTTCTCGAACTAAATGATCATAATAAGAGTGCTCTTGATGAGTTCTCTATTACATATTGTGGCTCTGCTAATCCTTCCTTTCTGCATGGGTTATCCGGAAGAATTATGTTGAACTTGTTTGACATGCTAATCTATGCATCTACAACTCAGGAAAATCATGTGCTCTTGAGTTGCCCCCTCCGTTGTATTATGACCATCAACTATCAGTGGGTAGTCAAGAACAGTTGTGCATGCATGTTCATCGATGACTACTATTCTTGTGGTATGTCAAGCCATTCTATTTCAGAATGACGGAAGAAGTAAACTACAGTACCTCATCTAGTTCTAGGATTAGGTCAAAGCAGTTATATTCCACAGATCAAATGCCAATCCAACTTTTGCTCTATTCTATCTTGAAGTGTTACCCTCTTATGTCAAGAATGTTGTGAGAATTGCACCACCTCTTACAAACTCTTGATGTAGTGATACTTATCGTTATCATTATTCATTTCTCGATGTCTGTGTTGGTTGTAACCGGAATATCGACAAGTGAACCATGATGTGTGAAATCAATACTCCTAGCAACCCAGTTTCTTTGTAGTTAATGGGCAATAAGTTCATTCTTAGCGTGTTAGTTTCCAAACCACCATTCCAAATATTGGTCGTGCAACCTAGCCCATTTTTCCAGGTGCACATTCCGGTCAGTGAGTTAGGATTGTATAAATCCCTCGCTCTATTGATTATATCACCTAGCCCTGAAAAGCGAGATTGTTCTCGAGCTTAATAACATATTGGTGGTTCGTAATTTTTCGAAAACACAACCAGCGAGGTTGTTCCTTCCCCGTTATATTGAGTTCGTGATCAAGTTGGTTTTACTATAAACCACCCCTTCTCCAAGAATCTGTGTTGGATATCCCTGAGCTAGTTGGTTAAGATAAACAACAACTTGGAGAGTTGGAAGATAAAAGTCTTGGCTAACTTAGTTCATACCAAAGGGGTATTTTTGTGTGCGTATGTATGGGTGTTGAAGATAGATTATATTTCTAGCAGCTGATCTGTGTGATCAATTGTTGCATCTATTATCTTGTCCAATTTTGATTTGAGTATGGGCTATCGCCAAATCAAACTCAGAACTAAAGATCTTCGTAATCGTGTCTTACCTATGGATTTCCTTGAGCATACACCATTATATTCTTTCATCTGAACAATGCTATCATCTTGCTCACATAATTGTGGAAATCCATTCATATGGACATCTTGATGAATTGTTGTTGAGTCCATTAGCAACAACTTTGGCTTCTCCACAACTTATGCTGGACATTAAGCTAGTGTTGGAAACTTTCTAGGCAATATCCTCGTGTCCCGTACATGCAGTATATGTTAGGTGTAAGAAGTGACTTCCTTTAAATTCATGTGCATTTTGTGCAAGTTGCCGCCATGAATTTGAGAAGGTCGTTTTTGGTTTATTTGGAATCATCCAAAGTTAGTCACGCATGTGAGAAGTATTCAATGGTTTGATAGACTGGTCATCTACATTCCATATGTATCTCTTAGCACACCAAGCCACTCATTGACTTGTTTGAGGAAAATAAGTTCCTTCTTAAGAGCTAATCCGGACTTATGCAAGGACTTCGGCATCCTTAATGATGGTTCCCAAGACGAACTCGGTAGTGTTATGTTGTAAGTGTAGGGTAACGTAGCACTAATTTAAAAAAAATCTTACGTCACACAAGGATCTATCTAGGAGAAACCAGCAACGAGCAAGGGGGTAGAGCATCTTCATACCTTTGAAGATCGCTAAGCGGAAGTGTTACTATAACGCGGTTGATGGAGTTGTACTCGTAGCGATTCAGATCGCGAAAGATTCCGATCTAAGCGCCGAAAAACAACACCTCCCCGTTCAACACACGTGCATCCCGGTGACGTCTCCTACGCCTTGATCCAGCAAGGAGAGAGGAGAGGTTGAGGGAGAGCTCCGGCAGAACGACGGCGTGGTGACGGTGGAGATATGCAGTTCTCCGGCAGGGCTTCGCCAAGCACCGCGGAGGAGGGGAAGAGGGAGAGGTAGGGTTGCGCCTTGGAGAGGTGGAATTGTGTGTGCAGTCCTCCCAAATCCCTCTCTATATATAGGAGGCAGGGAGAGAGGGGGTCGGCCACCCCTAGGGAAACCCTAGGAGATGCGGCGGGCAAGGAGGAGGGTCCGCGCCCTAGGGTGGGCGTGGCGAACAAGGCAGCCCCCACGCCTAGGGTTTGCCCCCCTTAGCCCAATTTTGTGCCTTGGGCTGGGGTGGGTGGCGCACCACCCCACCTATGGGCTGGTCCCCACCACTTTCGGCCCACGTAGCCCTTCGGGGTTGGTGGCCCCGCCTGGTGGACACCCGGAACCCTTTCGGTGGTCCTGGTACATTACCAGTGATTCGCGAAACACTTCCCGTGATCAAATCTCCACTTCCTATATATGAATCTTTACCTCCGGACCATTCCAGAGCTCCTCATGACTTCCAGGATCTCATCTGGGACTCCGAACAACCTTCGGTAACCACATACTATTCCCAATACAACCCTAGCTTCATCGAACCTTGAGTGTGTAGACCCTATGGGTTCGGGAACCATGCAGACATGACCGAGACACCTCTCCAGTGAATAACCAACAGCGGAGTCTGGATATCCATGTTGGTTCCCACATGTTCCACGATGATCTCATCGGATCAACCACGATGTCGGGATTCAATCAATCTCGTATGCAATTCCCTTTGTCTACCGGTATGATACTTGCCTGAGATTCGATCGTCGGTATCCCTATACCTTGTTCAATCTCGGTACCGGCAAGTCTCTTTACTCATTCCATAACACATCATCACCTTACTAACTCCTTATTCACATTGAGCTCACTATGATGATTGATACGTCTCCATCGTATCTACTTTTTCAAACACTTTTGCCCTTGTTTTGGTCTCTAATTTGCATGACTTGAATGGAACTAACCCAGACTGACGCTGTTTTCAGCAGAATTGCCATGGTGTTGTTTTTGTGCAGAAATAAAAGTTCTCAGAATGACCTGGAAATTTACGAGGATTTTTTGTGAAATATATAAAAAATACTAACACAAGAATCAAACTGGAGGGACGGAGCCAGGAGCTCACAAGCCCACCAGGACCGGCCCCCCTGGTCGGGCCTAGCAGGCTTGTGAGCCCCTCGGGGCTCCGCCTCCTCCAATTCCAGCTCTATATATCCTCCTTCGACTGAAAAAATCAAGGACAAGAGTTCACCGCGTTTTACGATACGGAGCCGCCGCCACCACCTGTTCTTCCTCTGGAGGGCAGATCCGTAGTCCGTTATGGGCTCCGGAGAGGGGGAATCGACGCCTTTGTCATCACCAACCATCCTTCATCGCCAATTCCATGATGCTCTTCACCGTTCATGAGTAATCTCATCGTAGGCTTGCTGGACGGTGATGGGTTGGATGAGATCTATCATGTAATCGAGTTAGTTTTATGGGGAATGATCCCTAGTATCCACTATGTTCTGAGATTGATGTTGCTACTACTTTGCTATGCTTAATGCTTGTCACTAGGGCCCGAGTGCCATGATTTCAGATCTGAACCTATTATGTTTTTAGCAATATTTGTGTGTTCTTGATCCTATCTTGCAAGTTGTAGTCACCTACTATGTGTTATGACCCGGCAACCCCGGAGTGACAATAGCCGGAACCACTCCCGGAGATGACCATAGTATGAGGAGTTCATGTATTCACTAAGTGCTAATGCTTTGTTCCGGTTCTCTATTAAAAGGAGAACCTTAATATCCCTTAGTTTCCATTAGGACCCCGCTACCACGGGAGGGATGGACAATAGATGTCATGCAAGTTCTTTTCATAAGCACGTATGACTATATACGGAATGCATGCCTACATTACATTGACGAACTGGAGCTAGTTACATATCTCCCCATGTTATAACTGTTGCATGATGAATGTCATCCGGCATAATTATCCATCACCGATCCAATGCCTACGAGTTTTTCCTACTGGTCCTCGCTAGGTTACTTTACCGCTACTGCTGTCACTGCTGCTATTGTTACGTTGCTACCGTTGCTATCACACTACTTTGCTACTGAAACTTTGCTGCAGATACTAAGTCTTTCAGGTGTGCTTGAATTGACAACTCAACTGCTAATACTCGAGAATATTCTTTGGCTTTCCCTTGTGTCGAATCAACAAATTTGGGTTGAATACTCTACCCTCGAAAACTGTTGCGATCCCCTATACTTGTGGGTTATCAAGATTATTTTCTGGCGCCGTTGTCGGGGAGGCATAGCACTATTCTCTGAGTCACTTGGGATTTACGTCTGTTGATCACTATGAGGAATCCGAGAGATCCAAAAACTAAATTCTTGCCCTCAACTACGAGGACATGTAAGGAACTGCCATCTAGCTCTGCACTTGATTCACCTTCAGTTATGAGTAAGTTTGCGACACCACCTCCTGCTAGAAATTTTGATATGTCGCCTGTGCTTGATGATGCTACTTCTGCTATCCATGATGCTTGTGATGATGCTTTGCTTGATACTGCTTTGCCACTAGGTGCATTCCTTGATGCACAAATTGCTAGAGTTGCTGCTGAATGTGATGATACTTCTAAAACTGTTGAAATTATTGAAGTAGAACCTGCTGTTTCACTTCTTAGAACTAGCTCTCCTAGATATGAATTGCCCGATATACCTGAGGGTTATGTTATGGAGGGAGAGATAGCTGAGGACTTTCTTGCTTGTAAGGATAGCTATGATCTTGAGTATTTACTACGCAAGTGGAAGGAAATGTCTCTGAATGCTAGAATGAAATACGATCCTAAGTTTGCTACTTCGCCTATCTTTGTGACCGATAAGGATCATGAATTCTCTGTCGATCATGAATTCTCTGTCGATCCTGAGTTAATCACTTTGGTCGAATCTGATCCTTTTCATGGTTACGAGTCTGAAACGGTTGTAGCACATCTTACTAAGCTGCACGATATAGCCACCCTATTCACAAGTGAGGAAAAGATCCGCCACTACTATATCCTTAAGCTGTTTCCTTTCTCGCTAAAGGATGACGCTAAGACTTGGTTCACTTCTCTTGCTCCTGGTTGTGTGCATAGTCCCCAAGATATGATCTACTACTTTTCTGTGAAATATTTTCCTTCCCATAAGAAACCAGTTGGCTTGCAGGAAATATGTAACTTTGTGCAAGTTGAAGAAGAGAGTCTCCCACAAGCTTGAGGGAGGCTTGTCCAACTGCTGAATGCTTTGCCTGATCACCCTCTTGAGAAGAATGAAATACTTGATATCTTCTATAATGGACTAATCGATGCTTCTAGGGACCACCTAGATAGTTGTGCTGGTTGTGTTTTCAGGGAACGAACCGTGGAACAAGCTGATATTCTATTGAATAATATCTTGTGCAATGAGAATGCTTCGACTATTCCTGAACCACTTCCAAAGCCAACTTCAAAGAAAAGAGGTATCCTATTCCTCAGTCCTGAAGATGTGCAAGAAGCTAAGAAATCTATGCAAGAGAAAGGCATTAAATCTGCAGATGTCAAGAATCTACCACCCATCGAAAAGATCCATGGTCTTGATAACCCGACACAGGTAGTAGAGGTAAATTCTCTTCGTAGATTCAATGAGAGTGATATTCCTTTTGACAAACCTGCTAGCTTATGCTTAGATGAATTTGATAAATTTGTTGCCAAACAACAAAGTTTCAATGATTATGTTGGCAGAAAATTGGAACAAAATACTCGTATGCTTAGTCATTTAAGTGCTTGTGTGGATAGAAATGTCAATGATCTTTAGCTTTTGAGTAAACATGCCTCTATGGTCACCACTCAAGTAGAACAACTACTTAAGGCTCAAAATGACTTGCTCAATGAGTTGAATGACAATTCTGTTAGAGTCGTCACTAGAGGTGGTAGAATGACCCAGGAACCTTTGTATCCTGAGGGTCATCCTAACAGAATTGAGCAAGATTCTCAAGGAGTTAGCACCGAGGCACCTAGTCATCCTAGGAAGAAAAAGAAAGATGATAGGAACTTGCATGCTAGCCAACCTGCTGCTGTTACACCTGAGAGTCCAAACGATGTCTCTGTTTCTGATGTCGAAACACAATCTGGTGATGAACATGAGCCTAGTGATAATATCGATAGTGATGTTCATGATGATGCTCAACCTAGCAATGATAAGGATGTGGAGATTGAACTTGTTGATCTTGATAACCCACAACCTAAGAATATGAGATATGATAAGAACGATTTCATTGCTAGGAAGCACGGTAAAGGGAACCATGGGTTCAGAAACCCATGCCCTTTCCTCCCAAACCATCCAAGAAAAAGGATGATGAGGATTTTGAGCGATTTGTTGAAATGATTAGACCTGTCTTTCTGCAAATGTGTTTGACAGATATGCTCAAAATGTCTCCTTATGCTAAGAACATGAAGGATATTGTGACTAATAAGAGGAGGATAGCTGAGGTTGAGATTTCCACCATGCTCGCTAATTACAACTTCAAGGGTGGAACTCCTAAGAAACTAGGTGATCCCGGAGTGCCCACTATACCTTGCTCCATTAGAGGAAACTACGTTAGAACTGCTTTATGCGATCTTGGAGCCGGTGTTAGTGTTATGACTCTCTCTCTTTATCGTAGACTTGAATTGGATAAGTTTGACACCCACTGGAATTTCCTTGCAAATGGCCGACAAATCAACTGCTTTCCCTATCGCCATTTGCGAGGACGTGCCTGTTGTGGTTACTAACGTTACTATATTAATGGACTTTGTTATTCTAGATATTCTCGAGGATGACGCCATGGCCGTCATCCTTGGAAGACCCTTTTTAAACACTGCAGGGGCTGTTAGTGATTGCAACAAAGGCAATGTCACTTTCCATGTTAAATGTAACGAGCACACGATACACTTTCCGAAGAAACAATATCGTGTACATTGCATCAATGCTATTGAAAAAACTTCATCAATTCTTATTGGGAGCTTCGAATGCCCTATACCTACTGCCAAGAGGAAGTATGATTTGCTTGTTGGGGATATGCACATCCCCATTGAGGTAACCTAGTGACTATTCGAAAAATCTCCGTTTCTATGCGATTCTAAAAAAAGAGTTTGTCAAGGAGACTTGATCAACCTCATTGATAGATTTCTTTTGATGACCATGAGATGGATGAATCTAGGAGTCAGAACCCTCTGTTCCAAATCTTTACCTTCGGTTGCTTAGAAGAAAAATGATAAATCTAGCTTTAGTTTTTCCTGTTTTCTGCTTTTTGCGTCCCTTAGAAAAGTGTCCCGAAAATAAAAGTTCTTCAAATGCCATGAAAATCAAGTATGATTTTTTTGGAATTTTTGAAAAATTCTGAGACGGAGAGCTAGTCATGGGGATGCGCCATTAGGTCACTAGCCCACGAGGCCCGACCACCCCCCCTGGCCGGGCCTGACAAGCTTGTGGGACCCATGTGCCCCCTCCACTTATTCCAGTTCCCATCTCCTTCTCCTACCTCCAGAAAAATTCATTCCACAGCTCAAACCCGTGTTCTTGCTCCTCTTGCTGCATTTTTCGATCTCCTTGTGCAAAGCCCCATTCACCAAACTGTTTTGGGGAAATTGATCCTTGGTATGTGATTCCTCCATTGGTCCAATTAATTTTTGCTCTAGTGCTTTATTCGTTGTGTATTTTTGCTGCCTTGGTGACCCTGTTCTTGAGCTTTGCATGTTCATTTTAGTTGGTCCCAAGTAGTTTTGATGCGTGATATTGCCTCTAGGCACTTGAAGGAGTAGTTGCTATGAGTTTTGTTGAGCCTCGTTCACTTTTCTCTTGAGTCACTAAAAATTTCAGAAATTTTCAGAGAAAGAAAAAGGGAAAGATGAGGAGGTTCCTAAGAGGCTCTTCAAGCCGTAACCCCAAGGAAGATGAAAATGGGAAGAAGAAACCCAAGTATCCGATCCCCCGAGTTGAAGAAGTTCGAGCGTGCGAGTGGCCAAGCTTACGTGCCGCCAGTCTTTTTGAGGATTTTTATTATTTGTTGGTGAACGCAGGCCTTACCGCATTTGTTGAAGATAAGTGTCCACAATACCTCCTTGATACGTCTCAAACGTATCTATAATTTTTTATGGTTTCATGTTGTTATCTTGTCAACTTTGGATGTTTTATATACCTTTTATAACTTTTTTGGGACTAACTTATTAATTTAGTGCCAAGTGCCAGTTCCTGTTTTTTCTTAGTTTTTGACTCTTTTCAGATCTGATTTTGGAACGGAGTCCAAACGGAATAAAATCCCCGAAATAAATTTTTCCAGAACACAAGAAGATCGGGGGACTTGAGGGCCAAGGCAGGAGGCCCACAGGGAGCTCACAAGCCGTGTAGCCGCGGCCAGGGGGCCCGCGGCTACCAGGCTTGTAGCCTCCCTGGAGCTCCCTTGCCCTAGCTCTTTGGCCTATATATTCCCGAAAATCCCAGAAAAAATAAGGGCGTCCATGAAACCACTTTTCCGTCGCCGGAAGATTCCGTTTCTGCGAGATCTCATTTGGAGACCCTTCCCGGTGCCCTGCCAGAGGGGACTTTGGAGCTGGAGGGCTTCTACATCAACATCATTGCCTCTCCAATGACTCATGAGTAGTCTACTTCAGACCTACGGGTCCGTAGTTAGTAGCTAGATGGCTTCTTCTCTCTCTTGGATCTTCAATACAAAGTTCTCCGTGATCTTCATGGAGATCTATCCGATGCAATCCTATTTGGCGGTGTGTTTGTCGAGATCCGATGAATTGTGGATTTGTGATCAGATTATCTATGAATTATATTTGAGTCTTTGCTGATTTCTTATATGCATGATTTGATATCCTTGTAAGTCTCTCCGAATCTTGGGTTTTGTTTGGCCAACTAGATCTATGATTCTTGCAATGGGAGAAGTGCTTGGTTTTGGGATCATACCGTGCGGTGACCTTTCCCAGTGATAGAAGGGGCAGCAAGGCACGCATCATGTTGTTGCCATCAAGGGTAACAAGATGGGCTTTCATCATAGATTAGAGATTGCCCATCTACATCATGTCATCTTGCTTAAGGCATTACTCTGTTCTTATGAACTCAATACACTAGATGCATGCTAGATAGAGGTCGACGTGTGGAGTAATAGTAGTAGATGCAGAAAGTATCGGTCTAATTGTTTTGGACGTGATGCCTATATGTATGATCATTTCCATAGATAACGTCATGACTTTGCGCGGTTCTATCAATTGCTCGACAATAATTCGTTCACCCACCGTCTACTTGATTTCATGAGAGAAGCCACTAGTGAACACTACAGCCCCCGGGTCTACTCACAATTATCATCTCCGCTTTTACTTTTACTTCGCTTTGTTTACTTTTTGCTTTCAGTTCTCACTTTGCAAACAAACTATAAGGGATTGACAACCCCTTCATAGCGTTGGGTGCAAGCTCTTTGTGTTTGTGCAGGTACTTGTGACTTGATGCGATCCTCTTACTAGATTGATACCTTGGTTCTCAAACTGAGCGAAATACTTACTGCCGTTGTGCTACATCACCCTTTCCTCTTCAAGGGAACAACAACGCAAGGCTCCAAGGACGCGGGGGAATCCTTTGCATATTTGCCAAGGAAATCCCTATAGGCGTAGCCAGCAACATTCCTCCTCACTAATATTTTTGTGCAAAGCTTAAATTTATATCCTAGGAAGGATCCTCCTATGGTTGAGTTCAAGTTATATGATATACCCTAGCGCATGTCACTTCAGGATTTTTGCAATGTTTGCAAATTACCTTATGTTGGGGATATTCATGAACCTCGTCCACGAGACTTGGAGGCTTTCATTGATACTATTGCTGTAGGAGAGGAGAGAGGAGTATCTTGCGCTAGAGTTGCTAGCTTTCATTTTCCCGTGCTTCGGTATTTCTCATTATTTGTGGGAAAATGTTTGATTGGCCGTGGGAAAGCTGGGGCTCTTATCTCCCCAGATCTTGCGGTTTTGCGCAAAGCTCTTTATAATGATAAAACTTATAGCTTGGGCGCTATAGTGGCTCAACGGTTGAACACAAAATGTACTAAAGGCGTTGTTTATGGAGGTATCTATGGTACCCGTCTTGCTATACATTTTGAGATACCTATTAGACTGCAAGAGGAAGAAGAGATGCTTCTTCCTGAGAGATATCTAGATTACGATAGCATGGTTCGCCATGACTTTCTTGATTAAGATAACAATAAGAGGATGATTTATAACTTGGTGTTTAGCCAGGGTACTCGCGAGACTATTACTTTGCCTGCTCCTTCTTAGTTCAGTCTTCATCTAGGCAGGTACATTATTAAGCCCTCGGACATCTACGCATATTGGGGCCATAGCGCCACCACAGGCGCCCATGTCCGAGCTGCCAGTCGAGTACCAGACGCCAGTTTATCAGTGGGAGCCAGAGGAGCTCACCCAGCAGTGGCACCCTCAGTACACCCCGGAGTACCCCGGAGACGGTTATTTCCCTCCATTGGAGTAAACCAACATAGGCCAAAAGCCTAAGCTTGGGGGAGTACGTGTTTCTCACCGACTTTATATTAATGCTCACACTTTCACTTTGTATCATCTTGCCATTGTATCATCCATGCTAGTTTATTTCTTTTTCTGGCTTTCTTCTCGTGTGTTTGTTTAGACTGAGAAAAACAAAAAAAATAGTTGTAAGTTTACTTTTCTGCTTGCTTAGTGGTGTTTAAAAAAAAGAAAAACCAAAAAGATTTCCCATTTTTCTTTTTCTTGTTGGGAGCTTTCCCGTGTAAATAGTCTCTTTTTCTTTCGGTCAAGGTAGAAGACCATGGTTACAATGTTTAGTAGCTATCGCATGCATATCTGTTTATTTGTCAAAGAGCCATATTATTTTGTCTTCTCCTTTGTGTTTGCTTGCAGATTCCAGCTTAGTCCAATGCACGAACACTCTCATGATGATTCATATCATTCAATCGTGCAAGTGAAAGGTAATAATGACGATATATGATGAAGTGACTGAGCGTGGAAAAGCCGGTATGAACTCGATCAATTTTGTTTTTGTAAATATGACAACTTAGAGATCATAGTTTCTGATGCCATTCTTAATTAGCTAGGAGCTTATAATGGTTTGTCTTGGATGCCAACATGAATTTTAGTATGATTATGATGTAGTATGATTGGATGGTATTGTCATGCCCAAGATGCGACCCTATCCTCAATTTGGCACGAAGACCTTGTCAGGGATAGAAGCGCATCTCGTCGTGTCACGACGTTTGTGACCCATCGTGGCACCCGGCATGGCACATGTACTGGACTGGATGCACATACGTTTGTGCCAAGAGGGAACACTCCTGTGGCCCGATGAGGACGTCGGTTCCTCTGAGTGGTGGTGTATGTGATATCCTGGCTTATTAGGGGTGATAGACTACTCATATTAATAAGGAATTCCTTCTTTTCCGGGCGCCCATTCAAACAGAACTCTCAGGTTAAGCGTGCTCAGCTTGGAGTAGTTCTAGGATGGGTGACCGACCGGGAAGTTGATCCCGGGTGCGCATGAGTGAGGAGAAAGTGCGCAGAAAAGACTAGTATTGATATGTGAGGCCAGTCTAGATCCTGCCAGGAGTAACGATCGCCGGCAGGTGTGTCCGGGGCGTTACAGGTATCATCGTTTGAATGATTCAAGTGGCTTGACTTGGCACATGTTCGGGCATGTAATTGAAATAAAATCAACATAGCCTCTATGATATTCATGTTCATGGTGATTTATATCCTACTCATGCTTGCACTTAATGTTGGTTAATTTCAATGCATATTGATGACTGTTGTCGCTCTCTAGTTGGTCGCTTCCCAGTCTTTTGCTAGCCTCCACTTGTTCTAAGCGGGAATACTGTTTGTGCATCCACTTCCATAAACCCAAAGATGTTCCATATGAGTCCACCATACCTACCTATACGCGGTATCTACTTACCGTTCCAAGTAAATTTGCATGTTCCACTCTCTAAATCTTCAAGCAATAATCTGTTTTGTATGCCCGAACCGCTCATGTGGTGACAAGGGGCAATCAGTATCTTCCATGCTCAGCGTGTTATTCTCGATATATGTTTATTCACTATCACTCACGAGAAAGGGGCCGGTAATTGGAATGCCCAGTTCCATGCTCAAATCGAAAATATAATTGCAAACAAAACTCCCCATGGATTGTTGTTCGTATGGACGGCACCCGAGGATTCGGCTAGCCGTGGAGTGTGATTTATTGGTGGTGGGGGAGTCAAAACTTTACTTTGTATTTGGCAACCGCCTATAGTATGTGTAGCATGGAATATGGTGAAAACTCTTGGTCATTGCGTTGACAATGAAAGCATACCACCCAAAATTATTTATCTCTGTTTTAAAAGCTTGAGCTCTGGCACCTCTACAAATCAATGCTTCCCTCTGCGAAGGGCCTATCTATTTACGTTTCTGTTTAGTCACCCTCTTCTTATAAAAGGCACGAATTAGAGAGCACCTCTGTCATTTTCATGCTTTTCTATTAATTGATATTGAGTATGACTGTGGCTGGATCTTCTTTGCCATGAATTGCAATGTTCAGTCAGCCCTTGGTCTTTGAAGGTGCTCTGCATTTATGTTTTGCTGTCTCAGAAAGAGCTAGCGAGATACCACCTATTCGTATTGCTTCATGATTGTTTTGATTGAAGTGTTGATGTTTGAAACATATTATTATTGCTCGCTAGTTGATTATGCCATTGATATGAGTACATCGTGAGACCTAAATGTCATTGCTTATGTGGTTAGCTTATGATCTTGCTGAAAATCTGAATATGAGTTAGACATAATTACTACAACAAGATCAAACAGAGTTCGTAAAAGTTTTTCTTTTGTCTCTTTCAGTTTGTCAACTGAATTGCTTGAGGACAAGCAAGGTTTTAAGCTTGGGGTGTTGATACGTCTCCATCGTATCTACTTTTCCAAATTCTTTTGCCCTTGTTTTGGTCTCTAATTTGCATGATTTGAATGGAACTAACCCGTAGTGACGCTGTTTTCAGCATAATTGCCATGGTGTTGTTTTTGCACAGAAATAAAAGTTCTCGGAATGATGTGGAAATTTACGAGGATTTTTTTGTGGAATATATAAAAAATACTGGCGCAAGAATCAACAGGAGGGTCAGAGCCAGGAGCTCACAAGCCCACCAAGCGCCCCCCCTGGCCGGGCCTGGCTGGCTTGTGAGCCCCTCGGGGCTCCGCCGCCTCCAATTCCAGCTCAATATATCCTCCTTCGACCGAAAAAAATCAAGAAGAAGAGTTCACCGCGATTTATGATACGGAGCCGCCGCCACCACCTGTTCTTCCTCTGGAGGGCAGATCAGGAGTCCGTTCTGGGCTCCGGAGAGGGGAAATCAACGCCTTCGTTATCACCAACCATCCTTCATCGCCAATTCCATGATGCTCTTCACCGTTCGTGAGTAATCTTGTCGTAGGATTGCCGGACGGTGATGGGTTGGATGAGATCTATCATGTAATCGAGTTAGTTTTGATGGGGAATGATCCCTAGTATCCACTATGTTCTCAGATTGATGTTGCCACTACTTTGCTATGCTTAATGCTTGTCAGTAGATCCCGAGTGCCATGATTTCAGATCTGAACCTATTATGTTTTCAGCAATATATGTGTGTTCTTGATCCTATCTGGAAAGTTGTAGTCACCTACTATGTGTTATGACCCGGCAACCATGGAGTGACAATAGCCGGAACCACTCGTGGAGATGACCATAGTATGAGGACTTCGTGTATTCACTAAGTGCTAATGCTTTGTTCCGATTCTCTATTAAAAGGAGAACCTTAATATCCCTTAGTTTCCATTAGGACCCCGCTGCCACGGGAGGGATGGACAATAGATGTCATGCAAGTTCTTTTCATAAGCACGTATGACTATATACGGAATGCATGCCTACATTACATTGACGAACTGGAGCTAGTTACATACCTCCCCATGTTATAACTGTGGCATGATGAATGTCATCCAACATAATTATCCTCACCGATCCAATGCCTACGAGTGTATCCTACTGGTCCTCGCTACGTTACTTTCCTGCTACTACTGTCACTGCTGCTACTCTTACCGTTGCTACTGTTGCTATCACACTACTTTGCTACTAAAACTTTGCTGCAGATACTAAGTCTTTCAGGTGTGGTTGAATTGACAACTCAACTGCTAATACTCGAGAATATTCTTTGGCTTCCCCTTGTGTTGAATCAACAAATTTGGGTTGAATACTCTACCCTCCAAAACTATTGCGATCCCCTATACTTGTGGGTTATCAATGATGCATTACCGGTTGGGCCCAGAGATACCTCTTTGTCACACTGAGTGACAAATCCTAGTCTTGATTCGTACCAACCCAACAAATACTTTCGGAGATACCTGTGGTGCACCTTTATAATCACCCAGCTACGTTGTGATGTTTTATACACCCAAAGCACTCCTACAGTATCCGGGAGTTGCACAATCTCATGGTCCATGGAAATGATACTTGACATTTAGAAAAGCTTTTAGCAGACGAATAATACGATCTAGTGCTATGCTAAGGATTGGGTCTTGCCCATCACATCATTCTCCTAATGATGTGATCCCGTTATAAATGATATTCGATGTCCATGATCACGAAACCATGACCATCTAGTGATCAACGAGCTAGCCAACTAGAGGCTCCTAGGGAGACATTGTGAACTATGTATTCACACGTGTATTGCGGTTTCCGGTTAATACAATTGTAACATGAATAATAGACAATTATCATGAACTAGGAAATATAATAATAACCACTTTATTATTGCCTCAAGGGCATATTTCCAATAGTCTCCCACTTGCACTAGAGTCAATAATCTAGTTACATTGTGATGAATCGAACACCCATAGAGTTCTGGTGCTGATCATGTTTCACTCGTGGAAGAGGTTTCGTCAACGGATCTACGACATTCAGATCCGTATGCACTTTACAAATATCTATATCTCCATCCTGGATGTATCGACGAATGGAGTTGAAGCGGCGCTTGATGTGCTTGGTCTTCTTGTGAAACCTGGGCTCCTTGGCAATGGCAATAGCACCAGTTTTGTCACAAAAGAGACTCATTGGGCCCGACGCATTGGAAATCACTCCTAGGTCGGTGATGAACTCCTTCATCCAGACTCCTTCATGTGCTGCTTCCGAAGCAGCTATGTACTCCGCTTCACATGTAGAAGCCGCCACGACGCTTTGCTTGTAACTGCACCAGCTTACTGCTTCACCATTCAAAATATACATGTATCCGGTTTGTGACTTGAAGTCATCCAGATCTGTGTCGAAGCTAGCATCGACGTAACCCTTTACGACGAGCTCTTCAGCACCTCCTTAAATGAGAAACATATCTTTAGTCCGTTTCAGGTACTTTAGGATATTTTTGACCGTTGTCCAGTGATCCACTCCTGGATCACTTTGGTACCTCCCTACCAAACTTATGGCAAGGTTCACATCAGGTCTGGTACACAGCATGTCATACATAATAGAGCCGATGGCTGAAGCATAGGGGACGGTACTCATCTTTTCTCTATCTTCTACCGTGGTCGCGCGTTGAGTCGTACTCAACCTCACACCTTGTAATACAGGCAAGAACCCCTTCTTGGCCTTATCCATATTGAACTTCTTCAATATCTTGTCAAGGTATGTGCTTCAGGAAAGACCAATGAGGCGTCTTGATCTATCTCTATAGATCTTGATGCCTAATATGCAAGCAGCTTCTCCAAGGTCCTTCATTGAAAAAACTGTTATTCAAATAGGCCTTTATGCTTTTCAAAAGTTCTATATCATTTCCCATTAACAATATGTCATCCACATATAATATGAGAAATGCTACAAAGCTCCCACTCAGTTTCTTGTAAATACATGCTTCTTCATAAGTCTGTACAAACCCAAACACTTTGATCACCTCATCAAAGCGAATGTTCCAACTCCGAGATGCTTGCACTAGCCCATAGATGGAGAGCTCGAGCTTGGATATCTTGTCAACATTATTAGGATCGACAAAACCTTCCGGCTATATCATATACAATTCTTCCTTGAGAAAGCCGTTCAGGAATGCCCTTTTAATGTCCATTTGCCAGATTTCACAATCATAAAATGCGGCAACTGCTAACATGATTAGGACCGACTTCAGCATCGCTACGGGTGAGAAAGTCTCATCGTAGTCAATCCCTTGAACTTGTCGATAACCCTTAGCGACAAGTCGAGCCTTATAGATGGTCATATTTACATCCGCTTTAGTCTTCTTCTTAAAGATCCATTTATTTTCTATGGCTCGCCGATCATCGGGCAAGTCCACCAAAGTCCATACTTTCATATCGTACATGGATCCTATCTAGGATTTCATGGCTTCAAGCCATTTGTTGGAATCTGGGCCCGCCATCGCTTCTTCATTGTTCGAAGGTTCAGTGTTGTCCAACAACATGATTTCCATGACAGGATTGTCGTACCACTCTGGTGCAGAATGTGTCCTTGTGGACCTTCGAGGTTCTTTAGGAACTAGATCCGAAGATTCATGATCATCATCATTAACTTCTTCTCTAGCCGGTGGAGGCACCTTAGAAACATTTCTTGTGTTGTGCTACTCTCTGGTTCGAGAGGAGGTACATTTACCTCATCAAGTTATACTTTCCTCCCACTTACTTTTTTCGAGAGAAACTCTTTCTCTAGAAAGGATCCGTTCTTGGCAACAAAGATTTTTCCTTTGGATCTAAGATAGAATGTATACCAAATAGTTTCCTTAGGGTATCCTATGAAGACGCATTTTTCCGCTTTGGGTTCGAGCTTCTTAGGTTGAAGTTTCTTCACATAAGCATCACAGCCCCAAACTTTCAGAAACGACAGCTTAGGTTTCTTGCCAAACCACAATTCATACGGTGTCGTCTCAACGGATTTATACGGTGCCTTATTTAAAGTGAATGCGGCAGTTTCCAATGCATATCCCCAAAATGATAGCGGTAAATTAGTAAGAGACATCATAGATTGCACCATATCCAATAAAGTGTGATTACGACGTTCAGACACACCGTTACGCTGTGGTGTGCCAGGCGGCGTGAGTTGTGAAACAATTCCACATTTCCTTAAGTGCGTGCCAAACTCGTGACTCAAATATTCTCCTCCACGATCAGATCGCAGGAACTTTATTTTCTTGTCATGTTGATTATCTACCTCACTATGAAATTCCTTGAACCTTTCAAAGGTTTCAGACTTGTGTTTCATTAAGTATACATACCCATATGTACTTAAATCATCAGTAAGGGTGAGAACATAATGATAGCCACCGCGAGCCTCAACGCTCATTGGACCGCATACATCAGTATGTATTATTTCCAACAAGTTGGTTGCTCACTCCATTGTTCCGGAGAACGGAGTCTTGGTCACCCATGAGGCACGGTTCGCATGTGTCAAATGATTCAAAATCAAGTGACTCCAAAAGTCCATCTCTTTGGAGTTTCTTCATGCGCTTGAAACCGACATGACCAAGGCGGCATGGCCACAAGTATGTGGGACTATCATTACCAACCTTACATCTTTTGGTACTTACACTATGAATATGTTAACATCACGTTCTATATTCATTAAGAATAAACCATTGACCAACAGGGCATGACCATCGAACATACCCCTCATATAAATAGAACAACCATTATTCTCAGATTTAAATGAGTAGCCATCTTGCATCAAGAGAGATCCCGATACAATGTTCATGCTCAAAGATGGTACTAAATAACAATTATTAAGGTTTAAAACTAATCCCAAAGGTAGATGTAGAGGTAGTGTGCCGATGACGATCACATCGACCTTGGAACCATTCCCGACGCGCATCATCACCTCGTCCTTAGCCAGCCTCCGCTCATTCCATAGTTCCTATTTTGAGTTGCAAATGTGACCAACATCACCGGTATCAAATACTCAGGAGCTACTACGAGTGCTGGTTAGGTACGCATCAATAACATGTATATGATATATACCTTTGACGTTGCCGGCCTTCTTATCCGCTAAGTACTTGGGGGCAATTTCGCTTCCAGTGACCGGTTCCCTTGCATGAATAGCACTCAGTCTCAGGCTTGGGTCCTTTCTTTGGCTTCTTCCCGGCAACTGGTTTACCGGGCGTCGCAACTTCTTTGCCGTCTTTCTTGAAGTTCTTTTTACCCTTGCCTTTCTAGAAACTAGTGGTCTTATTTACCATCAACACTTGATGTTCTTTCTTGATTTCCACCTCCGTTGATTTCAGCATTGAATACAACTCGGGAATGGTCTTCTCCATCCCTTGAATGTTGTAGTTCATCACAAAGCCCTTATAGCTAGGTGGAAGCGACTAGAGGATTGTGTCAATGACCGCGTCATCCGGTTGTGCAACCAAGACATTCTGAGTATGCGCTCAGTGACAGACCCATTCTCCTCCATCTTACAACTGAAAAACTTGTCGGAGACTTCATATCTCTCGACCCAGGCATGAGCTTGAAAAACTAGTTTCATCTCCTCAAACATATCATATGATCCATATTGCTCAAAACGCCTTTGGAGCCCCGGTTCTAAACTGTAAAGCATGCCGCACTGAACCAGAGAGTAGTCATCACTCCGCGACTGTCAGGCATTATGAACGTCCTGGGTTGCCGTGGGAATGGGAGGGTCACCTAGCGGCGCTTCAAGGACATATGCCTTCTTGGAAGACATGAGAATGAGCTTTAAATTATGAGCCCAGTCCGCATAGTTGCTCCCATCATTTTTCAACTTGGTTTTCTCTTGGAACGCATTGAAGTTGAATGGGACATTTGCGTTGTCCATTGGATCTACAATATTTGTAAAGACAATTTTAGACTAAGTTCATCTAATCAAATTATTTAATGAACTCCCACTTAGATAGACATGCCTCTAGTCATCCAAGTGATACATGATCCACGTCGACTAGCCCGTGTCCGATCATCACGTGATACAGACTAGTCATCAATGGTGAGCATCTCCATGTTGATCGTATCATCCATACGACTCATGTTCGACCTTTTGGTCTCTCATATTCTGAGGCCATGTCTGTACATGCTAGGCTCGTTGAGTCAACCTAAGTGTTTTGTGCGTGTAAATCTGGCTTACACCCATTGTATGCGAACATTCCAATCTATCACCCCCGATCATCATGTGGTGCTTCAAGACAACGATCCTTCGCAACAGTGCACACTTAGGGGAATACTTATCTTGAAATTTTAATGAGCGATCATCTTATCTTTGCTACCATCGTCCTAAGCAATAAGATGAAAAACATGATAAACATCATATGCAATCATATAGTGACATGATATGGCCAATATCATCTTGCTCATTTGATCTCCATCTTCGGGGCACGGCATGATCATCATTGTCACCGGCATGACACCATGATCTCCATCATTGTGTCTTCGCGAAGTCATCTCGCCAACTATTACTTCTACTACTATACCTAACGGTTAGAAATAAAGTAAAGTAAAAACATGGCGTTGCATCTCATACAATAAATTAAGACAACTCCTATGGCTCCTGCCGGTTGTCATACTCATCGAGATGCAAGTCGTGAATCCTATTACAAGAACATGATCAATCTCATACATCACATATGTAACATCACATCCTTTTGGACATATCACATCACATAGCATACCCTGCAAAAACAATTTAGACGTCCTCTAATTGTTGTTGCAAGTTTTACGTGGCTGATTTGGGTTTCTAGCAAGAAGCTTCTTACCTACGTGACAACCACAATGTTGATATGCCAATGCTATTTACCCTTCATAAGGACCCTTTTCATCGAATCCAATTCGACTAAAGTTGGAGAGATAGACACCCGCTAGCCACCTTATGCAACAAGTGCATGTCAAGCGGTGGAACCAGTCTCACATAAGAGTACGTGTAAAGTCAGTGGAGCTATGCAATTCTCCGGCAGGGCTTCGCCAAGCACCACGGAGGAGGAGAAGAGGGAGAGGTAGGGCTGCACCTTGGATAGGTGGAATTGTGTGTGCAGCCCTCCCAAATCCCTCTCCATATATAGGAGGGAGGGAGAGAGGGGGAGGCCACCCCTAGGGAAACCCTAGGAGGAGCGACGACCAAGGAGGAGGAGGGGCAATGCCCTAGGGTGGGCTTGGCGCCCAAGGCAGCCCCCACGCCTAGGGTTTGCCCCTCTTAGCCCTCTTTTGCACCTTGGGCTGAGGTGGGTGGCGCACCAGACCACCTAGGGTCTGGTCCCCATCCACTTTCAGCCAACGTAGCCCTTCGGGGCTGGCGGCCCCTCCCGGTGGATGCCCGGAACCCTTCTGGTGGTCCTGGTACATTACCGGTGATTCCCAAAACTCTTCCGGCTATCAAATATCCACTTCCTATATCTGAATATTTACCTCCGGACTATTATGGAGCTCCTCATGACTTCCGGGATCTCATCCAGGACTCTGAACGACCTTCGGTAACCACATAGTATTTCCAATACAACCCTAGGGTCATCGAACCTTAAGTGGTAGACCCTACGGGTTCGGGAACCATGTAGACATGACCGAGACACCCCTCTCGTCAATAACCAATAGTGGGGTCTGGATATCCATGTTGGTTCCCACATGTTCCACGATGATCTCATTGGATGAACCACGATGTCGGGGATTCAATCATTCCCGTATGCAATTCCCTTTGTCTACCGGTATGATATTTCCCGAGATTCGATCGTCGGTATCCCTATACCTTGTTCAATCTCATTACCGGCAAGTCTCTTTACTCGTTACATAACACATCATCCCGTGACTAACACCTTAGTCACATTGAGCTCAGTATGATGATGCATTACCGAGTGGATTCAGAGATACCTCTCCGTCACACGGAGTGACAAATCCCAGTCTCGATTCGTACCAACCCAACAGATAATTTCAGAGATACCTGTAGTGCACCTTTATAATCACCCAGTTACGGTGTGACGTTTGATACACCCAAAGCAGTCCTACAGTATCCAGGAGTTGCACGATCTCATGGTCTAAGGAAATGATACTTGACATTTAGAAAAGCTTTTAGCAGACGAATAATACGGTCTAGTGCTATGCTTAGGATTGGGTCTTGTCCATCACATCATTATCCTAATGATGTGATCCCATTATCAATGACATCCAATGTCGATGATCAGGAAACCATGACCATCTATTTATCAACGAGCTAGCCAACTAGAGGCTCACTAGGGACACGTTGTGATATATGTATTCACACATGTATTACGGTTTCCGGCTAATAAAATTATAGCATGAATAATAGAAAATTATCATGAACTCGGAAATATGATAATAACCACTTTATTATTGCCTCTAGGGCATATTTCCAACGGTAAGACTTCCCATGTGGTCATCATTATCTTGGATAGTGTGTTCACCTGTGTTTTGCAACACAGCTCATGTTTTGGATTTCTCTTCCACAGTTCATTTCCCTAGAATCTCACAACATTATCTCGTCAAATTGTGTTGCAAACTTTCCTTTTTAGACATGCTGAGTCTGAAATATCCTGTCACCAACCAGATATGAATCTCTGGCAAATATGATCGTTGGAACATTTACCAAGAACTATAATATTGGTCTCTCTGTAGCCGATAAAGTGATGCCGTGGCTATCACACCTAGCTAGAAAACCTATTATTATAGTATTTTGTGTCAGCAACATTAGCCATTTCCCCACGAGGACTCGTATGACTTATTCTAGAAGTTGTTCCCGATGGACCCCCTTTTAGACCCTGAAGTCTGACCTTTATTTGATGTTCTAGGTACCAAACGTAACCTATAATTAGGTTACGCTAGTACATCAATGAGAACATTAGAAATGGAGTGCTAACTTTCTCTCGGTCGATCATCCAGCTTTCATTCCCTTGGCATAGGTAAGGTGAAATATGAGGAAGTGTTGTCTCCTTTGCATGTGCATCCTCCATTGTTATTCATCATTGTAGTATGAAGTGTGACCAAGAGCTTGGCACGGATGTTGGTAAAACCTTGATGAATACGGATTTTCTCAAGTTCTTGAGAGCACGCTCAGACAGTAGGTTATATCCTCGGCATCTATTGGAATGTGCCTTCCGTTTGCCGAGTTGCTCTATAACTCTTGTTTTCTTTTCAAACTGAGTATGCCATCCTTTAGATTCTCTCAAACGATCGTTTTTGAATTGCCTTAATTTGATATGAAGAGCTTTGATGATCTCTAGATCAAAAGTAATTCTATTTGCCACCTGAGGGGATAACTCTATGAGTCACCTAATCACCTTCCTAAGGTGCCCCGCAATGCTATGAAGGGCAATTTAACTCCTCACTACTTTGAAACCTTGTTACCATCTATTTTAAGCATGGGATTGTTGCCTACCAATTAAACCTCTGCCATCTACCTCATTCTATCGTTCTCGATGTGTGTTTTGTGTCTCAGATCGAGATATGTATTGCATCTCATTCCATGGGTTGATCATGAGTTCCTCGAATTTCAAGGAGATCGAATCTTGTAGAATTTTCATGTTATTTTTGTCGTTGTGTTGGATGAAGACCTCAAAGGAAAAGATATCAAGATCAACATGATGCAATGAATCAACATCTTGAAGAAGGGAAATTGGAGCGTGAAGATTGTGATAGTTTACTGTCCCCTCTTCCTCTTACCCTACCCTTGAATCTCGGGACGAGATTCTCGTTCAGTTGGGGTGAGTTGTCACAGCCCTAGATTAATTGTTTGCATCATCATATTACATCATGTTAAATTCAATTTAACCTGAAATGGGGGTGACCAAACCGAACCCAAATGGATTAAACCAAATGTAAAACAAATTTGAGATAATGAATCCAAAATGGCCTTCATAAAACCCTAGTAAATGGGATTTACCTCAAATCAAATAACTGGTCCAAACCAACAAAAAATAGGTTTCAAAAGAAATATTTGAAACAAGTGAAAACTATTGTTGGAATTATTTTAGTTACTTCTAGTTTTAATAAATAGATAAAGTTTCCCAAAATAAATAAATAAATGTTCTCTATGTGTGGAATAATCCACTCAACCACACGAACAAGTTTTCAGGTTTTATAAAATTGATTTGGATATACAATGAAAACAAAACAAATAAAACAAATGGAAACATAATTAAATAGAAAAGGCAGAGAGAGAGATATGATTTACCTGTTTGGCCCAGCACTATAGTCATCCCAGCCCACGAGCCGCTCTCTACAACCTCGTGCTAGTAGGCAAGAGGGCGTGTCGCTCGCGCATGCGCTGCGGTCACCTCCGGCTTCGCGCTAGCACAACCGTCCCTGAGTCGACCTCCTCGCCCAGTAGATCTGGACGCTGCCCGTGGAAAATCCCGTCACTCCCTGCACTCTCTTCCCCCTGTCCTGTGTGTCATGCATGACCGAACGCCTCTGAGGCCACCGCCATGAACGACCCACCCACTGGCCTCGCCAAGCCCCCCTGTTATGCCCATAAGCTCCGCTGCAATGCACTGGTCCTCTCCGCTGCAGGAATCGAGCCGAGACGCCCTACAACACTGTCGCCATCATCGTCTTCATCCTCAGACCCGTCGGATGCCACCGTTAAATTCGTCGCCTCTGGGTCATCATCGAGCATGCTCTCCCTCTCCTCGGCCTCCCTGTGAGCTTACCTTGCCTATTCCCCTAGTCATGGTTGATTTCGTCCTCTAGCCTCGAGTTCTTCCATGACCGAAGCTCACCGCCACCGACCATGAAGCCGCTGGGCCTAGAGCATCTGCATCTCGCTTTTGAGCGCTTGACCGAGCACCTGAAGGTCCTACGTGTTGTAGAGCCCCTTAGCTTGCCTCCCCATGCACCGCAGCCCTACGCCGCCCGATGTCGTATTCCGACCACCACGGGAGAGGAAGCCGTCGTTGAACTAGGCCTTCCCCTGCTAGGCGAATTTCTCCATTCGACGCGTGGGATCGCCAGTTGTGTGTAGATGCTCTCGGCCGCCCAAATTGTCGCCGGAGGTGCAGTTCCGACCACCTCCGTCGTGTCTGGTGACGCCGGCGATGCCGGCCCATTTCACCACGGTTTAACCCCCGTGGGTCACCTATAGGTGGGGCCTAGCCCCTCGTCAAATTTGGTTAACCACCAAAATTACTTAATTAGGTTAATTAACCTTATGTCCCACTGGCAGTGGTCCCAGACCCCTAATTAGGAATAAAAGGTTAAATTAAACTCTGTTTAGCGCCTGTGTCACTGACTAGTGAGACCTACTGGTCAGGTTTGACCTCACAACGGTCTCTTGACTAGCTCACGCAATGATGACGTAGAGCTGACGCAATAAGTGAACTCTCGATTTATTTAATTCTAAAAAATATCTTAAACTTCTAAAAATCATAGAAGTTCAACCGTAACTCCAGTAAAAATAATTTATATATAAAAAATTATCAGAAAAATGCAAGGAATTTGTTTATGGCTTTTTCATGCACGTTATAACAACATAAGTCCTCTGTTTTGGACAAATCAAATAAATGACATTTAGATAACCACATATGAAGTTTGAATTTGAACCTTTGTTCAAACCAACTTCATTTAATGTTGTTGCTAGATGCATTATCTCAAACAAAAACATATTGCCATGTCATGATCATGCATCATAGTGTTGCATTTCTATGAAGTAAATGTTATTCTTTTTCTATATGACGGTGTAGTTCCCCCTCGATAGAGGATGGTTCCGACATTGTAATCGTTGGCACTAATGAAGACCCATGGTTATCTTCAGAACTGTCAGGCAAGCAACCCTCCCTTGAGCATAATGATATAAACTCACTCTCTCGTTCCTGCTCTCTTTACTGCATTAGGACAACAACGATTCAATTGCTACATGTTTCGGTGGTTGAACCTATTCCTCTACATGACCTATTTTTGCCACAGTAAATAGTTCAAACCACTTAGCATGAGTAGCAACTTCTTGAGCTCTGATGTGCCTACTCATCCATGCTTGCTTACTACGCCTGCTATGCTTAGAGTCGTGTCGGGTATGATCCATCTGCAAGATGAAGAATTATACCCGTGCAGGGTGAATTAATCTGTTCGAATAGTCACGCCCTCGGATATGGACTACTTGAAAACATTATGTGGTACATAGACAACTTGAAATGGATACTCTAAAATAAGCAAGATAAGTATGAGTGCTATGGATGGCCTTCTCGTAGGGAGATGGGAGTGCATCCATAGTGGTGTATTGGTATGGTGAATAAGTGGACTCGTGTGCGCTACTCCACCTCAAAGAAAGTGTTCATAGTCATAGTACATGTTAGCCAAGAGTCAAAGCTGGCTTGCTGCAATTAAACTCCATAACCCCTTTGTTGACAATGATGCATAAGTAGATAGTTCTGATGTAAGTCTTGCTGAGTACCTTTGTACACACGGTTGCATAACTTATGTTTTTGCAGAGGAGGCATTAGTCTCACTAATGGTTCTATGTGATGTGTTCGATGTTGATCGAAATAGCTTTCCAAACAGAGGTCTGGCTCCTTTGGTAGGGTCGTTGCACATTTTCAGGATTCTCTAGCCACTTTTAGTAGATGTGTGTAATCAGACATGTTGTGTTTCCGCTTGATGCGTGTATGAATTGAGTGTTGGGTCATCTGACCCCTATTTGTAATATCACACTATGTTGACTCTTATGAGTCTTTAATAAATGCTTGAGTCATAGAGTTGTGTTGTGATGCCATGTTGTATCTACACATATAATGCATATTGTGTGTATGTTTTGAAATGCATTGTATGTGTGGGATTCGACACCTAGTTGTATGCCTTTAGTAGCCTTCTTTACGGGGAAATGCCTCTTTGTGCTTCCATTGAGCCTTGGTAGCTTGCTACTGGTCCGGACAAATTGATTGACCGGCATGTATCCTTCTTTGATGCTGTGTGTGTCCCCCCACAGGGAAATGTCATGCGTTGTAATGGAGTCCATGTAGCTTGCTATGACTCGTCTACACACGCTGATGACCAACACCTACGTTCTTAGGTTACGTATGCATGTCCCTATACGGTTGTGCCACTTGGGGTCTATAACTAGTCATGTCGACCCGGGTTCTCTAACATATAATTGCTAGCGACACATTTATATACGTGAGTCAAAAGACGCAAACAGTCCCAGCCAAGGCAAGGTGGCAGTCGTGGAGTTTACCGTGCGTGAGGCCGCAAAATGATGTGACGTGTTACACGCTGGATTCCTATGGCTTAGGATCGGGGCCCCGACACATGGGCTAATTTCCAAGTGTCAATTACCGCCGCCATGGTGCGATACAAGGCATACATACGCGAGCCTGACATGCTCAGTTATAATCAAGTAATTATCCAAATGCTTTGCTATAATTCCTGATTTTTTTCGTGCATGAGCGAGTACCATGTTCTGACGTAAGTCAATTGGAGGCCGTACATGGTACTTAGGCAGTTCCCTTTGAGCAATACGTGCTTTCGTGACCAACATCTTTGGCGTGTGCGGTGCCCCTTGATATGATTTTTCGCACTCGAGTGGCATCTTACATATCGTGTTTCGAAGCAATTTGGATTACAACAACGCACCCCGCCGGACTGTGTTGAGACAAGTGTGTTGCTACATAGGTGAGAGTTTTTTGTAACACATGTTGATCAATGTGTAACACACAAAAATAAAACTGATGTATTCTTCTCACGCTTTGTAGGACAGGCCAGCAAAACAACAAGAATGTCACGAATTAGGAGGATCACCACCTTATGTGGGTGGACATGTGGAATGCATAGAGGAATGATCGAGTGGAAAATGATCACACACCAGACAATGACGAGAGGGCATATTTAAGGCATTTAGACTTGCTTTGCAAAGAGTACCGAGTTATCCACATGGGTGTGTGGACTCGTGCTGATTGCTAGGACCTAATGCCAAGTGAGGTTGTTGATGGTGCATTCAACAACTCTATTAGGGATGTTCCATCTACACACAAAACCAGATGACAATGCTCAAAATCTGCAATGCATGGGCCAAACATTCAGAAGGCATGACGGAACACTACTTCAATATCTTGTACATGGTGGTACATTCATGGATTTCTATAGGACATCGCTCCCAACAACCGGGGTAGTATGTTGTACGCCTCTTCCCATCCACCATACAACATTCTAAGAGCGACTTGCTTGGCCTTCCATGTATTCCCGTACTTGACCTTATATCCAAACTTATCGTTAACCCAACTCATCGACAACTTTACCTTAATGGTTGGATCCTCGGCTATATGTTTCTAGTATTTATAACTAATGAATTCCGAGGTTAGCTCACGGTATGTCTTCCATGCTTGTACAGTCGGCAGATTGCATTGTTGAGTGGCTTTGTGATACGTCTCCATCGTATCTATATTTTTTTGTTGTTCTATGACAATATTATACAACTTTCACATATTTTTTGCAACATTTTATATGATTTATTGGACTAATATATTGATCCAGTGCCAAGTGTCAGTTCCTGTTTGCTGCATCTTTTTTGTTTCACACAATATCCATATCGAACGAAGTCCAAACGAGATAAAATAGAATTATTTTGGAATATATGTGATTTTTGGAAGGTGGAATCAACGCAAATGGAGGCCCACGACCTCCGCTAGGTACCAGGGCGCGACCCATACCCCTGGCACGGGGTGGTGCCTAGTGGCCACCTCGTAAGTCAGTTGGGGCTCTTCTTCGGGCGCAAAAAAGCTAACTTATGGATAAAAATCCCCCCAAAATTTCAGCCCTATCAGAGTTATAGATCTCTAGAATTTAAAAAATGGTGAAGGGCCAAAAAATGGGAACGCGAAACAGAAGAGAATAGAGAGGGAGATCCAATGTCGGAAGGGCTTCCGCCCCTCCGCCGCCATGGAGGCCATGGACCAGAGGGGGAACTCTCCTACCATTTAGGGGGAGGCCAAGGAAGAAGAATAAGGAGGGGGCTCTCACCATCTCTCCCGATGGCGCTGGAGTGCCGCCGGGGCAATGTCACATCCCTGACACCTTAAGCAAGTTAGTATTGTGCTCATGTCTTCTTTGCATTGCATCTAAGAAATTCTCCAACAAGAACAAGAAAGTGGCAAAGGAAAAACTCAAAACCCTAGCCACTATGTTAAATAAAGGAAATCTCAAACTAGTTAAAATCAATGAATCCAAAATGGCCTCAAGAAAAGTTCAAACTTTCTGATAAATCATGAAAGTAAATGAGCAATGAAGAAAACATTTTTCTTGACACTTCAAGCTTTTAAATTAATGCAAAAAGCCACTGGTTTCAAATTTTAAATTTGAAATCACAAACTTTAAATTTTCAAAAATGTTGAAAACTTTGGAAATGGTTGGGAATATTCCAACAAATATTCAGATGTGTTTAAAATAGTTTTACAACCCATTTTGGAGCTGAAATAAATAGCAAAACAATAGTTAGCAAAACAGAAACAAAATAGAAAAGAAATAAGAGAAAGAAATGACTTACCTCTATTTGTCGCCCATGCAGGCCCAGCCCACCAGGGGCACGGCTGTCTTCTTCCTCCTGCCAGGAGGAGAAGCAGCTGCGTGCCGATGCGCCGGCGAGCGCGGCCACGTCCCCTAACCACCTCCTGCTTGCCCGAGCCACGCAGACGGCGGGGATGAGTACCCCGTGCACGTCTCTCCCTTCTCCACCCATCTCTGGCTTCCCTCCATCTCTCTCTCGCCCTCTCCCACCATGGCCGAGCCTGCTTGTCACCGCCGATCGTCGTAGCCGTGGCCACGAGCCCCCTCCAGCCCAGCTGCTGTGCCCCAAAGCCCCGCCGTGCTCCTCCTCGTCCCCTGGAAGAAGGAATCAAGCCCGGAGGCCCCCTGTCATCGCCTCGCCGCCATCTTCTCCACCTCCGGCCGCCGGACCTCTTCCGTCGATTCGCTCCCTCCGGCGCACCCCCGAGCCCTACAACAACACCATCGGAACCGCCGTGAGCTCGTCATCATTTCCCCTCTCACCTCACGCTCTTCCGCGCACCGTAACCCCGTTCCCCACCAAGGTCGAGAGCTCCTCGCCGCCGGTCATGTCGTCGCCGTTGCTGTGGTGTCTCTTCCACGCGCTCGAGCTAGGGATCGAGCTCCTGGAGCCGCCAGGAATGTGATGAGCCCATCAGCCGTCCTCCCCGTGCCCTGGAGCCATCACCCACGGAAGGCCAAGCTTCGGCCGCCGCTTCGGCTCGTCGCCGGCGCCTGTTCCGGCGACCCTAGCTTCTCGTGATGCCCCTGCCAGATCGGCTGCTTCGCCAGCATCCCGTAGCTACAAACCGCGCTCGATTTGGTGCCGTGTAGCGCCGTTTAGGTCGTCTCCGGGGAGCCCTCCGCCGCGGGCTTGGTCGCCGGCGACCACCCTCCGGTGGACGTCGACGTGGCCAACCATTAGGGCATAATTAACCTTCCCTCAGTCACTGCCAGAGGACCCCACGCCTGGTCAAACCCCAATTAGGGGCTGGTCAGCGCGGGGTTAGCCCTTGGGTCACTGACCAGTGGACCCCACTGGTCAGGTTTGACCTGGCCCAGGCGCAGTTGACCTGCTGACGTCAGTAGTGATGCAATATTAATATTTCTGTTTATAAAATAAATCCAGGAAATTGCTAAAACTTGTAAAAATCATAGAAATTAAAATATAACTCGGATGAAAATAATTTATATATGAAAAAGTATCAGAAAAATCCAAGGAATCTGATTATGGCATTTTCGTGCATGTTTGAAAAAGTTACAGAACCCAAACATGTAGATTAATGAATAAGTCAATTCTTATAATTACTTTATAAATGAAATTTGGAAAATATTCAAATTTCATTATGAATGACATGATCACACACTGTCCTAATTACAAATCAGTACCTTAACATGACATCTCGTGCATGTTAACATCAAGTTGATCTGAGCATCAGGTCGAATCAATTAAATCGGTATCTGAGAATACCTCGTTTGAATTGATATTTGAGTGTGATTCAAATAAACTATAAATCTAATACATGTTGATTATATTAGTTTATCACCTTGCATTCTCATGCCATGCTCATGCATCATCTTGCTTGCATATGATTGTTATTGATTGTTGCCATTCATTTCGGTAGGCTCCGCACCCCCGAATTCCACCGAATATCCGTCTGTCGGATATTGTCCCTCCTCTGAGAAACAAGGCAAGCAACCATTTTTGATCATCCCGATAAATCCCATGTTCTTGCTCCTGCACTTATTTATTGCATTAGGATCAAATGCTTCAACTGCTTTTGCCACGATTAGTTGAACCCGCTTCCTTTGCATGACCTAACCTTGTCACAGTAAATAGCCGAACCTTGCAACCTAGCATACTTGGTAGTTGCTTGAGCGTTGATGTGTCTTATCCTGCTATGCATGCTATGCTTAGAGTTGTGTATGGTCTGTCATCTGGGAGATGAATAGAATTGTGAGAATGTGTTCGGTGAGCAAAGGTTGTGTGTGGAACTTGATTTGGTAAAGGTACCGGTGAAAGGCTGTGTAGGAGTACATGGCGGGTTGTTTCATTGGAACCGTCCTTAGGAATTGAGTTCCATGTATGTAATCCAAGACTAGATACTACCACACGTTGGGATACTTAATTGACCCTCTCGACTTATTAATCGCTTAGTACTCGGTCCAGGAGTTGCAAGTAGTTTCTGGTGTTTATAGTCATGCTGGAGGCCGTGCATAGTGCTGACCTGAGAGGTGGGCTATGATGCGGTAGGCAGTGGCACGGTGTACCAAGTGGCACCCGGATGGTGGGCTTGGGAACCCTGCGCACATCGTTTGAGGCCGTGGCGGAAACCCCGGCCGGACTTCCGTACGGGTTACTCTCAGATAGGCGATAAACCTGGACTAGGTACTAGTGTGGTTAACGGTCGTGGCCGACTCCCTCGCTGGGCTTCTTCTTGAAGGTTGCCGAGGTGCATGACGTGCACATGGCGATAAGTGGCGAGAGCGTGTGTGACGAAGTACACCCTTGCAGGGTTATGATCTATTCGAATAGCCGCGTCCGCGGTTATGGACTACTTGGAGACATATGTTGTTCATAGATAACTTCAATGGCTACTCATAAAATTGTCAAGATAAGCGTGAGTGTTGTGGATGGCAATTCCGAATGGTGACGGAATGATTCCACGATGGTGTATTGTTGTGGTGTTAGTGGACTCGTGTGCGAGAAATCAAGTTGTCAAAATTATTTAAAAATGCAAGTTGTCTAGCCACGAGCCAAATGCGGGCTTTCCGCATGAAACCCCACAATACCCTTTTGATACCTTGCATGAGTAGTTAGTTATCCTAAAGTCTTGCTGAGTACCCTCGTACTCATGTTTGTTTAATAATGTTGCAGAGGTTGCTAATGACCCTAATGGAGGGTTCTTCGTAGACATCGACGACGACGAGTAGCTGGTGTCCGAGCTACGATCTGGCCCTACGTTGGATCTGTAGTATAGTGAGGCCATGTGCCTTCTAGTTGCCCTGTCTGTACTCGGACAGTTTAAACTCTTCCGCTGGCTTGTAACTAAATGACTGCTTTTATTGGTCGTGAGACCCTTAATGTGTAATATTGTGTGTGTGGCTCTTCCGAGCCTCTTAAATAAAGCTTGTATGTTTATGGTTATGTTGTGATGCCATCGATGTATCTATACATATCGGTATGCCATGCGTACGTGTGTCGTACTTGATATGTATGGGGTTCGATTACCTAGTCGTGAACTTTAGTAGCCTTCCTTACAAGGAAATGCCCCTTTGTGATCCAACGAGCCTTGGTAGCTCGCTACTGCTCCGGACACATTGGTTGACCGGCATGTGTCCTTCTTAGCTGCTGTGTCTGTCCTCTTTGGGGAAATGTCACGCGATGTAATGGAGTCCTAGCTTGCTACGACTCGTCTACACTCGCTGATGACCGACACCTGCTTTGTTGGGTCATGTATGCCTGTCCTTGTGCGGTACCGCCACTTTGGTTCATGACTAGACATGTCGATCCGGGTTCTTTGACATTCGAATGCTAGCGACACTATTGCATACGTGAGTTAAAAGACGCAAACGGTCCCGGCTAAGGTAAGGCTGCAGCCGAGGAGTTAACCGTGCGTGAGACCGCAAAGGGATGCGATGTGTTACAGGCTAGATTCCTATGGCTTAGGATCGGGGTCCCGACAGGCAAGGAGCGTGATGGCGATCTACATCAACAATCTTGTCGCTGTCAACACCAACTCCCTCCCCCTCTATGCAGCGGTGTAACACCTCTTTTCCCACTTTAAATCTCTACTTAAACATGGTGCTCAACACTACATACTATTTCCCAATGATATGTGGCTATCCTAGGATGTTTGAGTAGATCTGTTTTGTCCTTCGGGTTAATTGTGATATGATGTTATTGATATGAGTTGTGTGTTGATAGGGTGTTGTCCTGAGGTGCCTTCCGTGAGGCGCACACGTGAAGGATACACGCTGGAGAGTTTGCAATATGTTCATGATTCGTTTATTGTGGGTGGCGAGAGTGACAGAAACTTACACCCAAGTAAGGGAGTTGTGCGCATATGGGAGTAAAGAGGACTTGTTGTTTAGTGTTATGGTTGAGTTTACCTTAATGATTTCTAGTAGTTGTGGATGCTTGCTAGATGTCCAAACATAAATGCATATGATCCAAGTATAGAAAGTGTGTTAGCGTATGCCTCTCCCTCATTGCAGATGATAAGTATCTATCAAGTTATATTCAATTGCCTATGGACAATCTTTCTCTTGCATTACACAAAAAATCTTTCTTCTAAACAGCCCCAAACTTTTATTTACTTGTTCTTTATTTTCTTGCAAAGTACTTCTAGTTTTATTCTTGTTTTAGGTAAAACAAACGTTAAATGTGCGTAGAGTTGTATCGGTGGTTGATAGAACTTGAGGTAATATTTGTTCTACCTTTAGCTCCTCATTGGGTTCGACACTATTATATACCGAAAAGGGCTACAAACGATCCCCTATACTTGCGGGTTATCAAGACCTTTTTCTGGCGCCGTTGCCGGAGAGCAATAGTAACTTTATTTTCTATTATTATTTGTTTTATATATTTAGTTATGGATATGGAACATGAATGTAACGCCCTGGACACACCCGACGGCGGTCGTTACTCCTGGCGGGATCTAGAGTGGCCCCACATATCAATACGCACCCGGGATCAACTTCCCGGTCGGTCACCCATCCTAGAACTACTCCAAGCTGAGCACGCTTAACCTGAGAGTTCTGTTCGAATGGGCTCCCGGAAAAGAAGGAATTCCTTATTGATATGAGTAGTCTATCATCCCTAATAAGCGAGGCTATCACATACACCACCAATCAGAGGATCCGACATCCTCGTCTGGCCACATGAGCGTTCCCTCTTGGTACAAACGTCTGTGCATCCAGTCCAGTACATGTACCATGCCGTGTGCCACGACGGGTCACAAACGTCATGAACAACATGACCGCACACCTGTCCGCAAACATCCGTGTAACCGCGAGAGTCGGCTCTGATACGAAACTTGTAACGCCCCGGACACACCCGCCGGCGGTCGTTACTCCTGGCGGGATCTAGACTGGCCCCACATATCAATACTAGTCTTTTCTGCGCACTTTGTGCTCACTCATGCGCACCCGAGATCAACTTCCTAGTCGGTCACCCATCCTAGAACTACTCCAAGCTGTGCACGCTTAACCTGAGAGTTCTGTTCGAATGTGCTCCCGGAAAAGAAGGAATTCCTTATTGATATGAGTAGTCTATCATCCCTAATAAGCCAGGCTATCACAATGAAACACCAAAAAAATAGTTGTACTTGCCACTCATGGAGATGGGGAACCTCCTAAAACCCTCAATTCTTGTTATGTGGAAAATATAAAACACTACTTTGATAATCCTGAGAAAACCCCATTCAACTTGATAATGGGAGTAACATTTGATCAACATGAATACTTTAGGGATTATCGATTGACTTAAAAAGGGAAATTCTTATGGGATCAAATTTGTATGTTGGATTGGTATGCTTGGAATTTATGCTATAGATATGATTATACTTGTTGCTCTAGGATGAAGGCTCGACACCTTCCTTTTCATGTGAATTTCGTGATAATGAAACCTTAGCTTCTTATGATAATGGTATATATGATTACTATGATGTGGAACGAATAGAATAGTTTTTTCTTTTAAGGGTGCTTATGAAATTGAATATTTGTTTTAGAAGTTTGAAAATTATGATGATGGTGTTTTTTTTCTATACATAAATATTTCTATGAGAATTATGAATACAATTACCATATTGATGCATTTCTTGAGAAATTCTCCGCTGTTCAAGAAGAGATTAATATTTTGTAGGAGTCTATGGAAGAAGAAATTGATGAAACTGTGAGCTCATTAGAAGAAAAAGATGAGGACGAGAGCGAAGAACAAAAGGACGAAGAGTGGATTAGCTACCCATTCCCACCTTCTAATGAGAGTAACTCTTCAACTCATACATTGTTTAATTTCCCTTCGCACATACCGAATGATGAATGATATGATGATTGCTATGATCCCTTGGACTCGTTTGAAATATCCATTTTCATGAACTTGATACTTGCTATAGTTGTGGTCATGATGACAATATGAATTATGCTTATGGAGATGAACTTGTTATAGTTCCTTATGTTAAGCATGCAATTGTTTCTATTGCATCCACACATGATAGTCCTATTGTATTTTTGAATTGTCCCAACTACACTATTTTAGATAAGTTTGCTCTTATTAAGTATTATATTGATCGATTGCGTTTTACTGCTTAACATGATGATTTTTATGGATACAATATGCATGTGCTTGCTGCTCCTACTTGCAATTATTATGAGAGGGGAACTACATCTCCACCTCTTTATGTTTCCAACACGATAAAATTGCAAGAAACTACTTATGATATGTATTGTCTTTTACCTGATGTGCATGAGTTGTTCTATTATGACATGCCGATGCATAGGAATAGAGTAAGACTTTGTCATTGCATGATATATGTTGCTTTGTGCTCACTACTAAATTACTAATCATTTTTAGTTAAAATTGGCTTTGATATACCTTGGGATCCGTTACTTGAGCACTTTATGCTTAGCGTAATGTATTTAAAGAAAGCGCTGCCAGGGAGACAACCCAGAAGTTTTAGAGAGTCATTTATTTCTGTTGTGTGCTGTTAAAATATTTAAATACAAAAAATAAATAAAGTGGGGAACTTAAAAGTTTTCAAAAAGAAAAATGAAAGTGAGAAGTGGGGCTAGCCTTGAACTTTGTTCATGCCCATGGAAACATTGTGAATCTTGATTACAGAAACTTTTAAATAAAAAAAATTATACCCTTTTATAAATACCATTGTATTATAAAAATAATGTTCCAAGATTTTCCTTTAGGATGATTAGAGCTTGTTGGTATGTGCGGTGCAAAAACAGAAACTTTGTCTATAGTGCGTGAATTTACATTTTTTACTGGAACGTGTACAGTTTTTGAATTATTACACATTAATTCTATGCAATTTTTTATTAGCTCCTAATGTATCATAATTTTTTAACTCACATAAGTATGGTCAATTATCAGACTGTCCCCTTTTTGATAGTTTCTGTTTTCGATGCATTGTTTTGCTCGTTTTGATAAAACTATCGATTGTATCAATGGTATAAGCCATGGAGAAGTCATATTATAGTAGATATAATGAAAAAATAAAATATTAATGGGTTTGCAACATTACTTAAAGTAGTATTTTGCATTATTATACTAACGGATCTCATGAGTTTTCTGTTAAGTTTTGTGTGGATGAAGTATTCGAAGTTCGGCGAGGTCTCAATATGAGGAGATGGAGGAGAGGCAAGAGTTCAAGATTGTGTATGACCAAGGAACCCCAAGTAATTATCCAAGGACACTCAAGCATCTAAGCTTGGGGATGCCCCAAAAGGCATCCCATCTTTCTTCAACAAGTATCGGTATGTTTTTGTCTTTGTTTCGTTCACGCGATATGCATAAATCTTGGAGAGCCTTTTGTGTTTAGTTTTCCTTTTTATTTGATGCACCAAGCTGGTATGAGATAGTCCATGGTTGATTTATAGAATGCTCATTGAACTTCACTTATATCTTTTGTGTATGGCTTTATACAAAGCTTCATGTGCTTCACTTATATCATTTAAAATTTGGATTGCCTATTTCTCTACATATAGAAAACTGTTATTTGTAGAATTCTCTTCTGCTTCACTTATATTTATTAGAGTGTGGTATTTTGTAGAAAGAATTAAATTATCATGCTTCACTTATATCTATTTAGAGAGTCAAAAGGGATTGGTCATTTACATGGTTAGTCATAAAATCCCATATAAAACTTGTAGATCTGTGAGTATGATATGTTTGATTCCTTGCAATAGTTTTGCGACATTAAGATATTAATATGTGGGTCCAAATAAGTATTTATAGAACTCAGTGGCATGAGCTATAAGATTTTGACTATCTTCAATCCCCACCTTGGCATGCATAGTATTTTTTCCATTTACACACATCAACAATTTTATGAAAGTAGTCAATGTTGCTATCCCCCGTTACCAACTACCGATCATGAGATTGTTGTAGCTGGTATATCTCCTCGGCTACCAACAATTTTTGAAGCTCAAAATTTATGTCAATCTTTCTATTATACAACTCACGAGAGAGGGGGGCATCCTTCTCCAATTCTTTCAACATAGGAAGCTCAACTCTAAGCTCTTCTTTACGTTTATTAGCATGACCAAACTTATGAGAACCACAACCTTTGAAATAGGATTTGATCCTTTTGAACTTGATATTCATCAATGGGATCCGAAGAGACTCCTTTCCTGGTCTAGATTTTCTTTGCTAACTCCAAAAATTCGTCATTCTTAACCTAGGACAAGTCTAATCTAGATTCACGGACATTAGGAGTATCCCTCCCTTCATTACCCGTATAAATCAGGATAGGATTATGGTCAGATATTTCCCAGACAAGTTTTCTGATAGACACCAAGGGATATATGTGTTCCTAGGAATCACACATTGGGACTCTTTAAAGTTTTTCAAGAGTAGGATGAGATTGATTATTGGTCCAAGTATATTTGCCCCCACTCATGTTGATTTCTCTAAGGCCTAAAGTATTAATAATAGAGCTGAAAAGATCAGCAGATTTGTAGTGTTGCAGTTTCTTGTTTTTCTCCCCACTATGCGTTAGGATGTTAAAGTCTCCGCCAATTATGTAAGGAGTATCCATGTTACTACAGAAGGCAGCTAGTTCCTGTAGGAACTCTTTCTTGTGCTCCTCGTGAGCCAATCCATACACAACAAGCATCCCCAACATGATTTGTTTTGGAGATCTTTAAGGATAACTTGAAGAATATATCTTCCTTTCATTCAAGAAAACACTTCAAGATTGTTAATGCAGGATCCACACATGATTCCACTAAACCTTCCCACAGCTGGAATCCATTCCGAGTGAAAGTTGTAAAAAGGATCGATTGTCCTCAGAAGTTTAGGAGAGATTTCCTTTTTAGGGTTTCTTGGAGGCCCAAGAAGTCAATGGAATGGTCACTCATGATGTGAGAGAGGCAGGTAGGCATTCCTTTCTTGCCCACCCCTCTGCAGTTCCAAATCAGGCCTCTCATTTGGAACAATTATTTTTCATTTTAGTTCTGGTAACCCTACTAGGAGGCTAGGTAGGGTTTCCAATCCGATCGGATATGGGAACCTCTTTACTTTAACTCCTAGTAGTAGGCCTAGGAAGTTTGATATCAATTTTCTTAGTTATTATTTAGAAAAATTTAGTTTTTTCTAGGGTTTCATTAAGTGCATCTTCTTGTTCAAGCTAAGGAAGGTTCATAGGGTTTGTTTTACCCAAACCATTGATGAGGGTTATATCATCAAGTTCCAAAGTATTGCTTTGCGAGTTTAGTTTATCAGCTAAATTCCCTCATGTGGCATCTAATTCTCTAAGCACATCCACACAGGAAAAATCATTATCATGGATCACTACACTCATCTTAGACGCATGATAGAGCAGATTGGGGTCACACAACATAGGAGATGAATTAGTATGAGAAGATTTGGAGGCACCTTACATGTTCTTGGATTTGGCCAGGTTGGTTACCCTTATCTCCATATCCATATGTAGCAAATGAATGTCGCGTTGGATGAATCGAAGGTTCAGCTCAGGTGCTAGGGGAGGAGTTGGAATGATCTTTTCATCAATATCATGGGAGGGCAATTGTACCATGTAGTCGTTGGGCACCTTCAGCCCAGGCTAGCATCACCTTCCACCTCAGAAATCTGAGATAGGTTAACATCCACACTATCAAAGGAAATAAGATGAAGCATTATAGGAATTACATTCACCTGAATATCTTCGTTAGCATTAGCCACATGTTGAGAAGGATCAAGTATGAATTCATGGAAGAACCAGCTCATCATTTTTATAATGCCCCGACCCTTGGGGGCTACACATTGCTGCTCAAGTTTACATAATCATATCTACAAAGTCCCTCCTCATTATTGCATAATGATCCGACCCTTGGGGGCTACATCATATGATGTTTTATTTTGAAAGGAAAAGAACATTGAAGTCCCGAGTCACCGCAAGCAATCGACCTGGCCCTTGTGGCTACACTATTCAGATCAAAATTTCTAAAGTCCCAGGTTGCTGCACGCAAGACAACCGGACACTTGGGGCCTACAACACTCAATTGTTTCATAGATCATGAGGTTCAAAATGAAGACCCGTCCCTTGGGAGCTACACGAGCTGAAGCTTTATAAATATAAGATGATTACAAGTCCCAGGCTGCTGCAAGCAAGACAACCCTACACTTGGGGCTACATGGTCATAGATATTATTACAAACCACCAAGTCATCATGAACTGATAAACTTGGAGCTTGGGGGTTAGAGGTAATATGGATATATCACAAAATTGATGAGCACTTTCAAGATGTCAATTGTGAGGGAGACCGGCTCAACATATTTTTATCTAGCTGAAGCATTGAAAGACCGGCTCAACATCACATGGATTTCTTTATCGCCAATAATTTGATCAAGTCAATTGGAGTTCAGTTGTATGACCGGGCATTACCAACAATCATGACCCGACAATTTTGATGATCGCAACTTGACAAGTTCTAAACATCCTCAAGCCGGAAGTATTCAAAGCTAGCTTAGCAACAGAAGGATATTTTAAGTATAATATTTTCATCAAGCCAAAGCATTGGAGGCCGACTCAATGGCATATGTATTTTATTACAAAGGACATGTACCTGCAAGATGATTGAGAAGACGGCTCGAAGAAACCAGGATTTTTGAGGAGCTACTTCACTGAAATAAGACGACCAAGGAGCAAGCCGGTCCCTTGACATATTTATTATTCATATTTCAGGAGTTTACCATGACTAAATGCAAGCTAACCTGGGGGCTAATGTCGGGGATATACCCCGTGGTGTAACCCGGCTTGAAGTATGACCCGATCGAGCTTGGCGACTCACTGGTGACCCAGTAGGCGGGTCAGATGAATGACAAGACTGAATTCACAAGGCCCACCATGCACCCCGGCATAAGGCGGCTCATCGAGAGGCCATGAGGGCCGGCTCACAAGAGAAGGCCCAAGAAGAGGAAAAACTCCCCCAAGAAGGAAACAAGACTCAGATTAGGATTCAAAAGAGACTAGTGCTATTCGTACTCCTGGTAGGACTCTACATGTAAACTTACACCTTCCACCTATATAAGGAGGGGTAAGGCTCCCAAGACGGACAAGTTAGGTTGAGCCATGACAAGTTCAAATCATTAGAGATAGACATATTAGACACCCTCGAGACTAGAGGGTGCGAGTCTGCACCCTTGTAATCAAGATCATCATCTTCATCATTGAAACACATGCATGACGTAGGTTTTTACCTCCATCGTAGGGGCCAATCCTGGGTAAACTCGCGTCTCTCGATTCCGACCAACCCCTCTCAAGTCGCCACATAGCTGCGATGGCTCCACACCTAAGTCCTTGCACAAGGACACATGCCGTGACTAAACCACGACATACCTCCCAAACAACCCTCGGAAAATGTGGGCATATTACCACACTACAACACCCAAGCATAGCACGATTAGATGAAGGACGATTGAGAGTGGATTTGTCAATATCAAGAGTGACCCCCATCAAACCTCCAACATGAGCAACATTTTTGTCACATCGCTTGTTAGTAGGAATTTTTCTGGTTTTGACCCAAGGAAACCTCAAGCAAGCCCTCAGACCCCACATCAACAGACCAAGGAGTAATACTAACTACAACGCCGATGGATTTTAGAGTAATGTACTATACATATAAGGCTTTACCTACCTCACGCTGATTGGGAAATCTCATAACATACTGATTGGGGGAAATTAAATGTGTAGAACAACACCACCCCTGCCCAATGTAGATCTAAAATTCATCCTCTAATTGCTTAGCAATAATCTCTCCATCCAAAACAGTGATAATAGATTTAACAATTTTTCCATTGCTAGGATTGTTAGTAGAGTAATCATGAATGTAGTAGAAGCCCTGCCCCTTAGCTTGAAAGGCTCACATAGGAGGACTGCACCAATAACCCACAAGTGTACGGGGTTGTTTGTAGCCTTTTTTGGTAAATATGAGATTCGAACCCAATGAGGAGCTAAATGTAGAATTAATATTCTCTCAATTTCTCTCGACCACCGATACAATTCTATGCATGCTAATGCTAACTTTAACTAGAACAAGTATGAAACTACTTTGCGGAAGGAAACTAGAAGTACTTACTAGGTGTAATAAATAGTTCTGCAAGATAATAAAGAACGTAGAAATATAAGTTAGGTATTGTTTAGATAAAGATTAATAAGTAAGTTGTTTAGTAGAAAGTTTTTGTGTAACGCAAGAGAAAGATTGTCCATAGGCAATTGAATATAACATGATAGATACTTATCATATGCAAAGAGGGAGAGGCATACGCTAAAACACTTTCCGTACTTCACTACTCGAATTCAGTTATTTGCCGTCAGCCTCTTCTTTGCCGTGTGCTAGCTGATGGCAAAGACCCTATTTGCCGTCAATCACCAAAAAACGGACGACAAAGATACTCTTTGCCATCAGTCTTGTCTTTGTCGTCTGCTCGCACACGACAAAGAGCAGGAGGGCAGACGGCAAAGAGCACGGGGCGGCTGATACGTCCATTTTTCATCATGTTGATATTTATCACTTCTTGGGCTGTTATTTCACTTCACGGTACTATTCTTATGCCTTTTCTCTCTTATTTTGCAAGGTTTACATGAAGAGGGAGAATGCCGGCAACTGGAATTCTGGCCTGAAAGTGGAGCAAAGTTGAGATACCTATTCTGCGCAACTCCAAACGCCGTAAAAATCAACGAGGATTTTTTTCCGGATTTATCAAAAATATTGGGCCGAAGAAATGCCAGAGGGGCGCCATGGGTTGGCCACAAGCCTGCACGGCGCGGCCACCCCCCGAGGCCGCGCCATGAGGGCTTGTGGGCAGCCTGCTGGCCCACTGCCCCCCCCCCTCTTCTGCTATATGAAGGGTTTCGTCTCGAAAAAAAATCAGGGAGGAGCTTTTTCATGGATTCGCCGCCGCCACGAGGCGGAACTTGAGCAGAACCAATCTAGAGCTCAGGCAGGACGATCCTGTCGGGGAAACTTCCCTCTCGGAGGGGGAAATCGTCGCCATCGTCATCACCAACACTCCTTTCATCGGAGGGGACTCGTCACCATCAACATCTTCATCAGCACCATCTCATCTCCGAACCCTACTTCATCACTTGTAACCAATCTCCGTCTCGTGACTCCGATTGGTACTTGTAAGGTTGCTAGTAGTGTTGATTACTCTTTGTAGTTGATGCTAGTTGGATTACTTGGTGGAAGAGTTTATGTTCTGATCCTTGATGCTACTCATTACCTCTCTGGTCATGAATATGATTATGCTTTGTGAGTAGTTACTTTTGCTCCTGAGGACATGGGACAAGACTCTTTTCTGGCGCCATTGCCGGGGAGTGAAGCGCCTTTGGTAAGTGGAACTTGGTAAGGAAACATTCATATAGTGTGCCGAAATTTATTGTCACTTGTCACTATGGATACTAATCCTGTGAGGGGCTTGTTCGAGGTATCTTCACCTCGAACGGAAGCACAAAGAGTTGCTCCTCAACCTGCTGCACCTACTGAAAATATTTGCTTTGAATTTCCTTCGGGTATACTTGAGAAACTGCTGGCTAATCCTTTTACAGGAGATGGAACATCACATCCAGACTTGCATCTAATCTATGTAGATGAAGTTTGTGGTTTCTTTAAGCTTGCAGGTGTGCCCGAGGATTAGGTCAAGAAGAAGGTCTTTCCTTTATCTTTGAAGGATAAGGCGTTGACATGGTATAGGCTATGTGATGATACTGGATCATGGGACTACAATCGGTTGAAATTGGAATTTCATCAAAAGTTTTATCCTATGCATTTAGTACATCGTGATCGGAATTATATTTATAATTTTTGGCCTCATGACAGAGAAAGCATCGCTCAAGCTTGGGGAGGCTTAAATCAATGCTATATTCATGCCCCAATCATGAGCTCTCGAGAGAAATTATCATTCAGAACTTCTATGCTCGGCTTTCTCATGATGATCGCACCATGCTTGACACTTCTTGTACCGGTTCTTTTATGAAGAGAGACATTGACTTCAAATGGAATTTATTGGAGAGAATTAAACGCAACTCTGAAGATTGGGAGCTTGAAGAAGGTAAGGAGTGAGGTATGAATTTCACGTTTGATTGTGTTAAATCCTTTGTTGAGACAAATACTTTTTGTGACTTTAGCACCAAGTATTGACTTGACTCTGAGATAGTAGCTTCATTGTGTGAATCATTTGATGCTCATATTGATCTCCCCAAAGAGAAGTGCTTTAAATATCATCCTCCTTTAGAAGTCAATGTAGTTAAACCCACTCCAGTTGAAGAGAAAGTCATTGCCTATAATGATCCTATTGTTCCGAGTGCTTACATTGAGAAACCACCTTTCCCTGTTAGGATAAAGGATCATTCTAAATCTTCAAGTGTGATACGTAGAGGCTACATTCGAACACCTACACCCCCTGAGCAAATTAGAGTTGAACCTAGCATTGCTATTATCAAAGATCTTCTGTCCAACGATGTTGAGGGACATAATATTCACTTCTATGAAGATGCTGCTAGAATTGCTAAACCTCACGTCGAGACAAACATAGGCCTATTGTTGGCATGCCGGTGGTTTCTGTTAAGATAGGAGATCATTGTTATCATGGTTTATGTGACGTGGGTGCTAGTGTTAGTGCAATACCTCAATCCTTATACGATGAAATCAAAGATGAGATTGCACCTGTTGAGATAGAACCTATAGATGTCACTATTCAGCTTGCCAATAAAGATACTATCTGCCCTATGGGAATTGTTAGGGATGTTGAAGTCTTGTGTGGTAAAACGAAGTATCCTGCTGATTTCCTCGTTCTTGCTACCGCACAAGATAGCTTTTGTCCCATCATATTTGGCAGACCTTTTCTCAATACCGTCAATGCTCATATTGATTGTGAGAAGCAAACTGTCACTGTTGGCTTTGAAGGTGTGTCACACGAGTTCAATTTCTCTAAGTTTGGTAGACAACCTCATGAAAAGGAGTTGCCTAGTAAGGATGAAACTATTGCCTTAGCCTTTATTGCCGTGCCTCCTACTGATCCCTTGGAGCAATACTTGCTTGAGCATGAAAATGATATGCATATGGATGAAAGAGATGAGGTAGATAGAGTTGTCTTAGAACAATATCCTATCCTTAAGAATAATCTGCATGTTGAACTGCTTGGGGATCCACCCCCACCAAAGGGTGATCCTGTGTTCAAGCTTAAATAGTTACCTGATAGTCTTAAGTATGCCTATCCTGATGAAAAGGAGATATATCCTATTATTATTAGTGCTAGCCTCTGAGAGCATGAAGAAAAGAAGTTAGTAAAAACTCTGAGGAAGCACCGTGTTGCTATTGGATATACTCTTGATGATCTTAAGGGCATTAGTCCCACTCTATGCCAGCACAAGATTAAAACTGATCCTGATTTCAAACCAGTTGATGATAATCAAAGGAGATTAAATCCTAACATGAAAGAAGTAGTAAGAAAAGAAATACTAAAGCTCCTGGAAGCGGGTATTATCTATCCTGTTGCTCATTGCGATTGGGTGAGTCCGGTGCATTGTGTCCCTAAGAAGGAAGGCATTACCGTTGTCCCTAATGATAAGGATGAATTGATCCCACAGAGGATTATTACTGGCTATAGGATAGTGATCGATTTTAGGAAATTGAATAAAGCCACTAGGAAAGATCATTACCCTCTGCCTTTTATCGACCAAATTGTAGAAAGGTTGTCCAAACACACACACTTCTGCTTTCTAGACGAATATTCTGGTTTCTCCCAAATACCAGTTGCACAATCTGATCAGGGGAAAACCACTTTCACGTGCCCTTCCGGTACCTTTGCTTATAGACGTATGCCTTTTGGCTTATGTAATGCACCTGCCACCTTTCAAAGATGTATGATGGCTATATTCTCTAATTTTTGTGAAAAGATTGTTGAGGTTTTCATGGATGACTTCTCCGTTTATGGGTCTTCCTTTGATGATTGCCTCAGCAACCTTGATCGGGTCTTACAGAGATGTAAAGACAGCAATCTTGTCTTGAATTGGGAGAAGTGCCACTTTATGGTTAATGAAGGCATCGTCTTAGGACATAAAATTTCTGAAAGAGGTATTGAAGTTGATAAGGCTAAGGTTGATGCAATCGAGAAAATGCCATACCCCACAGATATCAAAGGTATAAGAAGTTTCCTTGGTCATGCTGGTTTCTATAGAAGGTTCATTAAAGACTTCTCTAAGATTTCTAGGCCTCTTACCAATCTCTTGCAAAAGGATATTCCTTTTGTCTTTGACGATGATTGTGAGGAAGCCTTCGAAATACTTAAGAGGGCCGTGATAACTGCACCTATTGTTCAACGACCTGATCGGAACTTACCTTTTGAGATCATGTGTGACGCTAGTGATTATGCTGTTGGTGCTGTTCTAGGGCAAATAGTTGATTAAGAAGTTGAATGTTATTCACTACGCTAGTAAAACTCTAGACAGTGCCTAGAGAAACTATGCTACTACGGAGAAGGAGTTTTTAGCAGTCGTGTTTACATGTGAAAAGTTCAGGTCTTACATAGTTGATTCCAAAGTCACTATTCACACTGATCATGCTGCTATTAAGTACCTCATGGAGAAGAAAGACGCTAAACCTAGACTTATCAGATGGGTTCTCTTGCTACAGGAATTTGATTTGCACGTTGTCAACAGAAAGGGTGCTGATAACCCAATAGCAGCTAACTTGTCTAGGTTGGAGAACGTTCTTGATGACCCACAACCTATTGATGATAGCTTTCCCGATGAGCAACTGAATGTCATCAATGCTTCAGGTAGTGCACCATGATATGCTGATTATGGAAACTATATCGTTTCCAAATATATACTACTTACCAGCAAAAGAATAAATTCTTCTTTGACTTAAGACACTACTTTTGGGATGATCCTCACCTTTATAAGGAAGGAGTAGATGGTGTTATTAGACGTTGTGTACCTGAACATGAACATGGACAGATCCTACAGAAGTGTCACTTCGAGGCCTACAGAGGACACCATGCGGGAGATAGAACTGCACACAAGGTATTGCAATCAGGTTTCTATTGGCCCACTCTCTTCAAGGATGCACGTAAGTTTGTCTTGTCTTGTGACGAATGTCAAAGAATAGGTACTATTAGCAAACGTTAGGAAATGCCTATGAACTATTCACTTGTCATAGAACCATCTGATGTCTCAGGCTTTCATTATATGGGACCTTTTCCAAAATCCAACGGGTATACTCATATCCTAGTTGCTGTTGATTACGTCACTAAGTGGGTAGAAGCTATCCCCACTAGTAGTGCTGATCACAACACCTCTATCAGGATGCTGAAAGAAGTTATCTTCCCTAGATTTGGAGTCCCTAGATATCTAATGACCGACGGTGGTTCACACTTCATTCGTGGTGCTTTCCGTAAAATGCTTGCTAAGTATGATGTCAACCATAGAATTGCATCTCCCTATCACCCTCAGTCCAGTGGTCAAGTAGAGCTATGTAATAGAGAGATTAAACTGATTCTGCAAAAGACTGTCAACAGGTCTAGAAAGAATTGGTCTAAGAAGCTCGATGATGCACTGTGGGCTTATAGAACTTCCTATAAGAATCCCATGGGCATGTCTCCGTACAAAATGGTGTACAGTAAAGCATGTCATTTACCTCTTGAGCTAGAGCATAAAACTTATTGGGCAATCAAAGAGCTCAACTTTGATTTCAAACTTGCCGCTGAGAATAGGTTATTTGATATTAGCTCGCTTGATGAGTGGAGAACTCACGCATATGAGAATGCCAAGCTGTTCAAAGAGAAGGTTAAGAGGTGGCATGATAAGAGGATACAAAAGCGTGAGTTCAATGTAGGTGATTATGTCTTTCTATATAACTCTCGTTTAAGATTCTTTGCAGGGAAGCTTCTCTCTAAATGGGAAGGTCCCTATGTTGTTGAGGAACTATATCATTCCGGTGCTATCAAGATCAACAACACGGAAGGTAATTGTCCGAGAGTGGTAAATGGACAGAGAATCAAGCATTATATCTTAGGTACTCCCATAAATGCTGAAAGCAATATTATCAATACCATAACTCCAGAAGAATACCTAAGGGACATTTATCAGCCTATTTCAGACTCTAAAAGCGAAGAGGTATGTGATTCGGTAAGAAAACAGAGTCCAAAACTTTTCCAGTAGGAAATATTCTCCATTTTGGAATATTTGAAAAAATGCAAAAATTGGAAGTAGTCCGGAAAGTGCGCGAGGAGGCGACAAGCCTGCACGGCACGGGCCCACCCCTGGTCGCGCCGTGAGGGCTTGTGGCCACCTCGTGCGCCTCCTGGACTCCATTTTCGTGGAGGGTACTCCTTCTAGTCGGAACAAAATCATTATATATACTCCTGTTTGGTCTGACCCCTGCATCACGCAGATTTCCTCTATTTTTCGTTTCGAGCCTGTTTTCTGCCACAGATTTAGAGCAAGATGTCGTCCCAAGAATCTTTGGGGGAGAACAATCTCCGTCAAATCTATGGAGAAATTCATGCTGATCTGAAAAGGATGGAGGTCATGGAGGCTAAGGAAAGGCTACCTAAAGAAACCAAGGGAAAAGCCAAGGAGAAGGATCAGGCATGAGACGAAGAGCAATCTGTGCTCAACAAGGAAGAAGTCGAAGAAGTGGATTTCCTCCAACCCTACCTCCACCTACTGTCTCCATCTTTGATCGAACTCTTGAGGTTTTGTGAAACAACTCGTGCTCGCAATACTTGTCTCACTCGTGAAGTTGTTTTGCTGGAAAAACATATCGCAGATCTCCAAGGTATAAATCAAAGATTAATGGCCCTCTTGGAGTCAAAGATTGCAACAATTTCACCACCATCACCACCAAAGGAAGACAACTCAACATTGGTTTGGGCAATCCCCTTGGCTTGTGCCAAGCTTGGGGGAGTTGCCCCGGTATCGTATCACCATCACATCTTTTGCCTTTACCTTTATTTTAGTTTTCTCTTTCTCTAGTAGATTTAAAAGTCTTAGTGTTTTAGTCTTGAGTTTTGCTTTGTGTCACCCCCGATGTATTCGAGCTCGTGAGCCATATAATAAAGAGTGTCTTAGTTGAAGGGCTTGCCTCTTGCCATGATCAATAGAGTGAGAATTGAACAAAAGCATGAAAGATCATGTAATGATCTTATGGGAAGTGATGGCTTCACATATAAAAAGAATGAGGATTGAAACTTGTTGAGGGTAGGCAAACGTAGACCTTGGTCATGGTTGCTATTAATAGGAAGTGATAAAGAAGTAGAGGTTCACATATAAATATATCATCTCTGACACCATCTATGATTGTGAACACTCACTAAACTATTGCATGCCTAGAAGTAGATGTTGGACAAGCAAGACAACATAATGAATTGTGTTTGCTTAGTTCCAAACAATGTTATATGATTAGAGATCCCTTAGCATGTGACGATTGCTTCCACCTCATATTAGCCAAAACTCCCGCACTAAGTAGAGATACTACTTGTGCATCCATAAACCTTAAAACCAGTTTTGCCATGAGTGTCCACCATACCTACCTATTGATTGAATAAGATCCTTCAAGTAAGTTGTCATCGGTGCAAGCAATAAAAAATTGCTCTCTAATATGTATGATCTATTAGTGTGTGGAAAATAAGCTATGTACGAACCTGTGATGAGGAAGACATAAAAGCGACAGACTGCATAATAAAGTTCTTTATCACAGGAGGCAATATAAAGTGACGTTCCTCCGCACTAAGAGGACACGCATCCAAACCTCAAAAGCGCATGACAACCTCTTCTTCCCTCTTCGAAGGGCCTATCTTGTACCTTTACTTTTTGCCCTTGAAAGAGTCGTGGTGATCTTCACCAATTCCTTATTTCGCCTTTATCTTGGCTAACGTCATATTCTTGGAAAGATCTATATTCATATGTCAACTTGGAGGTAAGTATTGATGAATTATTATTGTTGACATTACCCTTGAGGTAAGTACTTGGGAGGCAAAACTGTAAGCCCCTATCTTTCTGTGTGTCCAGCTGAAACTTTGATCTCATGAGTACCACGTGAGTTGTAGCAATTGTAGAGTCCGAAAGAATGACTTGCTTTACAAGCTCTTATTTGACTCTTTCTGACTCTTTCTGACCACGTGAGTTGTAGCAGTTGCGTATGTGGATTTTCTTTACAAGCTCTTATTTGACTCTTTCTGACGTTGTGATAAATTGCGATTGCTTCAATGACTAAAGGCTATCAGTTGTTACTTCTTAGTAAGGTTCTTGACCCATGCTTTACTTTGTGAAGGAATCATCACTTTAGCATGAGAGATTATATGTTGGTATTGCTTTTCTGATCTTGATCATGATGCATGCATGTTCGTATCTTGTTTTGTCGACACCTCTCTCCCTAAACATGTGGACATATTTATTGAGCTAGGCTTTTGCTTGAGGACAAGCGAGGTCTAAGCTTGGGGGAGTTTATACGTCCATTTTGCATCATGTTTTCATGTTGATATTTATCGCTTCTTGGGCTGTTATTTCACTTCATGGTACTATTCTTATGCCTTTTCTCTCTTATTTTGCAAGGTTTACATGAAGAGGGAGAATGCCGACAACTGGAATTCTGGCCTGAAACTGAAATTGAAACTGGAGCAAAGTTGAGATACCTATTCTGCGCAACTCCAAACGCCGTAAAAATCAACGAGGATTTTTTTCCGGTTTTATCAAAAGTACTGAGCCGAAGAAATGCCAGAGCGGCGCCAGGGGTTGGCCACAAGCCTGCACGGCGCGGCCACCCCCCAGGTCGCGCCATGAGGGCTTGTGGGCAGCATGCTGGCCCACTGGCCCCCCTCTTCTGCTATATGAGGGGTTTCGTGTGGAAAAAAATCAGGGAGGAGCTTTTTCGTGGATTCGCCGCCGCCACGAGGAAGAACTTGAGCAGAACCAATCTAGAGCTCCGGCAGGACGATCCTGTCGGGGAAACTTCCCTCCCGGAGGGGGAAATCGTTGCCATCGTCATCACCGACACTCCTCTCATCGGAGGGGACTCGTCACCATCAACATCTTCATCAGCACCATCTCATCTCCAAATCCTAGTTCATCACTTGTAACCAATCTCCATCTCGCGACTCCGATTGGTACTTGTAAGGTTGCTAGTAGTGTTGATTACTCTTTGTAGTTGATGGTAGTTGGATTACTTGGTGGAACAGTTTATGTTCAGATCCTTGATGCTACTCATTACCACTCTGGTCATGAATACGATTATGCTTTGTAAGTAGTTATGTTTGTTCCTGAGGAAATGGGATAAGTCATGCTAATAGTAGTCATGTGAATTTGGTATTCGTTCGGTAATAAGATATGTTGTATGTTGTTTTTCCTCTAGTGGTGTTATGTGAACATCGACTACATAAAACTTCACCATTATTTGGGCCTAGAGGAAGGCACTGGGAAGTAGTAAGTAGATGATGGGTTGCTAGAGTGACAGAAGCTTAAACCCTAGTTTATGCGTCGCTTCGTAAGGGGCTGATTTGGATCCACTAGTTTAATGCTATGGTTAGACTTTGTCTTAATTCTTCTTTCGTAGTTGCGGATGCTTGCGAGTGGGGTTAATCATAAGTGGGATGCTTGTCCAAGTAAGGGCAGTACCCAAGCGTTGGTCCACCCACATATCAAACTATCAAAGTAACGAACGCGAATCATATGAACATGATGAAACTAGCATGACAGAAATTCTTGTGTGTCCTCGGGAGCGTTTTTCCTCCTATAAGATTTTGTCCAGGCTTGTCCCTTGCTACAAAAGGGATTGGGACACTTTGTTGCACCGTTGCTATTTTTGTTACTTGTTTCTTTCTACGAATCATCTCACCACACAATCACTTGTTACCGACAATTTCAGTGCTTGCAGATATTTCCTTGTTGAAAACCACTTGTCAGATCCTTCTGCTCCTCGTTGGGTTCGACACTCTTACTAATCGAAATGACTATGATTGATCCCCTATACTTGTGTTTCATCAGCAGCACACCACACACCCGCTCCAACCCCTAGAATGGCAGCTGTCTTTGTCGTCTGCCTTACACCTTTTTGTCGTCGGGGGGCGGACGACAAAGAGAGGGGGCCCCTAACGACCGTCTCCCCCACCCACGCCCCCCTCTCTCCGACAGATCTAGCGATCACCCTTGCCCCCGCTATCTGTCCCCCTCACCCCCTCTCTCTGCGAGCGCCGCCTCCCTCACCGCCCCCTTTGCCCGCGCCCTCGCCCTCGCCCTCCTCGCCGTCCTCCCTCCGCCCGCACCCTCTCCCTTGCCCTCCTCGCCGTCCTCCCTCCGCTCACGCCCTTGCCCTCCTTGCCGTCCTCCCTCCGCCTATGCCCTCGCCCTCCTTGCCGTTGTCCCTCCGCCTACGCCCTCGCCCTCGGCCTCCCTCACCGTCCACCCTCAGCCCGCGCCCGCGCCCTCACTCTCCTCGCCGTCCTCTCTCTCCACCTCCCTCGCCCTCGCCCTTGCCCTCCCATCACCGCCCAGACCCCCTCCTCGCCTCCTCAACTGCGACAATGGTGACCATCTCTTCCTTGGTTCAGGTCAGTCCTCTCTCTCTCTTTCTCAGATTTGCTACAATCTTTAATAGTAGGATCTCTATGATAGGGTTTTGACTTGTAAATGACTATCAAATTACATAGTTAGTTTGTTAGGTAGAAAAAGTAGATAGAAAAGAAAAAAATAGATAGAAAAAAAACTTAGAAGAAAATAAGAGAATAATAAAGTAGAAGAAAAACGAAGAAGAAGAAGAAGAAGAAGAAGAAAGAGGAGAGGAGGAGAAAGAGAAAAGAAAGAAGAAGAAGAAGAGGAGGAGGAGGAGGAGAAAAAAGAATAATAATAATAATAATAATAGGAAGATGATCAAGAAGAAGAAGAAGAAGAAGAAGAGGAGAGAGGAGAAGAAGAAAGAAGAGGACCCCGACCGCCGGCCCATGACCCCCGACGCCCTACGCCACCAACCCCCGACCCTCGACCCCCGACCCCCGACTCCCTACACCACTGACCCCCGACCCCCGACCCCCGACACTCGACGCCAGACGCCACTGACACCCGACTTTCGACCCTCGACCCCCGACCCTCGACGCCACTAACCCCCGACGCCTAACACCAGATGCCATTGACCCTCGACTCCCGAGGCCACTGACCCTCGACCCCCGACGCCCGATGCCACTGACCCTCGACTCCTGACGCCACTGACCCTCGACTCCTGACCCCCGACCCACGACGCCACTGACCCTCGACCCCCGACCCCCGACCCCACTGACCCTCAACCCCCGACCCCCGACACATCTTCGGCCTCTTGTTGACCAAGAATACCCCAACCCCCGACGCCAGTGACCCTCGACCCCCGACGACACTGACCTCCGACCATCGACGCAACTAACCCCCGACCCCCGACGCCATCGACACCCGACACCACCAACCCTCGACGCCACTAAGCCCCGACCCCCAACACCTCTTCTACCTACTGTTGAACGAGAAGGTGCTTTTAGGCCTTCTACAGGTCGGCGGGGTCATAGTTTTGTAAATTATGAGTTAGGTCACATATTTTCTGATTATGTTAAAAACATCATATTTTGTTGATCGTGTGAATTTCAATGTGCAGTTTTTCGACGACCTCCACATGCATTGGACGAGCTCCGCCCCTGCGTTTGTTGGTGAGCACAAATGACTTCTCCTCCTACCCCCTTAATTTGCTCTGTTCCTGTCTTCGTGCCGATGAAACTTGCTACCTATAGGTTTCTTCAATCATGAGTATGCGTGACCAGTATGCGTCTCCCGTTCGAAAGGGCGACATCTATAAATATGCATGTCTTTGCATATTTATAACCGTCATCCTTTCGAATTGTCCAACATTCTCGATGGACAGCCCGAGTATGTGTAGATTGGGTTCGTTTTCCCGTATGCTGTGCTCCGGATCCGATGCGGAATTTCGTCAGTGCCTCCCTGTTGTTCTCCGGGTACACATCCTCTCTGCTTATTGCTGAGACATGTATCAGGAGAACAACGGGGAGGTGCTGCCGGAATTCTGCGTCGCATCTGGAGCAGAGCATGGGAAAACGAACCCAATCTAGACATACTCGGGTGGGATTAGGACCTATCTTTACCTATTAGCGTGTAGGATGCATGGACGTAATAAAACTAACAAACTTGATTAGTGGATGAATATAGATGATGAATTATATATTTATTTCTTGTGCGCCCATAGGTAGCTAGGAAACATGAGTGATCATGCTTGGATGTACACTGGTCACCCTAGTCAGAAAGACATGACCAATGAATGGTTAACAAAAACCAGGGGGTTTGTGAGAGCCACATTTGCAAATGGCCAGCAAAAAACATGGTGCCCCTGTCCCAACTGCGACAACTGGAAAAAGCAGACAGAGTTTGAAATGGGGAAACACCTGCATAAGTGGGGTTTTACGCCGAATTATACGGTGTGGACTTTTTATGGTTAGTTTGACCAACGTGCCAGAGCTGAGGTGATTCATCGTCGCACCGACTAGCATGGTACCGGGATCGAAGACATGGTGCAAGACTTTGATGATGCTCGAGATTCGGATGATGAGATGGAGGAATCTGCGAAGGCCTTCTACGAAATGTTAAATTCTTCAAAACGTCCTCTCCATGAGCAGACTGAGCTTTGTCAGCTGGATTCCATCGCGCAAGTAATGGCTCTAAAGGCTCAATTCAACCTAGGTAGAGAATGCTACGACGCGATGATGGCGATATTTGGACGCTTTCTACCCAGAGGCCATGTACTGCCTGGAAACATGTACCAGTCATTGAAAATCCTCCGTGTACTTAAGATGCCCTATGAGAAGATACATGCCTGTGAGAATGGATGTGCCTTATTTAGGCTTGAGTATGCGGCCTTGAACTATTGCCCCATTTGCAATTCTTCCACGTATATTGTGGTAGACAATGGTATGGGTGAGAAGAATCAGACCAAAATCCCCATTAGTGTTCTTCGCTATCTACCAATCGTACCAAGACTTCAATGTCTTTTCATGGTTGAAGAGATGGCCAGACAGATGACATGGTACAAATTGGGCAAAAGAACCGAACTAGATGCGGATGGGAACAAGATGCTTGTACACACTTGAGATGGATTTGCGTGGAGGCACTTCGATGCATTACATAAGGATAAACCGGAAGATCCAAGGCATCCTAGAGTTGCCATCAGCACGGATGGGTTCATTGTGTATGGTATGACGGTTACACAATACAGTTGTTGGCCTGTATTTGTCATTCCACTCAATTTCCCACCCTGGGAGATTACGAAAAGAAAGAACATTTTCCCGACGTTGATAATTCCAGCGCCCAACTATCCGGGAAAGAATATGAATGTGTACATGCAGCCGCTTAAGGATGAGTTGCACTAAGCCTGGGATAATGGGATCAAGACCTACGACGCCGCTACCAAAACAAATTTCAAAATGCATGTGAGGTACATGTACTCGACGCATGATTATCCGGCGTTTGCGCTATTCACTGGCTGGTGTGTGCATGGAAGGTTCCTGTGCACCACATGCAAGGCAGCTCTTCAGTTCCGTTGGCTGTAGGCTGGTCGCAAGTTTTCTTGCTTCGACATGCATAGACAATTACTGGATCCTGACCATAAGTTCAAGAAAGACAAGAAGAATTTCGTCAAAGGTAGAGTTGTCAATAACACTGCACCAGCTCCGTTGATAGGCCAATGGACCCTTGATCAGTTAAACACTCTCGAGCATGATCCTTTGCGTCCAGGATACTTCAATGGGTATAATACGGAACACGCCTGGACTCACAAGTCATGCTTATGGGATATGCCTTACTTCAAAGACCTCCTTTGCCCACACAACATCGACGTGATGCACACTGAAAAGAATATTGCAGAGGCCATTTTTGGTACATTGTTCGGCATAGAGGGGAAGTTAAAAGATAATCCTAAGGCTAGAATCGACCTGGAGGCTCTATGTGATAGACCGTTACAAAACTTGCAACAATGGAAAGGAAAGCAAAGCATAGCGAAGCCAAAGGCATGGTTCAATCTTGAAAGGCCAGCTATGAGGGAAATGCTATTGTGGGTGAAAATGTGGTTGATCTTCCCCGATGCGTATGCTGCGAATCTAAAGAGGGGAGCGATTCTTGATAAATTGAAAATATTTGGTCTCAAGAGTCAATGAAGGGGATTACGAACCTCACATTAACCCAGACACATATGAAGGAGAATTCTTCCAAGAAACACGTATGTCCAAGAAACATTTCAAGAACCGCTCTACTTCACCCCAGAACATTGAAGTAGACAGCGACAGTGAATCCGTCTTAACCCGTGAGCCCGAACAAGAAGAGCCGGAAGAAGAAGAGGTTGCTGCTGCGGATGACCTATCACTTCTTGAACGATTACATAATGGTGGACTTCCACAAGTTCTTCCTGATAGTGATCATGATGATGCATTTATTGATGATAGTGATCATCATGATGCATTTATTGACCCCGAAGCATATATAGACGAGCACGATTGTTATTAGTTCATGTCAGGTATTCAACTATTACTATATATAAATTTTAAGTTCATGTTAGGTATTCAATTTTTATTAGTCATGTTCATATTTATGATGATGATACGCTTAAATTATATACATTTTATTACTCATGTTGGTATTTATGTTGTACTAGTTTCATTTACACTTTGTCATGACAGGTGTTGAAAGATGGTGGGAAAGGGTCGAAAGCACTCCGCGGCTCCTTCTTCGTCAGCGGGTGGTGGGATGGGTACTTCCATTCCTGCCTCGCCTCTTCGGAGAGCGTTGCTCTCTACTCTGCATGCAGTGGCCGCATCTTCGACTCTCGCGGCCCCGTGAGAGGAGGTCGACCCCCCGTGAAGCCGAGAGTTACTAAAGGTATTACTCATGTTGGTATTTATGTTGTACTCATGTTGGTATTTATGTTGTAGGCATGTTGGTATTTATATACATTTTATTACTCATGTTGGTATTTATGTTGTACTAAAGGTACACGTGGCTGCCACGCCTTCCTCCCCGCCACCCCAAGCTGATTCACTTGAGCACATGACTTCTAGGGTGGATTCGTCTGAGGTGGAGGCTACACGGTCTGCAGTTCACGAGCCTCAGGTCGACGAGCCTTCGACCCACGAGACTCGTGTCCCAGAGGCTTCGTTCCAGGCAACTCCGGAGCAAAGCAGGGATGAGGGTACGTCCCCGGAGACCTAGTGGGATACCTGGGCTGAGTCAAGTGGCCATGCTGATAGCGACGAGGAGCTGGGTGAGGGTCTACCGTCTACCATCGTGGTAGTTTGGGGCTCCCGCTCGTGCCGGCGACCCGCGAGCAGAGGTGGTCGATTAAGCCAAATGGGGACAAGTAAGTTAATTTACTCTTATTTAACCTTTGGCCCTCACGTTTTCTAAAATATCTAATGTTTTGGCTTTAATTTGTCATACTGCAGGGGTTGGATTGTTGCCAAGGGTGTCCGCAAGCCCAACAACGTCCTCGGTGTGCTTTGCCGTCAAAACTTCCCGGGGTTTGTTATGTTGCCCGATCGGGAGCGAGAGATAGGAATGACCTGGGAGCACTACTTGGGTGCCCCGACCCCGCTGGAGGTGGAGATTGACGGTGTTTTGTGCCACACGTGGGCCAACATGGTGATCCGACAGTTCTGGGTATTTTCTCCTTTACACAATTATAAATCAACCATAGCTAGTTATTGTATTAATCGGTGTTGTCTCGTTTGCAGACCTACTACACGTGTGAGGAGGGATACGAGGAGGACGCGACAAAGGTTATCGAAACCGAATGCCGCCGCCTACTTCAAAACTTTCAGCACGAGGCTCGGGTGCAGCCTGTTCGAGACTACTATGCCTTGCGGCGTATTAGGAAGGACAAGGCGAAGTGTCGCAATTCTAAGATGGAGAAGGAGCATTACATGAAGGTAATTACATATTATTAAGGCTTTGTAGTTAGTTTCCTTGATTTGGTTCTTACGCGCTTAAATTTCTCTTTATTAACTTAGGTGCCCCCGAGATGGTGTGTGGATAAGATGGATTGTTGGGAGGCCTTAGTGGATCAGTGGTGCTCCGAAACGTGGGAGGCCAGCCACAACAATGCCAAGGAGAGGCGTGGCAAAATGGTTGGTGTGCCACACCATCAAGGGAGCGTCAACTTAATCCAATTTGGCGAGAAATGGGTATGTGGTTCGCTTCATGCCTCATGCAATTCATTCTTAATGCTATCTTGAGCCCTTTGCTAATACAATTTTCCTCTCTCTCTCTTTTAGGCGCGTCACAATAAGACGGAGGTGCCACAGATGTACGAATTGTATGCGATGGCCCATACAGCCTCGTACAAGAAGGTCAAAGCATTCTATGAGTCTGACCTCGAGTATCAAGAAAACTTCACCAACATCTCCTCCCACCACAAGCTCGTGAAGTACAAAGATCATGGAAGGCGAGGAAAGGGGAGGACTTTAACCCGAGCGAGCGGCCTGTTGATCTAGAGCTGGTGATGTTAGCTCGCAACGGGAGACCCCATGGCTCGATCACCATTGGAGATGGCCTTATACGTTGTCCTAGCACTCTCCGGAAGATAAAGGCACGCCAAACGAGCACCTGTCCTGAGATAACACCTCGTCCACGGCCAGTCGAGCTCGCCATTGAGGTTAGTTTAATGGACTCAACTATCTTTCCGCATTATGTTGTGCGTTGGAACCAATCTGATTACAATGCTAACAATGAGTTGTGTTGCAGGCTGCTATTCTTAAAGAGAGAGAGGCAATGCAGGCGGTTTTGGCGGAGAAGGATAAGGAGATGAAGGAGCTGGAGGAGAGGACGACTGCATTGGTGGAGGCGGAGAGGGCACGTAATGATGCGTCTAACAAGGCCATATACGAGCTCTTCGTGGTAAGTTTCTTCTTCATATTATTTCAAATCTTGCATTTTATTGTCCCTTTCATTAATAACTAAAAAGTTTGACTTGTCGAAACCAAATGTACAGTCTATGTGCGAGAAGACCGGCCAAGTCCCGCGGGCGATGCCAGTAATTAACATGGCGGGGACGGTGAGTTTCATTTCAATGCAGTGATCTTAAGAGTGTCATCATGCTAACGACACACTGCAAACGATGTCTGGTGCAAAATATCTCCCAAAACGCATCGCACGACCTTCTAAAGTGGAGCCTTCTCGAGGGCAGTCTTCTCCAGGCGAAACAAGCCAGAGCCACCGTGCTTCACCGCCGTGATGACGATAATGGTTTGTTATCCTCTTTCTTATTCTCTCCTCCTTCTTTTCCTTCTTCTTCTCCTTCTTCTTTTCTTCTTCTTCTCCTCTTCCTTCTCCTTCTCCTCCTCCTCCTCCTAGTCCTTCTTCTTCTTTTTCTTCTCCTTCTTCTTCTCTCCTTGCTTCTTCTCTTTCTTCTTCTACGTAGCTTATTTTCCCCAACATAGACATACTTAGCTAATTGTCCACCAAAATGACATAATTAGTTTAGTTAGGTAAAAACATCATGAGAACCTTGGTTAGCTCATTAAAATGACTAATTTAGCTCCAAAATGACATAATAAGCTCATAATGGCCTATTTAATAAAAAATGACCTATACTTACCTAATTATCCTCCAAAATGACATAATTAGCTCCAAAAAGGCATAATTAGATAATTTAGCTCGAAGAAGAGGACAAGAGGACAAGAAAGAGGAAAAATGAAAATAAGGAAGAAGAAGAAGAGAAGAAGAAGGAGAATGAGAAGAAGGAGAAGGAGCTAGCCCTCCTTCTTCTTCTCTCCTCCTTCTTTTCCTTCTTCTTTTCTTCTTCTTCTCCTCTTCCTTCTCCTTCTCCTTCTGCTCCTCCTCCTCCTCTTTCTTCTTTTTCTTTTCCTTCTTCTTCTCTTCTTGCTTCTTCTCTTTCTTCTTCTACGTAGCTTATTTTCCCCAACATGGACATACTTAGCATGACATAATTAGCTTAGTTAGGTAAAACAGCCTAAGAACCTTGGTTAGCTCATTAAGATGAGTAATTTAGCTCCAAAATGACATAATAAGCTCATAATGGCCTATTTAATAAAAATGACCTATACTTACCTAATTATCCTCCAAAATGACATAATTAGCTCCAAAGAGGCAGAATTAGCTAATTTAGCTCGAAGAAGAGGACTTGAGGAGAAGAAAGAGGAAAACTGAAAAGAAGGAAGAAGAAGAAGAGAAGGAGAAGGAGAAGGACAAGGAGATAGCCCTCCTTCTTCTTCTCTCCTCCTTCTTTTCCTTCTTCTTTTCTTATTCTTCTCCTCTTCCTTCTCCTTCTCCTTCTCCTCCTGCTCCTCCTCCTTCTTCTTTTTCTTTTCCTTCTTCTCTTCTTGCTTCTTCTCTTTCTTCTTCTACGTACATTATTTTCCCCAACATAGACATACTTAGCTAATTGTCCTCCAAAATGACATAATTAGCTTAGTTAGGTAAAAACATCATAAGAACCTTGGTTAACTCATTAAAATGACTAATTTAGCTCCAAAATGACATAATAAGCTCATAATGGCATATTTAATAAAAACTGCCCTATACTTACCTAATTATCCTCCAAAATGACATAATTAGCTCCAAAAAGGCATAATTAGCTAATTTAGGTCGAAGTAGAGGACAAGAAAGAGGAAAAATGAAATGAAGGAAGAATAAGAAGAAAAAGAAGAAGAGAAGAAGGAGAAGGAGAAGAAGGAGAAGGAGCTAGCCCTCCTTCTTCTTCTCTCCTCCTTCTTTTCCTTCTTCTTTTCTTCTTCTTTTCTTATTCTTCTCCTCTTCCTTATCCTTCTCCTTCTCCTTCTCCTCCTCCTCCTTCTTCTTTTACTTCTCCTTCTTCTTCTCTTCTTGCTTCTTCTCTTTCTCTTCTTCTACGTAGCTTAGACTCATCCAACAAAGACTAAATTGGCTAATTATCCTACAAAATGACATACTTAGCTTAGTTAGGTGAAAACATCATAAGAACCTTGGTTAGCTCATTAAAATGACTAATTTATGTCCAAAATGAAATAATAAGCTCAAAATGGCATAAGAACCTTGGTTAGCTCATGAATATTATATACTTAGCTTGGCTTCCACCTAAATGACATAATTAGCCAATTTAGCTCCAAAATGCCTTAACAACCATAGTTGGCTCCAAAATGACATATTTTACCCAAGTTAGATCTAGAATGGCCTATACTTAGCTTGGCTTCCACCTAAATGACATAATTAGCTTAGTTAGCTCCAAAATGGTGTATTTAATAAAAAATGACCTATACTTAGCTAATTATCCTCCAAAATGACATAATTAGCTCCAAAAAGGCATAATTAGCTAATTTAGCTGGAAGAAGAGGACAAGAGGAGAAGAAAGAGGAAAAATGAAAAGAAGGAAGAATAAGAAGAAGAGAAGAAGAAGGGGAAGGAGAAGGAGGAAGAATAAGGAGAAGGAGGAAAAGGAGGATAGAAGCTCCTTCTCCTTCTTCTCCTCCTTATTCTCCTTCTTATTGTCCTTCTTCTTTCCTTCTTCTTCTCCTCTTCCTTCTCATTATCCTCCTCCTTCTCCTCCTCGTCATCCTTCTTCTTATTTTTCTTCTCCTTCTTCTTGCTTCTTCTCCTCCAAATTCTGAGATTCCTGTAGTGCTTGGGTCATATGCTCTTATGATTGGACCTCTGGCAGCCATCCAAAACTACTAGAAATCATTAAGGTAAACCAAACCATAGCATTAAACATCAATTCCTCTTTACTCCCATACACAAACAACTCCCTTACTCAGGTGTAAGATTCTATCACTCTAGCCACCCGCTATAAGCGAATCATGTACATACTGCAAACATACAATCACCGAGAGAGGGGGAATCCCCCTCCTTCTTCTTCCTTGTCCTCCTCCCTAGGTGGGAGGAGGGTTTCCCCTCTGTTCCATGGCTGCCATGGCTCCCGGAGGGTAGGAGCCCCTCCGAGATTGGATCTCCCTCTTTGTTTCCCTCATGTTTCTTCTACTGCTTTCTACCGCTTCACCGTTTCTTAAATATCCGGAGATTCGTAACTCCGATGGGGCTGAAATTTTGAGGGGATTTTATCCTAAAAATATCTTTACTGCTGCGATAGGAGGGCCTGAACCGACATAAGGGCTCACATCAAACCATCAGGCCGCGATCCCCCCAGTTGTCTTGTGGGCCCCTCGGGCATCTTCTTGCGTTGATTCTTCTTCCCAAAATTCACATATATTCTAAAAGAAAAATCTCCGTAAATTTTATCGCATTTGAACTTTGTTTTATATGGAATTTCTGCAAAATAAAAAACACACAAAAAACAGGAACTGGCACTAGGCACTGGATAAGTAAGGTAGTCCCAAAAAATAATATAAAATGTTGCCAAAAGTATATGGAAGTTCTAGATTATTGGCATGAATGAATAAAAAATAATAGATATGACGGAGACGTATCATGCACTTCCAAGGAAGAAAATTGGTGCAAATAACTCACACATGCCCCTTCGTCTTGCATCTATTACATGCGGCTTGAGGACATATAGCACTAAAGTGACTAGAGAGGCAAAAGATTTGACAAACCTCCAAAGTAGAAGCCACGGGATGAGGCTTGTTAGGAATCTCCTGTTTCTTGGCCGAAAGAGGAGATTTGTCACCAACACATAGGTTCTTGCCGGAGCCCTTTGCATCCCAGCGATCTTGGCACCCCAGGGAAGTACGGTCCATGGTCGCGGTCTCCTCGCATTTGTCGAATCCGATATCACCACAGCCAGACGTGGCATTGGAGGATGACACACCCGTCGTGATCTTGTGCTTCCATACATTGGAGGATGACACACCAACGCCACGACCCTGCCTCCCTGGTCTGAAACCCTCGCCCCTCATCTTTGGTGGATTTGGCGATGCATCACCAACAACTTGAGAAAAGGACCTGGAATCCCGTGAGATCTTGCCCTCCCTCCAATTAAAGGAGGGAGGAACCTCCCAGAAGTGGTGAATTCACTCATCTAGATCCGGAAATGGAGGAGGGGAATATATCGAGAATGGCTTTTTAACTTTAGGGTTGGAAACCCTAGCAGCGGGGGAACTTGGGCGGTCCGATGGGCTTCACTCCACGTGCGCATCATCTGCGCAATGGCCGTGGTTTTCTTCCGATCGAACGAAAACACCATGGGTGCGGTTCACTCCCGGTTCGTCCCGATTCCCATATGTGTGGTTTGCTGGTCGATGCCTCAGAACCCTAGGGCTAGCAGTAGGTGGTGGGATCTGATGATACGCCCCATGCAACGCACGCGAACAATGTAGTCATGGTGAGTCGGCCATGTCCGAGGTAGTTGCATGCGCCTCCAGTCACCGATGACTAAGATCGTCGGGACTCATCGGCATCCGGTCCCAAACCCAAGAAAAATGACAAGATAAGGGGATGATGTACCCGAGGTCAACCACTTAAGCCGCCCGAAGGGAATGGGCATCGACGGTGTGTTCACGATTGATATGTCTCCAACGTATCTATAATTTTTTGTTTGTTCCATGCTATATTAGTATCATTCTAGAAAACTTTTTGGGCATTTATTTACCAATTCATATTTATTTTTATCACTAACCTATTAACCCAGTGCCTAGTGCGAGTTGCTCTTTTCTGCATGTGTAAGGGCATATTTCTATCTGAGTAGTTTTGGTGATTGATGACAATACATTTGCAGACTAATCATGCGCAATAAGCTCTTGAGGTACTTCCTCTGTTTGCACAAAGACGATGCATGCCCCTCAGTGTATTAATATGAAGACAGTTTTCCCTCTTACATTTCATTGTCGGTGGACTTGAGTAGTAGGAGAAGCCGTACTATTAAGAGGGGATCCGCTTCGGAAAAATCTTTGTGGAATCATCACGTACACTTTCCTCTCACCCGCTTTTCCGCTTCAATGGAGCTTTCTTCTGTGCCAAAATTTCGGCCCAGAAAGTCCCAAGCAGTAGTACCACTCCCTGGAGTGGTACTACCTCTTATCATCGGTAGTACCGCTCCAGGGCGGTAGTGGTCCTGCTGGTACCGCTGGCGAGTACAACTGCCCTTTCTTGGTAGGACTTTGCGGTAGTGTTGGGTGGTAGTATCGCCCGTAGGGTGGTACTACTGCTTGTTACTACTGCTCCTGGCGATACTATCGGCCTTGCCTCCTCTCAGTTCGACCTCTGTGTGCCTGAGCGATAGTACCGCTCACTCCTGAGCCGTACTACCTCTTATCATCAGTAGTTCCGCTCCGAGGAGCGGTAGTACCGCTCTGTCTTGGGCAGAGGTGTTGTGTGATAACCCACAAGTGTAGGGGATCGCAGCAGTTTTCGAGGGTAGAGTATTCAACTCAAATTTACTGATTCAACTCAAGGGGAAGAGAAAGAATATTCTCAAGTATTAGAAGCTGAGTTTGTCAGATTCAACCACACCTGGAAGATTAGTGTCTGCAAGCACAATATCAGTAGCAAAGTAGTATGATAGCAATGGTGCCAAAAAAGATCTGTTGACGGTAGACGATTCCTAACTGTTGTATCAACGGTGCTAGTAGGTTGCACGTGGATGGGGAAGTATTCTTTCCCGGCAACGGTGTCGGAAAAGGTCTTGCAACAAGTAACAACAAAGTAGCAAGGAACACCAGTAGCAGCAGCAGCAGAGTAACAGCAGTAGCAACAGTAGTAGCAAAGTGGCCCAATCCCTTTTGTAGCAAGGGACAAGCCTGGACAAAATAACGTAGCAAGGACAAGTAGTAAAAGACTCGTAGGCAGTCCATCGGTGATGGATGAGTATTACGGATGTGATTCATCATGTAACAACTATAACACGGAGAGATAAGTAACTAGCTCCCGTTCGTCAATCTAATGTAGGCATGTATTCTGTATGTAGTCATATGTGCTTAGGGAAAACAACTTGCATGACATCTATTGTCCATCCCTCCCGTGGCAGCGGGGTCCTAATGGAAACTACGAGATATTAAGGTCTCCTTTTAATAAAGTACCGGACCAACGCATTAACACTTGGTGAATACATGAACTCCTCATACTATGGTCATCTCTGGGAGTGGTTCCGGCTATTGCCACTACGGGGTTGCCGGGTCATAACACATAGTAGGTGACTACAACTTGCAAGACAGGATCTAAAACACACATATATTGGCGACAACATAATAGGTTCAGATCTGAAATCATGGCACTCGGGCCCTATGACAAGCATTAAGCATGGAAAGTAGTAGCAACATCAATCTAGAACATAGTGGATACTAGGGATCAATCCCCGTCAAAACTAACTCGATTACATGATAGATCTCATCCAACTCATCACCGTCCAGCAAGCCTACGATGAGATTACTCACGAACGGTGAAGAGCATCATGGAATTGTCGATGGAGGAAGGTTGATGATGACGATGGCAATGATTTCCCCTCTCCGGAGCCCAAAACGGACTCCAGATCTGCCCTCTAGATGAAGAACAGGAGGTGACGGCATCTCCGTATGGTAAAACGCGATGAATCCTTCTCTCTATTTTTTCCGGGCGAGACGGAAGATATAGAGCTGAGTTTGGGGACGGTGGTGGCACGTGGGCCCCACAAGCCCTCACGGCGTGGCCTAGGGGGGTGGTCGCGGCCTGTGGGCTTGTGGCCCACTGGCACGCCCCCTCTGGTGGATCTTTGCGCAGGTATTTTTCTTTTATTCTAGAAAAATTCTCCGTAAATTTTCAGGATATTCCGAGAACTTTTATTTCTGCACAAAAACAACACCATGGCAATTCTGCTGAAAACAGCATCAGTCTGGGTTAGTTCCATTCAAATCATGCAAATTAGAGTCCAAAACAAGGGCAAAAGAGTTCGGAAAAGTAGATACGACGGAGACGTATCAACTCCCCCAAGCTTAAAGCCTTGCTTGTCCTCAAGCAATTCAGTTGACAAACTGAAAGAGACAAAAGAAAAACTTTGACGAACTCTGTTTGATCTTGTTTGCAACTATGTATAACTCATAACCAGAATTTCAGCAAGATCACAAGCAAACTACATAAGCAAATGACATCTAGGTATCACGGTAAACTGAAATCAATGGCATAATCAACTAGAGAGCAAATAATAATAAGTCTCAAACGTCAACACTTCAATCAAAACAACATGAAGCATTACGAATAGATGGTATCTTGCTAGCTCTTTCTGAGACCGCAAAACATAAATGCAGAGCACCTTCAGAGACCAAGGGCTGACTAAACATTGTAATTCAAGGCAATGAAGATCCAGTCATAGTCATACTCAACACAGTAAAAATCAAAGCACAAAAATGACAGAGGTGCTCTCTAATTGGTGCTTTTGTAAGAGGAGGATGACTCAACAGGAACGTAAACAGACAGGCCCTTCGTAGAGGGAAGCATTGATTTGCAAAGGTGCCAGAGCTCAAGCTTTGAAAACAGAGATAATAATTTTGGGTGACATGCTTTCATTGTCAACGCAATGACTAAGAGTTCTCAACATCTTCCACGCTACACATGCTATAGGCGGTTCCCAAACAGAAAAGTAAAGTTTTGACTCCCCCACCACCAATCAATCACACTCCACGGCTAGCCGAATCCTCGGGTACCGTCCATACCAACAACAATCCTGGGGGAGTTTTGTTTGCAATTATCTTTTTGATTTGAGCATGGAACTGGGAATTCCAATTACCGGCCCCTTTCTCGTGAATGATAGTGAATAAACACATATCGAGGATAACACGCCTAGCATGGAAGATACCAATAGCCTCTGTCACCACATGAGCGGTTCGAGCATGCAAAACAGATTATTTCTTGAAGGTTTAGAGAGTGGCACATGCAAATTTACTTGGAACGATAGGTAGATACCGCACATAGGTAGGTATGGTGGACTCATATGGAACAACTTTGGGTTTATGGAGGTGGATGCACAAGCAGTATTCCCGCTTAGTACAAGTGAAGGCTAGCAAAAGATTGGGAAGCGACCAACTAGAGAGCGACAACAGTCATCAAAATGCATTGAGATTAACTAACATTGAGTGTAGGCATGAGTAGGACATAAATCACCATGACCATGGATATCATAGAGGCTATGTTGATTTTGTTTCAACTACATGCATGAACATGCGCCAAGTCAAGCCACTTGAATCATTCAAAGGAGGATACCATCCTATCATACTACATCATAGTCATCTCAACATTCATGTGGGCAACCAAGACAGACCATTATAAGCTCCTAGCTAAGTAAGCATGGCATAAGGAACTATGATCTCTAAGCTATCATTGCGAACATGTTTCTCTCACAACAGAGCTGAATCAGGCATGATGAGCTAGTCGTATATACAAAAACAAAATAGATCGAGTTCATACCAGCTTTTCCAGGCTCAGTCACTTCATCATATATCGTCATTATTGCCTTTCACTTGCACGACCGAACGATCTCAACAATAATAAGAGTGCTCGTGCACTCGACTACGTTAGAATCTGCAGGCAAACACAAAGGAGAAGACAAAGTAATATGGCTCTTTGAAAGCTAAACAGGTATGCATGCAAGAGCCACTAAACATTGTAACCAATATCTTCTACCTTGACCCAAAGAAAAAGAAAAAGAAGAAAAGAAAACTCCCAACAAGCAAAAGAAGAAAAGAAAATATTTTTGGGTTTTCTCAAACTAGACAGACACACGAAAAGAAAACAAGAAAAATAAACTAGCATGGATGATACAGTGGCAAAGTGTGAACACCGGCTAACAAAGTGAAAGCATAAGCAAGAACGTAAAGTTGGTGAGAACACGTACTCCCCCAAGCTTAGGCTTTTGGCCTAAGTTGGTCTACTCCCAAGGAGGGAAATAACCAGCTCCGGGATACTCCGTAGTGGACTGAGAATGCCACTCCTGTGTGAGCTCCTCTGGCTCCCACTGATAAACTGGCGTCTGGTACTCGACTGGTGGCTCGGGCATGGGCACATGTGGTTGGGCTAAGCCCCAATATGCGTAGATGTCCGAGGGCATGATAATGTATCTGCCTGCATGAAGATTGAACAAAGAAGGAGCAGGCAAAGTAATAGTCTCACGAGTACCCTGACTAAATACCAGGTTATAAATCATCCTTCTATTTGTATCTCTATCAAGAAAGTCATGGCGAACCATGCTATCGTAATCTAGATATCTCTCGGGAAGAAGAATCTCTTCTTCCTCCTCTAGTCTAATAGGTATCTCAAAGTGTCTAGCAAGACGAGTAGCATAGATACCTCCATAGACAACACCTTTAGAACGGTTCAAGTTCAACCGTTGAGCTACGATAGCGCCCAAGCTATAAGTTTTATCGTTATAAAGGGCTTCGCGCAAGACCGCAAGGTCTGGGGAACTAAGTGACCCAGCTTCCCCACGGCCAATCAAACAGTTTCCCACAAATAATGAGAAGTACCGAAGCACGGGAAAATGAATGCTAGCAGCTCTAGCACAAGACACCCCTCTCTCCTCTCCTAGAGCAATAGTACCGATGAAAGCTTCCAAGTCCCATGGACGAGGTTCATGAATATCCCCAACATAAGGTAATTTGCAAACATTGCAAAAATCCTGGAGTGACATGCGCTAGGGGATATCATAAAGTTTGAACTCAACCGTAGGAGGATTCTTCCTCGGATAGAAGTTAAAGCTTTGTACGAAGATATTAGTGAGGAGGAGGTATTGCAGACACTTATCTTCAACGAAGGCGGTAAGGCCGGCGTTCTCTACCAAGTGATAAAAGTCCTCATAAATTCCAGCGACGCGTAAGAACACGTCGCTTGGCCATTCGCACGCTCGAACTTCTGTGACTCGAGGGACCAAATACTTGGGCTTCTTCTCACTCCCATCATCCTTGGGGTCACGGCTTGAAGAGCCTCTTAAGAACCTCCTCATCTTTTCCCTTTTCTATCTCTGAAAATTTCTGAAATTTTTAGTCATTCTAAGGAAAAGTGAACAAGGCTCAACTAAACTAGTAGCAACTACTCCCATAAGTGCCTAGAGGCCATATTACACATCAAAACTACTTGGGACCAGCTAAAATCGGCATGCAAAGCTCAAGAACATGGTCACCAAGGCAACAAAAATACGCGAAGTATAAGGCACTAGAGCAAAAACTAATTGGACCAATGGAGGAGTCACTTACCAAGGAGTAATTTCCCCAAAACAGTTCAGAGAATGGTGATTTGAGCAAGGAGATCGAAAATCCCAGCAAGAGGAGCAAGAACACGGGTTTGAGCTGCGAAACAATTTTTTCTGGAGGTAGGAGAACCAGATGAGAGCAAGAATGAGTGGAGGAGGTGCCTGTTGGCCCTAGAAGCCTGGGTTGCACGGCCAGGGGGGTGCCCGCGCCATCAGGGCTTGTGGCCCACTGGTACAGCCCCCAGACAAGCTCTTTGTCTCAGAATTTTTCAAAACTTCCAGAAAAAATCATACCAGATTTTAAGGACGTTCAGAGAACTTTTATTTTCGGGGTACTTTTCTACCGGACGCTAAAATAGAAAACAGGGAAAAATAAACTAAATCTATCATTTTTCTTCTAAGCAACCGAAGGTGAAAGCTTGGAACAGAGGTTTGTGACTCCTCAATTCATCCATCTCATGGTCATCGAAATAAAATCCGTCAATGAGGTTGATCAAATCTCCTCGACAAAACTTTTTGAATCGCAAAAGCGAACGGAGAATTTTCGAACAGTCACTAGGTCACCTCAATGGGGATGTGTATTTCCCCAACAAGCAAATCATACTTCATCTTGACACGACGAATAGGGCATTCAAAGCTCCCAATAAGAATCGATGAAGTTTTTTCGATAGCATTGATGCAATGTACTCGATATTGTTTCTTCGGAAAGTGCACCGTATGCTCATTACCGTTGACATGGAAAGTGACATTGCCTTTGTTGCAATCTATAACAGCCCGTGCAGTGTTTAAAAAGGGTCTTCCAAGGATGACACCCATGGCATCGTCCTCGGGAATATCCAAGATAACAAAGTCTGTTAAGATAGTGACGTTAGCAACCACAACAGGCACATCCTCGCAAATGCCGATAGGGAAAGCAGTTGATTTGTCGGCCATTTGCAGAGAGATTTCAGTGGGTGTCAACTTATCCAGTTCAAGTCTACGATAAAGAGAGAGAGGCATAACACTAACACTAGCTCCAAGGTCGCATAAAGCAGTTCTCACGTAGTTGCCTTTAATGGAGCAAGGTATAGTGGGCACACCGGGATCACCTAGTTTCTTAGGAGTTCCACCCTCGAAGGTATAATTAGCAAGCATGGTGGAAATCTCAACCTCAGGTATCCTCCTCTTATTAGTCACAATATCATTCATGTGCTTAGCATACGGAGACATTTTGAGCATATCTGTCAAACGCATTTGCAGAAAGACAGGTCTGATCATTTCAACAAATCGCTCAAAATCCTCGTCATCCTTTTTCTTGGATGGTTTGGGAGGAAAGGGCATAGGTTTCTGAACCCATGGTTCCCTTTCTTTACCATGCTTCCAGCGGTGAAATCATTCTTATCATATCTCTTAGTCTTACGCTGTGGGTTATCAAGATCAACAGGTTCAATCTCCACATCCTTATCATTGCTAGGTTGAGCATCATCATGAACATCACTATTGATATTATCGTTAGGCTCATGTTCATCACCAGATTGTGTTTCAGCATCAAAGACAGAGGCATCATTTGGACACTCAGGGGTAGCAGCAACAGGGTTGCTAGCGTGCAGGTTCCTATCATCTTTCTTCTTCTTTCTAGGATGACTAGATGCATCAGTGCTAACTCCTTGAGAATCTTGTTCAATTCTCTTTGGATGACCCTCAGGATACAAAGGTTCCTGGGTCATTCTACCGCCTCTAGTGATGACTCTAACGGGATTTTCATTCAACTCATTGAGAAAGTCATTCTGAGATTTAAGTACTTGTTCTAACTGAGTAGTAACCATAGAGGCATGTTTACTCAGAAGCTTAAGATCATTGACATTTCTATCCACACAAGCACTTAAATGACTAAGCATACGAGCATTCCTTTCCAATTGTCTGCTAACATAATCATTGAAACTTTGTTGTTTGGCAAGAAGTTATCAAATTCATCCATGCATAAGCTAGCAGGTTTATCAAAAGGAATATCACTCTCATCAAACCTACGTAGAGAATTTACTTCTACTACCTGTATCGGGTTATCGAGACCATGGATCTCTTCGATAGGTGGTAGATTTTTCACATATTAACATTTGATGCCTTTCTCTCATATAGATTTCTTGGCTTCTTGCATATCTTCAGGACTGAGGAATAGAATACCTCTTTTCTTTGGAGTTGGCTTAGGAGGTGGTTCGGGAATAGTCCAAGCATTCTCATTGCACAAGATGTTATTCAATAGGATCTCAGCTTGTTCTACAGTTCGTTCCCTAAAAACACAACCGGCACAACTATCTAGGTGGTCTTTGGAAGAATCGGCAAGTCCATTATAGAAGATATCAAGTATTTCATTCTTCTCAAGAGGGTGATCAGGCAAAGCATTCAGTAGCTGGATGAGCCTCCCCCAAGCTTGTGGGAGACTCTCTTCTTCAGCTTGAGCAAAGTTGTATATTTCCTGCAAGGCAGCTTGCTTCTTATGGGTAGGTAAATATTTTTCAGAGAAGTAGTAGACCATATCCTGGGGGCTACGCACAAAACCAGGAGCAAGAGAAGCGAACCAAGTCTTAGCATCATCCTTTAGCGAGAAAGGAAACAACTTGAGGACATAGTAGTGGCATATCTTTTCCTCACTAGTGAATAGGGTGGCTATATCGTGCAGTTTGGTAAGATGGGCTACAACCGTTTCAGACTCATAACCGTGAAAAGGATCAGATTCGACCAGAGTGATTAACTTAGGGTCGACAGAGAATTCATAATCCTTATCGGTCAGAAAGATAGGGGAAGTAGAAAACTTCGGGTCGTATTTCATCCTAGCATTTAGAGATTTTTCCTTCCACTTGCGCAGTAGTTTCTCAACATCATAGATATCCTTACACGCAAGAAATCCCCAGCTATCTCTCCCTCCATAACATAGCGCGTATCACGCATAACACACAATTCAGGCATAGTAGCAGGTTCTACTTCAATAGTATCAGCAGTTCCAGAAGTATCATCACATCTAGCAGCAACTCTAGCAATTTGTGCATCAAGGGCACCTATTGGCAAAGTAGTATCAAGCATAGCATCATCAGGCATAGTATCAAGCATAGCATCATCAGGCATAATATCAAGCATAGCATCATCAGGCATAGTATCAAGCATAGCATCATCAGGCATAGTATCAAGCATAGCATCATCATAAGCATCATGGGCAGCAGAAGTAGCATCATCAAGCACAGGCGACATATCAAGATTTCTAGCAGGAGGCGAAGTCGCAAACTTACTCATAAATGAAGGTGAATCAAGTGCAGAGCTAGATGGCAGTTCCTTACCTCTCCTCGTAGTGGAAGGCAAGATTTTAGTTCTTGGATCTTTCGGATTCCTCATAATGATCAGCAGACGTAAATCCCAAGTGACTCGGAGAATATAGTTGTGCTTCCCCGTCAACGGCGCCAGAAAAAGGTCTTGATAACCCACAAGTGTAGGGGATCGCAACACTTTTCGAGGGTAGAGTATTCAACCCAAATTTATTGATTCGACTCAAGGGGAAGCGAAAGAATATTCTCAAGTATTAGCAGCTGAGTTTTTCAGATTCAACCACACCTGAAATATTAGTGTCTGCAAGCAAAGTATCAGTAGCAAACTAGTATGATAGCAACGGTGCCAGAAAAAGATCTGTTGACGGCAGACTACTCCTAACTGTTGTATCAATGGCGCTAGTAGGTTGCACGTGGACGGGGAACTATTCTTTCCCAGCAACGGTGTCGGAAAAGGTCTTGCAACAAGTAAGAGCGAAGTAGCAAGGAACAGCAGTAGCAGCAGCAACAGAGTAACAGCAGTAGCAACAGTAGTAGCAAAGTAGTCTGCACAAAAACAACACCATGGCAGTTCTGCTGAAAACAGCGTCAGTCCGGGTTGGTTCCATTCAAATCATGCAAATTAGAGTCCAAAACAAGGGAAAAAGAGTTCGGAAAAGTAGATACGATGGGGACGTATCATTGTGTAACGGGTAGATTCTTCCCCCCAGTTTATAAAGGGGTTCTTCTTCACTGAGAACTTCACTTTTTTGTCCCCAAGTTCCATTGTTGGTCCAAGCTCCATATTCACCCGATCTCTCTCCCTAGCCAACAAAACTTCTTGATATTCTAGATTTTGGTTGAGAGGGCCTTGATCTACACTTCCACCAAGAGAAATATGATTCCCCCCACTAATCCCTTGCGGGTATTGTTACTCTTGGGTGTTTGAGCAACCTATATGGTTGCGGTCACCTTGAAGCCATATTACATTGTGGTGAAGCTTCGTGGTCTTGTTGGGAGACTCCAATTAAATTGTGGAGATTGCCCCAACCTTGTTTGCACAGGTACAGTCACCGCCTTCAAAGGAACCACTTAGTGGAACCACGACACCTCGCATTGTGTGAGGGCTTGATGATAATACTTTGGCCTTAGTGGCATCTTGGGGAGTATCGTGCCTCCACACTGCTCCAACAGAGACGTACTTTCCCTCAAAGGGAAGGAACTTCGGAAACACATCCTCGTCTTCATCGGTTCCGGTTGTGGTTATTTCTTACCTTTTCTTGTATTTACTTCTTGCTTACTATTATTGTTAGCATCATATAGGTTGTTCACGTAGTTGCATATCTAGACAACCTATTTGTTGCTTAACTTAATTTGTTTAAAGAAAATTCCAAAATTAGTTAGTTGCCTATTCACCCCATCCTTTAGTAAATCATATCGATCCTTTCAATTGGTATGAGAGCCTCGTCTCTTTATTATGGGTTTCACCACCCAAAGAGTATGGTTGATGGCGAGGTTAGACCGGTGGAGCTGCCCGAGGCAGCTATTGCAAACTCGACCTCCCAGGAGGTCCTAAATGAGGCCATGTCAACATTTAGATCCCCATTGGCCATCGAGGTCAGGAACATGCTTAAAGATTACCTTGATAATTTAAAATTGCCTACCAACCCATTGCATGTGTTTAATCCCACAACTTCGGATATGGGGACCAATTCTTAAAAGGAAAATGCAAGTAGTGAAAGAGATAAATTGCCTCACGGAACGAGTGGGGCAAATACCTTTGCCTCGGTTCCTCCTCCCATGGTCTATGGAGGACCGGTTCACCCATAGCATATTATTGACCTTGGTCCTCCACTTAAGCTTGTTAAGAATGATTTTGCTAACTGGGTTTTTCGTATAAAGGCTCATTTGAATCATAGCTCAACACAAATTTGGAGAATCATCGACCAAGGCTACTACCCACATGATCCAAGAAACCTCACTCCAAGAGAAGAGGTTGACAATCAGCTCAACCATTCCACCTTGTTCATCCTTCAAGCAGTTGTTCCTATTGAAGATCTTGCTCATTTGTGTCCCTTCGCTCGTGCCAAAGATTGGTGGGAGCATATCATTTCCATGTACAAGGGAAGCTATAGTATTCAATGGTCAAACTATGAAGTGATACTCGATGAGGCCGATCAATTTGGTATGACTCAGGATGAAGATCCTCGTGAGCTCTACCGAAGATTGACAACTTTTGTAGTTTCTCTTCAAGATCATGGAGGCAAGGATGTGGATGACAATTGGATCAAGCGTGAGTTTCTCAAAGCTATCATGCCCTTCAAAAAATCCATGTCCCCTATCATCCGTCAAAGGCCATACTTTCACTTCATGTCCTCAAGTGATGTGTTGGACGAGTTCATTGCCATGAACATATTGAAAAAACCTGCCAACAATGCTCTAGCTCGTTTTCAACAGTCAAGAAAAGAATCTCCCAACCTTGTTTTGAAGGCCAAGGCTGTATTGGTGGATGATGAAGAAGAAGAAGAGGAATTGTGCCCCGAAGACACCAAGTATGCTTACCACGAACATATGGCTCTTGCATCAAGACAGTTTTGGGGAAACAAGAGAAACTCAAAGCCCAATTTCTCCAAGAACAACTCAAATGGGCCCAAAGGCAAGCAAAATGTGAGGACTTGCTACAATTGAGGCAATGTGAGCCACTTTTTGGCTGATTGTCCTTATGAGAAGACGGAAGACAATGGTGAAAAACTTATTCGCAAAGACATGGCCAAGCCCTTCCCCAATAAGAACAACTTCTTTAGTAACAAGCCCCAAAAGCTATTGGTGTCTCAAGAGGAGTACCTCTTCGATGAGGAAGAGGATGATGATACAAGTGGTGAAGTGGTGGGGATGGCCACCGTGACCATTGCATCCTATTATCCAAGCAAGGTGTCCCTCTTCAACGCCCCAACGAGAACCACATTGCCAAGTGCCTTATGGCCAAGGCATCCAACAAGGTAACATCCAACATTAAAACTCCCAACCTGAATGCTATGATTTCCACTACCCCAATAGTGGTGATGAAAAGGTAGAGGTAGAGGATGAGGAAAACTCCTTTTATAAATTCATGAGAAAGATCAAGGGAAATCCAAGAAGATTTTTGTTGCTCTCTTGGAACAACTAGGAGAGGCTAATGACCTCATTGAATCTCATGAATAAACTATATCTACACTACAAGGTTATAGTTGTGACTATGCCGATGAGATAGCAGATCTTTCCATTGGTCTTGAAGAAGAGCAAGGACTTTGTTTGACTCTTGAGGAGTCACACAACGATGACCTTGCTAAGTTAAAGAAAGATCTTGATCACGCTCTTGTTCTTACTCGTGTGCTCCAACCCGAAAAGGTTGCACTTGGGCTTGACCATGTTAGACTCAAGGAAGATCTTGCCACACTGGACAAGGCTCGCAAGGCCTTGAAGAGTGTTCATGCCTCTTTGAAAGAGTCTCATGCTCAACTCCAAGTAAAACCCGCAAAGGAAATAGCCACGTGCTCTCCTTTTGTTTTAATTGATAATGTTCATGCTACTAACCCTTGTTGTGAGAATGCACATCTTATGGAAGAGAATGCCAAATTAAAAGAGCAGCTGGAGAAAGGCCTTGTGACATGCCTCCAAGGTGAAAAGAATCTTAATGACCTTTCGAGAAATCAAAAGGAAATGGTTGCAAAGGAAGGAGTTGGGCTTGCACCCAAGTCCGAGGAAAATAAGAAGAGGAAGAACAAGCAATCTCCCCAGCTTATGGAAACCTTTGTTAAAACCAGGGAGGGTACTCATGTGAAGAATAAGGACCAAGCTAAGGGTGGTAATGCCAAGGAGGGCAAAATCCTCCTTCCCAACACAACGAGCGAATTTAACCCCTCTTATGTTTTATGTTGTGCCAGTAATGGGAATTTTTTTGCTAATTTTGTTGGTTCTCCTGATGAGCATATTGAATGGTCTATTTGGGTTCCTAAGACCCTTGTTACTAACTTGAAAGGACACATTAAAGAATGGGTACCTAAATCCAAGCATTGATCTTATGTAGGAGTTTGCTTTCGGTGGGGTGTCATGGTTGCTTGATAGTGGAGCAACAAATCATATGACCAGAAGAAAGGACTTGGTGGTGGATGTTCATCCCGACCCATCCGTTGCCACCCAAGTCTCTTTTGGGGATGATGCAATTTCAAAGGTACTGGGTCTCGGTAAGGTGGTAATTTCTCTCGAAATTACCATTGAAAAGGTCATGCTTGTTGAGACCCTCACATACAATTTACTTTCCGTTCATCAACTTGCACTTATGGGTTTTAGTACCTTCTTTGACATTGACTCTGTGGCCCTTTTGTGGAGCAAGACTCTTAAAGTAGCTTTTGTTGGGCATGTCGAGAACGGTCTCTATGTGGTTAACTTTTTGGAGCGACCTACTAGGACCGCGACTTGCCTAATGGCTAAAGTTGATGTGGGATGGCTTTGGCATCGCCGGCTAGCCCATGTCAATATGAGATCTTTAGAAAGTCTCCTCAAAGAGGATCATGTTCTTGTACTGATAAATATGAGTTTCGCCAGGGATCATGCTTGCAGTGCATGTATTGAAGTAAAGATTCATGAGACAACTCACCACCCTATGACTACCATGTATTCAAAGAGGACCTTGGACCTCCTCCACATGGATCTATTAGGTCCCCCATCTTATGATAGACTTGGGGGAAGAAAGTATTGCTTGGTGATAGTGGATGATTACTCAAGATATACTTTGGTATATTTCTTAAAGAGAAAGAGTGAGACTCAACAAACCGTCATCAACTTTGCCAATTGTCGATGCGCTAAAGAATGGGCCTTTAGCGCCCATGACTTGTGCACGAAAAGTAGTAGCCATGCCCGCGGCAAGGCCTGGCAGGGACGGCGGGAAGCAGATACAAAGCCATCATCGGAAATTTGAGGAAGCCCATCATTGGAATATACAAGCCAAGTTCTATAATGAAAATTTCCCACTAGTATATGAAAGTAACAACATAGGAGACTCTCTATCATGAAGATCATGGTGCTACTTTGAAGCACAAGTGTGGTAAAGGATAGTAGCATTGTCCCTTCTCTCTTTTCTCTCTTTTTTATTATTTTCCCCTTTTTTGGTGGGCTTCTTTGGCCTCTTTTTTTTATTTGGGCTTCATTGGCCTCTTTTATTACTTCCTCACATGGGACAATGCTCTAATAATGATGATCATCACACTTTTATTTACTTACAACTCGATATTTAGAACAAAATATGACTCTATATGAATGCCTCCGGCGGTGTACAGTGATGTGCAATGATCTAGCGTAGCAATGACATCAAAAAACGTACAAGCCATAAAAACATCATGCTAGCTATCTTACGATCATGCAAAGCAATATGACAATGATGGTGCCTGTCGTAATAAACGGAACGATGGAAGTTGCATGGCAATATATCTCGGAATGGCTATGGAAATGCCATAATAGGTAGGTATGGTGGCTGTTTTGAGGAAGCGTATATGGTGGGTGTAATGCACCTGCGAAAGTTGCGCGGTACTAGAGAGGCTAGCAATGGTGGAAGGGTGAGAGTGCGTATAATCCATGGACTCAACATTAGTCGTAAAGAACTCACATACTTATTGAAAAAACTATTAGTCATCGAAACAAGGTACTACACGCATGCTCCTAGGGGAAGGGTTGGTAGGAGTTAACCATCACGCGATCCCGACTTCCACACAAAGGATGACAATCAAAAAATAAATCATGCTTCGACTTCGTCACATAGCGGTTCACCATACGTGCATGCTACGGGAATCACAAACCTTAACACAAGTATTTCTATGAATACGAAATTACTCACTAGCATGACTCTAATATCACATCTTCATGTCACAAAAATATTGCAAGGAATCAAACATATCAGATTATGTGATCTACAAGTTTTATGTAGGATTTTATGACTAACCATGTGAATGACCAACTCCTGTTAACTATCTAAATAGGTATAAGTGAAGCGTGAGAGTTTAAATTTTCTAGAAAAGGTATGCCCCGCTCTAACAAATATAAGTGAAGCAAAAGAGCATTCTACAAATGGCGGTTTTCTATGTGTAGGGAAACAAGCAATCCAAACTTCAAATGATATAAGTGAAGCACATGAAGCATTCTATAAAGCCATACTCAAAAGATATAAGTTAAGTGCAAAGAGCATTCTATAAATCAACCAAGGACAATCTTGTACCAGCATGGTGCATAAAAGAAAGAGGAAAAATAAACACAAAAGACGCTCCAAGCATTTGCACATATCATGTGATGAATAAAAATATAGCTCTGAGTAAAATTACCGATAGATTGTAGACGAAAGAGGGGATGCCTTCCGGGGCATCCCCAAGCTTAGACACTTGAGTCTTCCTTGAATACTACCTTGGGGTGCCTTGGGCATCCCCAAGCTTAGGCTCTTGCGTCTCCTTATTCCTTCACCCATCGTGGTCTCACCCAAAACTTGAAAACTTCAATCACACAAAACTCAACAAAACCTTCGTGAGATCCGTTAGTATAATAAAGTAAATCACCACTTTAAGTACTGTTGTGAACTCATTAAAAATTCATATTAGCATTATATCTACTCTAATCCAACTTCACCATGGTTCATACCCCCCGATACTACCCATAGATTCATGAAAATAAGAGAACAATGCATAGAAAACAGAACCTGTAAAAAAACAGAACAGTCTGTAGTGATCTGAACTTATACCATACTTCTGATACTCCAAAAATTCTGGAACATTAGTACAATTAGCGCAATTTTCATATCAATCAGCAGCAAAAATAATCAACTCAAAAGCTCTTTCTAGATAGGAATTAAAAATAATTTCGTGAGCACAAAGTTTCTGTCTTTTTCAGCATGATCAAACAACTATCACCCAAACTAATCATAAAGGCTTTACATGGCACATTATTTTTATAATACAATGGAATTGTACAAGGGGATAATTATTTTTGCGAGAAACTTCCATGAAAAATTCTACATTATTTCCATGAGCATGAACACAAGTGTTCAAGGTCGACCCCAACTTCCGCAATGCATCACCTTTCAATCGCTTCTCTTTTTGAAAAAGGTTTAAGTTCCCCTCTGTATTTTTTTGTTTTTAAACTATATAAAAGCACTCAACAGAAATAAATGACTCTCTAAAACTTCTGGGTTGTCTCCCAGGCAGCGCTTTCTTTAAAGCCATTAAGCTAGGCATAAAGTGCTCAAGTATTGGATCACCCGGATCCCAAGGTATTTTAAAGCCAATTTTAATTAACAATGATTTTTAGTTTAGTAGTGAGCACAAGGTAACATATATCATGCAATGACGAAGTCTAACTCTCTTCCTATGCATTGGCATGTCATAAAAGAAAAATTCATGCACATCAAGTAAAGGCCAATACATAGCATAAGCAGTTTCTTGCAATTTTATCGTATTGGAAACATAGAGAGGTGGAGATGTAGTTCCTCTCTCGTAATAATTGCAAGTAGGAGCAGCAAGCACATGCATATTATATTCATCAAAATCATCATGTGTAATAGTAGAAGGCAACCCATCTATGTAATCCCTAATAAGAGCAAACTTCTCCGATATAGTGTAGTTGGGAGAGTTCAAAAAGATAATAGGACTATCATAAGTGGGTGCGATAGCAACAATTTCATGTTTAACATAAGGAACTATAGCAAGTTCATCTTCATAAGCATCATTCATATTGGCATCATGGCCACAAGCATAGCAAGCATCAAGTTCATCAAAAAGGGATATTGCAAATGAATCCAAGGGATCATAGCAATCAACATAGCATTCATCCTTCGGTAAGAACGTAGGGGGATTAAACAATGTATGAGTTGAAGAGTTACTCTCATTAGAAGGTGGGAACGGGTAGCTAGTCCACTCTTCCTCCTTTTGTTCTTCGCTCTCCTCGTCATCTTTTTCATCTAATGAGCTCACCGTTTTAGCATTTGCTTCTTCCATAGTTTCCTGCAAAATATTAGTCTCTTCTTGGGCAGCGTAGAATTTCTCCATAAATCGATCAATATGGGCATTATACTCATAATTAGTATAACAATAACAAAGCATAACCAAATTTTCAGATCGGTAAGCAGCAGCATCATTATCATCACACCTTTTACACAGAGCTTCAATTTCATAAGCACCCATAAAAGAAACAAACTCTTCCATTTGTTCCACATCATAGTGATCATATATACCATTAGCATAAGAAGCCAAGGTTTCATTAGCATTAAATTTACAAGAAAAGGGAAGGTGTTTAGCCTTCATCCTAGGGCAACAAGTAATATCATATATCGAGCATATCTCCCAAGCATACCATTTCAACATATGAATTTGATCCCATAATAGTTTCCCTTTTTGAGTCCAGCGATAATCCCTAAAGTATTCACGTTGATCCAATGTGTATCCCATTATATAATTTAATGGGGTTTTCTTAGGATTATTAAAGAAGTGCATAATATTTTCCACATAACGAGCATCGAGGGTTTTAGGAGGTTACCCATCTCCATGAGTAGCAAGTACGCCTAATTTTTTTGGTATTTCTTGTTCCATATCCATAACTAAAGATAGGGAACAACTTAGAACAACAAATAAATCTACTTAGTGATAAAGCAAACAAGTACACACAAGAATATTCACCCCAAGCTATTGCTCCTCGGCAACGGCGCCAGAAAAAGGTCTTGATAACCCACAAGTATAGGGGATCAATTGTAGCCTTTCTCGATAAGTAAGAGTGTCGAACCCAAAGAGGAGCTAAAGGTAGGACAAATATTCCCTCAAGTTCTATCGACCACCGATACAACTCTACGCACACTTTACGTTCGCTATACCTAGAACAAGTATGAAACTAGAAGTACTTTGTAGGTGTGATAGGATAGGTTTGCAAGAAAAGAAAGAACACGTAAATAAAAACTAGGGGCTGGTTAGATAACAAAACAATTACGTTAGTTTAACGAGTGTGGACAAGTGGTGGTACGAGTTGCGAAATTGTCACTAAGCAATTGACTACGTTACTAGACCGATAGCAAGTTTTATGTGGGAGAGGCCACTGCTAGCATGTCATCCCTTACTTGGAATTCTATGCACTTATGATTGGAACTATTAGCAAGCATCCGCAACTACTAACGTTCATTAAGGTAAAACCCAACCATAGCAATAAGATATATTGCTCCCCCTTCAATCCCGTATGCATCAATTTCTATGCTAGGCTGAAGCTTCTGTCACCCTTGCCCTCCAATACATAGTCCTATCAACATACTACTAACCATATGGTGTGATCCACGCGCACGCTCATATGACGGGCACCAAAGGACAGCAACATACCCACAAGCAAATTAAACCAATCATATCAATTCATCAATCACCGATAGGACAACGAAAATCTACTCAAACATCATAGGATGGCAACACATCATTGGATAATAATATGAAGCATAAGGCACCATGTTTAAGTAGAGGGTACAGTGGGTTGCGGGAGAGTGGACCGCTGAATATAGATGGGGGAAGGCGATGGAGGTTTTGGTGAAGATGACGGAGGTGTTGGTGTAGATCGCCGTCACACGATGATGTCCCGGGCGGTGTTCCGGTGCCGCCGGGAGAGAGGGGGAGAGATACCCCCTTCTTCTTCTTCTTCCTTGACCTCCTCCCTAGATGGGAGAAGGGTTTCCCCTCTGGTCCATAGTCTCCATGGCAGCGGAGGGGCGGGAGCCCCTCCAAGATTGGATCTCTCTCTCTCTCTCTGTGTGTCCTCCTGTTTCTGCGCTCCCAAAGTCTGACCTTTCACCGTTTCTTAAATTCCCGGAGATCCGTAACTCTGATTGGGCTGAAATTTTGACACAATTTTCTTCCAGATATTATATTTATTGCAGCAAAAGAAGGGCCCCAACCGCCTTAGGGATTGGTCACAAGCCTGCCAGCCGCGCCCTAGGGGGGCCGCGCCTCCTCGGCTTGTGACCTCCTCGGGCATCGTTTCGCGTAGATTCTTCTTCCGAAAAATCATAAATATTCCAAAAAAAAATCCCTGTAGGTTTTTTATTGCGTTTGGACTTCTTTTGGTATGGATAATCTGCGACACAAAAAACATGCAACAAACAGGAACTGGCACTGGGCACTGGATCATTATGTTAGTCCCAAAAATAGTATAAAAAGTTGCCAAAAGTATATGAAAGTTGAAGAATATTGGGATGAAACAATCAAAAATTATAGATACGATGGAGAAGTATCAGCAGCCCATGAAGCGCGGCTGCCGTGGTCTCCCGGCAACCATCCTTTGCGCAAGTCTTGCCAGCAATGCATGTAAACCCTTGCACAATGCCAAGCACAGACCATGTGCGCAGCAAAATTAAAGTCAAGCGTTCCGCATTTCTCATCAATTTTTATATTTGTTAGTGTGCGTAGTTGTGCATTACGCTTACCTCCCACAAGGGTCGATGAACTACCCAGATTCCGAAACTTGCGCACGAGGGAAACTTGGCACGATCCAGCGCGCCCTTGCTTTGCTTCGAGCCCGCTCAACAACTTAAGTGGCACGCGGCAGTGCTGGATACGCCAAGGAGCCTTGCCGGCAGCAGCACCTTGATACGTCCATTTTGCATCATGCTTTCATGTTGATATTTATCGCTTTATGGACTGTTATTATACTTTGTGGTACCATACTTACGCCTTTTCTCTCTTATTTTGCAAGCTTTATTTGAAGAGGGAGAGTACCGACAGCTGGAATTCTGGAATGGAAAAGGAGCAAGTCTGAGTCCTCTATTCTGCGCAACTCCAAATGCCCTGAAAATCAACGTGGAATTTTTTGGGAATATATAAAAAATACTGGGCGGTAGAAGTGTTAGAGGGGAGCTGCCAAGGGCCCACAAGCCTGGTGGGAGCGGCCTGCCCCCTGGCCGCGGCAACAGGGCTTGTGGGCACCCTGGTGGCCCACTGCCCCCCCTCTTTTGCTATATGAAGGGTTTCGTCCGAAAAAAATCAGGGTGGATCCTTTTCGTGGATTCTCCGCCGCCACGAGGGGGACCTTGAGCAGAACCAATCTAGAGATCCGGCAGGACGATCTTGCCGGGGAAACGTCCCTCCCGAAGGGGGAAATCATCGCCATCGTCATCACCAACACTCCTCTCGTTGGAGGGGAATCATCTCCATCAACATCTTCATCAGTACCATCTCCTCTCCAAACCCTAGTTCATCTCTTATAACCAATCTCCGTCTCGCGACTCCGATTGGTACTTGTAAGGTTGCTAGTAGTGTTGATTACTCTTTGTAGTTGATGCTAGTTGGATTACTTGGTGGAAGAGTTTATGTTCAGATCCTTGATGCTACTCATTTCACCTCTGATCATGATTATCGTTATGCTTTGTGAGTAGTTACTTTTGTTCCTGAGGACATGGGATAAGTCATGCTAATAGTAGTCATGTGAATTTGGTAGTCGTTCGGTATTTTGATATGTTGTATGTTGTCTTTTCCTCCAGTGGTGTTATGCGAACGTCGACTACATAACACTTCACCATATCTGGGCCTAGAGAAGGCATTGGGTAGTAGTAAGTAGATGACGGGTTGCTAGAGTGACAGAAGCTTAAACCCCAGTCTATGCGTTGCTTCGTAAGGGGCTGATTTGGATCCACTAGTTTAATGCTATGGTTAGACGTTGTCTTAATTCTTCTTTCCTAGTTGCGGATGCTTGCGAGAGAGGTTAATCATAAGTGGGATGCTTGTCCAAGTAAGGGCAGTACCCAAGCGCCGGTCCACCCACATATCAAACTATCAAAGTAACGAACGCGAATCATATGAACATGATGAAACTGGCATGACAGAAATTCCCGTGTGTCCTCGGGAGCGTTTTTCCTCTTATAAGACTTAGTTCAGGCTTGTCCCTTGCTACAAAAGGGATTGGGCCACTTTGCTGCACCTTTTATACTACTTGTTACTTGTTACTTTTCACCTGCTACATTTCACCTCATTACACCATCACTTGTTACCGCTACTTTCAGTGCTTGCAGTTATTACCTTGCTGCAAACCGTTTATCAGAGCCTTCTGCTCCTCGTTGGGTTCGACACTCTTACTTATCGAAAGGACTACGATTGATTCCCTATACTTGTGGGTCATCAAGACTCTTTTCTGGCGCCGTAGCCGGGGAGGGAAGCGCCTTTGGTAAGTGGAATTTGGTAAGGAAACATTTATATAGTGTGCTGAAATTTATTGTCACTATGGGAACTATTCCTTTGAGGAATTTGTTCGGGGTATCTTCACCACGAACGGAGGCACGAGGAGTTGCTCCTCAACCTAAGGTTCCTACTGAAAATATCTTTTTTGAAATTCCTTCGGGTATGCTTGAGAAACTGCTGGCTAATCCTTTTACAAGAGATGGATCATCACATCCAGAGTTGCATCTAATCTTTGTAGATGAAGTTTGTGGTTTATTTAAGCTTGCAGGTTTGCCCGAGGATGAGGTAAAGAAGAAGGTATTTCCTTTATCTTTGAAGGATAACACGTTGACATGGTATAGGCTATGTGATGATACTGGATCATGGGACTACAATCGGTTGAAATTGGAATTTCATCAAAAGTTTTATCCTATGCATTTAGTACATCATGATCGGAATTATATTTATAACTTTTGGCCTCGTGACAGGGAAAGCATAGCTCAAGCTTGGGGGAGGCTTAAATCAATGCTATATTCATGCCCCAATCATGAGCTCTCGAGAGAAATTATCACTCAAAACTTTTATGCTCGGCTTTCTCATGAAGATCGTACCATGCTTGACACTTCTTGTACCGGTTCTTTTATGAAGAAGGATATTGACCACAAGTGGAATTTATTGGAAATAATCAAACGTAACTCCAAAGATTGGGAGCTTGAAGAAGGTAAGGATTCAGGTATGAATTTCCAGTTTGATTGCATTAAATCTTTTGTTGAAACAAACAGTTCTAGAGATTTTAGCGCTAAGTATGGACTTGACTCTGAGATAGTAGCTTCTCTATGTGAATCTTTTGCTGCTCAAATTGATCTTCCCAAAGAGAAGTGGTATAAGTATCATCCTCCTGTAGAAGTCAACATAGTTAAACCCAATCTAGTTGAAGAGAAAGTCATCCTATTGTTCCTTGTGCCTACGCTCAGAAACCACCTTACCCTGCTAGGAAAAAGGATTATTCTAAATCTCCAACTGTGATACGTAGGGGTTACATTAGACCACTTGCATCCCCTGAGGAAATTAGAGTTGAACCTAGTGTTGCTATTATCAAAGATCTCTTAACCGAAGACATAGACGGGCATGTTATCAAATTCTGTGAGGACTCCGCTAGAATTGCTAAACCTCACGCGAAAGACAAATACGGACTTGTAGTTTGCCTACCCGTTGTTTCTGTCAAGATAGGAGATCACTGTTATCATGGTTTAAGTGATATGGGTGCTAGTGGTAGTGCAATACCCCGGTCCCTATATGACTAAATCAAAGATGAGATTGCACCTGCTGAGTTAGAACCCATTGATGTCACTATTACGGTAGCTAATAGAGACACTATCTGCCCTGTGGGAATTGTGAGAGACGTAGAAGTCATGTGTGGTAAGTTGAAGTATCCTACTGATTTGCTCGTCCTTCCTACTACACAAGATAGCTTTTGTCCCATCATATTTGGTAGACCCTTTCTCAACACTGTCAACGCTCATATTGATTGCGTTAAACAGACTATCACTGTTAGTTTCGAGGGTGCGTCTCATGAATTTAACTTCTCCAAGTTTGGAAGACAACCTCATGAAAAAGAGTCGTCTGGTAGGGATGAAATCATTGCTCTTGCCTCTATTGCCGTACCTCCTACGGATCCTTTAGAGCAATATCTGCTTGAGCATGAAAATGATATGCATATGGATGAAAGAGATGAGATAGATAATATTGTTTTAGAACAATATCCTATTCTCAAGAATAATCTGCATGTTGAACTGCTTGGGGATCCTCCCCCACCAAAGGGTGATCCTATGTTCAAGCTAAAACAGTTACCAGATACTCTTAAGTATGCCAGCTTGATGAGAAGGAGATATATCCTGTTATTATTAGTGCTCACCTCTCGAATCACGAAGAGAAGAAGTTATTCAAAACTTTGAGGAAGCATCATGCTGCTATTGGACATACTCTTGATGATCTCAAGGGTATTAGTCCCACTCTATGTCAACAGAAGATTAAAGTTGATCCTGATTCTAAGCTAGTTGTTGATCATCAACAAAGATTAAATCCGAGGATGAAAGAGGTCGTGAGAAAAGAAATATTAAAGCTTCTAGAAGCAGGAATCATTTATCCTGTTTCTCATAGTGATTGGGTTAGTCCAGTACATTGCGTACCTAAGAAGGGAGGTATCACTGTCATTCCTAATGATAAGAATGAACTAATCCCACAGAGGATTATTACTGTCTATAGGATGGTGATAGAATTCTGGAAACTGAACAAGGCAACAAGGAAAGACCATTATCCTTTGCCTTTTATCGACCAAATGCTAGAAAGGCTATCTAAACACACAAACTTCTGCTTTCTAGATGGTTATTCAGGTTTCTCGCAAATACCTGTTGCACAATCTGATAAAGAGAAAACCACTTTCACCTGCCCCTTCAGTACCTTTTCTTATAGACGTATGGCTTTTGGCTTATGCAATGCACCTCCCACCTTTCAAAGATGTATGATGGCAATATTCTCTGACTTTTGTGAAAAGATTGTTGAGGTTTTCATGGATGATTTCTCCATTTACGGTTCTTCCTTTGACGATTGCCTCAGCAACCTTGATCGAGTCTTACAGAGATGCAAAGATACCAACCTCGTCTTGAACTGGGAGAAGTGCCACTTCATGGTTAATGAAGGCATCGTCTTAGGACACAAAATCTCTGAGAAAGGCATTGAAGTTGATAAGGCTAAGGTTGATGCAATTGAGAAAATGCCTTGCCCCACAGATATCAGAGGTATACGAAGTTTCCTAGGTCATGCTGGTTTCTATAGAATTTTCATTAAAGACTTCTCTAAGATTTCTAGGCCTCTTACCAACCTCTTGCAGAAGGTTGTTCCTTTTGTTTTTGATGAGGATTGTGAGGAAGCTTTCAAAATACTTAAGAAGGCCTTGATAACCGCACCTATTGGTCAACCACCTGATTGGAACTTGCCCTTTGAAATCATGTGCGATGCTAGTAATTATGCTCTTGGTGCTGTTCTAGGACAAAGAGTTGACAAGAAGTTGAATGTCATTCACTACGCTATTAAAACTCTAGACAGTGCCCAAAGAAACTATGCCACTACGTTGAAGGAATTTTTAGCAGTCGTGTTTGCATGTGAAAAGTTCAGATCTTATATAGTTGACTCCAAAGTCATTATTCAATCTGATCACGCTGCTATTAAGTACCTTATGGAGAAGAAGGACGCTAAACCTAGGCTAATTAGATGGGTTCTCCTGCTACAAGAATTTGATTTGCACGTTGTTGACCGAAAGGGTGCTGATAACCCTGTAGCAGATAACTTGTCTAGGCTAGAGAATGTCCTTGATGACCCACGACCTATTGATGACAGCTTTCCTGATGAGCAATTGAATGTCATCCGTACTTCACATAGTGCACCTTGGTATGCTGATTACGCAAACTATATCGTAGCCAAATACATACCACCTAGTTTCACCTACCAGCAAAAGAAGAAATTCTTCTTTGATTTGAGACACTACTTTTGGGATGATCCTCACCTTTATAAGGAAGGATTAGATGGTGTTATTAGACGTTGTGTGCGTGAACATGAACAGGGACAGATCCTGCAGAAGTGTCATTTGGAGGCCTACGGAGGACACCATGCTGGAGACAGAACTGCTCATAAGATATTGCAACCAGGTTTCTATTGGCCCACTCTCTTCAAGGATGCCCGTAAGTTTGTCTTGTCTTGTGACGAATGCCAAAGAATAGGGAACATCAGTAAGTGTCAGGAAATGCCTATGAACTATTCACTTGTCATTGAACCATTTGATGTCTGGGGCTTTGATTGTATGGGACATTTCCCGAGTTCCAATGGGTATACTCACATCTTAGTTGCTATGGATTACGTCACTAAGTGGGTAGAAGCTATCCCCACTAGAAATGTTGATCACCACACCTCTATTAAGATGCTGAAAGAAGTCATTTTCCCAAGATTTGGAGTCCCTAGATATCTGATGACTGATGGCGGTTCACACTTCATTCATGGTGTTTTCCGCAAGATGCTCGTTAAGTATGATGTCAACCATAGAGTTGAATCTCCTTATCATCCTCAGTCTAGTGGTCAAGTGGAGTTGAGTAATAGGGAGATCAAATTGATCTTACAAAAGACTGTCAATAGATCTCGAAAGAATTGGTCTAGCAAACTTGACGATGCCCTATGGGCTTATAGGACTGCTTATAAGAATCCCATGGGCATGTAGCCGTATAAAATGGTTTACGGTAAGGCTCGTCATTTACCTCTTGAGCTGGAACACAAAGCTTATTGGGCAATCAAAGAGCTCAACTTTGATTTCAAACTTGCCGGTGAGAAGCAGTTGTTTGATATCAGCTCATTAGATGAATGGAGGGCCCAGGCATATGAGAATGCCAAGTTGTTCAAGGAAAAGGTTAAGAGATGGCACGATAAAAGAATAAAAAAACGAGAGTTCAGTGTAGGTGATTATGTCCTGCTATACAATTCTCGCTTAAGATTCTTCGCAGGCAAGCTTCTCTCTAAATGGGAAGGTCCCTACGTTGTCGAGGAAGTATATCGTTCCGGTGCCATCAAAATCAATAACACGGAAGGTAATTTTCCTAGAGTGGTAAATGGGCAAAGAATCAAGCATTATATCTCTGGTACTCCCATAAATGTTGAGACCAATATCATCAATATCATAACTCCAGAGGAGTACATAAGGGATGTTTATCAACCTGTTTCAGACCCTGAAAACGAAGAGGTATGTGTTTCGGTAAGTAATTGGACTCCGAAACTTTTCCAGTAGGACATTTTCTCTGTTTTGGAATTTACGGAAAAATAGGAAAATAAAAAAGCAGTCCGGAGAGCGCACGAGGCGGCCACAAGCTTGGTCGCCACGGCCTCCCCCCTGGCCGCGGAAACAGGGCTTGTGGGCACCTCGTGTGCCTCCCGGACCCCGTTTTCTTGTGGAGCACTCCTTTTGGTCTAGAAAAAATCATTATATATACGCCCGAGGGTTTTGATCTCCATATCGCGCAGTTTTCCTCTGTTTTTGTTTCGAGCCTGTTGTCTGCCGCAGATTTAGAGCAAAGATGTCTCAGGAATCTGTTGGGGAGAATAATCTCCCTCAAGTTCATGAAGTAGTTGCTGATCTGAAAAGAGTAGAAGTCACGGAAGACACGGACAAAGCTAAGGAGAAAACCCAAGCTAGGGAGGAAGTTCACCTTTGTTCAACATTGATGACGTTGAAGGAGTGGACTTTCTCCAACCCTTCCTCCACGTGTTGTCTCCATCCTTGATTGAACTCTTTCGGTTTTGTGAAACAACTCGTGCTCGCAATATTTCCCTTTCTCGTGAAGTCGTTTTGCTGGAAAACCATGTCGTAGATCTACAAGGTATAAATCAAAGATTGATAGCTCTGTTGGAATCAAAGGCAAAGACTCCACCACCATCGCCACCAAAGGAAGGCAACTAAGCATTGGTATGGGCAACTCCCTTGGCTTATGCCAAGCTTGGGGGAGTTCCCTGGTATCGTATCACCTTTATATCTTTTGATTTTACCTTTGTTTTAGTTCTTTCCTTTTCAGTTTTTATTTCTTCTCTTAGTGGAATAAGTCTTTAGTGTTTAGTTTGTGTCTTTTGCCTTGTGTCTCCCCCGATGTATTCGAGCTTGCGAGCTATATAATAACGAGTATCTTAGTCAAGGGCTTTGTTTTGTGCCGTGATCAAAAGTATGAAAAGAACGATAGCATGAAAGATCATGAGATGATCTTATGGAAAGTGATAGCTTCACATATAACAAGTATGATGATTGAAACTTGTTGATAATAGACCAACATAGACCCAGTCATTGTTGCAATTAATAAGAAGTAATGAGGAAAGAGAGGTTCACATATAATTATATCATCTTAGACACTTTTTACAATTGTGAGCACTCCCCAAACTTTTACATGCTTAGAAGTAGAAGTTGGACAAGGAAGACAACATAATGAATTATGTTTGCTTGATTCCAAACAATGCTTTATGAATAGATATCCCTTAGCATGTGACGATTGCTTCCACCTCATATTAGCCAAAACTCCCGCACCAAGTAGAGATACTACTTGTGCATCCATAAACCTTCAACCCAGTTTTGCCATGAGTGTCCACCATACCTACCTATGGATTGAATAAGATCCCTCAAGTAAGCTGTCATCGGTGCAAGCAATAAAAAATGCTCTCTAATATGTATGATCTATTAGTGTGTGGAAAATAAGCTTTATACGAACCTGTGATGAGCAAGAGATAAAAGAGACAGACTGCATAATAAAGTTCTTTATCACAGGAGGCAATATAAAGTGACGTTCTTCCGCACTAAGAGGACACGCATCCAAACCTCAAAAGCGCATGACAACCTCTGCTTCCCTCTACGAAGGGCCTATCTTGTACCTTTACTTTTGTCCTGGTGAAAGTCTTGGTGATCAACACCAATTCCCTATTCCGTCTTCATGTTGGTGAATGTCATATGCTTGGGAAGGATCTATATTCATATATCAACTTGGAGATGAGTACTTATGCTTTATTATTGTTGACTTTACCCTTGAGGTAAGTACTTGGGAGGCAAAATTATAAGCCCCTATCTTTCTGTGTGTCCAACTGAAACTTTGATGACATGAGTACCACGTGAGTTGTAACAATTGTGGAAAACAAAAGAGATGATTGAGTATGTGGATTTTCTTTACAAGCTCTTATTTGACCCTTTCTGATGATATGATAAATTGCAATTGCTTCAATGACTATGGACTGTTGTCGGCTACTTCTCGGTAAGGTATTTGTTTCATACTTTGCTTTGGGAAGGAATTCTTACTTTCCCATAAGAATCTTTATGATGTATTGATGTTCTATGTGTGATCATGATGCCCTCATGTCCCTATTATGTTTTATCGACACCTTCATCCCTAAACATGTGGACATGTTATGGGTTTTGGTTTTCGCTTGAGGACAAGCGAGGTCTAAGCTTGGGGGAGTTGATACGTCCATTTTGCATCATGCTTTCATGTTGATATTTATTACCTTATGGACTGTTATTATACTTTGTGGTACCATACTTTTGCCTTTTCTCTCTTATTTTGCAAGGTTTATTTGAAGAGGGAGAATACCGGCAGCTGGAATTCTGGACTGGACAAGGAGCAAGTCTGAGTCCTCTATTCTGTGCAACTCCAAATGCCCTGAAAATCAACGTGGAATTTTTTTGGAATATATAAAAAAAATACTGGGTGAAAGAAGTGTCAGAGGGGAGCTGCCAGGGGCCCACAAGCCTTGTGGCCTTGGGCTGCCCCCCTGGCCGCGGCAACAGGGTTTGTGGGCACCCTGGTAGCCCACTTGCCCCCCTCTTTTGCTATATGAAGGGTTTCGTCCGTAAAAAAATCAGGGTGGAGCTTTTTCGTGGATTCTCCGCCGCCCCAAGGCGGAACTTGAGCAGAACCAATCTAGAGCTCCGGCAGGACGATCCTGCCGGGGAAACTTCCCTCCCGGAGGGGGAAATCGTCGCCATCGTCATCACCAACACTCCTCTCGTCGGAGGGGAGTCATCTCCATCAGCATCTTCATCAGCACCATCTCCTCTCCAAACCCTAGTTCATCTCTTGTAACCAATCTCCGTCTCGCGACTCCGATTGGTACTTGTAAGGTTGCTAGTAGTGTTGATTACTCTTTGTAGTTGATGCTAGTTGGATTACTTGGTGGAAGAGTTTATGTTCAGATCCTTGATGCTACTCATTACACCTCTGATCATGATTATAATTATGCTTTGTGAGTAGTTACTTTTGTTCCTGAGGACATGGGATAAGTCATGCTAATAGTAGTCATGTGAATTTGGTATTCGTTCGGTATTTTGATATGCTGTATATTGTCTTTTCCTCTAGTGGTGTTATGTGAACGTCGACTACATAACACCTCACCATATTTGGGCCTAGAGGAAGGGATTGGGGAGTAGTATGTAGATGATGGGTTGCTAGAGTGACAGAAGCTTAAACCCGAGTCTATGCGTTGCTTCGTAAGGGGCTGATTTGGATCCACTAGTTTAATGCTATGGTTAGACGTTGTCTTAACTCTTCCTTTGTAGTTGCGGATGCTTGCAAGAGGGGTTAATCATAAGTGGGATGCTTGTCCAAGTAAGGGCAGTACCCAAGCGCTGGTCCACCCACATATCAAACTATCAAAGTAACGAATGCGACTCATATGAACATGATGAAACTGGCATGACAGAAATTCCCGTGTGTCCTCGGGAGCGTTTTACCTCTTATAATACTTTGTTCAGGCTTGTCCCTTGCTACAAAAGGGATTGGGCCACTTTGCTGCACCTTTGCTACTACTTGTTACTTGTTACTTTTATCCTTCTACGTTTCACCCCATTACACCACCACTTGTTACCGCTACTTTCAGTGCTTGCAGTTATTACCTTGCTGAAAACCGTCTATTAGAGCCTTCTTCTCCTCGTTGGGTTCGACACTCTTACTTATCGAAAGGACTACGATTGATCCCCTATACTTGTGGGTCATCACACCTCCAGCAGACCCCTAAGGATCCGTTTCTCAAAGCGCTCGCGGCATGGCTAGCCGCGCCGGCAAGGTCCCAATGAAGCGGTTGTTTCCCTTGGCAAATTTCAACCGTTTTTGGTACGAAAAACCAGCACGTGAAGGAACCTTGTCCAGGTCAGTAGCACCCTTACTTTGTTTCCAGTCTGCTCAACAAACTTAAGCGGTTGTACTGACGGCACCAAGACACCTTGCTGGAAGCTACACCCCCAGCAGGCTCCCCAGGACCTGTTCCTTCGAGCGCTCGCGGCAGGGATGTACGCACTGGCAAGGCCGGTCATGCCAAGGTAGCTTGCTGGCAGCGGCACCTCCAACAGGCTGCTGAGGACCCATCCTCGGAGCGCGTGCGTTAGGGTTGTGCGCACCGACTGGTGCCCAATATAGCGTAGGTTTTGTATCATGCGGGGGGAAATCAAACAAGGAGAATAACATATATTTTCATTCATGATAATATCATCAAATATATTACATCGATAGATATCGCCATACTAACTTAAGATAACATTGTCTTTTGCCACGAGGCAATGTCTACAAGAAGAAAGAGAGCAGCAAGGACCGTGGCAAGGGCCCAGATTGGCTCCTCTTGGACCAACACCGCGCAGAGGAAAAGCCAATCGGAAGGGATGAAGAAGCCGGGTCCATGAGCCTCCTAGAAAATGAGGCTGGGTTGGATCCACCGTAGAGTCCGCCCCGCCAGAGAGGGGGAGAGACGCGAGCTAACGGTGATGGTGCAGCCGACGGTCAGTCCGAGCTCACGTCATCGTACTCTGACTTGACCCTTTGAGGCTCGGACCCGTTGTCGCCGCTCCTGCCATCATTGTCCTCCTCGTCGCTTTCACGCAAGGAAGGACTTTCGGTCCCACTCGATCTCTCTTCACAGCAGTTGAGGCGCACACCTGAGCTCCCATAAATCTTGACGGAGAGCAGGTCGGTCTCCACCATTTAGAAGCGGAGAACGTGCCCATCCCACAGGTTGTGGGCACAGGCGAAGCTCTTCCACCCGCGCCCGAGGAGCAGTACGCGATGCTCGTGATACTCCACGTCCACCTGCACGACGCCATTACAGCAACCGTGCACCCGCAGCCACAGCATGGGCGGCTTGTCCACCTCCATCACCCTCTCGAAGGGGCCAAGGAGGCAGTGATGACTCCGTATGGGGCCGTGCAACTTCACGATGAACTCCAGCCCGTCCCTTCCGCATGGGTCTCCACGGGAGGAGGATCTAGCACCGGAGGAGGGGATGGAGCGGCGCTCCTCCTTTCCGGCCCGCGGACTCCACGAGGATCGCGACCCCTCGTCCTTCTCCCGCCACGGGCGCTCGGGCCATCCCCTGCATCATATGCTGAAGCGGTGGCATGATCCGAGCGGGAACCCCTGGCCATTGAGGCAGAAGACGGGGGCCGCCCTCTCCCTTTGGCCATGTCCAAGAGCAAACAGGAATCGAGACGAAGAAGAAGGGTGGCCGCTCGAAGAGCACATTCTTGGAGGAGGGATGAGCATTGCCCCTCGCAATCCCCCCAGTTTTATAGAAGGGAATGCAGAGGCTCGCTCTCCCCCACCTCCAAGAACAGCCGCCCACTTCCACCAAACTGCTCCTCCAGTCGGGGGGACAATGGTTGTCTACCCCAGTCAGGACTTTAAGTCCCGGGAACCACTTGCTAGTCCCCTGCTATGCATGTAGCACGCATGGTGGAAACGGCCAATCATGGTGGGCCCGCCCATCGCGCGGGTTTCTCAGCCACCCAACGCACGTCTCCCACGTTGTGCATTCAAGGGCGAGTAATGTGAACATGGCAGCCAAAGGAAGCCCAACAAAGTCCCAACTCCCGGTCACACGTGACAGTGCACCGTTTGGGCCTAGCCCAACAATGCCTCACGCGCATGTATGGCCTAGGCCCGGGGGCTCATGTCGGTGCGCTAAAGAATGGGCCTTTAGCGCCCATGACTTGTGCATGGACAATAGTAGCCATGCCCGTAGCAAGGCCTGCCAGGGACGGCGTGAAGCAGATACAAAGCCATCATCGAAGACGAGGAGGGAAGAGCCCCGGTAAGATCGGGATGGAGGAGATGCAAAGCCCCGCCAAGACAACTACCCGACAAGACCTTTGACGCCCACCCCGGCAAGAGCACCTCTCTGGAGTGATGCACCGCCGCCTGGGGTGCGCCCACGAAGACACCCAAGGCCACAATCCCAGAAGACTGAAGATATAGCCCCCCGACAAGACTCTTGTCGTGGGAGGCCAGCGAAGCCCCGGCAAGGACCTTGCCAGGAGAGTTAGCAATGCTCCAGTGCGTCTCGTCCCCGGCAGGATCCCGAATCACCCTTGTGACAGCGCAGCGGCCAGCTGCCCCTCGCCACTTGATACGTGTCAGTTCGCGCGAGGCGTGTCCAGCGGTATCTGGGAAGAACAATGACGAAGGGACGCGCCCCTGTCCCATCTTTGGGACACCTGACAAAGCAATAATTCCGTCTGCTTAGACGACAGAAACATTGTATTTAACTATACATCTCGTGGGTGCACTGATTCACTGTGCACCCCGTGAGAACCCTGTGCTACCACTGTTGGTAACCCCTTAGACCTATAAAAGGAGGCATGGGCATGCATGAGGGGGGAGCTAGCTAGTCAGCGAAGATATACCTAGCAGTTCATCATCTATCATCAAATACACAAAAAGCAAGATTAGGGTATTACGCTTCAGTTGCGGCCCGAACCTGGGTAAATTGCCCCCCACTTTGCTGACCGTTTGATCTACTCTTGGTGCATTCGTCTCCCCTACCGAACCACAAGGGATGCCTCCAGGTCCCATAGGTGCTCGTGGCCCCTTCGCCACGACACCAATGAAGCTCAACGACAACATGATGCAAAGATATTCATGATTAGAAGTGGCAATGGCACCGAGTTCAAGAATTACACCTTAAATGAATTTTTTGAGTGAAGAAGGAATCCAGCATCAATACTATGCATCTTATACTCCTCAACAAAATGGTGTGGTGGAAAGGCAGAATCGAACGTTAATGGACGCGGCAAGAACCATGATGGCAGAGTTTAAATCTTTGTATAACTATTGGGCCGAAGCCGTAAACACCGCATGGCATGCATCCAATCGACTTTACCTTCACAAAGGCTTGAACAAGACTCCATATGAAATTCATACTCGTAACAAGCCCAACCTCAAGTACTTTTAGGTGTTTGGTTGTAAGTGTTTCATTCATAAGAAAGGTGCTCGCTTGTCTAAATTTGAACCTAGAGCTCAAGAGGACATATTTGTTGGTTATGCTTCAAACTTTCGCCCTTACAGTGTCCTCGGCAAGTCCTCAAGGCTTATTGGGGAGACATGTAACTGGAGTTTGATGAAAATAATGGATCCCGAGTGGAGCAAAGTGGTATTTGTGATGTAGGTGATGAAATTCCTCCCCAAGCCATAAGAAGAATGGGTGTGGGACACTTCCTGCACTTTGAGGAACCCCTTGTGGCTGAAGGAGAAGGACAATGTTCCACTCGCGTGGCACCATTACCAACACAAGACCCACACGCTTCTGATATTGATCAAGGAGAAGATCAACCCCATGATGGTGCTGCACCAAATGATGTCATTGATAAAACTCAACCCTCCGAGGATGCTCATGATCAAGAGCAATCTCAAGATAAAGACCAAGTTCAAGATCATGAGCATACTCAAGATCAAGACCAAGCTCAAGATCGAGGGCAAGCTTGCAAAGCTCGTAAGGGTCTCAAATAGGCTCCTCCTCGGCTTACCCCTGAGGAGATTCAATTAATACGTGCTGCCAAGAATGCCAAAAAGCTCATAAAGTATTCTCATGTACTATAGAATGTCTATGACAGCTTAAAGAGAGGGGTAACCACTCGTCGTCAATTAATAAACTTTAGTGCCCATCACGCGTTTGTTTCTTGCATTGAACCCCTAAAGGTACAATAGGCTCTTGAAGACATGGATTGGGTTGAAGCCATGCATGCAAAACTCAACAACTTTGGGCGCAACAAAGTGTGGCAATTGGCGCAAAGGCTGAAGAAGAACCACAATGTCATTGGGACAAAGTGGATCTTTAAGAACAAGCAATATGCAAATGGTGTCATCACTCATAACAAGGCAAGATTGGTAGCACAAGGCTACTCCCAAGTCGAGGGCATCGACTACGGTGAAACCTTTGCTCATGTCGCTTGCCTTGAATCTATTAGCATGTTGCCTGCATTTGCTTCTCATCATAACTTCAAATTATACCAAATGGATGCGAGCAGTGAATTTCTAAATGGTCCCCTTAAGGAATTGGTTTATGTCAAGCAACCCCCGGGGTTCGAGGATCCCAAGTTCCCTAATCATGTTTATGTTCTCGATAAGGCACTCTATGGCCTTAAACAAGCCCCACGTGCGTGGTATGAGCACCTTACCGAGATGTTACATGACCGTGGGTTTGAAGTTAGGAAAATTGACCCACTCTTTTTACTAAGAAGGACAAGGGGAGTTTGTTCATATGCCAACTATATGTTGATGATATTATCGTTGGTTCTCCTAACAAAGCTTTTAATGAAGAATTTGACGCACCAATGACTAAAGAGTTTGAGATGTCTATGATGGGGGAGTTGAAGTTTTTCCCTGGATTCAAAGCCAAGCAACAAAGTCAAGGAAGATTCATCAATCAAGACAGATATACTCAAGACATGCTCAATAGGTTCGAGATGGATGATCTCAAACTAGCCAATGCAAGAACACCCATGCCTCTCAACTGCCATCTTGATCTCGATCCCAATGGTAAAGTTGTGGATCAAAAGGTATATCGCTCTATGATTGGCTCCTTGCTTTACCTTTGTGCATCTGGACTTGATATTATATTGAGTGTGGGAAATTGTGCATGGTTTCAATCTGCACCTACGGAAAGTCACTATGGGGCTGTCAAGCGAATCTTTCGATATCTGGTTCATGCCCCAAACTTTGGCCTCTAGTATCCCAAAGGTGCTTCATTTGATCTAATAGGTTACTCTGGCTCGGATTGGGTGGGAGACCGTGTGGAGAGGAAGTCAACTTCCGAAGGGTGCCAATTTCTTGGTCGCTCTATGGTAAGTTGGTATTCCAAGAAACAAAATTGTGTTTCTCTCTCGTCCATCGAGGCCGAGTATGTCGCTGCTGCAAGTTCATGCGCCCAGTTGCTATGGATGAGGTGAACTTTAAAGGATTACGGTGTCACAAGTGACAAAGTGCCTCTTTATTGTGGTAATATAAGTGTTATCTCGATCTCGAATAACCTCGTTGAACACTGCAAGACGAAGCACATTAGTATTCCTCACCACTTCATCGAGGATCACATAAAGCGTGGAGAGATTGATCTCATTTACCTCAATGCTAATGATCAGCTTGCAGATATTTTCACAAAGTCATTGAATGAAACAAGATTTCGCGAGTTAAGGCATGAGCTAAATATCATTGACTTGAGCAATGTGAATTGAAACCCGACACACCCCACCACTCTCATCATATTATCTTGTTTAGATGTAGGCATGAATATAGGGGAGTGTTGTTCTCTCAATGAACTCTCCCTCCCCTATTATGCATAAAATGATCCGATCGTTCACATTGGTCATCATTGATGGCACTTGTGCTTCAACGACGAGTTATGGTCTTGGGCCCAAGGTTAAATTCTTCGTGCTTCCATACCTACTAATTCAAATAAAGGTGGCTTCGGCCACCGCCCTCCTCCTTATGGCACTTGTCTCACGAGAATATCCTATTTTTGTTTGTGTCACTCCAATTTGTCCTCTACCTACTTATGATTTTTCCACAACTTGGAGTGGTCTCATCCCCATGATGTGGCTTTATGTCTTTTACCTATTGGTGGTTCGAAGTTTTTCTTCTTTCCACGCGTTTTTGGTCATCTGGGGCGGTACTACCGATGATAAGAGGTAGTACTACTTGTTGCAACGGTACTACCGCCCGGGAGCAGTACTACCCCTTAGACTCCTTCGCGAGGGGTTATGGGGCCGGGCAGGGGTAGTTTTCTCTCCCCATACCCATTCATCCCCGCTCCTCCTCGTGGGTGTCTCTCTCCAAGTGACCCAAAAGGCTCCGGTGGCCACCGCTGATCACCGTTTTAGCCACTCATTCGCGATTTCAACCGGCGGAATCATTCTCCACCCCCACCTCTTGCCATTAATATTAGTATTGTCCCCGTTCTTCTCCTCATTTGGTCTCTTTTTCAGATCTAGGTCTTGGAAAATATGGGATGTATCTAAGTATTTTTGGTTCCGACTCACGACATGTGAAGGGTGTGGATGATGACTAGAGTTTAGACATGATGTTCTTTTAGGAATTTTGTGGTCAAGACATCCTCGATAGTACCGGATCTGACCGGTGGTGGTCTTCACCCCATGGTCCCTACCCTGAGTGGTACTACCACTCGTCCGGGCTGTACTACCACTCATAAGAGGTGGTACCGCCCCTCGAGGCGGTACTACCGCTCTGGGCTGGCCTTTGCATGATATTCCTCCTTGTTCATCACCTTTTTCTCTCCTATCTTGGTGTCTTGCTATCTTGTACTCATTATTTTTCTCTCGTGCTTTCTTCTGGTTGTGTTTTTGGATCTTAGGAGGTGGTAGTTCTGCTCCTTGGGAGCGTAGGATGAACCCCAACTGTGGCAGTACAAAGAGGTATTGTTCATCTAAGGCTGATAGCTCGAGTCAACCACACGAGCACGTTCCCACCGAGAAGATCAGTCAACCTGCTTCCAAATCCAAGGGGAATCACCGTGTTGTCATGCCCTCGAAGTCCCAATACATGGCCTCTCTGAAGGCTAAGGACTTTTGGAAGTCCCGCAAGATCAATCCCTGTGTGGAACCCCTAGATCCATCGATGCGCAACCGTCCCTTCTCGAACCGGAAGCAACTGTCCATCTATAATGACATTCTGTAGCCAAGGGAGAACCTGTTTGTTCCTCATGTTAAATCTATTGATGTTGAATACTTGCAGCGCAATGAAAGGTACTTCGGGACTCCTCTCTCCCTCTGTGAGAAATTGGGCATTCTCAACATTATGTAGTTCAACAAAGACTTTGATGCCAAGATTATTATTGTCTTCTTTGCCACGGTACACCTAGGAACTGATGTGGACAAGACTCTATCATGGATGACGAATGGCAGGCTACTTTCTGCTCCCTGGAAGTCTTTTATGCACGTCCTTCGGATTGAAGATCAGGGACTCGAGAACCGTGTGGGTTACCGTCCCCACCGTGAGATTGCTGCTACCCACAAGCAAGCCCTATACAAGTACAACACTGAGAAGATCTCCTCTTCTACACGCAAGTCCACTTGGGTGCTGGAACCATTCTTAGATATCATGCACCGTATCTTCCGCCACACCTTGTTCCCCCGTGTTGCCAATCTCGACCAGGTCCACTCTTACCTGGTAGACATTCTTCTTTACTACGACTTTCATAAATTCAAGGTTCATGTGAAGCCACTGGATATTTATAATGCTAGGTGGTGTGAGCTCCATTCTGTGGTGTCTGAGCGTAAGTATCCCATCTATGGCCCCTTTTTGATGCTTCTGATTGAGAAGACTTGGGTAGACACATTTACTAGTGAGTTGTTTCAAGCTGGGGAACTGGTATTCCACAAGGTTGTGCAACTTCAGCAGAAGGACAAGTGGGCTACTCCCACTGCCCCTGAACAAGATGTGCCTAAAGACATGGATGAGGATACTATTGATGAAAAGGCTGATGAGGATTTCGTGGCTGACAAGGACACTGCGTCCCCTGTTGTGCCCCCCACTAGAGAACCTTCTTGGGCTAAGAAGCTCAAGGAGAAGATGAATAAGCTCTTTTTTTGCGGGCCAAGGGTCAATATAGGGCTCACGCAGCTGAAAAGGCGTCTATCAGTTGTCACAGGGCTCTTGGAAGGCACGTTGGCTTAACAATTGAGAGTAGTTGTGAGGACAAACTCAATAATGAGGATACCTGGATTTCTCGCCACTGCCCATGGGATTATGATGTTGAGTTGCCTATCTCTTCTGCTCCTCCTCGCACCATTCACCACAACTCTGAGTCTGGAGAATATTGATGTGTCAGCAATATTTTCCTCTCTCATAATAATTACATGTGGCATCATATTCAAATTCAACAATATAGCTATCACAAAGGATCTTCTTTTCATGATCCACATGCATGCAAAGTTGACGCTCTTCAAAACTAGTGGGATTATCATCAACTAAAGTTGACTTCTCCAATCCCACTTTCAATATTATTGCAAATATCATAATCATCATGAGGCTTAAACAAATTTTCAAGATCATAAGAAAAAAATCATTACCCCAATCACGACAATTGCAACAAGTAGTGGACATAGCAAAACTAGCATCCCCAAGCTTAGGGTTTTGTATATTTTTAGCATGATTGCCATTAATAGAATTCATAGTGAAACCATTGCAATCATGCTTTTCATTCAAGGAGCCCTCATGAATCACTTCATAAATTTATTCATCACGATTTTCAGATTCACGCATCTCAAGCAAAACTCCATAGAGAAAGTCAAGTGCACTCAACTCACTAGCAATTGGATCAACATAATTGGATCTCTTAAAGAGATTAGCCAGTGGATGAGGATCCATATCAGTAGATTTTCAGCAAGCGAAGATGCAAGCATATTGAAGGCACATAGCACACAAGCAAAGGAAAGGCAAACGAAAAAGGCAAATATTTTTGTAGTTTTTGTTTATCAGAAGTGGGGGAGAGGAAAACGGGAGGCAAAAAAGGCAAAAAAAGTAAATGCAAGAGCTAAGTTTGCGACAGTTACTTGGATAAGCTTCACTTAGAATAGTCCCCGGTGCGAGAAATTGACACGTTGAAGGGAGACTATTCTTGACTTGATACTCCCCGGCAATGGCGCCAGAAATTCTTCTTGCTACCTCTTGAGCTTGCGTTGGTTTTTCCCTTGAAGAGGAAAGGGTGATGTAGCATAGTAGCAGTAAGTATTTCCCTCAGTTTGAGAACCAAGGTATCAATCCAGTAGGAGTATCAAGCCAAGTCTCCAAAGTACCTGCGCAAAAACATCAAACTTGCACCCAACGCTACAAAGGGGTTGGCAATCCCTTCACGATTGATTGCAAGGTGAGATCTGAAGGCGGAAAGTGCAACAAAGGAAAAGTGTAGGGCTGAAAATATGATGTGAAGTAGACCCGGGGGCCATAATTTTCACTACAGGCTTCTCTCGTGATAGCAAATATTACGGTGGGTGAACGAATTACTTTCGAGCAATTGATAGAACCGCGCAAAGTCATGACGATATCTAAGGCAATGATCATACATATAGGCATCACGTCCGAGACAAGTAGACCGATACTTTCTGCATCTACTACTATTAATCCACACATCGACCGCTATCCAGCATGCATCTAGTGTATTGAGTTTATAACAAATAGAGTAATGCCTTAAGCAAGATGACATGATGTAGAGGGATAAATTCATGCAATAGATATAAACCCCAAAACCAAGCACTTCTCCCATTGCAAGAATTATAGATCAAGTTGGCCAAATAAAACCCACAACTCGAAGAGAATTACAAGGATATGAAATCATGCATATAAGAGATCAGAAGAAACTCAAATAAGATTCATAGATAATCTGATCATGAATCAACAATTCATCGGATCTCGACAAACACACCGCAAAAGAAGATTACATCGGATAGATCTCCATGAAAATATGGGGAACTTTGTATTGAAGATCCAAGAGAGAGAAGAATCCATCTAGCTACTAGCTATGGACCCAAAGGTCTATGGTGAACTACTCACGCATCATCGGAGAGGCAATGGTGTTGATGAAGAAGCCCTCCGTGTCCGAATCCCCCCTCCGACAGGGCAACAGAACGTGCCCCAGATGGGATCTTGCGGAGACAGAAGCAAGTGGTGGCTGAAAAGTATTTTCGTGGCTCTCTCCCGTGGTTTCAGATTTTTTGGGGATTTATAGGCGGAAGAAGTAGGGCAAAGGAACCATAGGGGGGCCACAAGCCTGCTAGGCGCCCCCCAGGCCGCGGCTGGGGGGCTTGTGGCCTCCCCTGGTGCCCTTTTCCTTGGTTCTCAAGCTCCCTGCGTATCTTCTGTTCCGGAAAAAATCTTTTCGGAGGTTTTATTCCATTTGGACTCCGTTTAATATGCTCCTCTGAAAAAGGTCAAAAGCACGGAAAAAACAGGTAGTAGCATGGAACCATCAAAAATTATACAAAATGCATACACTGCATACAAAGTTTGACAAGATAATAGCATGGAACCATCAAAAATTATAGATACATTGGAGACATATCATGAGACATATGCTACTGTAGTTTTATTATATGCCTTAAATTTTGTGAGATGCTTATATTGTGCCTTAATGATAATGATTCACTTCTTGCAGTTATATTACTTTCAGTTGTTCCCTTTGTGCAAGTAGTGTGTGTCTATAAAATATTGGGGCGGTGTTGATCCTAGTGTGTGCACTTTGCATTCCAAAAGCATACTTCAATATTGCACACACTCAGGGGGAGCCTATCTATATTTTGTAGAGAGTGGGGTTGCATTCTGTCTCGTTTTCATCCTCTATGCAAATCTCGTGTTGTCATCAATCCACCTAAAAGGGAAAGATGTTGGGGAACGTCGCATGGGAAACAAAAAATTCCTACGCACACGCAATACCTATCCATGGTGGTGATCATCTACGAGAGGGGAGAGTGCATCTACATAACCTTGTAGATTGCTAAGCGGAAGCGTATATAATGCGTTTTATGTAGTGTAACATCTTTGCGATCCAAATTGCAACCCATCCCGCGATCTCATCATGATCCGTCCCGTGATCCCATCACGATCCATCCTGATCTACTGCCGAACGGACGGCACCTCCGCGGTCAGCAGACGTACAGCTCGATGACGATCTCCGCCTTCTTGACCCAGCAAGAGGGGCGAAGAGGTAGATTAGTTCTCCAGCATGGCGGCATGGTGGTGGTGGTGGTGGATTTATTCCAGCAGGGCTTCACCTAAGCACCGTTGAAACTAGACTATAAGAGAAACAGATCTAGAGAGAGAGGGCAACACGTGGCTGTTTTTCTGTGTCTCAAAAACCCCTCAATACCTCTAGTATATATAGGAGGAAGGGAGGGAGGAGGCAGCCTCAAACCATCAAGGTTTGGCCGAAATTGGAGGTGAAGGAGTCCTACTCCAATCCTACTAGGAGTAGGATTCCTCCTTTCCACTTGGAGACCCTTTCCACCATTGGGTTTTTTGCCTCTCAAACCTCAGGGGCCTTAGTGGGAGCTTATGTCAGCCCACTAGGGGATGTTTTGTATCCTCCCACAGCCGATAAGGCCCCTCGGGGCATGACACCCCTCCCGATGGTCCCCGGTACCCTCCTAGCACTCCCGGTACACTACCGATGAGACCGAAACTTTTCCGGTGACCAAAGCAGGACATCCTATACATCAATCTTTACCTCCGGACCATTCCGGAGCTCTTCATGATGTCCCGGATCTCATCAGGGACTCCGAACAACTTTTGGTTACCAACACCTATAGCTCAAATATACCGAAACATCACTGAACCTTAAGTGTGCAGACCCTGCGGGTTCGAGAACTATGCAGACATGACCGAGACACCTCTATGGTCAATAACCAATAGCGAGATCTGGATGCCCATATTGGCTCCTACATATTTTACGAAGATCTTTATCGGTTGAACCGCTATGTCAAGGATTCAGTTAATCTCGTATGATGTTCCCTTTGTCCTTCGGTATGTTACTTTCCCGAGATTCGATCGTCGGTATCTCCATTCCTAGTTCAATCCCGTTACCAGCAAGTCTCTTTACTCGTTTCGTAATACAAGATCACATGACTAACTCCTTAGTCACATTGCTTGCAAGGCTTATTGTGATGTTGTATTACCTAGTGGGCCCCGAGATACGTCTCCGTCACACGGAGTGACAAATTCCATTCTTGATCCATGCCTACCCAACAGACACCTTTGGAGATACCTGTAGAGAACATTTATATTCACGCAGTGATGTTGCGACGTTTGATACACACAAGGTTGAAAGGATCAATATGGTTGACTAGAGGGGGGATGAATAGGCAACTACCAATTTTTAGCTTTTCTTAACAAGTTAGGGTTAGCAACATAAAGGTTCTCTACAATAACAACTAGGTGAGCAACCTATATGATGCTACCGACTATGACCACTAAAGCAAGTAAGAAATACTCTTAATAGCTTACACAATGTAAAGGTAAGAGATAACCGCAAGAGGAACCGATGAAGACGAGGATGTGTTACCGAAGTTCCTTCCCTTTGACAGAAAGTACGTCTCCGTTGGAGCGGTGTGGAGGCACAATGCTCCCCAATAAGCCACTAGGGCCACCATACTATCTTCGGGTGGTGAAACCCTTAATAAAGAGATGTGGCTCTGATACCAATTGAAAGGATCGATATGGTTGACTAGAGGGGGGTGAATAGGCAACTACCAATTTTTAGCTTTTCCTAACAAGTTAGGGTTAGCAACATAAAGGTTCTCTATAATAAAAACTAGGTTAGGAACCTATATGATGCTACCGACTATGACCACTAAAGCAAGTAAGAAATACTCTTCAACAATAGCATACACAATGTAAAGGTAAGAGATAACCGCAAGAGGAACCGATGAAGATGAGGATGTGTTACCGAAGTTCCTTCCCTTTGATAGGAAGTGCATCTCCGTTGGAGCGCTGTGGAGGCACAATGCTCCCCAATAAGCCACTAGGGCCACCGTACTATCCTCACGCCCTCACACAATGCAAGGTACCGCGATTCCACTATGGGTGCCCTTGAAGGCAGCGACCGAACCTTTACAAACAAGGTTGGGTCTATCTCCACACAAAGCTTGGAGGCTCCCAACAAGACCACGGAGCTTCACCACATTGGAATGTGGATCCAAGGTGACCTCAACCGTCTAGGGTCCTCAAACACCCAAGAGTAACAAGATCTGCAAGGGATTAGTAGGGGGAATCAATTTTCTCTTGGTGGAAGTGTAGATCTGGGCCTTCTCAACGGATCCCTTGGAAATCAACAAGTTCGATTGACTAGGGAGAGAAATCGGGCACATATGAGCTTAGGGAGCAACAATGGAGTCTTGGAGGGTCAAAGGTAGGGTTTGTGAGGTAGGTGAACCCTTTATATAGTGGGGGAACAAGTCCAACCTTTACCCCCACTGTCAGCATGCCCCTAGCGGTACTACTGCTTGGGGGAAGTGGTACTACCGCTGTCCCTAGCGGTACTACCACCTGGCGGGAGCGGTACTACCGCAAGCCCCAGCGGTACTACCGCCAGACCTGGGCGGTACTACCGCTAGGCAGACTCAAAGCCACGGTAGTAGAAATACAACTACTGAGCCTACCACCACTGGAAAAGTATTCGTAAAAAGTCCGACGAAGTACAACCACTCAGAGAGGGAGGTACTACCGTCCCTAAGTGATACTACCGCTTGACTAGAGAGGTACTACTGCTCAGCTTGAGCGATACTACCACTGGACCTTTTGCAAATGCAAGGATAGACCAAGCGGGTGCTCCATTGCCACAAACACAAGGTGGTAGAAAGAAAATGTGCGCGTGTGTGAGTTGATTCCAACCAAACCGTTCCAACGTGGACCCCCTCTTAATAGTACGGCTTTCCTACTACTCAATACTACCAAGAACCGTTGGAAACACCGTGCTCCAACAACACCGAGGGGCGACGAATCATCTTGTGCCATGTGATGTATTATCTGAAATGCTCAATGCACATGATTAGTCTGCAGAGGTGCTGTCATCAATCACCAAAACTACTTAGAAAAAAATATGCCCTAACAAAGGTATTCCTCCGGTGTCCGGGAGTTGCATTATCTCATGGTCATAGGAACAAATACATTGACATGCAGAAAATAGTAGCAATAAACTGACACGATCATATGCTATGTTTATAGTTTGGGTCTTGTCCATCACATCATTCTCCTAATGATGTGATCCCGTTATCAAGTGACAACACTTGTCTATAGCTAGGGAACCTTAACCGTCTTTGATCAACGAGCTAGTCAACTAGAGGCTTACTAGGGACAGTGTTTTGTCTATGTATCCACACATGTATTTGAGTTTCCGATCAATACAATTATAGCATGGATAATAAACGATTATCATGACAAGGAAATATAATAATATCCAATTTATTATGGCCTCTAGGGATATTTCCAAAAGTCTCCCACTTGCACTAGAGTCAATAATCTAGTTCACATCACTATGTGATTTTGATGAATCTAACACCCATACAGTTCTGGTGTTTGATCATGTCTTGCTTGTGAGAGAGGTTTTAGTCAATGGGTATGAACCTTTCAGATCTGAGTGTGCCTTAAAAATCTCTATGTCATCCTGTAGGTGCTGCTACCAACGTGCCATTTTGGAACTATTCCAAATGAGTACTCCACTAAACGAATCTGGTTTACTACTCAGAGTTTTCCGATTAGTGTCAAAGCTTGCATCGGCGTAACCCTTTATAATCGATAAAAATTTCCTTAGTCCACTAGTTACTAAGGATAACTTTTGACCGTTGTCCAGTAATCCATTCGTGGATCACTTTCGTACCCCTTGACAAATTCATGGCAAGGCACCCATCAGGTGCGGTACACAACATAGCATACTATAGAGCCTATGGCTAATGTATAGGGATGACCTTCGTCCTTTCTATTTCTTCTGCCGTGGTCGGGCCTTGAGCCTTACTCAAATTCACACCTTACAAACAGCCAAGAACTCCTTATTTGCCGATCAAGTTTGAACTCCTTCAAAAACTTGTCAAGGCATCCATTCCATTAAAAAAATTTACAAGCATCTTGATCTATCTCTATAGATCTTGATGCTCAATGTTCAAGTAGCTCGATCCAGGTTTTCCTCTGAAAATGCCTTTCAAACAACCCTAAGAAATTCTACATCATTTCCGATCAACAATATGTCAACCACATATACTCATCAGAAATTCTATAGTGCTCCCACTCACTTCTTTGGAAATACAAGTTTCTCATAAACTTTTATAAAACCAAAAACTTTGATCATCTCATCAAAGTGTATATTCCAACTCCGAGATGCTTGCTCCAATCCAACGAAGGATCGCTGGAGCTTGCATACTTGTTAGCATTCTTAGGATCGACAAAACCTTCTGGTTGTATCACATACAACCTTTCCTCAAGGAAACCGTCGAGGAAACAATTTTTTGACATCCTATGTGAAATATATTATAATAATGCAGCAAATGCTAACATAATTCCAACATAGTTTCAGCATCGCTACGAGTGAGAAATTCTCATCATAGTCAACTCTTTGAACTTGTCGGAAACCTCTTTGCAACAAGTTGAGCTTTCTTAAATGGTGACATTCACCATCATTGTTTGTCTTCTTTTAAAGATCCATTTGTACTTAATAGTCTTATGACCATCAAGTAGTTCTTCCAAAGTCCACACTTTGTTTTCATACATGGATCCTCTCTCGGATTTCATGGCCTCCACCCATTTGTCGAAATCTGGGCCCACCATCGCTTCTCCATAGCTCGTAGGTTCATTGTTGTCCACCAATATGACCTCCAAAATAGGATTACCGCACCATTCTATAGTAGCGCGTATCGTTGTCAACCTACGAGGTTTGGTAGTAACTTGATCTGAAGCTTCATGATCACCATCATTGCTTCCACTTCAACTGGTGTAGGCGCCACAGGAACAGTTTCCTGCGCCCTTCTACTCTCTAGTTGAAGTGTTGGTTCAATAGCCTCATCAAGTTCCTCCATCCTCCCACTCAATTCTTTCGAGAGAAACTTTTCCTTGAGACGGGACCCGTTTCTAGAAACAAACACTTTGCTTGAGATAGGAGGTATACCCAACTCTTTTGGGTGTCCTATGAATATGCATTTATCCGCTCTGGGTTTGAGCTTATCATGCTGAAACTTTTTCACATAAGCATCACAGCCCCAAACTTTTAAGAAACGACAGCTTAGTTTCTCCAAACCATAGTTCATACGGTGTCATCTCAATGGAACTTTGTGGTGCCCTATTAAAGTGAATGTTGTTGTCTCCAATGCATAACCTCAAAATGATAGTGCTAATTCGATAAGAGACATCATAATATGCACCATATCTAATAGGTTGCGGCTACGACGTTCGGACACACCATCACACTATGGTGTTATAGGTGGCATTAGGTGTGAAACAATTTTCACATTGTCTTAAATGTATACCAAACTCGCAACTCAGATATTTACCTCCACGATCACATCGTAGACATATTATCCTCTTGTCACGACGATCTTCAACTTCACTCTGAAACTGCTTGAACCTTTCAATAATCCAGACTTGTGTTTCGTCAACTAAATATACCATTATCTACTCCAATCATCTGTGAAGTAAGAACATAATGATATCCACTGCGTGCCTCAACACTCATTGGACTGCATACATCAAAATGCATTACTTCCAAAACGTTACTTTCTTGTTCCATCTCAATGGAAAATGAGACCTTCAATCATCTTGCCCATGTGGCATGATTTGCATGTCTCAAGTGATTCAAAATCAAGTGAGTCCAAACGATCCATCTGAATGGAGTTCCTTCATGCGTTTATACCAATAGGGATGGTTCATATGTCTCAAACGATTCAAAAACGAGTGAGTCCAAAGATCCATGAGCATGGAGCTCCTTCATACATTTTATACCAATATAACTCAAGCGGCAGTGCCACAAGTAAGTTGTACTATCATTACTACTTTGTACATTTTGGTATCAATATTATCAACATGTGTATCACTACGATCAAGATTCAATAAACCATTGAAGGTATTTATTCAAGAAAGTAGAATAACCATTATTCTCTTTAAATAATAATTGTATTGCAATAAAGACGATCTAATCATGTTCATGCTCAACGCAAACACCAAATAAAAATTATTTAGGTTTAACACTAATCCCGATGGTAGAGGGAGCGTGCGATTTTGATCACATCAACCTTGGATACACTTCCAACACATATCGTCACCTCTCCTTTAGCTACTCTCCATTTATTTCGTAGCTTTTATTTTGAGTTACTAACACTTAGCAACCTGAACCAGTATCTAATACCCCGGTGCTACTAGGAGTACTAGTAAAGTACACATCAAAATCATATATATCCAATATACTTTTGTCGACTTTGCCAGCCTTCTCATCTACCAAGTAACTAGGGTAGTTCCTCTTCAGTGACTGTTCCCCTCATTACAGAAGCACTTAGTCTCGGGTTTGGGTTCAACCTTGGGTCTCTTCACTAGAGCAGCAACTGGTTTGTCGTTTCATGAAGTATCCGTTCTTGCCCTTGCCCTTCTTGAAACTAGTGGTTTTACTAACCATCAACAATTGATGCTCCTTTTTGATTTCTACTTTCGCGGTGTCAAACATCGTGAATAGCTCAAGTATCATGATATCTATCCCTGATATGTTATAGTTCATCATGAAGCTCTAGTAGCTTGGTCGCAGTGACTTTGGAGAAACATCACTATTTCATCTGGAAGATTAACTCCCACTCGATTCAAGCGATTGTAGCACTCAGACAATCTGAGAACATGCTCAACAATTGAGCTTTTCTCCCTTACTTTGTAGACAAAGAATCTTGTCGGAGGTCTCACACGTCTCAACAAGGACACGAGCATGAAATCCCAATTTCATCTCTTACAACATCTCATATGTTTCGTGACGTTCAAAACGTCTTTGGCGCCTCAATTCTAAGATGTTAAGCATTACGCACTGAACTATCACGTAGTCATCAAAAACGTGTATGTCAGATGTTCGCAACATCCACAGACGACGCTCGAGGTTCAGCACACCGGGCGGTGCATTAAGGACATAAGCCTTCTGCGCAGCAATGAGGACAATCCTCAGTTTACGGACCTAGTCTGCATAATTGCTACTATCATCTTTCAACTAAATTTTCTCTAGGAACATATCAAAAACTGTAGAGCTACAGCACAAGCTACAACATAATTTGCAAAGACCTTTTGACTATATTCAAGATAATTGTGTTTACCTAATCATATTACTAATAACTCTCACTCAAATAGACATCCCTCTAGTCTTTTGAGTGGCGCATGATCCAAATCCACTAACTCAAGTCCGATCATCATGTGAGTTGAGTATAGTTTCAGTGGTGAACATCTCCATGTTGATCTTATCAACTATATGATTCATGCTCAACCTTTCGGTCTCTTGTGTTCCGAGGCCATGTCTGTACATGCTAGGCTTGTCAAGTTTAACCCGAGTGTTCTACGTGTGCAACTGTTTTGCACCCGTTGTATGTGAACGTTGAGTCTATCACACCCGATCATCACATGGTGTCTCGAAACGAAGAACTGTCGCAACGGTGCATAGTCGGGGAGAACACAATTTCATCTTAAAATTTTAGTGAGGGATCACCTTATAATGGTACCGTCCTCGTAAGAAAAATAAGGTGCATAAAAGGATTAACATCACATGCAAATCATAAGTGACGTGATAGGGCCATGAATTTGTGCTTCTTGATCAACATCACCGAAACACCGACATGATCTCCATCGTCACCGGCGCCACACCATGATCTTCATCATCGTGCTGCCATCGAGGTTGTCGTGCTATCTAAGCTATTACTTCAAAAGCTACTACATAGCGATATAGTAAAAGCATCTGCAAGCACAAACGTTAGTTTAAAGACAACCCTATGGCTCCTGTCGGTTGCCGTAGCATCGACGTGCAAGTCGATATTTAACTATTACAACATGATCATCTCATACATCCAATATATCATATCATGTCTTTGGCCATATCACATCACATGCATACCCTACAAAACAAGTTAGATGTCCCCTAGATTGTTGTTGCAATTTTTACGTGGCTGCTATGGTATCTAATATGATCGCATCTTACTTACGCAAAGCCACAACGGTGATATGCAAATTGCTATTTAACCTTCTCCAAGGACCGCCTCGGTCAAATCCAATTCAACTAAAGTTGAAGAAACAGACACCCGCTAGTCATCTTTATGCAACAAGTTGCATGTCATTCGATAAAACCGGTCTCTCGTAAGCGTACGAGTAAAGTTGGTCCGGGCCGCTTCAATCCAACAATACCGCTCAATTAATAAAAGACTAAGGAGGGCAGAAAATTGAACATCAACACCCACAAAACTCCTTTGTGTTCTACTCGAGATATCATCTACGCATGAACCTAGCTCATGATGCCACTGTTGGGGAATGTCGCATGGGAAACAAAAAAATTCCTACGCACACACAATACCTATCCATGGTAATGATCATCTACGAGAGGGGAGAGTGCATCTACATACCCTTGTAGATCTCTAAGCGGAAGCGTATATAACGCGTTTGATCTAATGTAACATCTTCACAATCCAAATCACAGCCCATCCCGCGATCTCATCATGATCCGTCCTGCGAACCCATCACGATCCATCCCGATCTAGTGCCAAACGGACGACACCTCTACGGTCAGCACACATACAGCTCGATGATGATCTCCGCCTTCTTGATCCAGCAATAGGGGAGAAGAGGTAGATGAGTTCTCCAGCATGGCGGCATGGTGGTGGTGTTGGAGCTATTCCAGGAGGTCTTCTCCTAAGCACCGCTGAAACTAGACTAGAGGAGAAACATATCTAGAGAGAGAGGGCAACACGTGGCTGTTTTTCTGTGTCTCAAAAAACCCTCAATACCTCTAGTATATATAGGAGGGAGGGAGGGAGGAGTCAGCCTCAAACCCACAAGGTTTGGCCGAAATTGGAGGTGCAGGAGTCCTACTCCAATCCTACTAGGAGTAGGATTCCTCCTTTCCACTTGGAAACCCTTTCCACCTTTTCCACCTTGGGGTTTTTGCCTCTCAAACCTCAAGGGCCTTAGCGGGAGCTTATGTCAGCCCACTAGGGCCTGCCTTGTATCCTCCCACAGCCCATTAGGCACCTCGGGGCGTGACACCCCTCCCAATGGTCCTCGGTACCCTCCGGGCACTCCCGGTACACTACCGATGAGCCCGAAACTTTTCCGGTGACCAAAACAGGACTTCCTATATATCAATATTTACCTTCAGACCATTCTGGAGCTCCTCGTCACGTCCGTGATCTCATCCGGCACTCCCAACAACTTTTTTTTACCAAGACACTATAACTCAACTATACCGAAACGTCACCGAACCTTAAGTGTGCAGACCCTGCGGGTTCGAGAACTATGCAGACATGACCGAGACACCTCTACGGCCAATAACCAATAGCGGCACCTAGATTCCCATATTGGCTCCTGTATATTCTACGAAGATCTTTATCGGTTGAACCTCTATGTCAAGGATTCAGTTAATCCCGTATGATGTTCCCTTTTGTCCTTTGGTATGTTACTTGCCCGAGGTTTGATCGTCGATATCTCCATACCTAGTTTAATATTGTTACGGGCAAGTCTCTTTACTCGTTCTGTAATACAAGATCCCATGACTAACTCCTTAGTCACATTGCTTGCAAGGCTTATTGTGATGTTGTATTACCGAGTGGGCCCCGAGATACCTCTATGTCACACGGAGTGACAAATCCCAGTCTTGATCCATTCCTACCCAACAGACACCTTTGCAGATACCTATAGAGCACCTTTATAGTCACCCAGTAATGTTGCGACATTTGATACACACAAGGTATTCCTCCGATGTCTGATTGTTGCATGATCTCATGGTCATAGGAACAGATACATTGACATGTAGAAAACAGTAGCAACAAATTGACATGATTATATGCTACGTTTATAGTTTGGGTCTTGTCCATCACATGATTCTCCTAATGATGTGATCCCATTATCAAGTGACAACACTTGTCTATGGCTAGGAAACCTTAACCATCTTTGATCAACGAGCTAGTCAACTAGAGGCTTACTAGGGACGGTGTTTTGTCTATGTATCCACACATGTATTTGAGTTTCCAATCAATACAATTATATCATGGATAATAAACGATTATCATGAACAAGGAAATATAATAATAACCAATTTATTATTGCCTCTAGGGCATATTTCCAACAGGAGATTGTAAGGGCATATTTCCAACCCATTAGTTTTGGTGATTGATGACAATACATTTGTGGACTAATCGTGTGCAATAAGGTTTTTAAGTACTTCCTTTGTTTGCACAAAGACGATTCATACCCCTCGGTGTATTGATATGAAGACGGTTTTCTCTCTTACGTTTCGTTGTCGGTGGACTTGACTTGTAGGAAAATATGTACTATTAATACGGGATCCGCTTCGAAAAACTCTGGGTGGAATCATCACATACACTTTCCTCTCACCCTCTTTTCTGCTTCAATGGAGCTTTCTTCTCTGCCAAAACCTCTCCCCAGAAAGTCCCAAGCGGTAGTACCGCTCGGGCTGACGGTAGTACCTCTCGAGGGCGGTAGTGGTCCTACTAATAGCGTTGGGCAATACCGCTGCCCTTAAGTTCGACACCTTTCTTGGTCGGACTTTACGGTAGTGTTGGGCGGTACTACCGCTTGTTACTACCGCTCGTGGCGGTACTATCGGCCCTGCCCCCACTCAGTTCGGCCTCTCTCTTCCTAAGCGGTAGTACCGCTCACTCTGGAGTGGTACTACCTCTTATTATTGATAGTACCACTCCGAGGAGCGGTAGAACCGCTTTGGCTCGGGCAGAGGTGGTAGGTAACGAGCAGATTTTTTCCCCACTTTGTAAAATGGTTCTTCTTCCCTTAGAACTTCATCTTTTCATCCCCAAGCTCCATTTTCGCCCAATATCTCTCCCTAGCCAACAAAACTTGTTGATATTCTAGGGTTTGGTTGAGAGGGCCTTGATTAAAACTTCCACCAAGAGAAATTTGATTCCCCCCACTAATCCCTCGCGGATCTTGTTACTCTTTGGTGTTTGAGCACCCTAGATGGTTGAGGTTACCTCGAAGCCATATTCCATTGTGGTGAAGCTTTGTGGTCTTGTTGGGTGCCTCCAATTAAGTTGTGGAGATTGCCCCAAGCTTGTTTGTAAAGTTTCAGTCACCGCCTTCAAGGGCACCACTTAGTGGAATCACGGCACCTCGCATCGTGTGAGGGCATGAGGAGAATACAGTGTCCTTAGTGGCATCTTGGGGAGCATTTTTCCTCCACACCGCTACAACAGAGACGTACTTCCCTTCAAAGGGAAGGAACTTCGGAAACACATCCCCGTCTTCATCGGTTCCACTTGTGGTTGTTTCTTACCTTTTCTTCTATTTACTTCTTGCTTACTATTGTTATTTTTAGCATCATATAGGTTGTTCACTTAGTTGAATATCTAGACAACATATTTGTTGCTAAACTTAATTTGTTTAAAGGAAAGTTTAAAATTTGTTAATTGCTTATTCACCCCCCCCCTCTAGTCAAGCATTTGATCCTTTCACCATGTTTTTAGCTTTTTAGGTTTACACTACCAAATGAAGACAATTGCCTCGAATTTTTTTATGATTTTTACTAGACCAAAAGAAGACCTGGAAGCTTCGGGAGGAGGCTAGAGACTCCACGAGGGACCCAACACACAAAAGGGCAAGCCTAGGGGGTGGTCGCGCCTTGTTGTGTGGTGGCCCCCTGGTGTCTCCCGACGCCCGTCTTTGGCGTGTAAATTCCTAAAAATTCCAAAAACCCTAAATAACCTCTCGAAATAATTTTTTCCCTATGATACGTCTCCAATGTATCTATACTTTTTGATTGTTCTGTGCTCATATGTTATCATTCTAGAATACTTTTGGGGTATTTATTTATCTTTTTATATTATTTTTGAGCACTAACCTATTGGCCGAGTGCCCAGCGTTGGTTGCTGTTTTCGGCATGTTTTTCACTTTTTAGGTTTTCCATACCAAAGGAAGTCTAATTGCCCTAAAAATTTTTGGTTATTTTCTAGACCAAAAGAAAATCAATGAGCATCGGAAGAAGGTTTGAGGCCTCACAAGGGCCCCACCAACCAATAGGGCACGACCAGGGGCGCCTTGATGGCTCGTGCCTCCCTCGTGGCCCTCCCGACTCCGTTCTTTGGCTTATAAATTCTCATCTACCCTAAAAACACCAGAGGGAGTCCTGAAACACTTTTGATTCCACTGCAAGTCTTTGTTCCGACGGGAGGCCATCTGGAGCTCTGTACTAGCACCCTGCCGGAGGGGGGTCGATCATGCAGGGCCTCTTCATCAACCTTGCTGCCCTCACGATGATGTGTGTGTAGTTCACCATAGACCTACGAGTTCATAGTCAGTACCTAGATAGCAATCTCTCTCTCTTTGATCTTCAATACAATGATCATCGCATCTTCGCTTTGATCCATATGATGTAATCCTTTTGTGCAGTGCGTTTGTTGGGATCCGATGAATTGTGGGTTTATGTTATGATTATTCATGATAAATATTTGTGGCACCTATGAATACTTATATGATTCTTATGTGCATGATTATGATAGCTCCGTAATCCTCTCCAGTCTATTGAAAGAGTTTGGCCAACTAGATCGATATTTGTTCGGTGAGAGTGGTGCGTTGTGGTAGGTTCAACCTGGCGAATTTCTATATCCTAGTGATAGAAGGGGGCAAGATGTGTCTTTGTGTTGCTGCTACTAAGGATAAAATGATGGGTGAGGGACTCCGGGACTAAGGGGTCCTCGGGCCACCGACCTACCTCTATGGGCCGAATTCATGGGCTACTTTGGGCAGCCGATGACATATACGAGGAAGATTCCACAAGACTTGGTGATCAAGACAAGGAGTCCTTTACACCGACGTAGCCGACTAGGACTCTTGTTGTCCTAGGCCTATGGTGCATTATATAAACTGAGGCCAGGCTAGTCGATAGACAATATCATATTGAGACACATTAAGATCATTACTCATAGGGTTTTAGACCACAACATACGATCTCGAGGTAGATCAACTCTATATTCGATACTCCATCATCAATCTTAACAAGAGCCACACATATGGTTTTGCCTCCATCAAGAGGGCCCGAACCTGGGTAAATATCGTCTCCTTCATCTCTTGTTACCCATCTATCCAAGCTCCACAGTTCGGTACCCCCTACTCGAGATCAGCCAGTTTTGATACCGACATTCGTGCTTTCATTGAGAGTTCCATTGTGGGATCGCCGAAGGATCGATGGCTCATGTGCAGATTGCAGCCTTTTCTGGAGAGTGAATTTGTGTTCGATGTCCCATTTCCTCGAGCGTCGCTTTGACGATTGCTTCGCTAGAATTGTGTGGAATTGTATCTATATCAACCATGCAAAATTTTGTCGCGTTCCGATGGAGAAATCTCCAACGATCTTCGATATACCTGAGCCTTGTCGAATCTAACCGAGAATCTAGACAAGTTTAGGGCGAGGCATCCAGTATCTAGATTGGACATCTGTTGGAAAATCCCACTGTTCATCGATTGTGGAATTCCTATATCGACCACCCTCAAAATTTCAGCTCGATCCAACCGTTCAAACTCTGGGAAATGTTCAATGATTGCATCAACTTTTTGAATCTATTTTCTTTGCGAAAAGGAATCTGACTCGAGTTTATCTTTCTTCATGAACGGGGTATTGGACATCTTTTTTGAAGGGATTTTTTAAGGTATTATGTGTTGTTATAAAACACACGCCCATAAATTTTGATCCTTTTCCAAGGAAATTTTCACCATCACGCCGATGTCAAACCGACTCGACAATATTGCTCCGCGGCCTCCGAGCTGCACCAGCATCCAGTGCGACATCGCTCCATCGAGCCAACAATAACCACCTCAGATCGTCACCTCGACGAGTCGACCAAGGGTTCGACATCGCGAGGGCAAAATAAGCATCAAGAGAAACTCGTCACCCAGGGGTTGCACGGGTCAGGCGCGTCATTGCTTCATCAAGCCAACAATGGCTGCATCACAAATTCTGACCTGTGTCAGCATCGCTGCGTGATACGGCCCAAACGTATCTATAATTTCTGCTTGTTCCATGATCTTTTGGGTAACATTGTTATATGTTTTGCTACGCTTTTATATCATTTTACACATATTTGGACTAATCTACTAACTCAATGCACCCAGTTCCAGTTTCTGTCTGCGGATGTCTATTTTGCACGGCCTTTTACCCAATTTTCTGAAGCCCAAAAAATCCAGGGAAATGTATGAAAAATCAGCGAAAAATAAGCTACGGGATCACTGAAGGAGGGCCAGAGGGGAGCAGGGGCCTCCCAGGCGGCCTACTGGCGCGACCAGGCCCCAGGCCGCGCCAGGAGGTCGCTTGGGTGGGCCCCACCTCCTATGGTGCACTCCTTTGGACTATATTTAGTGTTCCGTGAGAAAACCCTCGTAGACTTTCTGGAATAGCTAATTTATCCATCGTTAAGCCGCCGCAGCGCTTCCAAGATCGGGAGCGTCACGAGACCTCTTCCCGGCACCCTGCTCGAGGGAGGATTGACCTCCGGGAGCTTCTCCACTATCATGGACACTTCCCGGACGTGACGTGAGTAGTCCTCCTTGGACCATGAGTCCATGACGAGTAGCTATGTCATGTCTTCTCTCCAATCTTGTGCATCAATGGTTAGTCCTTGTGAGCTGCCCTACATGATCAAGGCATCTATTTAATCCTCTTGCTTTTGCTATGCTCGATTTGTTGGGATCCGATGGATTATGAGATTATATTCAGATTGTTATGAGTTATATATTTGATTATCCTTTATATTATGTTCCTTAGTGATTCATGCATGTTCTCCATTGCTTTTTATTGCTTTGGCCAAGTAGTAGATCGTAACTCCAAGAGGGAGCGTTATGCATGATTGTGGGTTCGGGCCCCTCGATGTCTAGTTTGAGTGACAGAAACATGAGACTAGGGGATGTGCTTGTTGCCACCAGGAAGAAAACAACGGTGCTTGTGACCATGGTTGCAAGGATTGTTTACCTTACGCATTGTTCGTTAATGCAGTTGTCCGTTGCTTTAAGTTTACACTTTGGGTGGGGCTCACAACTTAATACCGGAGTGATGTTCTGGATAGATATCTCAAGGTGGATGATTAGTAAGTAGATGTTTATGAATAAACGGTCTACTTGTCTTGGTGTACTGTCCATTACTATTGAACCTCTAACTATCAAGTAGCATAATTCGCATTGCGGTGCGATCATAATTCTGTCAATAGCCCAACTGTAATTTGTTTACCCTAGCATAGTTGTTTATCCTCTTTTGGGAGAGAGATTTCACTAGTGAACATCATGTGATTCTGGTCCATATCACCATCATTGTTTACACCTCCACTATTTACCACTTTCATTTACTTTTCCATTGCAATCACTATTACCTTCCCGCTTGTGTTTTGATCCTTTGCAAACTACAAGGGTGGAGAGATTGACAACCTCTCTGTACTCATCTGGAGCAAAGTTATTTGTTGTGTGTGCAGGTCCATGTCTTCTATAGTGCCAGGGTAGAAGACACCTACTTGGTGAGCCTAGGAGTCCTACTGGTTCGATAAACCTTACAGTTTCTGTGTGAGGGAAATTTGTTGCTGACTACATCTCCACCTTCCACTTGGGGTATCCAACGAGGGGCGAGAAGTATATAAATGATCTCGTCATCAAGTGAATTTCTGGCGCCATTGCCAGGGACTCCACTCTTCAAGATAGGGGAGTTGCACACCATCTTTTACCTTTGCTTTTTAATCTTGTTAGTTTGCTTTCTTGTTTTTTTCTTTAGAGTCCTAGACCAAAAACCACAAAACAATTAGTTACTTTGCTATTAGTTGTCAAGCATGTTAAGATTTGATGCTTGGAAGGAATCTGAGGTCCTAGATTTCCATCAAAGGAATGGAGAAAATGTGAAGGAAGCATGGGATAGAATTTCTAAAGCACACAAAAGAATTATGCCTTGGATACCTATTAAAAATGTGCTTAGAAATTTTTATCATGGTCTCTTTATATGGTGCAAACACTCTCTTGATATTATAGCTAAAGGAGATTTCTTAGAGTGTGATGAGGCTAGAGCACTTGATATTATGCATGGTCTATCTAATAATCTTGTTTATAATCATGGTTATGACACTATTATAGATAGACTTGCTACTATTGAAGGGAAAATAGATACTCTAGACTTAAGAGAAAGAGAGAAATCCATGGTTGATAAGCAACAAATTTTGAAAATAGACGATGACTGGGAACCTTTTGTTAGAACTACCATCTCTAACCAAGACTTCCTTGCCTATTGTGATATTGGATCCATTGTTTCTACTATGCCAAAAGTTGTTTATGATTCTCTCTTGTTAGACATGGAAAAATTTTCATGTTATCATGAACACGCTAATGATGATATTTCTGAAATCCAGGGAAAGGTAAAAGATGTCCGGATTACATTCTCTAAAAAGAATGCAACGGTTGATTTCTTCATCATGGAGCCCAACAAATGGAATCTAGTGCTTGGAAGGGACTTCCTCCGAGCCATGAGAGGTTTCATTGATGTAGGTAAAGGACACATATGCTTACGTGGGGAAGAGAAAGGTACATACCTGTTCCCTAGGAAAAATTAGGATGAACTTGTTGAGTATCCGTTTGAAGGTTATTACAATTCAGATGTCTTCGGAGAATCTTGATCCTCCTTTTTGCATTCTGCCTAGCTCAAAGGCATAAAAGAAAGCGCCTGTTGGGAGGCAACCAAATTTGTTTTTACTTTCTGTTTTAGTGGTCTTGATGTGCGTTACTACTGTAAATACATCATTGTATATTTATTTTTAAGATTTGTGCCAAGTTATAGCCTCCGATTGCAAGAAAGTTCAAAAATTCTAACATGTTGTCCAGAAACAGATTATGTCTGCTTGACGTACAAATTAACCACAAATTACTAGATCATCTTTTTGATCTGAATTTTTTTGACAACATGCTCTATATAATTGTATTTCTGGCATCTGTTCTGATTTTTCTATTTGAGTTGCAGAAGTGCCCCGAATAAATTATTTACTACATGTTGTTCTGTTTTTTACAGATTCTGCCATGTTTTTGCGTTTTCATTGTTTTGCAAATCCTAAGCTTGCTTTTTTATTTTCGAAAACCCTTTGGCATTCATAAGAAGCAGTAGATTTTAATGAATTTTTTTATTTCCAGCAGGTATTGAATTATTTTATTCAGGGAACTAACCACTCTAATCAGCTTATGATGAGTTTCGTATGAAGGGAGTTTTCAAGTATGTGATGGGAGAGATGATGAAAGAAGATAATGGAGTGTCAAGCGCTCAAGCTTGGGGATGCCCCCGTGCATCCCCTTCTCTACCAACAATCACCAGTTCGTCCATCTCCATGCTATATTTTTATCACTTCATATGATATGTGCTATGCTTGGAGCGTCCCGCTATTTGCTTTTTAGTTTTGTTTTAGTTTAGTTTGCTGGTCATAACAAGTCAGAACCTAGCCTACCTTGTTTGTGAGAGAGAGACACGCTCCATTCCACTCTAGAACACAACATAGCTTTTCATGCTTATCTTTTTTGTGTGTTCGTCATCTTTTTGTAGCTACTGTCATTCTTAGCTCTTAGTTTTCATGCTTATCTTTTTAAGAGCTATTATTTAGGTTGATTTTGGAACTCTCTTGAGTTATCATGCTTATCTTATTTAGAGAGTTGGCTCGTTGCACTAAGTTGTCTGTCTTGCATGAGTAGGTAATTGAGGTTGCTATTTAAGTATAGTAGTAACTTGCAATAGTTTTGAGGTATTGATTTGAGTAATGTTTGGACTATTGGTCCAAGAGCTTGAGCCTATTAGTTATAGGTGTTGTATTTTGGGGAATCCATTTTTTTTTCAAAAACTAAAATTAGTTGAGAACTCTAGCTACTAAATTGATCGCTAACCTCTGGAGGGGTTGAAATATATAGAGTACCCTCACGTTACCATGAGTCGAGGATGTGCAAGGATAACCAAACCCCCAAACATTCCTCCTCGGGGTACTTGTCTCTTTGTGAATTTCCTAACTAGATAGAGAGTTATCGATAATAAGTTCATGAGTTCTTCGGACTAATGTGAGTATTCGATTGTTGGCACTTCCACGATCCATATTTTGCTAGCCTCTTCAGTACCGTGCATTGCCCCTTCTCACATTGAGAGTTGGTGCAAACTCCGTCGGTACATCCAAACCCATGACATGATACGCTCTGTCATACATATGCCTCATTATATCTTTCCTCAAAACAGCCACCATACCTACCTATTAAGGCATTTCCATAGCCTTCCCGAGATACATTGCCATGCAACATCCATCATCTCATGACTTGATCTTCATGTCATACATGCTTTTGCTTGATCATAGAGTCGCATGATAGTTGGGCCTTGCCCTCATACTGCTACATGACGCGCTAGTATCGTTGTATATCCTGCTACAATGGCAGAGGCATACATTTGCATAAATCATGATAGTTTTCACTTGTCTTTATGTTGAGTACTTCTTATAAAGTGTGATGATTTTTCTTTCTATTCATGTAAAACATAGAGTGTTGCCCTTAAGAGAGGAAAAGATACCAAAGTGGACAAAACAAAAGATCCCAAAGAGGACAAATGAGAGATAAAAAGAAAGAGCCAAAGAGGCCACAAAAATAAAAATAAAAAGAGAAAAAGAAAAAGAAATAAAAAGAAATAAAAAGAGAGAAGGGGGCAACACTACTATTCCTTTTTAAAGATCCACACTCGTACTCCATTACTATATTGGTACTACATAGAGATTATCATTAATGCATAACTATGTGGGGACTCTTACACTATAGAGCTTGCTTTGCATATTCCAATGACGAGCCTCCTCAAATGATCTCTAGGTCTTCATTAGAAAACAAGTTGCATGCACCCCCACTAGTTCCATTGGAGAGCATACCATAGCTCATATGTGCATCCGTTACATGTCAATCCCTACTCCTCACATTATATCTATCATTTGGCTTTCTTTCGCCTATGGTTGTTCTCATTGATGTGAGCCTTTCACGGCTCTTTGTCTTCCTTCCCCATCATGATTCCATTTGTCATCCTAATTGCCAACATATCTTGCTTACGCTCATCCATTGCATGAGTGCTCAAAATCGAAAGGGACAGGATAATTTTGACTTGTGCCTCACAAGTGGTCTGGGGATGAGTCAAAATAAGATTCCGAAGGAGACTAAGTGTGAGGTTTAGTAGATTGAGTTCTCAATTAAAAAATAGTTTATCTCTGAACCCATCTCCCACTTCTTGCATGCAAACACCATTTGGAGACATTCGAGTCACGGACAGTGATACGTCTCCTTCGTATCTACTTTTACGAACTCTTTTGCCCTTGTTTTCGACTCTAATTTGCATGATTTGAATGGAACTAACTCGGACTAACGCTGTTTTCAACAGAATTGACATGCTGTTGTTTTTGCGCAGAAATAAAAGTTCTTGGAATGACCTGAAAATTTACGGAGAATTTTTCTGGAATTTATGAAAAATACTGGCGCAGGAATGAGCGGAGAAAGTGGAGCCGTGAGCCCACAAGCCCACCAGCCCCCCCCCCCTGGCCGCGCCTGACAGGCTTGTGGGGCCCACAAAGCTCCACCGCCTCCAAATCCAGCCCTATTTAGTCCGTCTCGCCCGGAAAAAAAATCAAGGAGAAGAGTTCATCACGTTTTACGATACGGAGGCGCCGCCACCTCCTATTCTTCCTCTAGAGGGCAGATCTCGAGTCCGTTCTAGGCTCCGGAGAGGGGAAATTGTCGCCATCGTCATCATCAACCTTCCTTCATCGCCAATTCCATGATTATCTTCACCGTTCGTGAGTAATCTCATCATAGGCTTGTTGGACGGTGATGGGTTGGATGAGATCTATCATGTAATCGAGTTAGTTTTGACGGGGATTGATCCCTAGTATCCACTATGTTCTGAGATTGATGTTGCTACTACTTTGCCATGCTTAATGCTTGTCACTAGGGCCCGAGTGCCATGATTTCAGATCTGAACCTATTATGTTGTCGCCAATATATGTGTGTTCTTGATCCTATCTTGCAAGTTGTAGTCACCTACTATGTGTTATGACCCGGCAACCTCGGAGTGACAATAGCCGGAACCACTCCCGGAGATGACCATAGTATGAGGAGTTCATGTATTCACCAAGTGATAATGCGTTGGTCCGGTTCTTTATTAAAAGGAAAACCTTAATATCCCGTAGTTTCCATTAGGACCCCGCAGCCACGGGAGGGATGGACAATAGATGTCATGCAAGTTCTTTTCCCTAAGCACGTATGACTACATACGGAATACATGCCTACATTAGATTGACGAACTGGAGCTAGTTACTTATCTCTCTGTGTTATAACTATTGCATGATGAATCACATCCGACATAATCATCCATAACCGATCCAATGCCTATGACTCTTTTACTACTGGTCCTTGCTACATTACTCTGTTGCTACTAATGTTACTTTGCTGCAGATACTAAATCTTTTAGGTGTGGTTGAATTGACAACTCAACTGTTAATACTTGAGAATATTCTTTGGCTTCCCCTTTAGTCGAATCAATAAATTTGTGTTGAATACTCTACCCTCGAAAACTTTTGCGATCCCCTATACTTGTGGGTTATCAAGACCTTTTTCTCGCGCCGTTGCCGGGGAGGCACAGCTATATTCTCTGAGTCACTTGGGATTTACGTCTGCTAGTCACTGCTACTGCAACAAAATACCTTCCAACGGCGCCAGAAATAGGTGTGTCGACGGCACCGGGAATCCTTCTGCTACGGCTACGACTTAAGGGACTTCCTAGGCAAATATGCAAAGGATTTCCCCCGTGGCCTTGGAGCCTTGCGTTGGTGTTTCCTCGAAGCGGAAAGGGTGATGTAGCGCAGCGGTGGTAAGTATTTCCCTCAGTTTGAGAACCAAGGTATCGATCCAGTGAAGGAGTATCACAAGAGGCTGCACAAGCACAAAAAGCTTGCTCCCAACGCTATGAAGGGGTTGTCAATCCCTTATAGATTGTTCGCCAAGTGAGAACTGAAAGCAACAAAGTAACAAAGCAAAGTAAAAGCGAAAGTGGAAACGATAGGTGTGAATAGACCCGGGGGCCGTAGTGTTTACTAGGGGCTTCTCTCATGAAAGCAAGTAGACGGTGGGTGAACAAATTATTGTCGAGCAATTGATAGAACCGTGCAAAGTCGTGACGTCATCTATGGCAATGATTATATCTATAGGCATCACGTCCAAAACAAGTAGACCGATACTTTCTGCATCCACTACTATTACTCCACACGTCGACCGCTATCCAGCATGCATCTAGTGTATTATGTCCAAAAGAACCGAGTAACGCCTTAAGCAAGATGACATGATGTAGATGGACAATCACATATCTACGACAGAACCCACCTTGTTACCCTTGATGGCAACTACACGATGTGTGCCTTGCTGCCCCTACTGTCACTGGGAAAGGTCACCACACGGTAAGAACCCAAAACCAAGCACTTCTCCCATTGCAAGAATCATAGATCTAGTTGGCCAAACAAAACCCAAGACTCGAAGAGACTTACAAGGATATCAAATCATGCACATAAGTAATCAGCAAATGCTCAAATATATATCATAGATAATCTCATCACAAATCCACAATTCATCGGATCTTGACAAACACACCGCCAAAGAAGATTACATCGGATAGATCTCAATGAAGATTATGGAGAACTTTGTATTGAAGATCCAAGAGAGAGAAGAAGCCATCTAGCTACTAACTACGGACCCGTAGGTCTGAAGTGAACTACTCACAAGTCATTGGAGGGGCGATGATCATGAAGAAGAAGCCCTCCAACTCCAAAGTCCCCTCCGGCAAGGCACCGGGAAGGGTCTCCAAATGAGATCTCGCGGAAATGGAAGCTTGCGGCGGTGGAAAAGTATTTTCATGGATCCCTTTATTTATTTTTTTTGATTTTCAGGGAATATATAGGTGCAAGATCTAGTTCAGGGGGCGCCAGGGAGGCCACAAGCCTGCCCACCGCCGCCCCCCTGGTGGCGGAGTGGGGGCTTGTGGGCTCCCTGTAGCCCTCCTGGCTTGGCCCACAAGCCCCCTGATCTTCTTTCGTTCGGGAAAAAAACATTTCAGGGATTTCATTCCGTTTGGACTCCATTCCAAAATCAGATCTGAAAAGAGCCAAAAACACAGAAAAAACGGGAACTGGCAATTGGCACTGAATTAATAAGTTAGTCCCAAAAAAGATATAAAAGGTACATAAAACATCCAAAGATGACAAGATAACATCATGAAACCATCAAAAATTATAGATACATTTGAGACGTATCAAGCATCCCCAAGCTTAACTCCTGCTCGTCCTCGAGTAGGGAAGTGATAAAGATTGAATTTTTTATGCTTTCATGCTACCTAGCATAGATGTCCTTTGTAACTCCTCTTATGTGACGTGAATGTTCAGATCCATTAGATTCAAAAAAATAGTTTGCTATTGACGTGGAAACAATAATAATTCATGCAAACTAGCAAGGTAATCATGAACTTTCAAAATAACAAGGCCAAAAGAAAGTTATCCCTACAAAAGCATATAGTCTGTCTATACTCTATCATCATTGAACAACGAATTTAAATCATGCACAACCCCGGTATTGGCCAAGTAATTGTTTCACACCTTTACTTTCTCAAACCTTTTCAACTCTCACGCAATACATGAGCGTGAGCCATGGTTTAAGCACTATAGATGGTGTGGAGTGTGGTGGAGGTTGCAAAACAAAATAGGAGAAGATGGTCACATTAACTAGGCATATCAATGAGCTGTGGAGATGCTCATCAATAGATATCAATGTGAATGAGTAGGGATTGCCATACAAATGATGCACTAGAGCTACGAGTATGAGAAAGCTCTTAAAGAAAACTAGTGGGTGTGCATCCAACTTGCTTGCTCACGAAGACCTAAGGCAATTTTGAAGAAGCCTATCATTGGAATATACAAGCCAAGTTATATAATGAAAATTTCCCACTAGCTATATGGTGGTGACAAAACGAGAGACTCTCAATCATGAAGATCATGGTGCTTAATATGCACAAGTGTGGAAAAGTGGTAACATTGTCCCTTCTCTCTTTTTCTCTCATTTATTTATTATTTTTTTGGTGGGCTCTTTGGCCTCTTTTTTCTTTTGGTGGGCATCTTTGGCCTCTTTTATTTCCTCACATGGGACAATGCTCCATTAATGATGATCATCACACTTTCAACTCAAAACTTAGAGCAACGATGACTCTATATGGAATGCCTTCGCTAGTGTACCGTGACAATGATCTAGCATGGCATAGACATTAATGGAAACATCATGCTAGCTATCTTATGATCATGCAATGGCAATGTAGACGTGATGGCACATGTCATGGTGGTAGTTGCATGGCAACATATCTCGGAATGACTTTGAAAAATCCATAGTAGGTAGGTATGGTGGCTGTTTTGAGGGAGGCTAATGGTGGGTTTTGTGCATCGGCGAAAGTTGCACGGCACTAAGAAGATAGTGATGGTGGAAGGTGAAAGTGCATCTAAACCATGGACTCAACATTAGTCATGAAGAACTCATATACTTGTTGCAAAAGTTTTATTAGTAATCGAAACAAAGCATTCAACGCATACTCCTAGGGGAAGGGATGGTAGGTATAAACCATCGCGCGATCCCGACTGCCACGCAAAGGATGACAATCAATAGACTAATCATGCTCAGACTTCATCACATAGCGGTTCACCATACGTGCATGCTACGGGAATCACTAACTTCAACACAAGTATTTCTAGATCCACAACACCTTACTAGCATAACTCCAATATTACCACAACCACAACTCAAAACTAATTGAGATGAATCAAACTCCTCTAACTATTCAATGCACATGAAGGTGGAAGTTTTCGTATCCCTTTGTATAACTACCCCTTTTGAGACTACTTTCAAAGCATAGATCAACTACAAAGCCACGCACCGCTGTGCTCTACCAGATATAAGTGAAGCACATAGAGCAAAAGTATCTAGCTCAAAAGATATAAGTGAAGCACATGTGAGCTGAATTGTCTACCAAAAGATATAAGTGAAGCTCGACAAAATCACGGTGAGTGCATGTCTCTCTCTCTAGGTGAGCAGCAAGGATGATTGTGAAACAACAAAAATAAAAGACTCCTATGATACAATACGCTCCAAGCAAAAACACATAACATGTGGTGAATAAAATTATAGCCCCAAGTAACGTTACCGATGGATTGAAGACGAGACAGGGGATGCCTTCCCGGGGCATCCCCAAGCTTAGGATTTTAAGGCATCCTTGAATCTTTTGGGGTGCTTGGGGAATCCCCATGCTTGAGCTCTTGCCACTCTTTATCTCTTTGTCCATAAGAACTTCACCCAAAACTTGAAAACTTCACAACACGAAACTTAAAAAGAAACTCGTGATAACATTAGTATGAGAAAGCAAACCACCACTTCCTTAGGTACTGTAGCAAAATTAAATTCTACTTGTAACGATGTTGGGTTATTGTATCTTCAATCTTCGATGGCTAATACCCCCCAATACTATCCATAGTTTCAGCAAAATAAGCAACCAACCCAACAAAAACAGAATCTGTTAACAGCAGACCAGTCTGTAGCAATCTTTATATTTCGTAAACTTCTGGAACTTCAAAAATTCTGAAAAATTACTACAATCTGAAGAATTTGCGTAGCAATCAGCAGCAAAAAGAATCAACTCAAAATCTCTTACAGAAAAAATGAAAATTCTTTTCATGAGCAGAAAGTTTCTGTCTTTTCCAGCATGACCAAGCGATCATCCCCAAGACTAATCATAACGGTTTTGCTTGGCACAAACACAAAAAGAAACACAAAAAACACAATCATAACAGAATTATGAAAGTGTGGAAAACACAAAACAGAAATAAAAAAGGATAGATTCGTTGGGTTGCCTCCCAACAAGCGCTTTTGTTTAACGCCCTTAGCTAGGCAAAAGGCAAACATATCTAAGTCTAACATACTTCCTATGCATAGGCATTTTATAGGAAAACAAATTGGCAAGACAACCAATAGTTACCAAATGCAAGGAAGAAGAATGAGACAATAGCAATCTCAACATAACGAGAGGTAATTTGGTAACATGAAAGTTTCTACCATAATATTTTCCCCTCTCATAGCAATTACATGTCGGATAATATTCGAATTCAACAATGTAACTATCGCATAGGATATTCTTTTCATGATCCACATGCATGCAAAGTTGACGCTCTTCAAAAATACTGGGATTATCATCAAATAAAGTCATGACTTCTCCAATCCCACTTTCAATATTGTTGCAAATATCATACTCATCATGAGGCTTAAACAAATTTTCAAGATCATAAGAAAGATCATCACCCCAATCATGATTATTGCAACAAGTAGGGGACATAGCAAAACTAGCATCCCCAAGCTTAGGGTTTTGCATATTTTTAGCATGATTTTCACTAATAGGATTTATAGTGAAACCATTGCAATCATGATTTTCATCCAAGGAGCCCTCATGAATCACTTCATAAATTTCTTCCTCACAATTTTCAGATTCATGCATCTCAAGCAAAACTCCATAAAGATAGTCAAATTCCCTCAACTCACTAGCAATTCGTTCCACATAAGTGGGTCTCTTAAAGAGATTAGCAAGTGGATGAGGATCCATATCACTAGATTTTCAGCAAGCGAAGATGTAAGCATAATGAAGGCACATGGAACACAAGCGAGCAGATAGCAAGCGAGAGAAAAGGGCGAACGAAAAGGCAAACGAAAAAGGCAAAGGAGAAAGGCAAATGAAAACGGCGAATGTGAAATGGGGGAGAGGAAAACAAGAGGCAACTCGTAAAAAATTAAATGCAAGAGATGAGTTTGTGAGACCTACTTGGATAGATCTCTCCTTCCCCGGCAACGGCGCCAGAAAAACTTGTGCTACTGCAACAAAAGACCTTCCAACGGAGCTAGAAATAGGTGTGTCAACGACACCAGGAATACTTCTGCTACGGCTACGCCTTAAGGGACTTCCTAGGAAAATATGCAAAGGATTTCCCCCGTGGCCTTGGATCCTTGCGTTGGTGTTCCCTCGAAGCGGAAAGGGTGATGTAGCGCAGCGGTGGTAAGTATTTCCATCAGTTTGAGAACCAAGGTATCAATCCAGTGAAGGAGTATCACAAGAGCCTGCACAAACACAAAAATCTTGCTCCCAACGCTATTAAGGGGTTGTCAATCTCTTATAGATTGTTCACCAAGTGAGAACTAAAAGCAACAAAGTAACAAAGCAAAGTAAAAGCGAAAGTGGAAACGATAGGTGTGAATAGACCCGGGGGCCGTAGTGTTTACTAGTGGCTTCTCTCATGAAAGCAAGTAGACGGTGGGTGAACAAATTACTGTCGAGCAATTGATAGAACCGCGCAAAGTCGTGACGTCATCTATGGCAATGATTATATCTATAGGCATCACGTCCAAAACAAGTAGACCGATACTTTCTACATCTACTACTATTACTCCAAACGTCGACCGCTATCCAGCATGCATCTAGTGTATTAAGTCCAAAAGAACATAGTAACGCCTTAAGCAAGATGACATGATGTAGATGGACAATCTCATATCTATGACAGAGCCCACCTTGTTACCCTTGATGGCAACTACACGATGTGTGCCTTGTTGCCCCTATTATCACTGGGAAAGGTCACCACATGGTAAGAACCCAAAACCAAGCACTTTTCCCATTGCAAGAATCATAGATCTAGTTGGCCAAACAAAACCCAAGACTCCGAGAGACTTACAAGGATATCAAATCATGCACATAAGAAATCAGCAAAGACTCAAATATATATGATAGTTAATATGATCACAAATCCACAATTCATCGGATCCCGACAAACACACCGCCAAAGAAGATTACATCGGATAGATCTCCATGAAGATCATGGAGAACTTTGTATTGAAGATCCAAGAGAGAGAAGAAGCCATCTAGCTACTAACTACGGACCCGTAGGTTTGAAGTGAACTACTCAAGAGTATTTGGAGGGGCGATGATGATGAAGAAGCCCTCCAACTCCAAAGTTCCCTCCGGCAGGGCACCGGGAAGGGTCTCCCGATGAGATATCGCGGAAACGGAAGCTTCCAGCGACGGAAAAGTATTTTCGTGGATCCCTTTATTTTTTCTGATTTTTAGGGAATATATAGGCGCAAGCGCCAGGGAGGCCACAAGCCTACCCACCGCTGCCCCATGGTGGCGGAGTGGGGGATTGTGGGTTCCCTGTAGCCCTCCTGGCTTGGCCCACAAGCCCCCTGATCTTCTTTCGTTCGGGAAAAAATCATTTTGGGGATTTTATTCTGTTTCGAATCCGTTCCAAAATCAGATCTGAAAAGAGCCAAAAACACAGAAAAAACAAGAACTCTCACTTGGCACTGAATTAATAAGTTACTCCCAAAAAATATATAAAAGGTACATAAAACATCCAAAGATGACAAGATAACAGCATGAAACCATCAAAAATTATAGATACGTTTGAGACGTATCAGTCACTATGAGCAATCTGAGACATCCAAGAACTAAAGTCTTGCCCTCAACTACGAGGACAGGTAAGGAACTGCCTTCTAGCTCTGCACTTGATTCACCTTCAGTTATGAGTAAGTTTGCGACACCATCTCCTGCTAGAAATGTTGATATGTCGCATGTGCTTGATGATGCTACTTCTGCTGCCCATGATGCTTATGATGATGCTATGCTTGATACTACTTTATCTGATGATGTTATGCTTGATACTGCTTTGCCTGATGATGCTATGCTTGATATTGCTTTGCCACTTGGTGCATTCCTTGATGCACAAATTGCTAGAGTTGCTGCTAGATGTGATGATACTTCTCAAACTGCTGATACTATTGAAGTAGAACCTGCTATTATGCCTGATATGCCCGAGCATTATGTTATGGAGGGAGAGATAGCTGAGGATTTGCTTGCATGTAAGGATAGCTATGATGTTGAGAATTTACTGCGCAAGTGGAAAGAAAAATCTTTGAACGCTAGGATGAAATATGACCCGAAGTTTGCTACTTCGCCTATCTTTGTGACCGATAAGGATTATGAGTTCTTTGTCGACCCTGAGTTAATCACTCTGGTCGAATCTGATCCTTTTCACGATTATGAGTATGAAACGGTTGTAGCCCATCTTACCAAACTGCACGATATAGCCACCCTATTCACTAGTGAGTAAAAGATCCGCCACTACTATATCCTCAAGCTGTTTCCTTTCTCGTTAAAAGATGATGCTAAGACCTGGTTCACTTCTATTGCTCCTGGTTGTGTGCGTAGCCCCAGGATATGGTTTACTACTTCTCTGAAAAATATTTCCCTGCCCATAAGAAGTAAGCTTCCTTGCAGGAAATAAATAACTTTGCACAAGTTGAAGAAGAGAGTCTCCCACAAGCTTGGGCGAGGCTGGTCCAGCTGTTGAATTATTTGCCGGATCACCCTCTTGAGAAGAATGAAATACTTGATATCTTCTATAATGGACTTACCGATGCTTCCAAAGATCACATAGATAGTTGTGCCGGTTGTGTTTTTAGGGAACGAACCGTAGAACAAGTTGAGATCTTATTGAATAACATCTTGAGCAATGAGAATGTTTGGACTATTCCCGAACCACCTCCTAAGCCAACTCCAAAGAAAAGAGGTATTCTATTCCTCAGTCGTGAAGATATGCAAGAAGCTAAGAAATCTATGAAAGAGAAAGGCATTAAATCTGAGGATGTCAAAAATCTACCACCTATCAAAGAGATCCATGGTCTTGATAACCCGATACAGCTAGTAGACCTGCTATTCCTTGTGATTAACCTGCTAGCTTAGGCCTGGATGAGTTTGATAACTTTGTTGCCAAACAACAGAGTTTCAATGATTATGTTAGCAGAAAATTGGAACAAAATGCTCGTATGCTTAGTAATTTAAGTGCTTGTGTGGACAGGAATGTCAATGATCTTAAGCTTTTGAGTAAACATGCCTGTATGGTCACCACTCTAGTAGAACAAGTACTTAAAGCTTAGAATGACTTGCTCAATGAGTTGAATGACAATTCTGTCAGAGTCGTCACTAGAGGCGGTAGAATGACCCAGGAACCTTTGTATCCTGAGGGTCATCTGAAGAGAATTGAACAAGATTCTCAAGGAGTTAGCACTAATGCACCTAGTCATCCTAGAAAGAAGAAGAAATATGATAGGAACCTGCACGCTAGCAACCCTGTTGCGGCTACACCTGAGAGTTCGAACGATGTCTCTGTCTCTGATGCTGAAACACAATTTGGTGATGAACATGAGCCTAATGATAATATCAATAGTGATGTTCATGATGATGCTCAACCTAGCAATGATAAGGATGTGGAGATTGAACCTGTTGATCTTGATAACCCACAGCCTAAGGCTAGTAGATATGATAAGAATGACTTCACTACTAGGAAGCATGGTAAAGAAAGGGAACCATGGGTTCAGAAACCCATGCCCTTTCCTCCCAAAACATCCAAGAAAAAGGATGATGAGGATTTTGAGCAATTTGTTGAAATGATCAGACCTATCTTTCTGCAAATGCGTTTGACAGATATGCTCAAAATGTCTCTGTATGCTAAGTACATGAAGGATATTGTGACTAATAAGAGGAGGATACCTGAGGTTGAGATTTCCACCATGCTTCCTAAATATACCTTCAAGGGTGGAACTCCCAAGAAACTAGGTGATCCCGGTGTGCCCACTATACCTTGCTCCATTAAAGGCAACTACGTTAGAACTGCTTTATGCGACCTTGGAGCCGGTGTTAGTGTTAGGCCTCTCTCTCTTTATCGTAGACTTGAACTGGATAAGTTGACACCCACTGAAATCTCTCTGCAAATGGCCGACAAATCAACTTCTTTCCCTATCGGCATTTGCGAGGATGTGCCTGTTGTGGTTGCCAACGTTATTGTCTTAACAGACTTTGTTATTCTGGATATTCCCGAGGACGATGCCATGGCGGTCATCCTCGGAAGACCCTTTTTAAGCATCGTAGGGGCTGTTATAGATTGCAACAAAGGCAATGTCACTATCCATGTCAACGGTAATGAGCATAGAGTGCACTTTCCGAATAAACAATATCGAGTACATTGCATCAATGCTATCAAAAAAACTTCATCGATTCTTATTTGGAGCTTTGAATGCCCTATTCCTCCTGTGGATGAAGTATGATTTGCTTGTTGGGGAGATACACATCCCCATTGAGGTGACCTAGTGACTATTCGAAAATTCTCCGTCTTCTTTTGCGATTCGAAAAAGTTTGTCAAGGAGACTTGATCAACCTCATTGATGGATTTCTTTCGATGACCATGGGATGGATGAATCGATGAGTCACAAACCTCTATTCCAAGATTTCACCTTTCGTTGCTTAGAAGAAAAATGATAGATTTAGTTTAGTTTTCCCTATTTTCTGCTTTTAGCGTCCCGTCGAAAAATACCCCAAAAATAAAAGTTCTCTGAATGTCCTGAAAATCAAGTATGATTTTTTCTGGAATTTTTGGAAAATACTGAGACGAAGAGCTAGTCTGGCGGCTGCACCAGTGGGCCACAAGCCCTGGAGGCGCGGGCACCCCCCTGGCCGCGCCTACCAAGCTTGTGGGGCCCACGTGCACCCCCTCCACTCATTCTAGCTCCCATCTGCTTCTCCTACCTCCAGAAAAAATCGTTTCGCAGCTCAAACCCGTGTTCTTGCTCTTCTTGCTGGGATTTCCAATCTCCTTGCTCAAACACCATTCTCCGAACTGTTTTGGGGAAATTACTCCTCGGTAAGTGACTCCTCCATTGGTCCAATTAGTTTTTGCTCTAGTGCCTTATACTTCGCGTATTTTTGCTGCTTTGGTGACCCTGTTCTTGAGCTTTGCATGCTAATTTTAGCTGGTCCCAAGTAGTTTTGTTGCATAATATGCCCTCTGGGCACTCATGGGAGTAGTTGCTACGAGTTTTGTTGAGCCTTATTCACTTTTCCTTAGAGTCGCTAAAAATTTCAGAAATTTGCACAGATAGAAAATGGAAAAGATGAGGAGGTTCTTAAGAGGCTCTTCAAGCCGTGACCCCAAGGATGATGGAAGTGAGAAGAAACCTAAGTATCTGGTCCCTCGTGTTGTAGAAGTTCGAGAGTGCGAATGGCCAAGCAATGTGTTGTTATGTGCCGCCGGACTTTATGAGGACTTTTATCACTTGGTGGAGAATGCAGGCCTTACCGCCTTCGTTGAAGATAAGTGTCCGCAATACCTCCTCCTCACTAATATCTTCATACAAAGCTTTAACCTCTATTGGAGGAAGAATCCTCCTATGGTTGAGTTCAAACTTTATGATATCCCCCAGCGCATGTCACTCCAGATTTTTGCAATGTTTGCAAATTGCCTTTTGTTGGGGATATTCATGAACCTCGTCCATGGGACTTGGAGGCTTTCATAGATACTATTGCTGTAGGAAAGGAGAGAGGAGTGTCTTGCGCTAGAGCTGCTAGCTTACATTTTCCCATGCTTCGGTACTTCTCATTATTCGTGGGAAAATGTTTGATTGGTCGTGGGAAGGTTGGGTCCCTTAGCTCCCCAGATCTTGCGGTCCTGCGCGAAGCCCTTTATAATGATAAAACTTATAGCTTGGGCGCTATAGTAGCTCAACGGTTGAACACGGAACATTCTAAAGGTGTTGTCTATGGAGGTATCTATGCTACCCGCCTTGCCAGACACTTTGAGATACCAATTAGACTAGACGAGGAAGAAGAGATTCTTCTTCCTGAGAGATATCTAGATTATGATAGCATGGTTCGCCATGACTTTCTTGATAGAGATATAAATAGAAGGATGATTTATAACCTGGTATTTAGTCAGGGTACTCGTGAGACTATTACTTTGCCTGCTCCTTCTTTGTTCAATCTTCATGCAGGCAGGTACATTGTTATGCCCTCGAACATCTACGCATATTGGGGCTTAGCCCAACCACAGGTGCCCGTGCCCGAGCCACCAGTCGAGTACCACACGCCAGTTTATCGGTGTGAGCCAGAGGAGCTCACACAGAAGTGGCACCCTCAGTCCACTCCGGAGTACCCCGGAGCTGGTTATTTCCCTCCTTCGGAGTAGACCAACTTAGGCCAAAAGCCTAAGCTTGGGGGAGTACGTGTTTCTCACCGAATTTACCTTCTTGCTTATGCTTTCACTTTGTTCATCGGTGTTCACACTTTGCCACAGTAACATCCATGCTAGTTTGTTTTCTTTTTCTCGTTTTCTTTTCGTGTGTCTGTCTAGTTTGAGAAAACCCAAAAAGATTTTCTTTTTTTCTTCCTTTGCTTGTTGGGAGCTTTCCCGTGTAAATAGTTTTTGTTTTTCTTTGGGTCAAGGTAGAAGACCATGGTTACAATGTTTAGTGGCTCTCGCATGCATACATGTTTAGTTGTCAAAGAGCCATATTACTTTGTCTTCTCCTTTGTGTACGCCTATAGATTCCAACTTAGTCCAATGCACGAGCACGCTTATTATTGTTCACATCATTCGGTCGTGCAAGTGAAAGGCAATAATGACGATATATGATGAAGTGACTGAGCCTGGAAAAGCTGGTATGAACTTGATCTATTTTGTTTTTGTAAATATGACTAGCTCATCGTTCCTGATTCAGCTTTGTTGTGAGAGAAACATGTTTGCAATGACAAGTTAGAGATCATAGTTTCTGATGCCATGCTTAATTAGCTAGGAGCTTATAATGGTTTGTCTTGGTTGCCAACACGAATTTTGAGATGACTATGATGTAGTATGATAGGATGGTATCCTCCTTTGAATGATTCAAGTGGCTTGACTTGGCGCATGTTCATGCATGTAGTTGAAACAAAATCAACATAGCATCTATGATATTCATGTTCATGGTGATTTATGTCCTACTCATGCTTGCACTCAATGTTAGTTGATCTCAATGCATTTTGATGATTGATGTAGCTCTCTAGTTGGTCGCTTCCCAGTCTTTTGCTAGCCTTCACTTGTACTAAAAAGGAATACTGCTTGTGCATCCACTTCCATAAACCCAAAGTTGTTCCATATGAGTCCACCATACCTACCTATATGCGGTATCTACCTGCCGTTCCAAGTAAATTTGCATGTGCCACTCTCTAAACCTTCAAGAAATAATCTGTTTTGCATGCCCGGACCGCTCATGTGGTGACACGGGGCTATCAGTATCTTCCATGCTAGGCGTGTTATCCTCGATATGTGTTTATTCACTATCATTCACGAGAAAGGGGCCGGTAATTGGAATTCCCAGTTCCATGCTCAAATCGAAAAGATAATTGCAAATAAAACTTCCCCAGGATTGATGTTGGTATGGACGGCACCTGAGTATTTGGCTAGTCGTGGAGTGTGATTGATTGGTGGGGGGGAGTCAAAACTTTACTTTTCTTTTTGGAAACCGCCTATAGCATGTGTAGCGTGGAAGATGGTGAGAACTCTTGGTCATTGCGTTGACAATGAAAGCATGCCACCCAAAATTATTATCTCTGTTTTCAAAGCTTGAGCTCTGGCACCTCTGCAAATCAATGCTTCCCTCTGCGAAGGGCCTGTCTATTTATGTTCCTGTTGAGTCATCCACCTCTTATAAAAGCACCAATTAGAGAGCACCTCTGTCATTTTTATGCTTTGCTTTTAACTGTGTTGAGTATGACTGTGATTGGATCTTCTTTGCCATGAATTACAATGTTTAGTTAGCCCTTGGTCTTTGAAGGTGCTCTGCATTTATGTTTTGCGGTCTCAGAAAGAGCTAGCGAGATACCATCTGTTCGTACTGCTTCATGATTGTTTTGATTGAAGTGTTGACGTTTGAGACTTATTATTATTAGCTCGCTAGTTGATTATGCCATTGATATGAGTTCACAGTGAGACCTAGGTGTCATTTGCTTATGTGGTTAGCTTGTGAACTTGCTGAAATTCTGGTTATGAGTTAGACATAGTTGCAAGAAGAAGATCAAACAGAGTTCGTAGAAGTTTTTCTTTTGTCTCTTTCAGTTTGTCAACTGAGTTGCTTGAGGACAAGCAAGGTTTTAAGCTTGGGGGAGTTGATACGTCTCCATCATATCTACTTTTCAGAACTCTTTTGCCCTTGTTTTGGACTCTAATTTGCATGATGTGAATGGAACTAACCCGGACTAACGATGTTTCTAGCAGAATTGCCATGGTGCTGTTTTTGCGCAGAAATAAAAGTTCTCGGAATGACCTGAAAATTAACGGAGAATTTTTCTGCAATTTATGAAAAATACTGGCGCAAGAATCAGCGGAGGAAGTGGAGCCATGAGCCCACAAGCCCACCAGGCACGGGCCCCCCTGGCCGCGCCTGGCAGGCTTGTGGTGCCCGTAAAGCTCCACCGCCTCCAAATCCAGCCCTATTTAGTCCGTCTCGCCTGGAAAAAAGATCAAGGAGAAGAGTTCATCGCATTTTACAATACGGAGGCGCCGCCACCTCCTGTTCTTCCTCTCGAGGGCAGATCTGGAGTCCGTTGTGGGCTCCAGAGAGGGGAAATCGTTGCCATCGTCATCATCAACCTTCCTTCATCGCCAATTCCATGATGTTCTTCACCGTTCGTGAGAAATCTCATTGTAGGTTTGCTGGACGGTGATGGGTTGGATAAAATCTATCATGTAATCGAGTTAGTTTTGACGGGGATTGATCCCTAGTATCCACTATGTTCTGAGATTGATGTTGCTACTACTTTGCTATGCGTAATGCTTGTTACTAGGGCCTGAGTGAAATGATTTCAGATTTGAACCTATTATGTTGTCGCCAATATATGTGTGTCCTTGATCCTATCTTGCAAGTTGTAGTCACCTACTATGTGTTATGACCCGGCAACTCCGGAGTGACAATAGTCGGAACCACTCCCGAGATGACCATAGTATGAGGAGTTCATGTATTAACCAAGTGTTAATGCGTTGGTCCGGTTCTTTATTAAAAGGAGAACCTTAATATCCCGTAGTTCCCATTAGGACCCCGCAGCCACGGGAGGGATGGACAATAGATGTCATGCAAGTTCTTTTCCCTAAGCACGTACGACTACATACGGAATACATGCCTACATTAGATTGATGAACTGGAGCTAGTTACTTATCTCTCCGTGTTATAACTGTTGCATGATGAATCACATCCGGCATAATCATCCATCACCGATCCAATGCCTACGAGTCTTTTACTACTGGTCCTTGATACGTTACTCTGTTGCTACTTTTGTTACTTTGCTGCAAATACTGAATCTTTCAGGTGTGGTTGATTGACAACTCAACTGCTAATACTTGAGAATATTCTTTGGCTTCCCCTTGAGTCAAATCAATAAATTTGGGTTGAATACTCTACCCTCGAAAATTGTGCGATCCCCTATACTTGTGAGTTATCAGAACTTTCCTAAATTCAATACTAGATATAGACTCTTGCTTGTTATTATCTTGACCTGAATTACATATCTCACTTGTCTTACTTTGAAGTTCTTATATGTGTGTTAGTATGTCACCACTGAAATTATTGTGTTATCATTTATCTACTCGAGGACGAGCAGAAATTAAGCTTGGGGATATAGATACGTCCCAAAAGTATCTATAATTTATGTTTGTTCCACGATTTTTTGGGTGACATTGTTATATGTTTTGCTACACTTTTATATCATTTTACACATATTTGTACTAACCTACTAACTCATTGCACCCAGTGCCCGTTTCTGTCTGCTGATGTCTATTTTGCACGGGCTTTTACGCAATTTTCGGAAGCCCAAAAAATCTAGAAAAATGTATAAAAAAATCATCCGAAAAATAAGCTTCGGGATCACCGAAGGAGGGCCAGAGGGGGGCAGGGCCTCCCAGGCGGCCTGCTGGCGCGGCCAAGCCCCAGGCCACGCCAGGAGGTCACCTGGGTGGGCCCCACCTCCTTTGGTGCCCTCCTTTGGCCTATATTTAGTGTTCTGTGAGAAAACCCTTGTAGACTTTCTGGAATAGCGAATGTATCCATTGTTCCACCGCTGCAGCGCTTCCAAGATGAGGAGCGTCACGAGACCTCTTCCCGACAACCTGCCGGAGGGAGGATTGACCTCCGGGAGCTTCTCCACTGTCGTGGACGCTTCCCGGACGTGCCGTGAGTAGTCCTCCTTGGACCAGGAGTCCATGATCAGTAGCTATGTGATGTCCTCTCGCCAATCTTGTGCTTCAATGGTTAGTCCTTGTGAGCTACCCTACATGATCAAGGCATCTATGTAATCATCTTGCTTTTGCTATGCTCGGTTTGTTGGGATCCGATGGATTATGAGATTACGTTCAGATTGTTATGAGTTATATATTTGAATATCCATTTATATTATGTTCCTTAGTGATTCATGCATGTTCTCCATTGCTTTTTATTGCTTTGGCCAAGTAGTAGATCGTAACTCCAAGAGGGAGCGTTATGCGTGATTGTGGGTTCGGGCCCCTCAATGTCTAGCTTGAGTGACAGAAACATGATACTAGGGGATGTGCTTGTTGCCACCAGGGAGAAAACAACGGTGCTTGTGACCATGGTTGCAAGGGTTGTTTACCTTACACATTCTTCGTTAATGCAGTTGTCCGTTGCTTTGAGTTTGCGCTTTGGGTGGGGCTAGCAACTTAATACCGGAGAGATGTTCTGGATAGATATCTTAAGGTGGATGATTAGTAAGTAGATGTTGATGAATAAACGGCCTACTTGTCTTGGCGTACTGCCCGTTACTATTGAGCCTCTAACTATCAAGGAGCATAATTAGCATTGGGGTGCGATCATAATGCTGTCAATTGCCCAACTGTGATTTGTTTACCCTAGCATAGTTGTTTATCGTCTTTTGGGAGAGAGACATCACTAGTGAACATCATGTGACTCCGGTCCATATCACCATCATTGTTTACACCTCCACTATTTACTGCTTTCATTTACTTTTCCGTTGCAATCACCATTACCTTCCCGCTTGTGTTTTGATCCTTTGCAAATTACAAGGCCGGAGAGATTGACAACCTCTCTATACTCATTGGGAGCAAAGCTATTTGTTGTGTGTGCAGGTCCACGTCTTCTGCTAGCGCCAGGTTGGAAGACACCTACTTGTTGAGCCTAGGAGCCCTACTGGTTCGATAAACCTTACAGTTTCCGTGTGAGGGAAATTTGTTGCTGACTACATCTCCACCTTCCACGTGGGGTATCCAACGAGGGGTTAGAAGTATATACATCATCTCGCCATCACTGCCTTGTCGCTTTCTTCAAATCGATGTTTAACACGACGACCTGCTTCGACATGTCGACATGGATGGGGGATCTAAAGTCACCATACTGACCTACTTTGTTACCTCGGCTAGACCGGGGGCTTCACCATCTCTTCATCAAACTGTTCCTAGGACTTTAGCATCACTAGTCGACCAGCTTCGTCATGTTAGCTGGATCGGGGGCTTTGCCTCACCACATCGATCGTGCCGCGTCGACACTTCATCTAGCCGAGCTCTTCGCTCGGGTACCTCGGGACCGGCTTGGGGCTGGGACCTTGACCCGCTACAAGCTCGGCCCACGTCACATCGAACCTATTAACCAGCTAAGTTGCTTTCATGCTCAACCTTTTTTCAATTTTTAATTTCTGTGCAGTTAAACCAAGCATTATATTTGTGTTACACCATAAAATTTGTTTGTTAAAGACTTATCTTGTTAAGAGTGTTGTTTGTTAAAAACACTTCCTTTACATATGTTACCTGGGGGCTCTTAAAAATTTATATGAGCCATTTTTTAAATAAATGTGTTTTCTTCTTGGTTGTTGCAAAGTCTTTTTCTATCACTCCTTTCTCAACTCGAGCGTGTGGTCGATGGCTTGATTCTCTGTTCTTTCTAAAGCAGCTTGAGTTTAGTTTGCTAAACTGGCCTCGGAGAAACACTCCGCCTCCGGGATATGGAGGTTGAAGCCGAAGGCTGACCTGCTTGAGAAATCTTGAGATCCGATGTGTCATGTTAAAGCACAATGGAGGTACAAACTAATTTTAAGACCAATTTTCATATTAGCACCAAGAAACTTGATTTAGTTTGGACGTAAATTTTATTTTAAAGTGTTTTGGTTTTCTGGGCTTATGGCACCTTTAACCTATTTTTATGTTTTTCCTTTCAAGAGGCGGGACATCCTCTTGTTCGAGGTGTTCAGCGTGGTAGTTCTTCTCGGGAAATCTTTTCCAACTCGTAGTTTGGCATCTTTTCTGCTTATCTGCACCTTGGTGTTGTCAAAACATACACAACAAATGCAAAATAGTTTCCGAAGAGATTATGATATTCAGATTGGTTGGCCACACCCAACTTGACTATCGGGGGCTACTGCACACCGCACTTTCATTCCTTAAGTATGCTCCCAAGTAAGGAATTGATCCTCGGGCCGGTTTCGCGAATCGACATGAGTCTCGGGGGTTACTGGGATCAACGGTTTTATTTTTATCCTTCTGGTGCATCTCGGGTTTTAGACCGACACACACCTTGAGGGATACTGGCTATACATATCGGTAGTAAATAAATTAGACCAATTGGAAACAAATTCCACAAACAAGAGCCCGAGACCGAGGTGGCGCACAACCTCGGCAGCAGTCTGGCATATAGTTTGGATGCGAAATGGCTAGCTCCATAAAACGCTATTCTGGCATTTAAACACGGATGAATTCCTTCAATTTTTCATAGGCCGAGGTAATGTATGACACCTCGGATGCCTACTAGCGTTGGATCTCGGCTACAAAAAGACACCTCAAATGAAGTTTGACCTTGGATCTCACACACAAGAGGACACCTCGGATGCAGTTCGGCGTTGGAGCTCGAACACAAGAGGATATCGTCGCATGGGAAACATTTCATAACCAAGGTGTGGCATGAAAAATTACAAGGCATTAATAAAGTCTGATAACTTAAAGGGGCTCCTCGGACACCCAACGTGCGGACTCATCACATTCACCCCGGCGATCTTCAAGATCAGTGATGGGAAGACTTGTTGAACCAGTTTTCAAGACCGACGACCGAAGATGAAGAATAATTTGGAAGAACCGAGGAGCGTCCCTAACTTGAAGACCCGTCCTCGACTTATGCTCGGAAATAGGGAAGTCATCAGCGACCGAACTGGTGTTGGCGAACATAAATAGGGAGAAGAACTCGCCCCGCAAGCCGAAGACTTTGGATGCGTGAAGATGCTGATGATCAAGACTACGTCATTGGTGGCCAATTCGGTGTCTACAGAGGTATTCTAGGACTAAGGGGTCCTCTGGCCGCCAGCCTACCTCTATGTGCCGAACTCCTGGGCTACTTCGGGCAGCCGATGACATATACAAGGAAGATTCCACAAGACTTGGTGATCAAGACAAGGACTCCTCTACACTGACATAGCCGACTAGGACTCTGTTATCCTAGGCCTATGGTGCCTTATATAAACCGAGGCTAGGCTAATCGATAGACAATATCATATTAAGACATGTTAAGATCATTACTCATAGGGTTTTAGACCACAACATACGATCTCAAGGTAGATCAACTATGTATTCAATACTCCATCATCAATATAAACAAGAGCACGATGTAGGGTTTTACCTCCATCAAGAGGGCTCGTACCTAGGTAAACATCGTCTGCTTCATCTCTTGTTACCCATTGATCCAAGATCCATAGTTCGGGATGCCCTACTCGAGATCAGCCAGTTTTGATATCGACAATGGGGTTTATTCATATTGCTTGAGTTTAATTTGTCTACATCATGTCAGCATTCTCCATGCATTACTCTGTTTTAATTAATACTCTAGATGCATGCTGGATAGCGGATGACGAGTGAAGTAATAGTAATAGGTGCACGTAGGATCCGACCTATTTGTTTATGGACGTGATGCCTATATACACATGATAATTGCCGTGAATATCGCATAACTATCCGCTTTTCTGTCAATTGCCCAATAGTAATTTGTTCACCCACCGTATGCTATCTTTCATGAGAGATGCCATTAGGAAAAGATATGGATCCTGGGTCTATTCATAGCATACTCATAAAACCTTTATTACCTTGCTATTATTTACTTCTTTTTATTTTATATTTTTATCTACAATTATCTACACACCTCTCTTGCTTGCAAAAAACAAGACAATATGATTGACAACCCTCTTGCCCGCGTTGGGTGCAAGTTGTTTGTCCTTTTGTGTGCAGCCACTGAAGACGGTTGTGGTTGATATTCCTATTGGTTCGATAGTTTCATAACTCAGGAAAATTCTTACCCACTTTGTGATGCGATAACCCGTTCCTCTTCACAGAAAACCCAACGCAGATCACGAGTATCAGGAAGGATTTATGGCGCCGTTGCCAGGGAATATCATCACCAACTACCAAGTAACTCCACACAAAATTTATTAACTTGTCCCGCTTTTTATTTGTTCATATATTTAGTTTGCCTCATAAAAAATACAAAAATATTTACCTTTGCTTGTCACTAGTTTGCATTTTTGCTCTCTAGTTTACTTTCCTAGCTATGTTATCTTTATCTTTGTCACACCAAAACAGAAAGTAAAATGCAAAAATAAACATAAATGGATCGTCATCCACTAGCTAATATTTTACAAATACTCTTTTATCTTGAAACAATTGCCATTTAGAGTGCACTAGATTATCTTTATGAGGTCTTGCTTGAAAATCATGAATCTAAAAATCACGAAATTTATGAAGAGATTCGTGATAGTTCCTTGAATGAAAAGCATGATTGCTATGTTGTTGAATTTGAATATGATCCTAGATGTAATCATTATGAGAGAGGCAAATATTGTTATAGGAATTTTCATGTTACTCACTTACCTCTCTTGATATTCAAATCGTTAATGCTTCATTCTTCCTACTAATTATGCTAGACACTTCTTGTCTAGATAAATTGTTTGCTTATAAAATGCCTATGCAGAGGAAGTATGTTAGACTTAAATGTTCTTGTCACATGTTTTATGATGATCTCTTTTTGATTAAATTCTTATCTTTTATGTGAGCATCATTGAAATTCCAAGCCTATCTTAATGGCTATAAAGAAAGATCTTGTTGGGACACAACCCAATAGTTATCATTTTTTCCTGTTAGTTTGTGATAACATGATTATTGCATGTGTAATGATTGTCTTTTATGTTTTAGTTAGTGTTTGTGCCAAGGAAAGCTTTTGGGATGATTTGTATGATGACTAGAATTGATATGGTGTAAAAATGGAAACTTTCACATCAAGTGAAGAATTTGTCGGGTTTTAGTGGAATGTCTTTTTAAGCTGAATTTTTTACACAATATTTATATACAAATTCCTCAGGTATTACTAGTTATTACAAAAATTTTGAGTTACAAAAGTATAGATTCATTACAGATTACTATAGAATGTTCTATTTCAATCAGATTCTATTTTTGCATGTGTAGTTTGCTTGTTTTGACGATGATATGGATTGTATATCGAGGGGTATAAGCCATGAAGGAGTTAAGATACAGTACCCTATGATAAAATAAAATAGAAATCAATTTGTAACAGCACCTAAAAGTATTTTATATGTTGCTTATACTAACGGATCTCATGAAGTTTTGTTGAGTTTTATGTGATTGAACTTTTCGAGTTTTGGGTATTGTCCCGATGGACAAAGGATTGAGGAGCAGCAAAAGCCTTAGCTTGGGGATTCCCAAGGCATCCCAAGGTAATATTCTAGGAAGACTCAAGTGTATAATCTTGGGGATGCCCCGGAAGGCATCCCCTCTTTTCGTCTCAATTTATCGGTATGTTACTTGGAGCTATATTTTTATTCATCACATGATATGAGTTTTGCTTGGAGCGTAATTTGCTTTTGTTTGATTTTACTTTCAGTTTGCCACAATCATTGTTTGCTGGAGACACATATTTGAGAGAGACACCACATCATCACAATTTGTTAGAATACTCTATGTGCTTCACTTATATCTTTTGAGCTTAGTCGTTGCTCTAGTACTTCACTTATATCTTTTTGAGAATTCTGGCGTGTAGATTTTGTAGAAATATTATGCCCTCGTTCTTCACTTATATTTGTGGCATGTAGATTTTGTAATTTGCATGGGGCATAAGACTAGATAAAAAATAATGAGTATCCAATGAGTGATGATAAAAACCATCATGCAGCACATATAGAGAAATCGTGGGTTAATGATATTGATGTGGTGATATGAAAAACATGTGAGTGCATTATTATTAATTCATATAGGTGTTGATATTAAGAGATGTTAAACTTCTTGTTCATCTAAAAATTAAAAAGGCATGGTGATTATGTGTGAGCATTTCTATTCCTCATTGAAATCATTGTGTTGTTTTGAGTCGGAGTCGCGTGATGGTTAATTCCTACCAACCCTCTCCCTTGGGGCATGCGAGTAATACTTTAATTTGTGATAAAACGAATAAAACTTTGCAATAAGTATATGAGTTCTTCATGACTAATGTGACACCATGGACATACTCACTCTCACCTCCTCATATTTGATAGCCTCTTCGGTACCGTGCATCTCCCGTTCTCACCTTGAGGATTGATACGTCCTTTTTGCATCATGCTTTCATGTTAATATTTATCGCTTTATGGGCTGTTATTACACTTCACGGTACAATACTTATGCCTTGTCTCTCTTATTTTACAAGGTTTACATGAGGAGGGAAAATGCCGGCAGCTGGAATTCTGGCCTGAAAAAGGAGCAAGTTTGAGATACCTATTCTGCGCAACTCCAAAAGCCGTGAAATTCAACGAGGATTTATTTTGGAATCTATAAAAAATACTGGGCCGAAGAAGTACCAGAGGGGAGCCAGCAGGAGGCCACAAGCCTGCTAGGCGCGGCCTACCCCCCTAAACGCACCTAGGGGGCTTGTGGGCTCCCAGTTGGACCTCTGCCCCCCCTCTTTTTCTATAAGGAGGGTTTTGTTCGAGAAAAAATCAAGAGTAGGCTTTCGGGAGGAAACGCTGTCGCCACGAGGCGAAACTTGAGCAGAACCAATCTAGAGCTCCGGCATGGTCGTCGTGCCGAGGAAACTTCCCTCCTAGAGGGGGAAATCGTCGCCATCGTCATCACCAACACTCCTCTCATCAGAGGGGACTCAACACCATCAACATATTCATCAGCACCATCTCATCTCCAAACCCTAGTTCATCTCTTGTAACCAATCTCCGTCCCGCGACTCCGATTGGTACTTGTAAGGTTGCTAGTAGTGTTAATTACTCTTCGTAGTTGATGCTAGTTGGATTACTCGGTGGAAGATTATATGTTCAGATCCTTGATGCTATTCAATACCTCTCTAGTCATGGATATTATTATGCTTTGTGAGTAGTTACTTTGGTTCCTGAGGACATGGGATAAGTCATGCTATAAGTAGTCATGTGAATTTGGTATTCGTTCGATATATTGATGCGTTATATGTTGTTTTTCCTCTAGTGGTGTTATGTGAACGTCGAGTACAAAACACTTCACCATTATTTGGGCATAGAGGAAGGCATTGGGAAGTAGTAAGTAGATGATGGGTTGCTAGAGTGACAGAAGCTTAAACCCTAGTTTGTGTGTTGCTTCGTAAGGGGATGATTTGGATCCACTAGTTTAATGCTATGGTTAGACTTTGTCTTAATTCTTCTTTCGTAGTTTCGGATGCTTGCGAGAGGGGTTAATCATAAGTGGGAGGTTTGTCCAAGTAAGGGCTGCACCCAAGCACCGGTCCACCCACATATCAAACTATCAAAGTAGCGAACGCGAATCATATGAACATGATGAAAACTAGCTTGACAGAAATTCCCATGTGTCCTCGGGAGTGCTTTACCTCCTAAAAGAGTTTGTCCAGGCTTGTCCCTTGCTACAAAAGGGATTGGGCCACTTTGCTTCACCTTTCTTACTATTGTTACTTGCTACTTGCTATGAATCATCTTACCACACAACTATCTGTTACTAATAATTTCATTGCTTGCACAGATTACCTTGCTGAAAACCACTAGTGAGATCCTTCTGCTCCTCGTTGGGTTCGACACTCTTACTTATCGAAAGGACTACGATAGATCCCCTATACTTGTAGGTCATCAAGACTCTTTTCTTGCGCCGTTGTCGGGGAGTGAAGCGCCTTTGGTAAGTGGAATTTGGTAAGGAAACATTTATATAGTGTGCTGAAATTTATTGTCACTTGTCAGTATGGAAACTAATCCTTTGAGGAGCTTGTTCAGGGTATCTTCACCTCGAACAGAAGCACAAGGAGTTGCTCCTCAACCTGCTGCACCTACTGAAAATATTTTCTATGAATTTCCTTCGGGTATGCTTGAGAAACTGTTGGCTAATCCTTTTACACGAGATGGAACATCACATCCGGACTTGCATCTAATCTATGTAGATGAAATTTGTGGTTTATTTAAGCTTGCACGTTTGCCCGAGGATGAGGTCTAGAAGAAGGTCTTTCCCTTATATTTGAGGGATAAATCATTGACATGGTATAGGCTATGTGATGATACTGGATCATGGAACTACAACCGGTTGAAATTGGAATTTCATCAAAAGTTTTATCCTATGCATCTAGTACAGCGCGATCGGAATTATATTTATAATTTTTGGCCTCGTGACAGAGAAAGCATCGCTCAAGCTTGGGGGAGGTTTAAATCAATGTTATATTCATGCCCCAACCATGAGCTCTCAAGAGAAATTATCATTCAGAACTTCTATGCTCGGCTTTCTCATGATAATCGCACCATGCTTGACACTTCTTGTACCGGTTCTTTTATGAAGAGAGATAATGACTTCAAATGGAATTTATTGGAAAGAATTAAACGCAACTCTGAAGATTGGGAGTTTGATGAAGGTAAGGAGTCAGGTACGAATCTCAAGTCTTATTGCGTTAAATCCTTTGTCGAAACAAATACTTTTTGTGATTTTAGCGCTAAATATGGACTTGACTCTGAGATACTAGCTTTATTGTGTGAATCATTTTCTGCTCATATTGATCTCCCTAAAGAGAAGTGGTTTAAATATCATCTTCCCTTAGAAGTCAACGTAGTTAAACCCAAGCCAGTTGAAGAGAAAGTCATTGCCTATAATGATCCTATTGTTCGAGTGCTTACATTGAGAAACCACCTTACCCTGTTAGGATAAAGGATCATTCTAAAGTTTCAACTGTGATACGTAGGAGCTACATTAGAACACCTACACCCCCTAAGCAAATTAGAGTTGAACCTAGCATTGCTATTATCAAAGATCTCCTGTCCGACAATGTTGATGGCCATGATATTCACTTCCGTGAAGATGCTGCTAGGGTTTCCTCCCGAAAGCTTAAACCCTAGTTTATGCGTTGCTTCGAAAGGGGCTGATTTGGATCCACTAGTTTAATGCTATGGTTAGACTTTGTCTTAATTCTTCTTTCTTAGTTGCGGATGCTTGCGAGAGGGGTTAATCATAAGTGGGAGGTTTGTCCAAGTAAGGGCAGCACCCAAGCACCGGTCCACCCACATATCAAACTATCAAAGTAGCGAACGCGAATCATATGAACGTGATGAAAACTAACTTGACAGAAATTCCCATGTGTCCTCAGGAGTGCTTTACCTCCTAGAAGAGTTTGTCCAGGCTTGTCCCTTGCTATAAAAGGGATTGGGCCACTTTGCTGCACCTTAGTTACTGTTGTTACTTGCTACTTGCTACGAATCATCTTACCACACAACTATATGTTACCGATAATTTCAGTGCTTGCAGAGATTACCTTGCTGAAAACCACTTGTCAGATCCTTCTGCTCCTCGTTGGGTTCGACACTCTTACCTATCGAAAGGACTACGATAGATCCCCTATACTTGTGGGTCTTCAAGGATCAGTGCAACTTTCGCCGATGCATCCAAACACCGTGACATGACACACTCTGTTGCACATAAACCTTTTTATATCCTCATCAAAACATCCACCATACCTACCTATCATGGCATTTCCATAGCCATTCCAAGATATATTGCCATGCAAATGCCATCGTCACTTCACATGACTAGTTCGTTCATCATCATAATGCTTTGCATGATCATATAGGCTCACATAGTATTTGTGGCAAAGCCATCATTCATATTATTTTTTATACATGTCACACTATATCTTTGCACATCCTGGTACACTGCCAGAGGAATTTATTGAGAGTCATATCGTCCTACCAGTTTTCATTTTGAGTTGTAAGTAAATAAAAGTGTGATGATCATCATTATTAAAGCATTGTCCTAGTGAGAAAATAAAAATAGGGGAGGCCAAATGATCCCACCATAAAAAATGAATGAGCGAAAAAGAGAGAAGGGACTATGCTACTATCCTTTACCACACTTGTGCCTCAAAGTGGCACCTTGTTCTTCATATAGAGAGTCGTATGTTATATCATTCATATGCTAGTGGGAATCAATTTTTCATAAACATGGCTTGTATATTTTGATGACAGGCTTCCTCAAATGCCCAAGGTCTTCATAAGAAAGCAAGTTGGATGCACACCCCACTTAGCTTCATTGGAGCTTTCATACACTTATATCTCTTGTGCATCATTTACATGGCAATCCCTACTCCTAGCATCGATATCTACTCACGGGCATCTCCGTAGCTAGTTGGTACGCCTACTTGTTGTGAGACTATATTCTCCACTATTACCCCTTTGAGACCTACCACCATATTCTAATCCACCTTTATGCTATGTCCAATGGTTCACGCTCATGTATTGCGTGAAGAATAAAAAGTTGATGCATATTGATACCTCTCCAACGTATCTATAATTTTTGATTGTTCCATGCTATTATATTATCTGTTTTGGATGTTTTATATGCATTAATATGTAGTTTTATATAATTTTTGGGACTAACCTATTAATCTAGAGCCTAGTGTCAGTTTCTATTTTTTCCACGTTTTTGGAGTATTGCAGATAAGGAATATTAAATGGAATCCAAAGGGAACAAAATCTCCAGAAAGATTTTTCTTGGACCAGAAGACATCTAGGAGACTTGGAGTAGGGGCAGGTTACCTGCCGGGAGGCCACAAGCCTACAGGCCGCGCCCTAGGGGGTGGCCGCGCCCCCTGGCTTATGGGTCCCTTGCAGGCCTGCTAACCCTATTGTTTGACCTATAAATTCCCAAATATTCGTGTATCACCAAAAAGAGACACGCAAATACTTTTTCGTCGTCGGGAGCCTCTGTTCCCGAGAGATCCAATATAGGAGCCTTTTCCGACAATCTGTCAGAGAGGGAATTGATCATGGAGGGCATCTACAACAACTCCATTGCCCCTCCAATGAAGTGTGTAGTTCACCACAGACCTATGGGTCCATAGCTAGTAGCTAGATGGCTTCTTCTCTCTCTTTGATCTTCAATACCATGTTCTTCATGATCTTCATGGAGATCTATCCGATGTAATACTGTTTTGCGGTGTGTTTGTCAAGATCCGATGAATTGTGAGTTTATGTTCAGATTATCTATGGATATTATTTGAGTCTCTTCTGAATCCTTATATGCATGATTTCATATCTTAGCAAGTCTCTTCGAGTTATTGGTTTGGTTTCGCCAACTAGATTGGTAATTCTTGCAATGGGAGAAGTGCTTCGTTTTGGGTTCAATCTTGCGGTGTCCTCACCCAGTGAAAAAGTAGGGGTAGCGAGGCATGTATTGTATTGTTTCCATCGAGGATAAAAAGATGGGGTTTTCATCATGTTGCTTGAGTTTATCCCTCTACATCATGTCATCTTACTTAATGTGTTACTTTGTTCTTCATGAACTTAATACTCTACATGCAGGCATGAGTCGGTCGTTGTGTGGAGTAATTGTAGTAGGTGCAGAATCATTTCGGCATACTTGACACGGACGTGATGCCTATATGCATAATCATTGCCTTATATATCTTCATAATTATTCGCTTTTCTACCAATTGCTCGACAGTAATTTGTTCACCCACCGTATTATTTTCCTTTATGAGAGAAGCCTCTAGTGAAACCTATGCCCCCCCGGTCTATTTTCCATATTATATTTTCAGATCTATAAACCCAAAATACCAAAAATACTTTGCTGCAATTATTTTACTTTTGTTTCCGCAGTTGTTAAAGCTATCTGTATCATATCTCATCCTTGCAAATAACTCTCAAGGGATTGACAACCCCTTTATAGCGTTGGTGCAAGTGTTTGATTACTTGTGTAGGTACTACTATTGGAGCCTTGCTTGTTCCTCCTAGTGGATCGATACCTTGGTTCTCAACAAACTAAGGGGGATACTTATCTACTTAGCTGCATCAGCCTTTCCTCTTCAAGGGAAAACCAACGCAAGCTCAAGAGTTAGCAAGAAGGATTTCTAGCGCCGTTGCCGGGGAGGATACATAGCAAGATCACGCTTACCAAGTACCCATCACAAACTCATCTCTTGCATTTACTTTATTTGCCATTTGCCTCTCGTTTTCCTCTCCCCCACTTCTAAAACAATTTTCAGAAAATACCAAAAAGATTTGCCTTTTTATTCGCCCTTTTTCCGTCCGCCTCTCATTTGCTTAGGTGTTAGATCGCTTAAACTCTTGGCTAGCCTTGCTACTATCGCTAATATTCATGAGAGTGAAGTTCTTAATTTTAAGCAAAGGGACGGAGAAAACTTAAAAGATGCTTGGTATAGAATTTGCAATGCTCAAAATAGATCTATTCAGAGACAATCTACTACCATTCTCCTTCGCAATTTTTATGTGGTTGTTTCTCCTTGGAATAGATATGTTTTGGACACCATTACGGAGGGAATTTATTGGGTAGCCATACCTTTGCTTCTTATAATGCTATGACAAATCTGGTAGGTTCACCCCCACTAATGGTTAATGAAACTATCTTAACTTTGGAACATGTGATGCGAAGGCTTGATGCCATTGGAAATAAAGTTGCTACCGTAGAGCTCATTGAAAACTTGGACAAAAATATTCATAATCATATTACTCAATATGGATCTAAGGTGGGAGTTACTTTCAAAATCCTAAGTGAAAAGGAACCCATAGTTAACAAAAAAATGGATCTAGATTCTTCTAGGATTGGAAAGCTTAAGGACATCATTAACAACTTAGGGTCTGCCTTTGCCTTTATTAAAACCACTCCTCCTCCTAAGACTTCCAAGTTTGTTTATGTTCCTAAAAGTAAGGGTGAATCATCTAAAAAAGGTGATGAAGATCTTAAGATGATAAGCGCTCACCCTAGCATCATTAGGGAACTTATTACTACAAGTGAAATTCTGAATTTCTCACCTAGTAGTATGATTATTGATAAAACAAAAGTATCTCCTAGGGTTCACAAGTGTACGATTGAGGGATTGCATACCAAAGATGACAATTCCTAGATCTACTGCATTGTGCCTAGCTAAGGGCGTTAAACAATAGCTCTTGTTGGGAGGCAACCCAATTTTATTTGTTTTGCTTATGTTTTTGAGTGTTGATAATATTATTACCTCTGTAATAATTGTTTTTCTTGTTTTAGTTAGTGCTTGAGCCAAGTAAAACCTTTGGGATGGTCTACGGTGTTTGCAAGTTGATTCTGCTGAAAAACATAAACTTTTGCTCTCAGTGCAGGAATTTTATAAATTCAGTGGAACGATATTTTGATCTGAACTTTTTACACAAGATTTGTTTGAAAAATTTCCAGATCTTCCTATTTTTTCAGAATTTTTGGAGTTATAGAAGTATTCGAAGTAAACAGATTTCTACAGACTGTTCCGTTTTTGACAAATTCTGTTTTCTTTGTGTTCTTTGCTTATTTTGATGAATCTATGGATTGTATTGGGGTATGAACCATGGAAAATTTGGAATACAGTAAATATTAAATAAATATAAATTAAGAATGAGTTCACAACAATACCTAAATTGGTGATTTATTTTTCTTGTACTAACGAATCTCATGAGTTTTCTGTTGAGTTTTGTGTTGTGAAGTTTTCAAGTTTTGGGTAAAGATTTGATGGACTATGGAATAAGGAGTGGCAAGAGCCTAAGCTTGGGGATTCCCAAGACACCCCAAGCCATATTAAGGTATACCAAAGAGCCTAACCTTGGGGATGCCGTGGAAGGCATCCCCTCTTTCGTCTTCACTCCATCGGTAAATTTACTTGAGGCTATATTTTTATTCACCACATGATATGTGTTTTGCTTGGAGAGTCTTGTATGATATCAGTATTTAATTATTATTTTGCCACAATCATACTTGCTGCAAACATCTTTGAGAGATATACACGTTGAATCGTGAATTTATTAGAATACTCTTTGTGCTTCACTTATATCTTTTGAGCTAGGTAATGTTGCTCTAGTACTTCACTTATATCTTTTAGAGCACGGCGGTGTTGTGTTTTATAGAAATTATTAAACTCTCATACCTCACTTATATTATTTTGAGAGTTCTTTAAACATCATGTTAATTGGTTTAGGTTATGAATTTAGTCCTGATATAATAGGCATCGAAGAGGGATATTATAAAAACTTTCATATTAAGTGCATTGAATATGATGAGAAGTTTGATTCCTTGCATATAGTTTTGCGATGTGAAGATGCTAATATGAGAGTTATTCTAGTAAGTAATTGTGAATTAGAAAAAATACTTGTGTTAAAGCTTTTGATTCCCGTAGCATGCACGTATGGTGAACCGTTATGTGATGAAGTCGGAGCATGATTTGTTTAATGATTGTCGACCTTTGTGTGGAGGTCGGGATCGCACGATGGTTAACTCCTACCAACCCTTCTCCTATCTAGGAGCATGCGTCTAATACTTTGCTTCGATAACTAATAGGATTTTGCAAAAAGTATGTCAGTTCTTTATGACTAATGTTGAGTTCATGGATTATACGCACTCTCACCCTTCCACCGTTGCTAACCTCTCTAGTACCGCGCAACTCTCGTCGGTACATTAAACCCACCTTCCTCAAAACAGCAACCATATATTTTCCTCAAAACAGACACCATATCTACCTATTATGGCATTTCCATAGCCATTCCAAGATATATTGCCATGCAACACCACCGGCTAGTTTTTATGACACACACCATCACTTTCATATTGCTTATAGAGTCATACTTTGTTCTAGATATCGAGTTGTAATCTTTGAGTTGTAAGTAAATAAAAGTGTGGTGATTTTGCATTATTAGCACATTGTCCCGTGTTAGAAAAGGATGATGGAAGCTATGATTCCCTCACAAGTTGGGATGAGTCTCCGGACTTTACAAAAAAATATATATGGGGAAAAAGAATCCCGCCAAACAATAAAAAAACAGAAAAATGAGAGAAAGAGAGAAGGGAGAATGTTACTATCTTTTCCACACTTATGCTTCAAAATAGCACCATGTTCTTCATAGAGAGTCTTCTATTTTGTCACTTTCATATAACTAGTGGGATTACATCTTTTGCACAATCACTTAGTTTTCTTTTTGAGCTTGCATACACGTATAGCTCTAGTGCATTTGTTGCATGGCAATCCCTACTCACTCACATTGATATCTATTGATGGGCATCTACATAGCCCGTTGATATGCCTAGTTGATGTGAGACTATCTTCTCCTTTTTTTGCAACCTCCACCACACTCTATTCCACCTATAGTGCTATATCCATGGCTCACGCTCATGTATTGCATGAGAGTTGAAAAGGTTTGAGAACATAAAAAAAAAGTGTGAAACAATTGCTTGATTTTCATCGGGGTTGTGCATTATTTAGATACGTTGTGTGGTGAAGATGGAGCATAGCGAGACCATCTGATTTTGTAGGGATCACTTTCTAAGACCATGTTATTTTGAAAGGAAGCAATTGCCTTATTAGTATGCTTGAAATATTATTGTTTTTATGTCAAAATTAGACTTTTGTTTTGAATCTTATGGATCTGAATATTCATGCCACAATAGAGAATATTACATGGATAAATATGTTAGGTAGCATTCCACATCAAAAATTCTGTTTTTATCATTTACCTACTTGAGGACGAGTAGGAATTAAGCTTGGGAATGTTGATACATCTCCAACATATCTGTAATTTTTTATTGTTCCATGCTATTATATTATCGTTTTTGGATGCTTTATATGCATTAATATGCTATTTTATATTATTTTTGGGACTAACCTATTAGTCTAGAGCATAGTGCCAGTTTATGTTTTTTCCACGTTTTTGAGTATTGTACATAAGGAATATTAAACGGAGTCCAAATGGAACAAAATCTCCAGAAAGATTTTTCTTGGACCATAAGAAACCTAGGAGACTTGGAGTAGGGGCAGGGCACTTGCCAGGAGGCCACAAACCTGCAGGGCGCGCCCTAGGGGGTGGTCGTGCCCCTGGCTTGTGGGTCCCCTACAGGCCTCCTAACCCAATTCTTTTTCCTATAAATTTCCAAATATTCTCGTAGTGCCAAAAAGAGGGATGCAAATGCTTTTCTACCGCCGGGAGCCTCTGTTCCCGTGAGATCCAATCTGGGAGCCTTTTCCAATAATCTGTCGGAGAGGGAATTGATCATGGAGGGCATCTACATCAACTCCATTGCCCCTCCGATGAAGCATGAGTAGTTCACCACACACCTACGACTCCATAGCTAGTAGCTAGATGGCTTCTTCTCTCTCTTTGATCTTCAATACCATGTTCTTCATGATCTTCATGGAGATCTATCCGATGTAATACTCTTTCGCGGTGTGTTTGTCAAGATCCAATGAATTGTGAGTTTATGTTCAGATTATCTATGAATATTATTTGAGTCTCTTCTGAATTCTTATATGCATGATTTCATATCTTAGCAAGTCTCTTCGAGTTATTGGTTTGGTTTGGCCAACTAGATTAGTAATTCTCGCAATGGGAGAATTGCTTAGTTTTGGGTTAAATCTTGCGGTGTCCTCACCCAGTGACAAAGTAGGGGTAGCGAGGCACGTATTGTATTGATGCCATTGAGGATAATAAGATGAGGTTTTCATCATATTGCTTGAGTTTATCCCTCTATGTCATGCCATCTTACTTAATGCATTACGCTGTTCTTCATGAACTTAATACTCTAGATGCAGGCACGAGTCGGTCGATGTGTGGAGTAATAGTAGTAGATGCAGAATCATTTCGGTCTACTTGACACGGACGTGATGCCTATATGCATAATCATTGCCTTAGATATCTTCATAATTATTCGCTTTTCTATCAATTGCTCGACAGTAATTTGTTCACCCACCATTTTATTTTCCTTTATGAGAGAAGCCTCTAGTGAAACCTATGGCCCCCGGGTCTATTTTCCATATTATATTTTCAAATCTATAAACCAAAAATACCAAAAATACTTTGCTACAATTTATTTACTTTTGTTTCCGCAATCTTTATATCTATCTCTATCAGATCTCATCCTTGCAAATAACTCTAAAGGAATTGACAACCCCTTTTATAGCGTTCGATACAAATGTTTGATTATTTGTGTAGATACTACTACTGGAGCCTTGCTTGTTCCTCCTACTGGATTGATACCTTGGTTCTCAACAAATTGAGGGAAATACTTATCTACTTTGTTGCATCACCCTTTCCTCTTCGAGGGAAAACCAACGCAAGCTCAAGAGGTAGCACATATTGAAAAAGTACGATCCAATTGCCTGACTTGAACACCGTGGTGCTTGACATTTGTATTAATGTGGTGAAGATGGAGCCATGCGTTGCTAATATAATAAAGATGGATTGGGGGTAAAACAATCTTTGAGAATCGTATACTTTGAAAGATTAATTATTTGCTACTTATACCTATAATTATTGCTATGTACATGTTTGTTAATTCACTTCTCAATGAGCATACATGCATAAGGTTACATCATGGATAGCATGTCACATAAAAAATTATGTTTTTATCATTTACCTACTCGAGGACGAGCATGAATTAAGCTTGGGGATGCTTGATACATCTCCAACATATCTATAATTTTTGATTGTTCCATGCTGATATATTATCATTCTAGAATACTTTTGGGGTATTTATTTACCATTTTATATTAGTTTTGAGCACTTGCCTATTGACCCTGTGTCGAGTGCCAATTGCTATTTTCTACGTGTTTTTCACTTTTTAGGTTTTTGCATACCAAATGAAGTCCAATTGCCCTAAAACTTTTTGGTTATTTTTCCTGGACCAAAAGAATACCAACAAGCATCGGAAGAAGGCTAGAGGCCTCACAAGGGACCCACAAGCCAATAGGGCGCGGCCTGGGGGCAGGCCCTAATGGCTTGTGCGTCCCTCGTGGCCCTCCCGACTACGTTATTTGTCTTATGTATTCTCATCTACACTACAAATACCAGAGCGAGTCCCGAAACACTTTTTATGCGGCCTCAAGTCTTTGTTCCAACAGGAGGCCATCTCGAGCTCTGTTCCGGCACCCTGTCGGAGGGGGGTCAATCACGGAGGGCCTCCTCATCAACCGTTCTGTCCTCACGATGATGTGTGAGTAGTTCACCACAAACCTACGGGTCCATAGTCAGTACCTAGATGACAATATCTCTCTCTTTGGTCTACAATACAATGATCATGCCATCTTCGCTTTGATCCATATGATGTAATCCTTTTGCATGCTGCATTTGTTGGCATCCAATGAATTGTGAGTTTACATTCAGATAGCTTCGTAATTCTCTCCGATCTATTGAAATAGTTTGGCCAACTACATCGATATTTCTGTGGTGAGAGACCTATGTTGTGGTAGGTTCAACCTGGCGAATTTCTATATCCCAGTGACAGAAGGGGACATGATGTGTCTTTGTGTTGATTCTACTAAGGATAAAATGATGGGGTCTATTCATATTGCTGGAGTTTACTTTGTCTACATCATGTCATCGTTTTCCATGCATTACTATGTTTTACTTAATACTCTAGATGCATGCTGGATAGCGGTCGATGAGTGGAGTAACAATAATAGGTGCACACAGGAATCGAACTATTTGTTTATGGACATGATGCCTATATACACGTGATCATTGCCCTGTAAATCACATAACTGTCCGCTTTTCTGTCAATTGCCCAACAGTAATTTGTTCACCCATCGTATGCTATTTTTCATGAGAGATGCCATTAGGGAAATCTACGGCCCTGGGTATATTCACAACATATTGGTAAGACCTTTCTTACCTTTTTGTTATTTAATAGTTTTTATTTTATCTTGCTATCTAAAATTATCTACACGCCTCACTTCCTTGCAAATAACAAGACAAGAGGATTGACAACTCTCTTGCCCGTGTTGGGTGCAAGTTGCTGGTTCTTTTGTGTGTAGCCGCTCAAGATGGTTGTGGTTGATATTCCTATTGGTTCGATAAACCTTGGTTTCGTAACTGAGTGAAAAACTTACCCACTTTGTGCTGCAATAATTTGTTCCTATTCACGAAAAACCCAACGCGGATCACACGTATCACCCCACCGCAAGTCTCTGTTGTGCCGTGTGCACATCTGGAGCCCTGTTCCGGTGCCCCGCCTGAGGGGGATTGATCAGAAGGGCCTCTACGTCAACCTTGCTTCTCCCATGGTGATGTGTAAATAGTTCACCACAAACCTATGGGTCCATAGTGAGTACATAGATGGCTATTTCTCTCTCTCTATTGATCTCCAATACTATGATCACCAAATCTTCGCTTTGATCTATCCGATGTAATTCTTTTGTGCGGTGCATTTGTTGCATGAATTGTGGGTTTATGTTCAGATTATTCATGATAAAATATTTGAGTCTTCTCTAAATTATATATTTCATTCTTATTTGCGTGATTATTATAGCTTTCGAATCTCTCTGCTCTATTGATTTTGTTTGGCCAACTAGATTAATCTTTCTTTAGTGGGAGGTGTGTGTTGTAGTGGGTTCAATCTCGTGGTGCTCTATATCCCAGTGACAAAAGGGGACAAGACACGTCTTTGTATTTTTTCCACTAATGATAAAACGATGTGGTTAATTCATATTAATTGAGTTATCTTTTTCTACATCATGTCATTGTTCTCCAAGCTTTAGTCTGTTTTACTTAATACTCTAGATGCATGCTGGATAGCGGTGATGGGTGGAGTAATAGTAGTAGGTGCAAGCAGGAGTCGGCCTATTTTCTTATGGAAGTGATGCCTGTATACATGTGATTATTGTCATGGATAAATATTGCATAACTATGCGCTTTGCTATAAGTTGCCCAACTGTAATTTGTTTACCCGCCGTATGCTTACTACATGAGAGATGCCACTAGGGAAAACCATATCCCCTGGGTATATTCACTCATATATATTCACAAACGCTACAATTACCTCAATGCATTTATTTAACCTTTATTTATTTTTCAATAATCAACTATCATCTAAACAATTCATTTGCTTGCAAATAACGAGTCTGAGGGGATTGACAACCCTCTTGCCCGCGTTGGGTGCAAATGTTTGCTTGTTTGTGTGGAGCCACCGAACACGGAGGTTGCTTGTTACTCCTGTTAGTTCGATAAACTTGGTTCTCACTGAGGAAAATACTTATCTATACTGTGTTGCATCATCCATTCCTCTTGATGGAAAACCCAACGCAGGTCACTAGTATTCGGAAGGATTTGTGGCACCTTTGCTGGGGAGTATCCTCAACCTACTATCAAGTACCTTCGCACAAATTATCATTCACTTTTTATTCTTTTTATTTGCTTTTATATTTTTCTTTCTTCATAAAAATCAAAAATACAAAAATAATTATCTTTGTTATCTGCTAGTTTACTTCTTTGTTTGCTAGCTTACTTGTCTTGATTGCTCGATCACCATGTATCTAGATACTACTAAGTTGTGTGACTTTTCAAATACTAATAACAATGATTTTATTAGTACACCTATACCTCCCGCCACTAGTGCGGAGTCTTATGATATAAATGTTGCATTGCTAAATCTTGTGATGAAAGAACAATTTTAGGGAAGTCCTTATGAGGATCCCGCTGGACATCTTAATACCTTTGTTGAACTATGTGATATGCAAAATAAAAAGTATACGGATAATTATGTGGTAAAACTAAAAAAAAATCTTTACGAGATAAAGCTAAATCTTGGTTCTCATCTTTACCATGCAATAGTATTGGAACATGGGATAAGTGTAAATATGCTTTTATTGCCAAGTATTTCCTCCGGCTAAGATCATCTCCCTTAGAAATCAAATTATGAATTTTAAACAACATGACCAAGAACATGTTGCACAAGCTTGGGAGAGGATGAAATCAATGATTAGAAACTGCCCCACTCACGGTTTAAACTTGTGGATGATTATCAAAATTTCTATGCTGGACTAAACTTTGTGTCTATAGATCTTCTAGATTCTGCTGCAGGTGGTACCTTCATGGAGGTGACATTAGCAGAGGCCACCAAATTTCTGGACAACATCATGGCAAACTACTCTCAATGTCATACCGAAAGAGCTCCAACTGGTAAGAAGGTAAATTCTGTTGAGGAAATCACTACTTTGAGTGAAAAAGTGGATGCTCTTATGAATATGGTTGCTAGTAAAAATACTCATGTTGTTCCCAATGATATGCCTTTATCTACCTTGATTGAGCAAAATGATAATTTTATTAATGTGAATTTTATCCCGTGAAACAATTTCAATAACAATGCATATAGAGGTAATTTCAATACTAGAACATATCCCAGTAACTCCTCTAATAGCTATGGCAACTCTTATGGAAACCCTTCTACCAATAATAATAAGTTATCATCTAATCTAGATAACACCAATAAATAATTCATTAGTTATCAAAAGATTTTTAATACTACGGTAGAAGAAAAGTTGCATAAAGTTGATGATTTGTCTAAAAACATGGATATAATTGCTCTTGATGTAAGGAGAGGACTGTTGATAAAACTTTGCCACCCAAGCATTATTTTAATGAGACTATTAAATATATCCAAATATTTATCAATGAAAGTAAGGAGAGGACCGTTGATACGTCCCAAACGTATCTATAATTTATGCTTCTTCCATGATCTTTTGAGTGACATTGTTATATGTTTTGCTACACTTTCATATATTTTTAAACATATTTGGACTAACCTACTAACTTAGTGCACCTAGTGCCAGTTTCTGTCTATTGTTGTCTTTTTTGCAGGGGCTTTTACCCAAATTTCTAGAGCCCCAAAAATCCCGAGAAAAAAATATAAAAATCAGCGTGACAGAAGCTTCCAGATCACCGAAGATGGGCTAGAGGGGAGCCAAGGGCTGCCTAGGCGGCCTCCCAGCGCGGCATGGCCCCTGGCCGCGCCCACAGGTCGCTCGGGTGGGTCCCACACCCTCTGGTGCCCTCCTTTGGCCTATATTTACCCCCCGTTGAGGTAACGTTGATTCTGGAACCATTTTCTCCAGAAGCAATTCCGATCTCCGCCGCCATCGCCAACAAGTTTCGGGGGACCAGAATTCCTGTGCCGGCACCCTGCCGGGATGGGGAAGTGCCCGTGGATTCATCTCCATCGACGTTGCTTCCTCCCTCCATGAAGCGGGAGTAGTTCCTCCTCAGGGTTGAGGTCTTCTATAGTAGTTATGTGGTTAATTATCTCTCTCATGATGTGATCTTGATTGTGATCATGGGCTATGTTAATGTAGGATGGTCCCATGATGTTTCCCCTTCTTCTATGTATTGGATTGATGTACTCACTTGATCTTTTCTAGTATAACCCCCGAGACCATGGTGACAGTGGTTTATTGGACATGGATTCGAAGAATATTTTCATGAGTGATTTCCTCTTTTGTGAATTGATTGAAGATTGAGAGTCTATTGGTGCTTGTCTTTGACTATCCTTGAGATACGTTGTGGTGATTGTGGTACTCTCTTTGGATGGCCGCGGTGACATTGGGAAATCCATAGAGAGGACTACGAACTCTGAGGTGTGCTTTTGTATCCCTACATAATTCTCGTCCTCTCTTGATCACAAAGGAATGACCTCCGAGTACGTCTCCCTTGCATGTTTTAGTGGAAATATCATGTGATTAGACTATGTTAATGTTGTTGGGAGTTTCCACTAGTGAACTTAAGAAACCTAGGCCCTATTTCTCACCATTGTTACACCGTTATGCTCACTTTTGTCACTTGCTACCTTGCTGCCATTTTTATTTCAGATTTATATTACCTTGTTTTACCATCCATATCACTTTCCTTTTACCATCTCTTTGCCGAACTAGTGAACCTATACAACTGAAAATTGTATTAGGTGTGTTGGGGACACAAGAGACTTCTTGTATCTTAATTGCAGGGTTGCTTGAGAGAGACCATCTTCAACCTCTACTTCCCTGAGTTCGATAAACCTTAGGTCATCCACTTGAGGGAAATTGCTGCTGTCCTACAAACCTCTGCGCTTGGAGGCCCAACATGGTCTACAAGAATATAAGTGTGTGTAGACATCAACCGCTAAGTTGAAAGCTAAGCAATAATTCTTAGAAAAATCTCTTCCATTTGATTTTTACCGAAATCATGATGAAGATCTTAAAATGCTTGGTACTTCTCCTATTGAATCTTTGTTTACTGATCTGAAAGTAAATGATAAAGGGAATAAATATGAGTCAATTCTAGCAAGAAGGCATCCCGTTTTCTTGGAGGGTGATAATTAAAATGATAATACTGAAAAAAGTGGGTTTGGAGAGGTTAAAACTCTAACTAGTGATGTGCCCACTATCCTGGATCACAAGGATTTTAATTACGATAATTGATCTTTAGAAGAATGTATTTCGTTGTTTCCATTCATCATTTGCTCACCCAATTCTTATGAACAAAATAAAGCTTTTACTCAACAATAGTAGAAGCTAAGGTAAAAGCCTATGATGAAAATCTTGAGTTTGAACTATCTATTCCTAGAAATTTGTATGATTAGTGGAAAACTACTACTAAAATTAAGGTCAAAGAATATAAATGCAATTCCTTGTGTGTTCTAGGTTTTAGTTTTTCAACTATACCTAAATCTTTATGTGATGTACTTGGTCTCACCGGTATTCATGAGCGTTCCCTTTATTTGCATCTTGTTGACTCTACTATCAAGAAACCTTTGGGAAGAATAAATGATGTTCTAATAATTTATAAATAGAAAATATGTGATTGTAGATTTTATAGTTCTTGATATTTATTGCAATTCATCTTGCCCAATAATACTTGGGAGACCTTTTCTACAAACTATAGGTGCAATAAATTGTCATGAAAGAGGGAACCATATGATTCCAATTACCATTAAACAAAGGGATGGAACACTTCACTAGAAAGAGAATCAAACCACCTTATGAATCTAAAATAAGGGCTACATATGGGTGGAGTATCAAGGATGACAACACTTGAATCTTATGCATTATTGTTAGAGCATATTTCTCCATATGTGGTTTTGGTAATTGATGACAATACCTATGGACTAATGGTTGCCTTAAGTTATATTCGAAGGATTTGTCCATAGGCACTTCTTGAAGTCCATATGTTGGTGTCAAGGAGTTTATATGATGACCAAGGTGGTATTCGAGGTATTATCCAAAGATTGGTCATAAAGACACAAGGTTGATCAAGACTAGGAAAAGAGTAAATCAAGATGATCAACACACAAAGGGTACAAGATGTACCGAGAGAGATCAAGTGATCCCATGGTATGGTAAGCATTGTCCATAACGCTTTTGTGTACTAACCCATGGTCCTTGTGAGAGTTCTATGTGGGGTTAGGTGTGTCTCCATGGGTTCGCGTCAAGAGGAAGATAAGTGGTGATCGTCATCAAGATTGTGTTGTGCAAGTTCAAGTGGAGCATCACGAAGATATCATGTTTGAAGCTTGCCGTCCATTGTGGTGGCAATGGACTTGTGAAGATGTGTTGAAGAATGGCTCACCCATAGTGAGTATGGGGGAGCAATCAACTAGTCTTCGTCAAACCAAGGAAATCAAGAAATGTGGTCCATCTTGAGGAAGCCAAGATCATCATCATCTAGCTCAAGATTACTAGGTGCAAGGTATAGGTTTGCCCTTGATAGGTTTTCTATTTAGGATAGATTGTCGTACTATCAAGGGGGGCTCTCAAGTGAGTAGCTTGATCATATCGTTCGTTGAGATCTCAAACCATTTGCATCCTTGCATCATATTTCTTGGTTCTTGTTAGGTGTTTCTTTTTGTGAGTTTTAGAGCTTATGGTCATCTTCATGACAAGCTCGAGTTCATCGAAAACGGAGTCCATATGCATCTTCTATGATGTTTTCGATGTTGGAAGTTTTTGCCGGTTCTTCCTTAATAGAGGTCTCACTTCTCTATATCATTGGCATTTTCTAACTGTGTGTTCTTAAGATTTTATGTCGCTGTTGGATAGCTCTTGTCGTTGTGATTCAACAAGCTTGAGTTTGCTCGATTCGGAGTTCGTATGCAAAAGTTAGAGTAGTTTCAGTATCTAGCGGTAGTACCGCTCCTCGTGCCAGCGGTACACTAGTGGAAAACGGGCCTTTGGCCGGGACCCTTTAGTCCCGGCCTGCCTGTGGGTCAGGACTAAAGGCCCGGCCACGTCGCCCCAAATCGCAATGCCTCCCTCGAGGCTTTAGTCCCGGCCCGTAAGGAGCCTTTAGTCCCGGTTGGTGTCCTAAACCGGGACTAAAGGGCTACGCGGTGTGCAACCCGCATGTGAGCCACCTTTAGTCCAGGTTTATGTCTCAAACCGGGACTAAAGTCCTCTGCCTATATATAGCACAGCCCCCCTCTCCCCTCTTCCTTGCATTTTTCTTGGATGGACCATTGTGGGTGTGTGCTAGCTCTCCACTTTTTTGTTATGCACTAGAGGTGTTTGTTGAAATGTGTGTTAGAGCGATGTCGCTTCAGTTCACCGAACACAACTACGATATGAGATGCCTGAGCCACGCTTTATTTCTACTTATTCTAAAAGGTTAGCAACTATATTTCCTCGTTTAGACCGTGCGGTACTAATTTTTAGGATCGTGATTGTATTTGATATATTGTCGTATAACACAGATGAGCCATCCATGGATGTACGGTGATCGACGCACAGCCGCTTACAGAGAAGGCGTGCATTCTTTTCGAGATGCAGCCGATGCGAACAAGCATGGTGGTGGCTATATGTTTTGTCCATGTGTTGAATGTCGGAATGAGAAGGATTACACTTCCTCAAGAGTCATTTAGAGCCACCTGCTTCGGTCCGGTTTTATGTCGGGCTATAATGTTTGGACCAAGCACGGAGAAAGAGGGGTTATGATGGAAGACGACGATGAAGAAGAAGAGAACGATGATGACAACTACCGATCTATGTTCCCTGAGTATGCTGATACCGCAATGGAAGACAATGAAGAAGAAGATCAGGATGAAGAACGGTGACCAGATGAGCCCGCTGATGATCTTGGCCGGGTCATTTCTGATGCACGGCGAGGTTGCGACACAGAAAAGGAGAGGTTGCAGTTCGAGCAGATGTTACAGGACCACAACAAATTGTTGTAACCAACTTCTGAAGATGGCCAGAAGAAGCTGGGTAGCACACTGGAATTGCTGAAGTGGAAGGCAGAGACCGGTGTGACTGACTCGTCATTCGAAAAGTTGCTGGTACTGATGAAGAAGATGCTTCCAAGAAAGAACGAATTGCCCGCCAGCATATACGAAGCAAAGAAGATTGTCTGCCCTCTAGGATTAGACGTGCAGAAGATACATGCATGCCCTAATGACTGCATCCTCTACCGCGGTGAGAAGTACGAGAATATGGATAAATGCCCGGTATGCACTGCATTGCGGTATAAGATCAGAAAAGATGACCCTCGTGATATTGAGGGCGAGCCACCCAGGAAGAGGGTTCCTGCCAAGGTGATGTGGTATGCTCCTATAATACCATGGTTGAAACGTCTGTTCAGAAATAAATATCATGCGAAGTTGTTGCGATGGCACATGGAAGATCGTATGAAAGACGATAAGTTGAGGCACACCGCTGATGGTCGGCAGTGGAGAAAAATCGAGAGAGAGTTCCCGAGATTTGCAGCTGACGCAAGGAACTTATGGTTAGGTCTGAGTACAGATGGCATGAATCCTTTTGGGGAGTAGAGTCGCATTCACAGCACCTGGCCCGTTACTCTATGTATCTACAACCTTCCTCCTTGGTTGTGCATGAAGCAGAAGTTCATTATGATGCCAGTGCTTATCCAAGGTCCAAAGCAACCCGGCAACGATATTGATGTGTACCTAAGGCCATTAGTTGATGAACTTTTACAGCTGTGGGCCGAACCAGGTGTACTTGTGTGGGACGAGCACAAACAAGAGGAATTTGACCTTCGAGCGTTGCTTTTCGTAACCATCAATGATTGGCCTGCTCTTAGTAACATTTCAGGACAGTCAAACAAGGGATACAATGCATGCACGCACTATTTGGATCAGACAGAAAGTATATATCTGGACAAATGTAGGAAGAATGTGTACCCATACAATCGTCGTTTTCTTCCGCCCAAGCATCCCTTAAAGAAAAAAGGCAAGCATTTCAATGGCAAGGCAGAACCCCGGGGGAAGCCTATCATCCGTACTGGTGCTGAAGTATTTGATATGGTCAAAGATTTAATAGTAATCTTTGGAAAGGGTCCTGGCAGCCAACCTGTTCCTAACGGCCCTGATAAGCGCGTACCCATGTGGAAGAAGAAATCTATATTTTGGGAGCTACCCTAATGGGAAGTTCATGAGGTCCACTCGGCAATCGACGTGATGCACCTGACGAAGAATCTCTGCGTGAATATTCTAGGCTTCCTCGGCTTGTATGGGAAGTCAAAAGATACACCGGAAGCACGGGAGGACCAGGAACGTCATAAAGGAAGAGATGGCATGCATCCAGGGCAGTTTCAAGGGCATGCCAGCTACCCTCTTACTAAGGAAGAGAAGGAAATCTTCTTTGAAGTCCTTTTCAGTATCAAGGTCCCGACTTGCTTCTCGTCGAATATAAAGGGAATCATAAATATGAAAGACAAAAAATTCCAAAACCTAAAGTCTCATGACTGCCACGTGCTTATGACGCAATTGCTTCCGGTTGCATTGAGGGGAATTCTACCGGAAAATGTTCGCCTGGCAATTGTGAAGGTATGTGCATTCCTCAATGCAATTTCTCATAAGGTAATCGATCGAGAAAGTCTATCAGGGTTACAGATTGATGTGGTCCAATGTCTGGTCAGCTTTGAGTTGTTGTTCCCGCCATCCTTCTTCAATATAATGACACACCTCCTAGTTCACCTAGTCGAAGAGATTAAAATTCTCGGTCCTGTGTTTCTACACAATATGTTCCCCTTCGAGAGGTTCATGGGAGTCTTAAAGAAATAGGTTCGTAACTGTGCTAGGCCAGAAGAAAGCATCTCCAAGGGCTATGGAACAGAGGAGGTCATTGAGTTTTGTGTGGACTTTCTTCCTGACCTTAAGCCGATTGGTGTTCCTGAATCTCGGTATGAGGGTAGGATGATAGGAAAAGGCACACTAGGAAAGAAAGCAGAAGTATGTATGGACGGGCATTCTTTCTCTCAAGCACACTACACAGTTCTACACAATTCCATTGTGGTGGCTCCGTATATCGTGAGACACAAGAATATTCTACGCTCCGAAAACCCGGGGAAGGCTGACTCTTGGATTAAAGGGGAACACGAGAAGACTTTCGGCAGTTGGTTGCAGACACATCTCATGAATGACGACACCGTTGGAGATCAGCTGTACTATTTGGCCAGGCCACCATCTTCGACTATATGTACTCTCCAAGGGTATGAGATAAATGGGAATACATTTTACACGGTTGCCCAAGATAAAAAGAGCACCAACCAAAATAGTGGTGTCCACTTTGATGCAACAGACGAGAATGGGCACTGTTTGGAAACATATTACGGGTACATAGAGGAGATATGGGAACTTGACTATGGACCTACTTTTAAGATCCCTTTGTTTCGGTGCAAATGGGTGAAGCTGACAGGAGGGCGGGGTAGTTGTAGACCAAAAGTACGACATGACAATAGTGGATCTCAACAATCTTGCGTACATGGACGAACCATTTGTCCTAGCCAATGATGTCGCTCAGGTTTTCTATGTGAAGGACATGTCTACAAAAACGAGAAAAAGAAATCAGCAAAAGAAGATATCATCCGATGAGCCAAAACGCCACATAGTTCTTTCAGGGAAAAGAAACATCGTGGGAGTAGATGACAAGACAGACATGTCAGAAGATTATAATAAGTTTCATGAAATTCCGCCCTTCAAAGTGAAAACTGACCCAAGCATCCTACTGAATGATGAAGATTCTCCATGGCTACGACCTAGAAGAAAACAGAAATAATAGATAGGAATATTGGTGCAATAATGTAATAATGTATTAAACCTTTTATGTAATGCATGTATGGAATGTACTAAATTTCAAACACTTTTCATTTTCATAGTTTTGTCAAATTCTCAAATATGCAAAAAGAATTTTAATAAACCTTTGTAAGAGATGAGTTCTCGTTCGAAACGCTGATACTTCGAGAGAGATTGTCCGTTTTGTACACGAAGTGCATCCAGTTTTTGTCGTAGCCCTCTCAACTTTTTAACACATGCTATGTGGGTGAAATGATGATAGCATGCCAAATTTCAACATTTTCAGAGTTCATTTGTAGTGCTTTTCAATTTCAGGGTCAACTAGCTCAAAAACAAAATAAGTAAATGCACGAAAAATACCAAATGAAGTCAGAAATTGTTGAAATTTTGTGATGTGCCTTTGAATGGTGCATTTTGAACACACAAAAAGTATGGAGTTCAAATAAGTTCAAAAAATGAAATCCCTTTGTAAGAGATGAGTTCTCGTTCGAAACCCTGATACTTCGAGAGAGATTGTCTGTTTTGTACATGAAGTGCATCCAGTTTTTGTCGTAGACCTCTCAACTTTTTAACACATGCTATGTGGGTAAAATGATGATAGCATGCCAACTTTCAACATTTTCAGAGTTCATTTGTAGTGCTTTTCAATTTCAGGGTCAACTAGCTCAAAAAAATAAGTAAATGCACAAAATATACCAAATTAAGTCAGAAATTGTTGAAATTTTGTGATGTGCCTTGGAATGGTGCATTTTGAACACACAAAAAGTATGGAGTTCAAATAAGTTCAAAAAACTGAAATCCCTTTGTAAGAGATGAGTTCTCGTTCGAAACCCTGATACTTCGAGAGAGATTGTCCATTTTGTACACGAAGTGCTTCCAGTTTTTGTCGTAGCCCTCTCAACTTTTTAACACATGCTATGTGGGTGAAATGATGATATCATGCCAACTTTCAACATTTTTAGAGTTCATTTGTAGTGCTTTTCGATTTCAGGGTCAACTAGCTCAAAAAAATAAGTAAATGCATGAAGAATACCAAATGAAGTCAGAAATTGTTGAAATTTTGTGATGTGCCTTTGAATGGTGCATTTTGAAAACACAAAAAGTATGGAGTTCAAATAAGTTCAAAAAAATGAAATCCCTTTGTAAGAGATGAGTTCTCGTTCGAAACGATGATACTTCGAGAGAGATTGTTCGTTTCGTACACGAAGTGCATCCAGTTTTTGTCGTAGCCCTCTCAACTTTTTAACACATGCTATGTGGGTGAAATGATGATAGCATGCCAACTTTCAACATTTTCAGAGTTCATTTGTAGTGCTTTTCAATTTCAGGGTCAACTAGCTCAAAAACAAAATAAGTAAATGCACGAAAAATACCAAATGAAGTCAGAAATTGTTGAAATTTTGTGATGTGCCTTTTAATGGTGCATTTTGAACACACAAAAAGTATGGAGTTCAAATAAGTTCAAAAAATGAAATCCCTTTGTAAGAGATGAGTTCTCGTTCGAAACCCTGATACTTCGAGAGAGATTGTCCGTTTTGTACACGAAGTGCATCCAGTTTTTGTCGTAGACCTCTCAACTTTTTAACACATGCTATGTGGGTAAAATGATGATAGCATGCCAACTTTCAACATTTTCAAAGTTCATTTGTAGTGCTTTTCAATTTCCGGGTCAACTAGCTCAAAAAAATAAGTAAATGCACGAAATATACTAAATTAAGTCAGAAATTGTTGAAATTTTGTGATGTGCCTTTGAATGGTGCATTTTGAACACACAAAAAGTATGGAGTTCAAATAAGTTCAAAAAATTGAAATCCCTTTGTAAGAGATGAGTTCTCGTTCGAAACCCTGATACTTCGAGAGAGATTGTCCGTTTTGTACACGAAGTGCATCCAGTTTTTGTCGTAGCCCTCTCAACTTTTTAGCACATGCTATGTGGGTGAAATGATGATATCATGCCAACTTTCAACATTTTCGGAGTTCATTTGTAGTGCTTTTCAATTTCAGGGTCAACTAGCTCAAAAAAAATAAGTAAATGCACGAAGAATACCAAATGAAGTCAGAAATTGTTGAAATTTTGTGTTGTGCCTTTGAATGGTGCATTTTGAACACACACAAAAGTATGGAGTTCAAATAAGTTCAAAAAAATAAAATCCCTTTGTAAGAGATGAGTTCTCGTTCGAAACCCTGATACTTCGAGAGAGATTGTCCTTTTTGTACACGAAGTGCATCCAGTTTTTGTCGTAGACCTCTCAACTTTTATAACATGCTATGTGGGTGAAATGATGATAGCATGCCAACTTTCAACATTTTCAGAGTTCATTTGTAGTGCTTTTCAATTTCAGGGTCAAGTAGCTCAAAAAAATAAGTAAATGCACGAAATATACCAAATTAAGTCAGAAATTGTTGAAATTTTGTGATGTGCCTTTGAATGGTGCATTTTGAACACACAAAAAGTATGGAGTTCAAATAAGTTAAAGAAATGAAATCCCTTTGTAAGAGATGAGCAGCAGCAAACTTCTGAACAAGATATGTGGCCGCATGCTTAGATCCAAAGTGCTGTTTATATACATAACACGGGGCAAATGTTAGAATGACACACGCGCAGAGATACTTGGGAGATTCGTTGCTATTTATCTTATCAAAGGATAAGGATGCAATTGAGTAAGTGACAGAAAGGAACAGAAAAATGTTTTCCTTGGACTTACTAGGATGGGAGAACATTCGCTGTCATGCTGACACACAATGGTCTTGCTCATGATAGAAACATAAAAGGGCGGTTTGAACTTAATCTCCTCAACTTTCTCCAGGCATTTCATATACTGGGCTGGTGTTAGAAAAGCTCTGTTTGACAGAATGAACAGACGCTCAGAAGTGCCCTCAGAATTCTCAGAGATTTCATGTTCTGAAGAGTACTCTTCACCTGGACAAGTTTTCACATGATTAGACAGATATAATGAGAACTCAAGTGCACATGTATTCTAGCAACAGTTTAGTACCATCGGTAGGTGGTTCCTCCTTAATGCCGCCCATCTTGGCACAGGTACTTCCGCGATTTGAGCCAATGTCGGTTCTTCCACCAAGGGAATGAGCAATGCTCTCTTTGTGAAGCAGATGGACTGTCACTATGAATCTTCTCTGCTTAACATTTGTCATTGGTTGAAAGAGACAGATATCACCCACCCTAATATGAGTGTCATGCACAAACCTTCCTAAATAAAGGGTGCGCCGGCCATCTTCACATGGAAAGTATTTGATTGCATAATCCTTCTTTATGGTCTAATAGAAAAAAGGAACAAAATGTGATTGTGATGCTGATAAGTTGCTTATATACTTATATCTGATAGCTGAAGCACTAAGGATCTAAGAAGTTAACATTGTCATAAAGGCTAAATTGTTCGAATTCAATACACACATAATGCTGATTTAGCAATGCACATGCATGTTGTTGTAAACATATCCTTCAGACGTTTTGAGTTAAAACCAAAATACCGACTTCCCTAAAAAGTATGATAACAAGAAAATGTACGTAGCTACAGAATATTAGCTAAATAAATGACAATGTTGGAGAAACAAAACACGGATGCTACTGTAATGTCACATTTCTCTGATAAGACATAATCCTTCGAGAATGTGAGAATGATCTCATGTCACATTTCACATTTCACATTTCAACCTGCCAGAATGTGAGAATGAAGACGCCACTGACAAACTGAGGGCCAAAGTCAAGAAGTGGACTCTAAAGAAGATGGTCGAACTGTTCCGTAGCTGGAAGAAGAAGCTATGGAAAAACTATCTGAAGACAAAGAAAGTGCCAGTATTCGAGGGGTATCTAGCCAAGCAGGCGAATCACTGGAAGGCATTTCAAGAGTACAAGGAGTCAGAAGATGCCCAGGCATTATCAGAAAAGAACAAGATAAATGCCAACAAAAAGAAATATCACCACAAGCTGGGGCCAGGGGGTTATGAGACTGCCATCCCAAAGTGGGATAAGAAAGAGCAAGATCTGCTAGCTAAAGGCATCGTACCTGAACCACTCCGTGATGAGTGAGAATTGAGAGCAAGAAATTGGTTCCTTGCGCATGGTGGTTCGTACGACAAAGAAACAGGGGACCTCATTTGCAGTGACGGTCTTAGGATATCCAGGGAGAATTGGAAAAAGATAGTGAAAGAAATTAAGGAGGGAAAAAGAAAGTTCACTGCAGATAGAGAGAAAGATTTGCTCACACTAGTCCTCGGCAATGACGAACATGGAGGACGAACGCGAGGCTTCGGTCCTTCTTACCCGTGGTGGCTTGGGTTTGCCAGAGACCAAGACACTTACATAAGCCGAGCGAGAACAAAGAAGCAGCAGCAGGATGAGGAGAATGACAAGTTCAACCAGTTGCTTGCCAGGATTAACGAGCAACAGAAGCAGATTGATGAGCTTAGAGGAGTAGCACGCCAGGAAGATCCTGCATTTGATATTACCGGTGCCCCATCTAAGTGGAAAGGCAGCGTGGCTGAATCTGAGGCCCCGCCTGACGATGCACGAAGAATGATAGAGGGCGGTCCCGGCTACCCCGTGGATGGAATCAAGGAGTCAACATCATGTGAACTCCATCAGAAATTCAAGAACATATCCATGAAGGTGGCCGTCGGACAAGCTTTACCTTCTGGCCCTGATGCACGCTGGCATGGCTGTGAGATTCCAGCTGGCTTTGCTAAAGTCGGGGTGGATGAAATCATGGCGGGGTTTCATGATATGGAGCTCGACATAGCTGGACCCGAAGATGAGAGGACACTCGGAGAAGTACTAGGTGGAGTCATCCTATGGGACAAGAACTACATCAAGCTTCCAGGCTCGGCCCCAAGGACAACACCGCCTCCGAGTCGTCGCAGGTCACCTACACCTCCATTACCTCCAAGCCCTCCACATGACATCGGCCAGCACAATACGAGTCCATCTCGATCACCGCCGCCGGACTTGGGTTGTCCGTCTCCGCCGCCGCCCGCTCCGGATACTAAGCGGAAGCGTGCCAGCAAGAACGCTCCGCCAATGATTTCTAATCGACGGAGCCCCCCAAAGCGCAAACTGTCACCCCTCCCAAAGGTACCTCATGCTAATCTGCCTATCAGACCTTATGATCGTACCCCCAAGGAAAACGACAGGATAGCAAAGGAACATCATGATGCGCAGATGAAAAAGAAGGAACCCGAGCCCCGCCCGGAATACACCAAGAAGCAAATAGCATTTGCAAAATAATTCACGACCCTTCCATCACAGTATGACTTACACCATAAGCCTGATGACTATAGACGCACATTGCATAAGGAAGTGAAAAAGAGCAGATGACGTGCAAGTGCAAGTGGGAGAAAATCAAGTTCAACTACAAGCAAAAAAAGATCAGACGTTCCTCAACTTGTACAACAGGCCAAACAGTCGATCCCACCCCTCAGGGTGTTACCCGAGAATGTCCCCCTCCGGTGCAGGGGCAAGATTTGGAATTAGCAAAGAAGTGGGCGGATGAATGGGGTATCCCGGTTGAAGACATTCTAGCTTCCCAAGATGACAGGTTACCCAAGGCTGTGGTAGCCCCTAAGCCACAGTTTGTCATGGGAGCGCCTTTGGTCAGCAAAGATGATCTCCCAACAAATATGTGTTACTTGCATACATGGTACTTAAGTGAATCAAAGAATGGGAGAACGATGATCGTGGTGAGTGTCCCACGGGAGTACTACGGCCGCCCCGAAGAAATCCATATCGACTTTGATGAACTCTTCCAGATGTACAATGGCGACGCCCTCGACAAATCGCTTATGAGTTGCTATTGTTTGTAAGTTTTTCAATTCGTTGTCTACATATAACTTGTTTAGTTATTTCAATTCATTGTCTATATATAACTTGTACTCTATTATGCAGAATGAAGATTCTGGATTGTAAAAGTAGGAACATCCTAAATATTGGGTTTATTGACCCAGATAAAATACATATAGCGACGCTAACTGATAAACCCAAGGAGACGGAGGAAAACCTTCTAAGGTTTCTAACAGATCAAAATTTCTGTGACCACATACTGTTTCCATACAACTTCAGGTGAGGGTCTTTACTCTGTTGTGTCCATTCACTTATAAGTGTAATTGATAAGTTACTGACACACATATATATATACATGTGCAGCTTCCATTGGACTCTGTTGGACATTCAAATTGATAAGGGAAGAGTTGATGCCTTCGACTCATTATCGAGACCCTTGGAACAGTTCCAAAGCCTACAGGACATGCTCCAAGGGTAATTTCAATCATTCTTGCGCTCTATCGGTCTCTTTCGATGATTTTCTGATATATCAATTAATGAAAAACTTAGCAAATCATTATCCTTGTCGGGCAGGGTTTGGAAGCGGTTCAAGTGTGTGACTCCCGGTATCAAGCCTGAGAAGCTGACCTTTAGAGCGGCTCAGGTAAGTAGTAGTATGATATACTTCTATTTTCAATACATTTATGTTGCTAGATTATTGTTTTGATTATATATTTTTTATTCTCGTAAAGTGCGACCAGCAGCCACGGGGGACGCATCTATGCGGATACTATGTTTGCGAGACCATTCGCACGTTTACCTCTGAGCACAAGGATCACAGATTCGACGTAAGCAATGAACATTCACACCTCTATTTTTACCCGCCATTCTTTGTTATCATGATTGATATTCATATTCATCTCCTCTTCTTATATAGTACACGGCCATGAGGGAGAAGGTCCTACCAGAGCAACGCGCGATTGCTGTTGCAGAGGAGCTTGCGACCTTTCTGAGGACGGAAGCTATAGATGACAAAGGACGATTTAGTGTAGCTAGGGGCCATTACTGATGTTCGTCCATGTAATCGAATAGACGGTCTCTAGTCCCGATAATTCAGATCTCCATATAATTGTATATATATGCCCGCTTGTAACATAAGTTAATCTTATATATATGCATAATTATTTCTATTTAGAATTATATGAAAACTAATTCCCGAACACCAAACGAGGCATCACGTTAATCTCCCGAACACCTAAACCCTAAAACCCTAAAACCCAAAAATAAACAAAATCTGAAACTCTTTAGTCCCGGTCCGTGTAAAGAACTGGGACTAAAGGGCCTGCCCCTGAGGGCGCTACGAGGCGCCCACGTGGAGCACCTTTAGTCCCGGCTTGGAATAGGGCCAGGACTAAAGGTTAGGCCTTTAGTCCCGCCCCTTTAGTCCTGGTTGGTGAACCGGGACTAAAGCCCCTTACGGGCCGGGGCTAAAGGCCCCGTCCCCACTAGTGGTAGTACCGCTCCCGGAGCGGTAGTAAGTTTTTACTACCGCTCCCTAGCGGTAGTACCACTCCGTCGGACTGTTTTTGCGCATCCTTTTTGGCCTCAGCATGGTTGGTGAACCTACCGAGCGGTAGTACCTCTCCCATGAGCGGTAGTACCGCTCTGTGCGGGTTGTGAAGCATAATGGTTGGATTTTTCCCCACCTATAAAAGGGGGTCTTCTTCCCGATTGAACCTTATCTCTTTAGCTCGTGTTCTTCCCCCATTGTTAACCTTCTTCGAGCTTGCTAACTCTCAATCCCTCCAATGATTCTTGCTAGTTCTTGAGGGAAAAGAGAGAGGAGATCTAGATCCACATTTCCACCAATCACTTTCTCCTCTAAGTGAGGGGAACCCATTGGGTCTAGATCTTGGAGTTCTTCGTGTTCTTCTTCGTTCTTCCTCTCATTTTCCTCCCTAGCATTAGTTGCTTTGGTGTGATTTGGGAGAGAAGGACTTGGGCACTATGTGTGCCCTTGCCATTGCATTTGGTGCATCGGTTTGAGTTCTCCAAGGTGATACGTGGAAGTGAGAAGTTGAGAAGCTAATTACCTTTGGGTACTTGGTACCCCTAGAAGTTTGGTGCTGCCTCGGAGCTCAATCATTGTGGTGTAAAGCTCCGGGCAAGCGTCGGGGTCTCCAATTAAGTTGTGGAGATTGCCCCGAGCATTTGTGGTCACCTAGAAGCCATATGCCATTGTGGTGAAGCTTCGTGGTGTTGTTGGGAGCCTCCAATTAAGTTGTGGAGATTTCCCCAACCTTGTTTGTACGGGTTCGGTGACCGCCCTCAAGGGTCCCTTAGTGGAATCGCGGCATCTTGCATTGTGCGAGGGCGTGAGGAGATTACGGTGGCCTTAGTGGCATCTTGGGGAGCATTGTGCCTCCACACCGATCCAACGGAGATTAGCATCTACAAGGGTGTGAACTTCGGTATATATCATCATCTCCGCGTGCCTCGGTTATCTATTACCCGAACCCTTTACTTATGCACTTTACTTTCTGATAGCCATATTGTTTCTTGTCATATATTTTGCTATCACTTAGTTGTTTATCTTGTTTAGCATAAGTTGTTGGTGCACATAGTTGAGCCTAGTTGTTTTACGTTTTGTGCTTGACAAATTAAATGTTAGTTTTATTCCACATTTGTTCAAGCCTAAACCGTAATTTTTTAAAGCGCCTATTCACCCCCCTCTAGGCGACATCCACGTCCTTTCAATTATCCCTAGTTAGGGGCATAAAACAATAGCGCTAGTTGGGAGGCAACCCAATAGTTATCTTAAGTTTTTGTTTTTACTTTATGTTTGTGTGTTATAACATGATTATTTACTATGAAATAATTGTGTTTTTATGTTTAATTACTTTTTGTGCCAAGTAAGTCCTTTGGGATGATTTGAATGATAAGTAGAATTGATACGGCGCAAAAATAGAAACTTTAGCGTCCCATGCAGAATTTCTCTCATTTTACTAAAAAGTTTGTTTGATCTGAATTTTTTACACATTATTTCTATACAAATTACTCAGGCCTTCCTAATTGTTCAAAATCTTCGGAGTTACAAAAGTATGGTACTTAATTATATCATTACAGACTGTTCTATTTTAAACAGATTCTGTTTTTTTTTGCCTGCATAATTTGCTTGTTTTGATGATGTCATGGATTGTATAGGGGGTATAAGTCATGGATAAGTTAGAATACAGTAACTTATGCAATAATAAAATGTGAACCAATTTATAAGAATATCTAAAGTATTTGATATGTTTATTATACTAACGAATATCACTAAGTTTCTGTTGAGTTCTGCGTGCTGAAGTTTTCAAGTTTTGGTTGCTATCATGATGGATGAAGGAATAAGGAGCGGCAATAGCCTAATATTGGGGATGCCCAAGGTACTCAAAGGTAGTAATCTAGGAAGACTAAAGTGTCTAAGCTTGGGGATGCCCCGGAAGGCATCCCCTCTTTCGTCTCAATCCATCGGTATGTCACTTGAAGCTATATTTTTATTCATCACATGATATGAGTTTTGCTTGGAGCGTCGTTTTCTTTAGTTTGATTTTTGTTTTATTTTCCAACAATCATTGTTTGCTGGACACACTCACTTGATAGAGACACAATATCACCATGATTTATTAGAATACTCTTTGTGCTTCACTTATATCTTTTGAGCTTAGAAGTTGCTCTGGTACTTCACTTATATCTTTTAGAGCACAGTGGTGTATAGACTTCAAATAAATAATTGCACTCCCATTCCTTCACTTATATTTGTTTGAGATTTAACAAATAGAAAGGGTAATTTGCATGGGTTATAAAACTAGTCGAAAAATAATAGGAATTAATGAGTTCATAATCAAAACCACATGTAACACATAAAAGAGAGTTAATGATATTAATGTGGTAATGTGAAAGGGGATTAGTGCATGATCATTAGTTAATGAAAATATCGTGAATTAGAAGGTGATAACTTTCTAGTCATCTAAATATTTTTATGACATGGTGATCATGTGTGAGCATTCTTATTCCTCGTTGTAATCCTAGTGGTGTTTAGATCGGGGTGCGTTGTGGTTAACTCCTACCAACCTTATCCCTAGGGTCACGCGAGTAGTACTTTCCTTAGAGAAAGCTAATAAAACTCTTGCAATAAGCATGCGAGTTCTTTATGACTAATGTGAATCCATGGATATACGCATTCTCACCTCCACGTTTTTGCTAGTCTCTTCGGTACCGTGCATTGCCCATTCTCACCTCGAGGATCGGTGAAACCTTCGCGAGTGCATCCAAACCCCGTGACATGATACACTCTATTGCACATAAACTTCATTATATCTTCCTTAAAGCAGCCACCATACCTACCTATCATGGCATTTCCATACCCATTTCGAGATATATTGCCATGCAACTCCCACAATCACATCATATGACTAGTACTTTCGTTGTCATATTTCTTTGCATGATCATATAAGCTCACATAGTATTTGTGCTAAAGCCGCCATCCATCATTTACATGTTACACTTGATCATTGCACATCCTGCTGCACTATGAGAGGCATTCATATAGAGTCATGCTATAGTTTTTATATTGAGTTGTAAGTAAATAAAGTGTGATGATCATCATTATTAGGCACTATCTCAGTGAGGAGAGGATGATGGAGACAATGATTCCCCCACAAGTCAGGATGATACCAAGAAAAAGAAAAAAAGGAAAAAAAGAAATAAAAAAATAAAAGAAAAAAGAGAAAAAGGAAATAAATGAGTGAAAAGGGAGAAGGGACAATGCTACTACCTCTTTTTCCACACTTGTGCCTCAAAATGGCACCATGTTCTTCATATAAAGAGTCTCATGTTTTGTCACTTCCATATGCTAGTGACAATTTTTCATTATAGAACTCGGCTTATATATTCTGATGACAGGCTTCCTCAAGCGCTCGAGGTATTCATGAGCAAGCAAGTTGGACGCACACCCGCTTAGCTTCAGTTTAGTTTTCATACACTTATAGCTTTAGTGCATCTGTTGCATGACAATCCTTACTCCCCGTATTGATATCTATCGATGGGCATCTCCATGGCCCGTGATGCACCTAGTTGATGTGAGACTTTCTTCTCCATTTTTACCCCTTTTGAACCTACCACCATATTCTATTCCACCTTTATTCTAATCCATAGTTCACGCTCATATATCGTGTGAGTAATAAAAATCTAAAGAGCGTTATAAAGTACAATCCAATTGCATGACTTGACACTGTGATTCTTGACATTTGTATTTATGTGATGAAAATGGAGCCATGCCATGCTAATATGATAAAATGAATAGGGGGTGAACATTCTTTAAGGATCATATATTTTGAAACTTGATGATTATGTTATTTATGCTTAGAAATATTACTATGTTGATGTTTCTTAATTCACCGTTTCTCAATGATCGAACCTGCAATAGATTACATGTTGGATAGCATGTCACATCAAAAAATTTGTTTTTATTATTTACCTACTCAAGAACGAGGAGGAATTAAGCTTGGGGATGCTGATACGTCTCCAACGTATCTATATTTTTTTATTGTCCCATGCTATAATATTATCATTCTAGGGTATTTTTTGGGAATTTATTTACCAATTCATATTATTATTGAGCACTATCCTATTAATCCAGTGTCCAATGTGAGTTGTAGTTTATGCATGTTTTTGACTTTTCAGGTTTGTACTACGAAACAAAGTTCAATTGCCCCAAAACTTTTTTATGTTTTTTTCTGAAACAAAAGAAGACCTGGAAGCTTTAGGAGGAGGCCAAAGGCTTCACAAGGGAGCCATCACACAACAAGGCGCGCCCAGGGGGGTGGTCGCGCCCTATTATGTGGTGCCCCCCACGCGTCTCCCAACGCCCATCTCTGGCCTAGAAATCCTAAAACCAAAAAGAGCCCCTCGGAACACTTTCTCCGTCGCCGCAAGTCTCTGTTTTGCCGTGTGCCCATTTGGTGCCATGTTTCGGTGTCCTGTTGGATGGGGGATCGATCACGTATGTCCTCTACATCAACCTTGCTGCTCCCATGGTGATGTGTAAGTAGTTCGCCACATACCTACGATTTCGTAGTTAGTACCTAGATGTCTATCTATTTATCTATCTTGATCTTCAACACAATGATCATCACACATTTACTTTATTTATCCGATGTAATTCTTTTGTGCGGTGTGTTTGTTGGGATCCAATGAATTATGAATTTATGTTCAGATTATTCATGATAAAAGATTTGAGTATTCTCTGAATTCTATATTTGATTCTTATTTGCATGATTATTATATCTTCCTAAATCTCTCTGATCTATTGATTTGGTTTGGCCACTTAGATTAATCTTTCTTCAGTGCGAGGTGTGCCTTGTATTGGGTTCAATATGGTGGTGCTCTATATTGCAGTGAGACAACGGGACAAGGAACGACTTTGTATTGTTGCCACTAAGGATAAAATGATGATATTAATTTATATTAATTGTGTTCTCTTTGTTTACATCATGTCATTCTTCTTCAAGTATTATTTTGTTTTACTTAATGGCGAGTACTACAAATCTGTCGGATGATTTGATCCACTTTTAAGTCACCAGCAAAGCCGTCTAATAGGATGCTCTACAGCCGCACGATCAACCAGCTCCTAGCCTCCTGGCAGCATCAGGCAAACAGCTCTTGCGCACAAAGCAACACTGACAGCATCTGACGTCGCTCCATTGCAAGTCCGGTGACTTCAATGCAGCTCCGATGGAGCTTCAACGCCCTCCGACAATGCTCCAATGCAGCACTGAACGGCCTCAGCAAACCTCGCAACAGGGGCAGCCCTCCGACGAAGCTCATGCAACACTCGATGGCCTCGGCGGACCTCCATCACAGCACCAGCGTCTCGCCGAGGAAGCTCATTGCCTTTATTTACTTTTTATTTATAATGCAATTATCAACTACCATCTACACAATTCATTTGTTTGCAAATAACGAGTGCAAGGGGATTGACAACCCTCTTGTCCGCGTTGGTTGCAAGTATTTGCTTCTTTGTGTGCAGTCGCTTAAGACGGGTTTGTGTGTTACTTTTATTGGTTCGATAATTGTCGGTGAATACTCACAACATATGCCATAGGTAGGCTAAAGTCGGTGAGAACCGAAGTGGCAACGGAGGGCGCTGGGGGCGAGGTTGGTACAAGCATGGAACGCACGATGTACCTAGGTTCAGGGCTCTCCGTAGAGATAATACCCCTAGTCCTGATGGAGTGTATGATGTATATGGATGGATTACAAGGTTACTCCTGGAGCTGTGTTGAGGAGGAGGAAGAGGGGAGCAGTCGGCTCGTCTCTGCCTCTCTCTATGTGGTTGGTGAGTGTGATATGTTGTTCGACCAACCCACTGCATGGAGGGTGACCGGGGGGTTTTATAGACGAACCCACCGGCCTACAATATGGATAAAGGGTACAAGAGTGGGACCCGGTTGGCAGCCTCGCCAGCCGGCCAGGGGGCCATGAGGGTATTGTCTTGTCGCTTGAGGGGCCCGTCGGCTTCGAGGTCCTATCTGGCTATGGGACCCGCCGGCTAGCCAATGAAGCTCTCGTGTAAGGTTGACGCTGAGCACGCGCGATACGTCTGGCATCGTCCAGCGAGATTCCTCATGGGCAGATAGTACGGCCGCCTCCACTGTTCCCACGCCGAGTGCAGTAATGGAGTGGGAGTTTGACGGTCCGACACTATGCTGGGTGATGGATCAGAGCCGGGGTAGGTCAGCGGCATGGCCGCCGACGCTCGTACCGACCAGGCTCTCTGATCCAATACCTTTGCTGACGCATAGCCACCTTTAATCGTAGGGTCTCGTCATGACCTACGATCTGATGTGACTTGAGATCCCCGGCCGGCTAGCCCGCTTGGCTAGCCGGCTTGGGCACGGTCGGCTCGTTCCTAGCCGGCTGGCTTGGCCAAGGCGGTCAGGAAGAGGTAGTCGTCTCGCCTCTAGCCAGCAGGGGTTGCCTGGTCGGCCAGAGCGTTGGCCGTCTCGTCCTCTAGCCAGCAGGCGCAGCCTAGCCGTCCAAAGGACTTGGGGCTTGGAGAATTATACTTGGTCGTTCCTTTTGGGCAGGAGATGAAGGAGTAGGCTCGATGAACCTACCCCGGGGTTATCCCCCCAACAGTTGTCCCCGAAGCTGGAGAGGCCCGCCGTCTACGGACGGGTGGCCTCACCGGCTTGATTTTTTGTCTTGGTATTCTTGCCGCCATCCGCGGCAGGGGACGCCGGCTCCGAAGCCGGTTGGCTTCGAAGCGACGCCTCGGCTTCGTCGTAGGCCGCGCAGATCGCGCCATGTGCCAGGCCCAGCCTGACGTAATGATGGTTATTGTTGGTGAGGGGACCGGGCCTGGGCCCTGGGTCCCGCCACGACGCCCCCTTGGCCTCCGCGCGGAAGATCCTATGCGGATTTACTCCACGACGGTTGGGCTTCGGGAAGCGATACCGCCCGTAATACATGGGGTTAGTGGGGTTCCGCGTGCACCGGATCCCCTCCCCACGACGCTTCATGGGGTTTAAATGGGATGCGGGGGTTCCGAGGAGGCCACTCGCCCCCTTCTCGTCCTGCATCAACGCCCTCTTCCTCCCTGAGCCCAGAGAGAAAGAGCTCGTCCTCTTTGTCTTCTTCTTCTTCGTCGCCATCGAGCCACCAGCCTTCCCGAGCTTCTGCCGCCCGCAGTCATGGCTGACGTCTCCTCCTCGAAGAAGACCTCGTTGCAGGGAGCTTGGCTTGGCAGTGAGATCTGCGAAGGCCATATCGAGGCGCTCCGCCATCACTGGTTGTTGCCCCTGGCCTCCCAGGTGCTTGTGCGGATCCCTGGCACCGAGACCGCCCCAACACCGGCAGAGGGAGAGATCATCGTTTTCGACGAGCACTTCTACAGGGGCTTTGGGCTCCCGGCGAGCCCCTTCTTCTCCGAATGGCTCCACTTCTTCGTCCTGCAGCCGCACCACTTGGCGCCGAACGCCATCTTGCAGCTGTCGGCCTTCGTGGTCTTGTGAAAGGGCTTCCTGGGGATCGTGCCCCGCCTCGATCTCTGTCGAAGCTTGTTTTTCTTCAAGCAGCAGCCCATCGTGATGGACAAGGCCGTGCTGGAGAAGCACGTCAGGCCACGCCCGATGACGCCGTGCGGAGCCGCAATGGTGCATCATCGTTCGAAATCCGGCTTCCCCCAGCTGCCGCTGCAAGAGTCCATCAAGCACTGACAAAAGGGCTTCTTCTACGTGAAGAATGTCGTTCCTGCCCGCGACGCCCTCAACATGCCCCCATTCAACATTAACCCTCCGACGAAGTTGAACTGGAGGGCGAAGTTCCCGAAGCCGATTCCCGAGGTGGCGCAGATCGGCGCCCACCTCGACATTTTGGAGAAAAGCGGCCTCCTTGGCCGCGACCTGCTGACCACCATGGTTACCCGCAGGATTGTGCCGCTGCAGAGGCGGCCTTATCTGCTCTGCTAGATGAGCGGCCGGCACGACCCCTGTCGGACATCCACCAATAGATTCACCCCCAGCGCGGTGGCACGGGGGTGAACCAGATTTCCACCGCCCGCATGGACGACAGTGGGAACTAGTCATGGGGGATGACCCCTTACTGCAGGTCCCGTCCACCTCCGGTGGTAAGCATTCTTTATTGTTTTGTTTTTGTTGTTTGTCTCGGCACCGGCCGTCTCGCTGATCCAGCCATCGACTCCTTCGTGCAGATGTTCGAGAATATGCAGGCAGCACTCAACTCGCCTGCCCCTGACGTGGCGACGTCTGACGCCTCGGAGATCAAGGATGAGGGCATGATCGAGTCCTGCTCTACCTCCTCCGAAGGCTCGGAGAATGCGCTGGAGTCGGAAGGGAAGGAGCCGTCTGGTGATCATCTGCGGCCCTCCGTCGTAGATTGGACGGACGATGACGAGACTCCTTCCTCCCTATCTGATGCAGCCTTCGAGGAAGACTCCGACGGGGTGGAGGAGGTCACCAGCCCGCCTCTGACGCGCAGACAGCGTCATAGGGCCGAGGCGACCGGACCTAACGAGGTGGCCAGGAAGAAGGGCCAGGGTGCCACAGCTTCCAGGCCGGCTCCTAAGCGCCTGGCGATGGGTCCTCCAGCCGGAGCACGGGCAGGCGGCGCTAAGAAGCGCCGGGGCGGCGGCAGGAGGTAGGTGCCCATCGTCACGGGGTAAGGGCTCCCCTCCCCTCTTTTTATTTTGTCTTGTGTGAGGCTTCGTTCCTCAAAAATGTCGCCCAGCAGGGAGGCGGAAGACGTGGAGGAAGACACCGCCTCCGCAGCCGAACGGGGCGGTTGGACAACGGCTGACGCTGCCTAGAGGGAGCTCGAGGTGCAGTCCAAGCGATGGTGGGATGCGGCCGCGGGGAAGACGGCCGAGGGCCAGTCTCGCCCCAACCGGGACGAGGAGCCAGCGGAGAAGCGTACAAAGGCTAGACATGACCCCTCCATGCGTGCTCGCCTGGAGGAGCCAGCTAGCAAGGCGGCCCCAAGGCGCGCCCCAAGGACTGAGGAGGCCCATCCCTCCGAGACGGATGCCTGTGCGCCGGTGGATCTTGAGGTGATCCCTGATTCACCTAGGGCCGAGGCGGCGCCCAACGCGCCGGAAATGATCCTCGACGCGCCAGATGCGACCCCGGATGCGCTAGGAGTGAACAGCGATGCGCCGGACGCGGCCCATCCACCTCCTGTCGAGGAGGCGGCGCCGGCCGGAATGTCAGCGGAGCCGGCCACCATTCCATCACCTGCAGACGGCACCATCGTCGTCTCCCACCACGGTCTGGCTACTCCAGGAGTCGGTGCCAGGGTCGGGAGCCGGCCCATGAAGACTTGGCGAGCGGCCAACCTGGCGCGCTCGAAGCTGTCCACAGGCACCGTGCTCCACGGCGTCTCGGAGCTGGAGTCGATGTTTGCCAGCAGCCGGTTCAAGGTGGACCAGGCGGCCCGCATGGTGGGTGGCGATCTGGAGCGCTTGGAGGGACGGACCAGGGTAAGTGCCTCATCTCTGTCTTCGATTTTTTCTTTTCTTCTTCTTGAATCAGTGGGGGCGCACCAGCGCACCCACTCGGTGTAGCCCCCGAGAGTCGGGCCAGCCGAGCATCGGCCGGGCCGATTCTCTTTTGAGCTTCTTCTCTTGCTTTGCTTCTTTAGTAGGGGCATGCTAGCGCACCCACTGGGTGTAGCCCCCGAGAATCGGGCTGGTTATGACTTAACCATGCCATGTAGCGACCCGACTCAAGAGGAGTCAAGCCTCTGTGTTTCTGTGCCATCCCTGGATCAGTATGCTGGCACACACAGTACATCAATGTATATATCAAAGTGCAATCACATGTAAAATAGCGTAAAACTGATATATACCTTAAATATCTCAGCGGAAGCGGTCAAGGGAGTGGAGTCCCAATAAACACCAATGGCAAGTTGAGTGTAGACTGTAACCCAGAATCGTACTCTTACTCGTCGAAGAAAAATATCTGCAACATAAGACATTGCAGCCGTGTAGGTCAGCATATTGAATATGCCGACAAGTCGCATAAGAGAGGGGTGAAAAGTAATCATCTATACTAAATGCATATATGGCAAGTGGGGCTATAAGTTTTTAGCGTAAAGCAAATTTTCTCCTACAATAAGAGAGGGCTAAAAGCAAAATGTTACTACATTGTTGGTTGTTAACGAGATGGTTCCGCCAACCAGATCTCGTACCCGAGTTGTCAATAATTACCCTCATCAAATATATTTAATGGTGTTGAGAAAATCGAGATAACTTCAGTTCCTTTGGCTCAAGTTGTCCATGACCATGGACACGGCTAATCGATTAGGTTTGAGTACTCTGCAGAGTTTTGCACACGTTCCCACAAGATTTGATTGCCTCCGTGTATGTCCTCGCACTTCAGGGTGTTTGAAGACCGGATGATCAAAACATGGTCTTTCAACGGGTCCCTCTGAATCCCTGTCGGTGCCCATCCATTCCTACTGTTCTTCTACATCTGCTAGCACCGCCTGTCCAGAGTCGCCGCGCTGTCCAACCAAGCCAGAGCCCATAATGACTTGTGGCTGTGCAGGTAAGCCTTTGGTCTTGAAAATATCCGTCCGTCTCTTTGAGCCTGGGTGAAGCTTTCCGCAGGATGTCATGGCCGTCCCCAGCATCTCGGGCATCCACTGGGTTCTCCAGGGAGCCGATCAACCGTCCTTCACCCAGAGTTGCATTGCGTCCGAGGTCTTGAAAATCTTGTCTTAACCGGTCTTGATTATTTAATCAACCTCGCATCACTCGTGTTATGCACTCAACCGAAATCCCGTCTACTCAAGCATAGCAATATGAAATTTGTCGTCTCGAGGCAAAGTATCAGGGTTGTTGTGTGCCTACCACATGATACTACAATCTATACTAAAATTTCCAAGTACCTAAGCAGCATGCAATTGGGCATAGGATGGTAGAACTACGATGCATTAAACATAGGTGATAGTATGATCAAAGTGACTTGCCTGGTGATGTTGACGAAGAAGAATTTCTCGAGAAAATAACTTGATAGACTACTCGTCACTCTCCGATGAAATCTATATAACAAACATATCATTCACATAAGCACTCATACTAGCAATCATTCTAGCAATCAAAACAAAAGAGAGAGCGAATAGGAATCCGAAAGAAACTTCAAATAAGACTAGGGAGTCTTCTACTACGTCAAACACTAAATTGTTTTTGTCTAACAGAAAATAATAACAAGGAACTAATATATAAGTTTAACTAAGATAAAATAAAGTATTTTTCAAAAAACTTTTTGAAAGTATTCCCAAACGGGATTTGAAACAATGGTGAAAACAATTGCACGTTACTACGGAACTAGAATTGACTTCATGAAAACAAATAAAAATAAAATAAAAACTTGTTGCAAAACAACTGTTTATCTAACAGAAACAAAACATAATATTTCTGAAATAATGAAGAAAATATTTTAAAACAAAAATAGAAAAGGAATTAGCCGAAATCCTAAAAGAGGTGAAACAGAAATTGTTTCACATGAAACAGTGAGCTAAAATACTCAAAAAATCTGAAATTTTTACCACTGATAAATAAGATCACTAGTGACCAGTACCAAAAGGAGTCAAATTAAAAGCTATTTTTAAACTCCTGGAATAGGCAAAACAAGGTTTAAACTAAATCTGATCTAACTCAAATTTGAAAATTTCAAACATAGACAAATTATATGTTTTTAAAAACTACAGGAAATTTGTGAGCTACTGGAAAAAGAATCAACTGCATTGGACTTGGGATCAAAAGTTATGATCAAAAGAAAATTGAAACTTTCTCTGTTTTGGAATTAAAACAGAAAAAGGGAAAAAACTGATTTGTGGACAGGGGTCCACGTGGCATTTTCTAATTGGCTAAGGGGGTGACTGCTGCGGGGATAACTAACAATCGGCCGCTATTTATCTAATTCGCTTCGGCTAAACTTAAGTGAAAGAAAAACCGATCGGTTTTATCTAAAAGACCGAAGGGGTAAGTACCTCCTAATCTACACCGTTGGAAATAGATCTAAGGGCTAAAACTAAAAAAACAAAACAAGTAAAAAAAGAAAGGAGGGAGGGGCCTTACCGTGGCTGGGGCTCCCGTGCTGCAATGGTGGCCGAGGTGGTGGAGTTCTGGTGTGGTGGGGTCGTCGGTGGGGTGGGGATCCGACGGGGGGGCGAAGGGGTGGGGCGCTCCTGGGAGGGGAGGGAGGCGAGGTGGAGGGGGGGCTGCAGGGGGCGAGGTGGAGGAACTGCTGGCTATGGGAGGAGCAGCGAGGTGGAGGTGAGCAGCGAGGTGGAGGGGTGGGGTGGGGCGGCGGTGGAGGGGGGGCGAAGGGGTGGCAGGGTGCAGGGGTGCCAGGGGGCTCGGCAAGGAGGGGAGGGTGCAGGGGGCCGACGGTGGGGAGCTCCTCTGGCGAGTTTCCGGTGACGACTCTGGCGAGGTGGGGCGCAAGGTAGAGGCGAGGAGAGGGGAAGTTTTCAACGGGAATGGAACGAGGAGGTGCAGGGGGTTCTTATAGAGGCAACGGGAGGCGCTGGGAAGGGAAGAGCTTCGCGAATCCCGGAGGTGGAGATCCTGTGTCCATGGAAGGAAAAATCTCTGTGACGTGAGAGAGACACGGGAAGAAGATGATCTCCTGTTGGGCTAGAATAGGAAAGTGCTTAATGGGCCAGCTCTTATTTCCATTTAAAAGTGATTCCTTTCCTATTTTTAAAACTAGGAAACTAAAACGATAAAAAGGAAACCAAATCAATTCGAAATAAAAAGTTTCTATATACTAAAATTATCAGAAAAATAAAATATAGATGATGGGCATTTTTCCACGGCAAAAATAAAAACTTCAAAAAAAATTATTTTCACAAATTTTCCCAAAAGGTTTATTTTCTTTTGCAAATAATTTTCAAATGACCTTCTAAGTTTTAGGGTTCAAGTAACTTTCAAAATGCCCGTGGGTTCGAGGGTCATGTTCCTCCTCTCTAGAATGTATTTCCCGGCATTTCTTGCACGAAGAAAACGAATGGAAATGCAAAAGAATTCAATGCAAATATCTCCGTTCAAATTCTTTATAGTTGACGAAGTCATGTCATCTTCTCTCTTTTTTTTAAAGATTTAATTTGAATTCACCGGAGAAGGGGGAAAGTCATTTTATTCCCTCTCATTCAAAAGTTTCGAAAAGTTTCAAATTTCACACAAGTTTCAATCACTCATCAAACAAACAAACAATCAATCTAATAATTATATTAACATTCCAAAATTTATAATTTTGGGATGTTACAAACTACCACACTTAAAATGAATCTCGTCCTCGAGATTCGAAGAGGCTAGAAAGAAAGGTTAGGGTTCGGGGCTCTTCTACCAAATCCAACTTCCGGCAAAGTGGGATGCTACCACACTTAAAATGAGGGTTACTGGTCCCTTAAGATTTTAACAATCCTCTGGGGTTTTGGTATCTGACTCCTCACAGTCTTCATATCTTACGTTATACTCATAATGTCTCCATCAAAAATGAGGGCTCTTCCGTTGATGTAAGCTTCTTCCGTTACTGGGTCTTTTTTAACTGACAGTCTCGTGATCGATTCTAACTAACCTATCGATGATTCTCATGGTGGTCTACCATTTGTGGTTATCCTGCAGAGAGAGGGGTCTTGGTTTCATTCTCACCGTAAAATTTCCTACGTGTGACAACAAGTGCCATGTACATGGGGCTTTCACCATACCATCCTAAGGCTTAAACAAAAGCTTCAAAGAACGTTGTCTCTCTATATGGGTAAGTCTCTCAGATTTACCATTCCGAATAGCAAGATAAATGATGAGAGTAAGTCTTCATGGTGATCAATCCATTCCGCACCCAAATCATTTCACTGCATAAGGTTTCGCGAATCTTGCATTCTAACACTTGGGCATCCTCACAAGCGTTGCAGAATTTCTCTTGTCCACGAACGAAGTTCGGATAATCCATTGGTTCTGCAAGCTGAACGAAACATCTATCGTATCTTCACAACTCTCAGGTTTTTGTATGCTCCTAAGAAAACATTTGCTGATCCATCATAGCTTCTTCCATAAATCATATTCATTTCATAATCAATCCTTTATTACATCCTTGCTTTCTTCAAAATTCCAATTCAAAAGTAATTTATTACAAATGCTGCCATCCACATGGTTCGGTATGGTCGAGCATTTCTGCCAACTTTATTCAACGGCCTCTCTTGGAGGTACTTTAGTTCCACTCGAAATTTCCGAGGTGCTCCCTGAAATCATCCATCTTTCGCTTCATCATGGTGGTCATGAACTTCATCTCCATCATCTCCGCATGCACTTCACTCAGGTATTCCTGGGTATGATGGAGTCTTGCTTCAAGTATTTCTCCAATCTGACGTATGGCTTCCATGGCAGCTTCACGAACAGCATCAAAGAAGGTTGCTCGTGGTACACGTGAAATGAAAAAGTATTGCCCCATAGTCTTTGGACAAACTCCTTTCACATGGTGGAGGTGTACTTCCACATACCAAAGTTCCACTCCATTCTCCATGAATGGGTAGCCCTTGGTAGACTGCATCCCCTTCAAGATGAATGTGCTTCATCATGTCCTTCAGAATTTTTGGGTAATCATGATCACTGGTCAGGGTCATGATCGTTTATGGGCCCTTGAGGAATGACTCGTAGAGAGTTGTCATCTGCAGGTGTCAGTAAATAGGTACTCAGAGGAATGTATGTGTCTCCTTGGTAATCATGGTACATTCCTTCTCAGTGGATCCTGTGGGTTTACCGATTACTACCACACTTAAAATGAATTATACTCATGCCTGCATAGACCATATTTTCTCATATCCTCATAATTGTTCAGAGATCTTGGTTTGAGGAGAAACAACGCATACAGTTTCAACATAGGCGATCATGAGACAATAAATTCCATTTATTCATGATGTTATTACAATCTCAGGGACTTCTGTTACAAAAAATTTCACTCCATGATCTTATGAAAAACAAGGGTGCTTCAGATTACACTAATTGCCGCGTACAAAACTTAACTACTCCATTCTAGCTTTCTTCCTTTGTGGACAATCGCTGGCAAAATGTCCTGCTTCCTTGCAACAAAAAAATGATTTCTGACAAGTCTCGAGGCTTCTTAGCTTCTGCTTTTGCTCCTTGGATTCCTGGCTTCCTTCCTGAGCACATGTATTTGTGGTGGCCAAATTTCATACACTTGTAACATCTGACATGACTCAGGTCTATGTCTGCAGAGATTTGGTTCTTTCGAGGGTACTTGTTCTTCTTTCTGGACTCCTTCATTTTGGCCAGTTCTTCCATTTCAAGTGGATCAAACTCCACTTCTTCCATCGGGAAGTATCCCAGATACTCTTGGCTTCTCTTCATGCAGTCCTGTGAATAATGTCCTTCTTCTCCACATGAGTAGCATGCGTTGGAGAAAAATCTGGTCAGGCCTTGTCCATCAGGGTCTTCAATATTTTCGTTCATCACTGGTCCTTCTAGAACTTTCTTCTTGAGGGTTTCCTTCACTGCATCTTTCTGCTGCTTGACAACTTGTTGCACCTTGGGGTAAATGTGACACTAAGCTGGGTAGTGGGTGGTTCCTTCACAAAGGAAACAAGTCACCTGACTACTTGGGCACTCCTCAGCTGGGTGATTTTCTTCACAATGAGTGCATCCATCCTTGTGTTCTTCCTGGGTGTGTCCTATTGCTCCACAGATCTTGCATGCACAAGTCTTCTCCTTCGGATTATCATAGCACTTCCGAATGAGACGGGATCTTAACAGAGTGTTCTTGAATTCGTCCCAAGTTTCTGCTCCACTAAATCCTTGTATGGCATGGTGCATTTTCCACCAGATAGCAGCACTTTGGGTAAAGTACTGGAGAGCGTGTTCCACTTCATACTTCCTTGAGATCAAGTTGCTCCCGAAGTGGTTCTCCATGTTCTGGATCCATATTTCAGCCTCCAGTTGTGTCATTGGTCCAGAGACTACAAGTCCAGCTTCATACTCCATCTGGTAGGGTTGAGGTTTTGGGGATGAGACGGGTAAGAGAGGGAGGAAGATACACACAATACAAACAATATTTTTTAGAATAGATTTTAGTTGTGACCGTCGTAAAACACACACCAATGATGGCTCACAATTCATCGTATCTAACGTGGGTACATAAAGGGGTTTGGACTTCTAATGGTCATATAAATATTCGAACGCTTCAGGGTCTTTGAATTCTTCGGGTCTTGAGAGTCTTCAATGGGTGTAGCTTCAATTCTTCAAATGCATGGTGAAATCCTCTTTACTTTGAAGTAGAACTCCGTTGATTCTTCATGAGGTCAAAGGGGTAAGGGGATTGTATAACTATTTGAGGTGAGAGAGAACATTTGATGAAATCAGAAGAGATGAGAAGTAAAAGGTGTTCTTGAAAATAAATTTTTTTGAGAGATCCTATCCTAAGAAATTCCAGTTTCTAGGGTCACGTCCTACAATCAACATGTGCTCTGATACCATTTCTGTAGCGACCCGACTCAAGACGAGTCAAGCCTCTGTGTTTCTGTGCCATCCCTGGATCAGTATGCTGGCACACACAGTACATCAATGTATATATCAAAGTGCAATCACATGTAAAATAGCGTAAAACGGATATATACCTTAAATATCTCAGCGGAAGCGGTCAAGGGAGTGGAGTCCCAATAAACACCAACGGCAAGTTGAGTGTAGACCGTAACCCTGAATCGTACTCTTTCTCGTCGAAGAAAAATATCTGCAACATAAGACGTTGCAGCCGTGTAGGTCAGCATATTGAATATGCCAGCAAGTCACATAAGAGAGGGGTGAAAAGTAATCATCTATACTAAATGCATATATGGCAAGTGGGGCTATAAGTTTTTAGCGTAAAGCAAATTTTCTCCTACAACAAGAGAGGGCTAAAAGCAAAATGTTACTACATTGTTGGTTGTTAACGAGATGGTTCCGCCAACCAGATCTCGTACCCGAGTTGTCAATAATTACCCTCATCAAATATATTTAATGGTGTTGAGAAAATCCAGATAACTTCAGTTCCTTTGGCTCAAGTTGTCCATGACTGTGGACACGGCTAATCGATTACGTTTGAGTACTCTGAAGAGTTTTGCACACGTTCCCCACAAGATTTGATCGCCTCCATGTACGTCCTCGCACTTCAGGGTGTTTGAAGACCGGATGATCAAAACATGGTCTTTCAACGAGTCCCTCTGAATCCCTGTCGATGCCCATCCATTCCTACCGTTCTTCTACATCTGCTAGCCTGTCCAGAGTCGCCGCGCTGTCCAACCAAGCCAGAGCCCATAATGACTTGTGGCTGTGCAGGTAAGCCTTGGGTCTTGAAAATATCCGTTCGTCTCTTTGAGCCTGGGTGAAGCTTTCCGCAGGATGTCATGGCCGTCCCCAGCATCTCGGGCATCCACTGGGTTCTCCAGGGAGCCGATCAACCGTCCTTCACCCAGAGTTGCATTGCGTCCAAGGTCTGGAAAATCTTGTCTTAACCGGTCTTGATTATTTAATCAACCTCGCATCACTCGTGTTATGCACTCAACCGAAATCCCGTCTACTCAAGCATAGCAATATGAAATTTGTCGTCCCGAGGCCAAGTATCGGGGTTGTTGTGTGCCTACCACATGATACTACAATCTATACTAAAATTTCCAAGTACCTAAGCAGCATGCAATTGGGCATAGGATGGTAGAACTACGATGCATAAAACATAGGTGATACTATGATCAAAGTGACTTGCCTAGTGATGTTGACGAAGAAGAATTTCTCGAGAAAATAACTTGATAGACTACTCGTCACTCTCCGGTGAAATCTATATAACAAACATATCATTCACATAAGCACTCATACTAGAAATCATTCTAGCAATCAAAACAAAAGAGAGAGCGAATAGGAATCCGAAAGAAACTTCAAATATAACTAGGGAGTCTTCTACTACGTCAAACACTAAATAGTTTTTGTCTAACAGCAAATAATAACAAGGAACTAATATATAATTTTAACTAAGATAAAATAAAGTATTTTTCACAAAACTTTTTGAAAGTATTGCCAAACGGGATTTGAAACAATGGTGAAAACAATTGCACGTTACTATGGAACTAGAATTGACTTCATGAAAAGAAATAAAAATAAAATAAAAACTTGTTGCAAAACTACTGTTTATCTAACAGAAACAAAACATAATATATCTGAAATAATAAAGAAAATATTTTAAAACAAAAATAGAAAAGGAATTAGCCGAAATCCTAAAAGAGGTGAAACAGAAATTGTTTCACATGAAACAGTGAGCTAAAATACTCAAACAAATCTGAGCTTTTTACCACTGATAAATGAGATCACTAGTGATCCGTACCAAAAGGAATCAAATTAAAAGCTATTTTTAGACTCCTGGAATAGGCAAAACAAGGTTTAAACTAAATCTGATCTAACTCAAATTTGCAAATTTCAAACATACACAAATTATATGTTTTTAAAAACTGCAGGCAATTTGTGAGCTACTGGAAAAAGAATCAACTCTATTGAACTTCGGGATCAAAAGTTATGATCAAAAGAAGATTGAAACTTTCTCTGTTTTGGAATTAAAACAGAAAAAGGGAAAAAACTGATTTGTGGACAGGGGTCCACGTGGCATTTTCTAATTGGCTAAGGGGGTGAGTTCTGCGGGGATAACTAACAAACGGCCGCTATTTAACTAATTTGCTTCGGCTAAACTTAAGTGAAAGAAAAACCGATCGGTTTTATCTAAAAGACCGAAGGGGTAAGTACCTCCTAATCTACACCGTTGGAAATAGATCTAAGGGCTAAAACTAAAAAAACAAAACAAGTAAAAAAAGAAAGGAGGGAGGGGCCTTACCGTGGCTGGGGCTCCCGTGCTGCAATGGTGGCCGAGGTGGTGGAGTTCTGGTGGGGTGGGGTCGCCGGTGGGGAGGGGATCCGGCGGAGGGGGGGGCGAAGGGGTGGGGCACTCCTGGGAGGGGAGGGAGGCGAGGTGGAGGGGGGCTGCAGGGGGGCGAGGTGGAGGAACTGCTGGCTATGGGAGGAGCAGCGAGGTGGAGGTGAGCAGCGAGGTGGAGGGGTGGGGTGGGGCGGCGGTGGAGGGGGGCGAAGGGGTGGCGGGGTGCAGGGTGCCAGGGGGGCTCGGCAGGGAGGGGAGGGTGCAGGGGGCCGACGGTGGGGAGCTCCTCTGGCGAGTTTCCGGTGACGACTCCGGCGAGGTGGGGCGCGAGGTAGAGGCGAGGAGAGGGGAAGTTTTCAACGGGAATGGAACGAGGAGGTGCAGGGGGTTCTTATAGAGGCGACGGGAGGCGCTGGGAAGGGAAGAGCTTCGCGAATCCCGGAGGTGGAGATCCTCTGTCCATGGAAGGAAAAATCTCTGTGACGTGAGAGAGACAGAGGAAGAACATGATCTCCTGTTGGGCTAGAATAGGAAAGTGCTTAATGGGTCAGCTCTTATTTCCATTTAAAAGTGATTCCTTTCCTATTTTTAAAAATAGGAAACTAAAACGATAAAAAGGAAATCAAATCAATTTGAAATAAAAAGTTTCTATATACTAAAATTATCAGAAAAATAAAATATAGATGATGGGCATTTTTCCACGGCAAAAATAAAAACTTCAGAGAAAAATAATTATTCTCAAAATTTCCCAAAAGGTTTATTTTCTTTTGCAAATAATTTTCAAATGACCCTCTAAGTTTTAGGGTTCAAGTAACTTTCAAAATGCCCGTGGGTTCGAGGGTCATGTTCCTCCTCTCTAGAATGTATTTCCCGGCATTTCTTGCACGAAGAAAACGAATGGAAATGCAAAAGAATTCAATGCAAATATCTCCGTTCAAATTCTTTATAGTTGAAGAAGTCAAGTCATCTTCTCTCTTTTTTTTAAAGATTGAATTTGAATTCACCGGAGAAGGGGGAAAGTCATTTTATCAAAAGTTTTGAAAAGTTTCAAATTTCACACAAGTTTCAATCACTCATCAAAGAAACAAACAATCAATCTAATAATTATATTAACATTCCAAAATTTATAATTTTAGGATGTTACATGCCAAATCTTACTTCTGCTTTTTCCTTGCTTTGTAGGATCTTTATGATGCCCAGGTGCAGGCCTACAACATGATGCGGGCTTAGAACCAGGCAGCTCATGGCCAGGTTGCCGAGCTTCAAGCCCGGCTGGGCGAGGTTGTCATGGAGCGGGACGCCCTGCGTGACGCGGACGGCCGACTCCAGGAGGAGCTGACTCTTCTCCAAACAGGGAAGAAGGAGCTCGAGGCGGCCAGCCGGGCCGAGCTGGAGCAGTTGCGCGCCTCTCTGAAGGAGAAGGACGCCTCCCATACTGCCGACATGGAACGTCTTGAGTCGCTTTGTCTCGGGGAGCTGAAGCTCAAGGACGCTACCTTGAAGGAGAAGGAGGACGCCTTGGTCCAGAAGCAGACGCAGCTGACCAAGGCCCTGGACTCGGCGGCGACCCTCCAGGACGAAGTTGCCTGCCTTACTCAAGCGAGCAAGGTGCGGGAGCTCGAGGCCCTAGAGAGCGCCCATGAAACTGATAGCAACTTCCATCGTGAGTCTTCTTTTGTTTCGTCTTGAACTTTCTTTGTCGTCTCCTCTTCTTACTCGTTTTTGCGCCCCTTTCCCTGTCTCAGGCATCTTCCCTAAGACAAAGGGCACAGCCGACACGGCCGTCGAGGTGAGCCATGAGGAGCGCCGCGCGGCCGGGCAGGAGGTAAATGCTACCTCCGGCTGGAGCATGGAGGAGATCGGAGTGGGCCTCAGGGCCCGCCTGCGCGTCCTGGGCGAGTCCGTGGCTCAGCTCCAGATCGCAGGCTCGTCGATGGTGTCGGCCCTATGGCCTGATGGCGTGGAGCCGGCATCGATGAGCCGGCTCTCCCGCTGGCTTGCAGCTAGCGAGGACCGTCTTGACGCCTCGCGTGCTTCGGCTGCGCGCGCTGGAGCCTACATGGCCCTGCGCTTGGCCAAGTCCTGGTACCGAAACCTGGACTAGGGCAAGCTCGTCGCTCAGCGTGACGGCTCGGAGGCGGAGCTGCAGGCCGTGGAGGAGGCGCTGCGCATGACGGCCAGCGACATCGCCTCGTACGCCGCCTGGGATGAGCTCAACTTGGAGCGGAGCGAAGGCGGCAATGTGATCCCTGAAGATCTGCATGGCCTTCAGCCCTATGACGCCAATGGTAGCTTGATACGTCTCCGTCGTATCTACTTTTCCGAACTCTTTTGCCCTTGTTTTGGACTCTAATTTGCATGGTTTGAATGGAACAAACCCGGACTGACACTGTTTTCAGCAGAATTGCCATGGTGTTGTTTTTGTGTACAAATAAAAGTTCTCGGAATATCCTGAAAAATTACGGAGAATTTTTCTGGAATAAAAGAAAAATACCTACGCAAAGATCCACTGGAGGGGGCGTGCTAGTGGGCCACAAGCCCCTGGGCCGCGGCCACCCCCCTAGGCCATGCCATGAGGACTTGTGGGGCCCACGTGGCACCCCCGCCCCCAAACTCAGCTCTATATCTTCCGTCTCACCCGGACAAAATCAGAGAGAAGGATTCATTGCGTTTTACGATATAGAGGCGCCGCCACCCCCTGTTCTTCATTTGGAGGGCAGATCTGGAGTCCGTTCTGGGCTCCGGAGAGGGGAAATCATCGCCATCGTCATCATCAACCTTCCTCCATCGACAATTCCATGATGCTCTTCATCATTCGTGAGTAATCTCATCGTAGGCTTGCTGGACGGTGATGAGTTGGATGAGATCTATCATGTAATCGAGTTAGTTTTGACGGGGATTGATCCCTAGTATCCACTATGTTCTGAGATTGATGTTGCTACTACTTTGCCATGCTTAATGCTTGTCACTAAGGCCCGAGTGCCATGATTTCAGATCTGAACCTATTATGTTGTCGCCAATATATGTGTGTTTTAGATCATATCTTGCAAGTTGTAGTCACCTAGTATGTCTTATAACCCGACAACCCCGGAGTGACAATAGCCGGAACCACTCCCGGAGATGACCATAGTATGAGGAGTTCATGTATTCACCAAGTGTTAATGCGTTGGTCCGGTTCTTTTTTAAAAGGAGAACCTTAATATCCCGTAGTTTCCATTAGGACCCCGCTGCCACGGGAGGGATGGACAATAGATGTCATGCAAATTCTTTTCCCTAAGCACGTATGACTACATATGGAAAACATGCCTACATTAGATTGACTAACGGGAGCTAGTTACTTATCTCTCCGTGTTATAGCTGTTACATGATGAATCACATCCGCCATACTCATCCATCACCGATCCATTGCCTACGAGTCTTTTACTACTGGTCCTTGCTACGTTACTTTGTCCAGGCTTGTCCCTTGCTACAAAAGGGATTGGGCCACTTTGCTACTACTGTTGTTACTTTGCTGCTGCTGCTATTGCTGTTCCTTGCTACTTTGCTGCTCCTTGTTGCAAGACTTTTTCGACACCATTGCCGGGGAAGAATAGTTCCCCGTCCATGTGCAACTTATTGGCGCCATTGATACAACAGTTAGAAATAGTCTGCCGTCAACAGATCTTTTTCTGACATCGTTGCTATCATACTACTTTGCTACTGATACTTTGCTTGCACACACTAATCTTTCAGGTGTGGTTGAATCTGACAAACTCAGCTGCTAATACATTAGAATATTCTTTCGCTTCCCCTTGTGGAGAATCAATAAATTTGGGTTGAATACTCTACCCTCGAAAACTATCGCGATCCCTGCTACTGCAACAAAAGACCTTCCAACGGCGCCAGAACAAGCGTGCTGACGGGAGACTATTCTTGTCTTGATACTCCTCAGCAACGGCATCAGGAATCCTTCTGCTACGACTACACCTTTAGGGACTTCCTAGGAAAATAAGAAAAGGATTTCCCCCGTGGCCTTGGAGCCTTGCGTTGGTGTTCCCTCGAAGCGGAAAGGGTGATGTAGCACAGCGGGGGTAAGTATTTCCCTCAGTTTTGAGAACCAAGGTATCGATCCAGTGAAGGAATATCACAAGTACCTGCACAAACACAAAGAGCTTGTTCCCAACACTATGAAGGGGTTGTCAATCCCTTATAGATTGTTTGCCAAGTGAGAACTGAAAGCAACAAAGAAACAAAGCAAAGTAAAAGCGAAAGTGGAAACGATAGGTGTGAATAGACCCGGGGGCCGTAGTGTTCACTAGTGGCTTCTCTCATGAAAGCAAGTAGACGGTGGGTGAACGAATTACTGTCGAGCAATTGATAGAACCGCACAAAATCATGACGTTATCTATGGAAATGATTATATCTATAGGCATCACGTCCAAAACAAGTAGACCGATACTTTCTACATCTACTACTATTACTCCACACGTCGACCGCTATCCAGCATGCATCTAGTGTATTAAGTCCAAAGAACAGAGTAACGCCTTAAGCAAGATGACATGATGTAGATGGACAATCTCATATCTACGATAAAATCCCATCTTGTTACCCTTGATGGCAACAACATGATGCGTTCCTTGCTGCCCCTTCTGTCACTGGGAAAGGTCACCACACGGTATGAACCCAAAACCAAGCACTTCTCCCATTGCAAGAATCATAAATCTAGTTGGCCAAACAAAACACAAGACTCGGAGAGATTTACAAGGATATCAAATCATGCATATAAGAAATCAGCAAAGACTCAAATATATATCATAGATAATATGATCACAAATATACAATTCATTGGATCTCGACAAACACACCGCCAAAGAGGATTACATCGGATAGATCTCCATGAAGATCATGGAGAACTTTGTATTGAAGATCCAAGAGAGAGAAGAAGCCATCTAGCTACTAACTACGGACCCATAGGTCTGAAGTGAACTACTCATGAGTCATTGGAGGGCAATGATGTTGATGAAGAAGCCCTCCAACTCCAAAGTCCCCTCCGACAGGGCACTGGGAAGGGTCTCCAGATGAAATCTCGCGGAAACGGAAGCTTGCGGCGGCGGAAAAGTGTTTTCGTGGACGCCCTATATTTTTCTGGATTTTTAGGGAATTTATAGGCTAAAGACCTACGGCAGGGGAGCGCCAGGGGGGCCACAAGCTTGGTTGACGCGGCCTCCCCCCTGGTCGGGGCAACAAGGCTTGTGGGCTCCCTGTGGGCCCACTTGCTTGGCCCTCAAGCCTCCCGATCTTCTTCCGTTCTGGAAAAAATCATTTTGGGGATTTTATTCCGTTTGGACTTCTTTCCAAAATCAGATCTGAAAAGAGTCAAAAACACAGAAAAAATAGGAACTGGCATTTGGCACTGAGTTAATAAGTTAGTCCCAAAAAAGATATAAAAGGTAAACAAAACATCCAAAGTTGACCAAATAACAACGTAAAACCATCAAAAATTATAGATACGTTTGAGACATATCAAGCATCCCCAAGCTTAACTCATGCTCCTCCTCGAGTAGGGAAGTGATAAAGAATGAATTTATGATGCTTTCATGCTACCTAGCATAGATGTCCTTTGTAACTCCTCTTATGTGACGTGAATGTTCAGATCCATTAGATTCAAAACAATAGTTTTCTATTGACGTGGAAACAATAATACTTCAAGCAAACTAGCAAAGTAATCATGAACTTTCAAAATAACAAGGCCAAAAGAAAGTTATCCCTACAAAATCATATAGTCTGGCTATGCTCTATCATCATTGCACAATGAATTTAAATCATGCACAACCCCGGTATTGGCCAAGTAATTGTTTTCACACCTTTACTTTCTCAAACTTTTTGAACTCTCACGCAATACATGAGCGTGAGGCATGGTTTTAGCACTATAAGTGGTGTGGAGTGTGGTGGAGGTTGCAAGACAAACAAGGACAAGATGGTCACATTAACTAGGCATATCAATGAGTTGTGGAGATGCTCATCAATAGATATCAATGTGAATGAGTAGGGATTGCCATACAAATGATGCACTAGAGCTAAGAGTGTGTGAAAACTCTTAAAGAAGACTAGTGGGTGTGCATCCAACTTGCTTGCTCACGAAGACCTAAGGCAATTTTGAGGAAGCCTATCATTGGAATATACAAGCCAAGTTATATAATTAAAATTTCCCACTAGCTATGTGGTGGTGACAAAACGAGAGACTCTCAATCATGAAGATCAAGGTGCTTAATATGCACAAGTGTGGAAAGGTGGTAGCATTGTCCCTCCTCTCTTTTTCTCTCATTTTTTTGGATGGGCTCTTTGGCCTCTTTTTTATTTTGGTGGGCATATTTGTCCTCTTTTATTTCCTCACATGGGACAATGCTCCATCAATGATGATCATCACACTTACAATTCAAAACTTAGTGCAACAATGACTCTATATGGAATGCCTTCGGTAGTGTACCGTGACAATGATCTAGCATGGCACGGACATTAATGGAAACATCATGCTAGCTATCTTACGATCATGCAATGGCAATGTAGACGTGGTGGCACATGTCATGGTGGTAGTTGCATGGCAATGTATCTCGGAATGACTTTGAAAAAGCCATAGTAGGTAGGTATGGTGGCTGTTTTGAGGGAGGCTAATGGTGGGTTTTGTGCACCGACGAAAGTTGCACGGCACTAAAGAAGATAGTGATGGTGGAAGATGAAAGTGCATCTAAACCATGGACTCATCATTAGTCATGAAGAACTCATATACTTGTTGCAAAAGTTTTATTATTAATCGAAACAAAGCATTCAACGCATACTCCTAGGGGAAGGGTTGGTAGGTATAAACCATCGCGCGATCCCGACCGCCACACAAAGGATGACAATCAATAGACTAATCATGCTCAGACTTCATCACATAGCGGTTCACCATACGTGCATGCTACGGGAATCACTAACTTCAACACAAGTATTTCTAGATCCACAACACCTTACTAATATAACTTCAATATTACCATAACCACAACTCAAAACTAGTTGAGATGAATCAAACTTCTCTAACTATTCAATGCACATGAAGGTGGAAGTTTTCGTATCCCTTTGGATAACTACCCCTTTTGGGACTAGTTTCAAAGCATAAATCAACTACCAAGCCACACACCGCCATTCTCTAAAAGGTATAAGTGAAGCACACAGAGCAAAAGCATCTAGCTCAAAAGATATAAGTGAAGCACATGTGAGCTGAATTGTCTACTAAAGGATATAAGTAAAGCTCGACAAAATCATGGTGAGTGCATGTCTCTCTCTCTAGGTGTGCAGCAAGGATGATTGTGACACAACAAAAATAAAATACTCCTACGATACAAGATGATCCAAGCAAAACACATAAACATGTGGTGAATAAAAATATAGCCCCAAGTAACGTTACCGATGGATTGAAGACGAAAGAGGGGATGCCTTCCCGGGGCATCCCCAAGCTTAGGCTATTACGGCATCCTTGAATCATCTTGGGGTGCCTTGGGCATCCCCAAGCTTGAGATCTTGCCACTCTTTATCTTTTTGTCCATAAGAACTTCACCTAAAACTTGAAAACTTCACAACACGAAACTTAAACAGAAACTCGTGATAACATTAGTATAAGAAAGCAAACCACCACTTCCTTAGGTACTGTAGTAAACTTAAATTCTACTTACGTTGATGTGGGTTACTGTATTTTCAATCTTCCATGGCTAATACACCCGGATACAATCCATAGTTTCATCAAAATAAGCAACCAACACAACAAAAACAGAATATGTTAACAGCAGACCAGTCTATAGCAATCTGTATACTTCGTATACTTCTGGTACTTCGTATACTACAGTCTGAAGAATTTGCATAGCAATCAGAAGCAAAAAGAATCAACTCAAAATCTCTTACAGAAAAAAAATGTAAATTCTTTTCGTGAGCATAAAGTTTCTGTCTTTTCCAGCATGACCAAACGATCATCCCCAAGACTAATCATAACGGTTTTGCTTGGCACAAACACAAAAAGAAACACAAAAAACACAATCATAACAGAATTATGAAAGTGTGGAAAACACAAAACAGAAAGAAAAAGTATAGATTCGTTGGGTTGCCCCCAACAAGCACTATTGTTTAACGCCCTTAGCTAGGCATAAGGTGATGCAATCACGTATAGTCATCCTTGGTGCTCAAACCATAAGTAGCCCTCATCATAGATTCATAAGGCAATCTTATTTTCTTTCTAGGAAAGTGCTCCATGCCCTTCTTTAGAGGAAATTGAAATGTAATATTCCCTTCCTTCATATCGATGATAGCACCAATAGTCCTTAGGAAAGGTCTACCAAGAATAATGGGACATGAAGGATTGCAATCTATGTCAAGTACAATGAAATCCACGGGTACATAGTTCTTATTTGCAACAATAAGAACAGCATCGATCCTTCCCATGGGTTTCTTGACAGTAGAATCCGCAAGATGCAAATTAAGAGAGCACTCTTCAATCTCATGAAAACCAAGAATATCACATAAAGACTTTGGAATCGCAGAAACACTAGCACCCAAATCACACAAAGAATTGCACTCATAGTTTTTGATCTTGATTTTGATAGTAGGTTCCCACTCATCTTGAAGTTTTCTAGGTATAGAGACTTCTAGTTCGAGCTTCTCTTCAAGAGATTTCATCATAGCATCTACGATATGCGCGGTAAAGGCTTTGCTTTGGCTATAAGCATGTGGAGAGTTTGCAATGGATTGCATCAAAGAAATGCATTCAAACAAGGAGCAATTATCATAATTGTATTCCTTGAAATCCAAAGTGGGAGTTTCATTACTACCCAAAATTTGGATTTCTTCTACTCCACTCTCCACACCTTTATCATCAAGATAGGTGGACTCCGAATCATTGGGGCATTTTTCAACCAAAGTGGATTCATATCCAGCACCTTCATCAATAGGTTTGACACGCGAAAACAAAGATTCAAGAGGATTCACACCAGGCACTTTAAGATCTTCGTGATTTGCATCACTAGAACGCACCCTTTTAAACCATTCATGCCTAGCGCGAATTTGGGCGGTTCTTTATTTGCTCTCATTCATGGAGACGCGCATATCTTTCAAAGTTTCATCCAAGTTGACCTTGGGAGGAGCACATCTAACTTTCAAAGCATCAATATCACAAGACATCATATCAATGCTCTTAGCCAAATCGTCAATTTTGAGTAGTTTTTCCTCTATGGATGCATTGAAAATCTTTTGAGAGTTGATGAACTCTTTGATACTCTCTAAATCAGCGGGTAATTTGTTGTGATTTCCATAAGTCTTGTTGTAGGAATTTCCATAATTGTTAGAGGAGTTACTAGGAAAAGGCCTAGGAACATAGTTTCCTCTAAAAGCATTGTTGTTGCCAAAATTGTTCCTACCAACAAAGTTAACGTCCAAACTAGCGTTGCTACTCTCAATCAAGGAATATAGTGGCATGTCATTAGGATCTAAAGGAACGTTTCTACTAGCAACCAAATTCATCAACTCGTCTATCTTAGCACTAAGCGAGTTAATTTCTTCTATAGCGTGTACCTTTTTGCTCGCAGGTGACCTTTCAGTGTGCCACTGAGAATAGTTTGTCATGATATTTTCTAGGAGTTTTGTAGCATCTCCTAACGTGATTTCCATGAATGTTCCACCTGAGGCAGAGTCCAAGATATTGCGAGAAGCAAAATTCAAACCAGCGTAAAAAATTTGTATAATCATCCACAAACTCAAGCCATGAGCGGGACAATTTCTAATCATAAGCTTCATCCTCTCCCAAGATTGTGCAACGTGTTCATGATCAAGTTGCTTGAAATTCATGATATCGTTACTTAAGGAGATAATCTTAGCCGGCGGAAAATACTTGGATATGTAAGCATCTTTGCACTTATCCCAAGAATCGATACTATTTTTAGGCAAAGAAGAAAACCAAGTTTTGCACGATCTCGCAACGAGAAAGGAAAAAGCTTCAACTTAATCACGTCATTATCCACATCTCTTTTCTTTTGCATATCGCAAAGCTCAATGAAGGTATTGAGATGGGATGCGGCATCTTCACTAGGAAGGCTAGAGAATTGCTCTTTCATAACAAGATTCAGCAAAGCGGCGTTGATTTCATACGATTCCGCACTAGTGGCGGGAGCGATCGGAGTACTAATAAAATCATTATTATTGGTACTCGAGAAGTCGCAAAGTTTGGTGTTTTCATCCATGATGACTTCAACAAACAAACAAGCACACAAGCAAGCAAGAAAACCGGCAAAGGAAAACGGCAAAGGGCAAAAGGAAGTGGCAAAGGAAAACGGCAAAAAGGCAAAAGAAAGAGGCAAAGGAAAACGGCAAAAAGGCAACAGAAAAAGGCAAAGGAGAAAGGCAAATGAAAATGGCAAATGTGAAGTGGGGGAGAGGAAAACGAGATGAGTTTGTGAGACCTACTTGGATAGATCTCTCCTTCCCCGGCAATGGCGCCAGAAATACTTCTGCTACTGCAAAAAAAGACCTTCCAATGGCGCCAGAACAAGCGTGCTGACACGAGACTATTCTTGTCTTGATACTCCTCGGCAACGGCACCAGGAATCCTTCTGCTACGGCTATGCCTTTAGGGACTTCCTAGGAAAATAAGCAAAGGATTTCCCCCGTGGCCTTGGAGCCTTGCGTTGGTGTTCCCTCGAAGCGGAAAGGGTGATGTAGCACAGCGGCGGTAAGTATTTCCCTCAGTTTTGAGAACCAAGGTATCGATCCAGTGAAGGAATATCACAAGTACCTGCACAAACACAAAGAGCTTGCTCCCAACGCTATGAAGGGGTTGTAAATCCCTTATAGATTGTTTGCCTAGTGAGAACTGAAAGCAACAAAGAAACAAAGCAAAGTAAAAGCAAAAGTGGAAACGATAGGTGTGAATAGACCCGGGGGTCGTAGTGTTCACTAGTGGCTTCTCTCATGAAAGCAAGTAGACGGTGGGTGAAGGAATTATTGTCGAGCAATTGATAGAACCGCACAAAGTCGTGACGTTATCTATGGCAATGATTATATCTATAGGCATCACGTACAAAACAAGTAGACTGATACTTTCTACATCTACTACTATTACTCCACACGTCGACCGCTATCCAGCATGCATCTAGTGTATTAAGTCCAAAGAACAGAGTAACGCCTTAAGCAAGATGACATGATGTAGATGGACAATCTCATATCTACGATAAAAGCCCATCTTGTTACCCTTGATGGCAACAACACGGTGCGTGCCTTGCTGCCCCTTCTGTCACTGGGAATAGTCACCACACGGTATGAACCCAAAACCAAGCACTTCTCCCATTGCAAGAATCATAGATCTAGTTGGCCAAACAAAACCCAAGACTCGGAGAGACTTACAAGGATATCAAATCATGCATGTAAGAAATCAGCAAAGACTCAAATATATATCATACATAATCTGATCACAAATCCACAATTCATCGGATCTCGACAAACACACCGCCAAAGAGGATTACATCGGATAGATCGCCATGAAGATCATGGAGAACTTTGTATTAAAGATCCAAGAGAGAGAAGAAGCCATCTAGCTACTAACTACGTACCCATAGGTTTGAAGTGAACTACTCACGAGTCATTGGAGGGGCGATGATGTTGATGAAGAAGCCCTCCAACTCCAAAGTCCCCTCCGGCAGGGCACCGGGAAGGGTCTCCATATGAGATCTCGCGGAAATGGAAGCTTGCGGCGGCGGAACAGTGTTTTCGTGGACGCCCTAATTTTTTCTGGATTTTTAGGGAATTTATAGGCCAAAGACCTAGGGCAGGGGAGCGCCAGGGGGGCACAAGCTTGGTTGTCGCGGCCTCCCCCGTGGCCGCGGTAACAGGGCTTGTGGGCTCCCTATGGGCCCACTTGATTGGCCCTCAAGCCTCTCGATCTTCTTCCGTTCTGGAAAAAATCATTTTGGGGAATTTATGCCGTTTGGACTCCGTTCCAAAATCAGATCTAAAAAGAGTCAAAAACACAGAAAACAGGAACTGGCACTTGGCACTGAGTTAATAAGTTAGTCCCAAAAAAGATATAAAAGGTAAACAAAACATCGAAAGTTGACAAGATAACAGCGTGAAACCATCAAAAATGATAGATACATTTGAGACGTATCAATCCCCTACACTTGTGGGTTATCAAGACCTTTTTCTGGCGCCGTTGCCGGGGAAGCACAGCTATATTCTCTGAGTCACTTGGGATTGACGTCTGCTGGTCGCTATGATGAATCCGAAAGATCCAAGAACTAAAATCTCGCCCTCCACTACGAGGAGAGGTAAGGAACTGCCATCTAGCTCTGCACTTGATTCACCTTCAGTTTTGAGTAAGTTTGCGACATCACCTCCTGCTAGAAATCTTGATATGTCGCATGTGCTTGATGATGCTACTTCTGTTGTCCATGATGCTATGCTTGATACTATGCCTGATGATGCTATGCTTCATACTATGCCTGATGATGTTATGCCTGATACTGCTTTGCCACTAGGTGCATTCCTTGATGCACATGTTGCTAGAGTTGCTGCTAGACGTGATGATACTTCTGAAACTGCTGATACTATTGAAGTAGAACCTGCTACTATGCCTGAATTGCCTGTTATGCCTGATACGCGCTATGTTATGGAGGGAGAGATAGCTGAGGATTTTCTTGCGTGTAAGGATAGCTATGATGTTGAGAAACTATTGCGCAAGTGGAAAGAAAAATCTCCGAACGCTAGGATGAAATACGACCCGAAGTTTGCCACTTCGCCTATCTTTGTGACCGATAAGGATTATGAATTCTCTGTCGACCCTGAGTTAATCACTCTAGTCGAATCAGATCCTTTTCACGGTTATGAATCTGAAACGGTTGTAGCCCATCTTACCAAACTACACGATATAACCACCCTATTCACTAGTGAGGAAAAGATCCGCCACTACTATATCCTCAAGTTGTTTCCTTTCTCGCTAAAGGATGATGCTAAGACCTGGTTCACTTCTCCTGCTCCTGGTTGTGTGCGTAGCCCCTAGGATATGGTCTACTACTTCTCTGAAAAATATTTCCCTGCCCATAAGAAGCAAGATGTCTTGTAGGAAATATACAACTTTGCTCAAGCTGAACAAGAGTCTCCCACAAGCTTGGGGGAGGCTCATCCAGCTACTGAATGCTTTGCCTGATCACCCTCTTGAGAAGAATGAAACACTAGATATCTTCTATAATGGACTTGCCGATGCTTCCAAAGACCACCTAGATAGTTGTGCTGGTTGTGTTTTTAGGGAACGAACTGTAGAACAAGCTGAGATTCTACTGAATAACATCTTGTGCAATGAGAATGCTTGGACTATTCCCGAACCACCTCCTAAGCCAACTCCAAAGAAAAGAGGTATTCTATTCCTCAGTCCTGAAGATATGCAAGAAGCCAAGAAATCTATGCGAGAGAAAGGCATTAAACCTGAAGATGTCAAAAATCTACCACCTATCGAAGAGATCCATGGTCTCGATGACCCAACACAGGTAGTAGAAGTAAATTCTCTGCGTAGGCTTGATGAGAGTGATATTCCTTTTGATAAACCTGCTAGCTTATGCACGGATGAATTTGATAACTTTGTTGCCAAACAACAGAGTTTCAATGATTATGTTAGCAGACAATTGGAACAGAATGCTCGTATGCTTAGTCATTTAAGTGCTTGTGTGGACAGAAATGTCAATGATCTTAAGATTCTGAGTAAACATGCCTCTATGGTTACTACTCAGGTAGAACAAGTACTTAAAGCTCATAATGACTTGCTCAATGAGTTGAATGACAATTCTGTCAGAGTCGTCACTAGAGGCGGTAGAATGACCGAGGAACCTTTGTATCCTGAGGGTCATCCGAAGAGAGTTGAACAAGATTCTCAAGCAGTTAGCACTGATGCACCTAGTCATCCTAGAAAGAAGAAGAAAGTGTTGGAAATATGCCCTAGAGGCAATAATAAAATGGTTATTATCATATTTCCTTGTTCATGATAATCGTCTATTGTTCATTCTATAATTGTATTAACAGGAAACGGTAATACATGTGTGAATAAATAGATCACAATGTGTCCCTAGCAAGCCTCTAGTTAGCTAGCTCGTTAGTCAAAAGATGATCATGGCTTCCTGATCATGGGCATTAGATGTCATTGATGACGGGATCACATCATTGGAAAATGATGTGATGGACAAGACCCAATCCTAAGGATAGCACTAGATCGTATTGTTCGTATGCTAAAGCTTTTCTAATATCAAGTGTCTTTTCCTTCGACCGTGAGATTGTGCAACTTCCGGATACCGTAGGAGTGCTTTGGGTGTATCAAACGTCACAACGTAACTGGGTAACTATAAAGGTGCACTATGGGTATCTCTGAAAGTGCCTGTTGGGTTGGTACGAATCGAGATCGGGATTTGTCACTCCGTGTGACGGAGAGATATCTCTGGGCCCACTCGGTAGAACATCATCATGAGCTCAATGTGACTAAGGAGCTAGTCACATGATGACGTGCTACGGAACGAGTAAAGAGACTTACCGGTAACGAGATTGAACAAGGTATAGGTATACCGACGATCGAATCTCGGGCAAGTTCTATACCGACACACAAAGGGAATCGTATATGGGATTGATTGAATCCTTGACATCGTGGTTCATCCGATGAGATCATCGTGGAGCAAGTGGGAGCCACCATGGGTATCCAGACCCCGCTGATGGTTATTGGCCGGAGAGGCGTCTCGGTCATGTCTGCCTATCTCCCGAACCCGTAGGGTCTACACACTTAAGGTTCGATGACGCTAGGGTTATAGGGAATTGTTATACGAGGTTACCGAAAGTTGTTTGGAGTCCCGGATGATATCCCGGACGTCACGAGGAGCTCCGGAATGGTCCGGAGGTAAACATTGATATATAGGACGGATGGTTTTGGACACCGGAAGTGTTTCGGGCGTCACCGATAACGTACCGAGACCACTGGGACCACCGGAGGTGGCCCCGGGGCTCCATTGGAGGTGGCCCCGGGGCTCCACCGAAGGGGGGCAACGACCCCAAAAGGCTAGATGGGCCTAGTGCGGGAGGGAACTAGCCCCTAGGTGGGCTGGTGCGCCTCCCACACCCAGTCCAATGCGCAAGTGGTGGGGAGAGGGGGCAACCCTAGGCACAGGTGGGCCTTAGGCCCACCAGGTGGTGCGCCACCCCCTCCCACCCTAGCCGCCGCCCCCCTTTCCCATCTGGTGGCTGCCGCACCACCTAGGGGGAACCCTAGGGGTGGCGCACCCCCTCCCCCTCCTCCTATAAATAGAGAGGGGTTTTGGCCCTTGGGAGACAAACTTCTCCCTCTCCCTCGGCGCAGCCCTGCCCTTCTTCCTCCTCCTTTGTGCCGGTGCTTGGCGAAGCCCTGCTGCGAGACCTCGTCTCTCCATCGACACCACGCCGTCGTGCTGTTGGAGTTCTTCCCCAACCTCTCCCTCCTCCTTGCTGGATCAAGGTGCGGGAGACGTCATCGGTCTGCACGTGTGTTGAACGTGGAGGTGCCGTAGTTCGGCACTAGATCGGAATCGCTGCGAGTACGACTCCATCAACCGCGTTCTAGCAACGCTTCCGCTTAGCGATCTTCAAAGGTATGAAGATGCTCTTACCCCTCTCTCGTTGTTGGTCTCTCCATAGGAAGATCTGAATATGCGTAGGAAAATTTTGAATTTATGCTACGTAACTGCAAGTGGCATCAGAGCCAGGTTTTCTATGCGTAGATTCTATGCACGAGTTGAACACAAAAGTTGTGGGTGATGATTTGTCAATTTGCTTGCTGCTACTAGTCTTATTCTTTTCCGGTGGTATAGTGGGATGAAGCGGCCCGGACCGACTTTACACGTACGCTTACGTGAGACTGGTTCCACCGACAGACATGCACACTGTGCATAAAGGTGGCTAGCGGGTGTCTGTCTCTCCTACTCTAGTTGGATTGGATTTGATGAAAAGGGTCCTTATGAAGGGTAAATAGCTTTGGCATATCATCATTGTGGCTGTCACGTAGGTAAGAAGGCATTCTTGCTAGAAACCCAAATCAGCCACGTAAAACTTGCAACAACAATTAGAGGACGTCTAACTTGTTTTTGCAGGGTTTGACATGTGATGTGATATGGCCAAAGTTGTGATGTTGCATGTATGATGTATGAGATGATCATGTTATTGTAATAGGTTTCACGACTTGCATGTCGATGAGTATGACAACCGGCAGGAGCCATAGGAGTTGTCTTAATTTATTGTATGAGATGCATCGCCATGTGCTTACTACTTTTACTTCATTGCGAACGGTTAGCTATAGTAGTAGTGATAGTAGTAGTTGGCGTGACGACTTCACGGAGACACGATGATGGAGATCATGATGATGAAGATCATGGTGTCGCGCCGGTGACGATGATGATCATGCGATGCCTGAAGATGGAGATCGAAAGGGCGAAGATGATAATGGCCATATCATGTCACTCTATGATTGCATTGTGATGTTTATCATGTTTTTGATCTTATTGCTTAGAACGACGGTAGCATAATAAGATGATCCCTCTTAAAATTTCGAGAACTTATTCCCCTAAGTGTGCACCGTTGCGAAGGTTCATTGTTTCGAAGCACCACCTGATGATCGGGTGTGATAGATTCTAACGTTCGCATACAACGGGTCTAAGCCAGAATTACACACGCGAAACACCTAGGTTGACTCGACGAGCTTAGCATGTACAGACATGACCTCGAATACAAAAGACTGAAAGGTCGAACATGAGTCGTATGGTTGAATACGACCAGCATGAAGTTGCTCACCATGGTGACTAGTCCATCTCACGTGATGATCGGACACGGGTTAGTCAACATGGATCATGTATCACTTAGATGACTAGAGGGATGTCGATTTAAGTGGGAGTTCATACTTAATATGATTAGATGAACTTAATTGTCATGAACTTAGTCTAAAAGGTTTGTCTTTATAAATATTGTAGATGGCCAACGTCAACCTCAATTTCAACGCATTCCTAGAGAAAAACAAGCTGAAAGATGATGGTAGCAACTATGCGGACTAGGTTCGCAACTTGAAGCTCATCCTTGAAGCAGCTAAAAAGGCTTATGCCCTTGATGCGCCGCTAGGTGACCCTCCCGCTCCCGCAGCAGCCCAGGACATTCTGAACGTCTGGCAAACGTGGAGTGATGACTACTCTCTGGTTAGGTGTGGCATGTTATACAATTTAGAAACGGGGCTCCAAAGGCGTTTTGAGCAACACGGAGCATATGAGATGTTCCAAGAGATGAAGCTAGTTTTTCAAACTCATGCCCGTGTCGAGAGATATGAAGTCTCCGACAAGTTCCTTAGCTTTAAGATGGAGGAGAACAGTTTTGTCACTGAGCACATACTCAAAATGTCTGGGTTACACGGTCGTCTGACTTCACTTGGAGTCGAACTTCCGGATGATGCTATAATTGACAGAATCCTCCAGTCTCTCCCACCAAGCTACAAAGGTTTTGTGCTTAACTACAACATGCAAGGGATGGAGAAGACCATTCCCGAGTTGTACTCGATGCTCAAGTCTGCAAAAGTAGAAATCAAGAAAGAGCATCAAGTGTTGATGGTCAACAAGACAACTAGTTTCAAGAAGGGCAAGGGTAAGAAGAACTTCAATAAAGACGGCAAAGCTGTTGCCGCGCCCGGTAAGACAGATGCCGGGAAGAAGAAAAAGAATGGACCCAAGCCTGAGACTGAGTGCTTCTATTGCAAGGGAAAGGGTCACTGGAAGCGGAACTACCCCAAATACTTAGCGGACAGGAAGGCCGACAACGTTAAAGGTATATGTCATATACATGTTATTGATGTGTACCTTACCAGCGCTCGTAGTAGCTCCTGGGTATTTGATACCGGTGTTGTTGCTCACATTTGCAACTCAAAGTAGGAACTGCGGAATAAGCGGAGACTGGCCAAGGACAAGGTGACGATGCGCGTCGGGAATGGTTCCAAGGTCGATGTGATCGTCGACGGCACACTACCTCTACATCTACCGTCGGGATTAGTTTTAAACCTTAATAATTGTTATTTAGTACCAGCTTTAAGCATGAACATTGTATCAGGATCTTGCTTAATGCGAGACGGCTACTCATTTAAGTCAGAGAATAATGGTTGTTCTATTTATATGAGTCATATGTTTTATGGTCATGCTCCGCTGGTGAATGGTTTATTCTTGATGAATCTCGATTGTGATGTTACGCATATTCATAGTGTGAGTACCAAAAGATGTAAAGTTGATAATGATAGTCCCACATACTTGTGGCACTGCCGCCTTGGTCATATCGGCGTTAAGCGCATGAAGAAGCTCCATACTGATGGACTATTAGAGTCTCTTGACTTTGAATCATTTGACACATGCGAACCGTGCCTCATGGGCAAGATGACTAAGACTCCATTCTCAAGAATAATGGAGAGAGCAACCGACTTATTGGAAATAATACATACTGATGTGTGTGGTCCAATGAACGTTGAAGATTGCAGTGGCTATCGTTATGTTCTCACTCGCACCGATGATTTGAGTAGGTATGGGTATATCTACTTGATGAAGCACAAATCTGAGACATTTGAAAAGTTCAAGGAATTTCAGAGTGAGGTTGAGAATCAACGTGACAGAAAAATTAAGTGTCTACGATCTGGTCGTGGAGGAGAATATTTGAGTCACGAGTTTGGCACACACCTAAGGAAACATGGAATCGTTTCACAACTGACGCCACCTGGCACACCGCACCGCAACGGAGTGTCTGAACGTCGTAATCGCACTTTATACGATCTATGATGTCTCTTACCGACTTGCCGCTATCATTTTCGGGATACGCATTAGAAACTGAAGCATTTACTTTAAATAGGGCACCGTCTAAATCCGTTGAGACGACACCGTATGAACTATGGTTTGGCAAGAAACCTAAGTTGTCGTTTCTTAAAGTTTGGGGCTGCGATGCTTATGTGAAGAAACTTCAACCAGAAAAGCTCGAACCCAAAGCGGAGAAATGTGTATTCATAGGATACCCTAAGGAAACTATTAGGTATACCTTCTATCTTAGATCCGAAGTTAAAACCTTTGTTGCCAAGAACGGATCCTTTCTAGAGAAAGAGTTTCTCTCGAAATAAGTAAGTGGGAGGAAGGTAGAACTTGATGAGGTAATTACACCCCCTCTCGAACAGGATAGTAGCGCAGCGCGGGAAGTTGTTCCTGTGGCGCCTGCACCAACTGAAGAGGAAGTTAATGATAATGATCATGAAGCTTCGGATCCAGTTACTACTGAACCGCGAAGGTCCACAAGGGCACGCTCCGCACCAGAGTGGTACGGCAACCATGTCATGGAAATCATGTTGTTAGACAACGGTGAACCTTCGAACTATGAAGAAGTGATGGCGGGCCCGGATTCTAACAAATGGCTTGAAGCTATGAAATCCGAGATAGGATCCATGTATGAGAACAAAGTATGGACTTTGGTGGACTTGCCCGATGACCGTCGAGCCATAGAAAATAAATGGATCTTCAAGAAGACTGATGCAAACGGTAATGTAACCGTTTATAAAGCTCGACTTGTCGCAAAGGGTTTTCGACAAATTCAAGGAGTTGACTACGAAGAGACTTTCTCTCCCGTAGCAAAGCTGAAATCAGTCCGAATCATGTTAGCAATTGCCGCCTTTCATGATTATGAAATTTGGCAAATGGACGTCAAAACAGCGTTCCTTAACGGGAACCTTAAGGAAGAGTTGTATATGATGCAACCAGAAGGTTTTGTCGACCCTAAGGGTGCTAACAAAGTGTGCAAGCTCCAGCACTCCATCTATGGGCTAGTGCAAGCATCTCGGAGTTGGAACATTCGCTTTAATGAGGTGATTAAAGCGTTTGAGTTCATACAGGTTTACGGAGAAGCCTGTCTATACAAAAAAGTGAGTGGGAGCTCTGTAGCTTTCCTCATACTGTATGTGGATGACATATTATTGATGGGGAATAATATAGAGATGTTGGAGAGCATAAAGGCCTATCTGAACAAGAGTTTTTCAATGAAGGACCTTGGAGAAGCTGCATACATATTAGGCATCAAGATCTATAGAGATAGATCAAGACGCCTCATAGGTCTTTCGTAAAGTACATACCTTGACAAGATATTGAAGAAGTTCAATATGGAAAACTCAAAGAAAGGGTTCTTGCCAGTTTTGCAAGGTATGATATTGAGTAAGACCCAGTCACCGACCACGACAGAAGATAGAGAGAAGATGAATTATGTCCCCTATGCTTCAGCCATAGGCTCTCTTATGTATGGCATGCTGTGTACCAGACCTGATATAAACCTTGCCATAAGTTTGGTAGGGAGGTACCAAAGTGATCCCGGTATGGAACACTGGACAGCGGTCAAGAATATCCTTAAGTACCTGAAAAGGACTAAGGAAATGTTTCTCGTTTATGGAGGTGACGAAGAGCTCGTCGTAAAGGGTTACGCCGACGCTAGCTTCGACACAGATCCGGATGACTCTAAGTCACAGACCGGATACGTATATGTTTTGAATGGTGGGGCAGTGAGCTGGTGCAGCAGCTAGCAAGAAGTCGTGGCAGCATCTACATGTGAAGCGAAGTACATAGCTGCTTCAGAAGCGGCTCATGAAGGAATTTGGATGAAGGAGCTCATCACCGACCTTGGAGTGGTTCCAAGCGCGTTGGATCCAATGACAGTCTTCTGTGATAACACTGGGGCCATTGCCATAGCCAAGGAGCCCAGGTTTCACCGGAAGACGAAGCACATCAAACGCCGCTACAACTCCATCCAGGACCATGTCTAGAGTGGAGTAATAGATATTTGTAAAGTACACACGGATCTGAATATTGCAGACCCGTTGACTAAACCTCTTCCACGAGCAAAACATGATCAACACCATACTGCTATGGGTGTTCGATACATCACAACGTAACTAGATTATTGACTCTAGTGCAAGTGGGAGACTATTGGAAATATGCCCTAGAGGCAATAATAAAATGGTTATTATCATATTTCCTTGTTCATGATAATCGTCTATTGTTCATGCTATAATTGTATTAACAGGAAACAGTAATACATATGTGAATAAATAGATCACAATGTGTCCCTAGCAAGCCTCTAGTTAGCTAGCTCGTTAGTCAATAGATGATCATGGTTTCCTGATCATGGGCATTAGATGTCATTGATGACGGGATCACATCATTGGAGAATGATGTGATGGACAAGACCCAATCCTAAGCATAGCACTAGATCGTATTGTTCGTATGCTAAAGCTTTTCTAATGTCAAGTGTCTTTTCCTTCGACCGTGAGATTGTGCAACTTCCGGATACCGTAGGAGTGCTTTGGGTGTATCAAACATCACAACGTAACTGGGTGACTATAAAGGTGCACTACGGGTATCTCTGAAAGTGTCTGTTGGGTTGGTACGAATCGAGATCGGGATTTGTCACTCCATGTGACGGAGAGGTATCTCTGGGCCCACTCGGTAGAACATCATCATGAGCTCAATGTGACTAAGGAGTTATTCACACGATGACGTGCTACGGAACGAGTAAAGAGACTTACCGGTAACGAGATTGAACAATGTATAGGTATACCGACGATCGAATCTCGGGCAAGTTCTATACCGACACACAAAGGGAATCGTATACGGGATTGATTGAATCCTTGACATCGTGGTTCATCCGATGAGATCATCGTGGAGCAAGTGGGAGCCACCATGGGTATCCAGACCCCACTGATGGTTATTGGTCGGAGAGGCGTCTCGGTCATGTCTGCCTGTCTCCCGAACCCGTAGGGTCTACACACTTAAGGTTTGATGACGGTAGGGTTATAGGGAATTGTTATACGAGGTTACCGAAAGTTGTTCGGAGTCCCGGATGAGATCCTGAACGTCACGAGGAGCTCCGGAATGGTCCGGAGATAAAGATTGATATATAGGACGGATGGTTTTGGACACCGGAAGTGTTTCGGGCGTCACCGGTAACCTACCGGGACCACCGGGACCACCGGAGGTGGCCCCGGGGGTCCACCGAAGGGGGGCAACGACCCCAAAAGTCTAGATGGGCCTAGTGCGGGAGGGAACCAGCCCCTAGGTGGGCTGGTGCGCCTCCCACACCTAGCCCAATGTGCAAGTGGTGGGGAGAGGGGCCAACCCTAGGCACAGGTGGGCCTTAGGCCCACCAGGTGGTGCGCCACCCCCTCCCACCCTAGCCGCCGCCCCCCTTTCCCATCTGGTGGCTGCCGCACCACCTAGGAGGGGAACTCTAGGGGTGGCACACCCCCTCCCCCTCCTCCTATAAATAGAGAGTGGTTTTGGCCCTTGGGAGACAGACTTCTCCCTCTCCCTCGGCGCAGCCCTGCCCTTCTTCCTCCTCCTCTGTGCCGGTGCTTGGCGAAGCCCTGCCGGGAGACCTCGTCTCTCCATAGACACCACGCCGTCGTGCTGCTGGAGTTCTTCCCCAACCTCTCCCTCCTCCTTGCTGGATCAAGGTGCGGGAGACGTCACCGGGCTGCACGTGTGTTGAACGCGGAGGTGTCATAGTTCGGCACTAGATCGGAATCACTACGAGTACGACTCCATCAACCGCGTTCTAGCAATGCTTCCGCTTAGTGAAATTCAAAGGTATGAAGATGCTCTTACCCCTCTCTTGTTGCTGGTCTCTCCATAGGAAGATCTGAATATGCGTAGGAAAATTTTGAATTTATGCTACGTAACCGCAAGAGAAAGATGATAGGAACCTACACCCTAACAACCCTCCTACCCCCGAGAGTCCAAACAATGTATCTGTCTCTGATGCTGAAACACAATCTTGTGATGAACATGAGCCTAATGATAATATCAATAGTGATGTTCATGAAGATGCTCAACCTAGCAATGAAAAGGATGTGGAGATTGAACCTGATCTTGATAACCCACAGCCTAAGACTAAGAGATACAGTAAAAATGACTTCGCTGCTAGGAAGCATGGTGAAGAAAGGGAACCATGGGTTCAGAAACCCATGCCCTTTCCTCCCAAACCATCCAAGAAAAAGGATGATGAGGATTTTGAGCAATTCGTTGAAATGATCAGACCTGTCTTTCTGCAAATGCGTTTGACAGATATGCTCAAAATGTCTTCGTATGCTAAGTACATGAAAGATATTGTGACTAATAAGAGGAGGATACCTGAGGTTGGGATTTCCACCATGCTTGCTAATTATAACTTCAAGGGTGGAACTCCTAAGAAACTAGGTGATCCCGGTGTGCCCACTATACCTTGCTCCATTAAAGGCATGTTAGAACTGCGTTATGCGACCTTGGAGCCGGTGTTAGTGTTATGCCTCTCTCTCTTTATCGTAGACTTGAACTGGATAAGTTGACACCCACTGAAATCTCTCTCCAAATGGCCGAAAAATCAACTGCTTTCCCTATCGGCATTTGCGAAGATGTGCCTGTTGTGGTTGCTAACATCACTATCTTAACAGACTTTGTTATCTTGCATATTCCCGAGGATGATGCCACGGCTGTCATCCTCGGAAGACCCTTTTTAGACACTGCAGGGGCTGTTATAGATTGAAACAAAGGCAATGTCACTTTCCACGCCAACGGTAATGAGCATATGGTGCACTTTCCGAAGAAACAATATCGAGTACACTGCATCAATGCTATTGAAAAAACTTCATCGATTCTTATTGGGAGCTTTGAATGCCCTATTCCTCATGTCAAGATGAAGTATGATTTGCTTGTTGGGGAGATACACATCCCCATTGAGGTAACCTAGTGACTATTCGAAAATTCTCCGTCTTCTTTTGCGATTCAAAAAAGTTTGTCGAGGAGACTTGATCAACCTCACTGACGGATTTCTTTCGATGACCATGAGATGGATGAATCGAGGAGTCACAAACCTCTGTTCCAAGCTTTCACTTTAGGTTACTTAGAAGAAAAATGATAGATTTAGTTTAGTGTTCCCCGTTTCTGTTTTAGCGTCTGGTAGAAAAGTACCCATCCACGAAGGAGTTCCCCCGCTCCATACAGCTTTCCTTGACCGCGTCGCTTTGACACGCTACCAGTTCCTTGAGAGGGATGACGAATCCCTCCTATACCATTTGATATTTAACCAGCAGCGTGTTTTCCATATTACCCTTCCTGCTCCTACCTTCTTTGACTTTTAGGTAAAATGGATATATTACATAACCAGAGGAGAGGCACAGGAGTATGAGAGGGAGGCAAAGGTTGCTCGTCTCCGTGAGGCAGCTATTCAGTCAGTGGCTGCAGCGCTCCCGAATAACCCCCATTATGATTTTGGGTTTCGCTAGGACCATCCTTGGGAGTAGACCAACTTAGGCCAAAAGCCTAAGCTTGGGGGGTACGTGTTCTCACCGACTTTACATTCTTGCTTATGCTTTCACTTTGTTAGCTGGTGTTCACACTTTGCCACTGTATCATCCATGCTAGTTTATTTTCTTTTTCTCGTTTTCTTTTCGTGTGTCTGTCTAGTTTGAAGAAAAACCAAAAAAGATTTTCTTTTCTTCTTTTTCTTGTTGGGAGCTTTCCCATGTAGATAGTTTTTTTTTTCTTTGGGTCAAGGTAGAAGATATTGGTTACAATGTTTAGTGGCTCTTGCATGCATACCTGTTTAGCTTTCAAAGAGCCATATTACTTTGTCTTCTCCTTTGTGTTTGCCTGCAGATTCCAGCATAGTCCAATGCACGAGCACGCTTATTAGTGTTCACATCGTTCGGTCGTGCAACTGAAAGGCAATAATGACGATATATGATGAAGTGACTGAGCCTGGAAAAGCTGGTATGAACTCGATCTATTTTGTTTTTGTAAATATGACTATCTTATCATGCCCGATTCAATTTTGTTGTGAGGGGAACATGTTTGCAATGACAACTTAGAGATCATAGTTGTTGATGCCATGCTTATTTAGCTAGGAGCTTATAATGGTTTGTCTTGGTTGCCAACATGAATGATTCAAGTGGCTTGACTTGGCGCATGTTCACACATGTAGTTGAAACAAAATCAACATAGCCTCTTTGATGTTCATGTTCATGGTGATTTATGTCCTACTCATGCTTGCACTCAATGCTAGTTAATCTCAATGCATTTTGATGACTGTTGTCGCTCTCTAGTTGGTTGCTTCCCAGTCTTTTGCTAGCCTTCACTTGTACTAAGAGGGAATACTGCTTGTGCATCCACTTCCATAAACCCAAAGTTGTTCCATATGAGTCCACCATACCTACCTATGTGCGGTATCTACCTGCCGTTCCAAGTAAATTTGCATGTGCCACTCTCTAAATCTTCAAGAAATAATCTGTTTTGCATGCCCGAACCGCTCATGTGGTGACAGGGGGCTATTGGTATCGTCCATGCTAGGCGTGTTATCCTCGATATGTGTTTATTCACTATCATTCGCGAGAAAGGGGCCGGTAATTGGAATTCCCAGTTCCATGCTCAAATCGAAAAGATAATTGCAAACAGAACTCCCCCAGGATGATGTTGGTATGGACGGTACCCGAGGATTCGGCTAGCCGTGGAGTGTGATGGATTGGTGGTGGGGGAGTCAAAACTTTACTTTTTTGTTTGGGAACCGCCTATAGCATGTGTAGCATGGAAGATGTTGAGAACTCTTAGTCATTGCATTGACAATGAAAGCATGCCACCCAAAATTATTATCTCTGTTTTCAAAGCTTGAGCTCTGGCACCTCTGCACATCAATGCTTCCTCTGCAAAGGGCCTGTCTATTTATGTTCATGTTGAGTCATCGTCCTCTTATAAAAGCACCAATTAGAGAGCACCTCTATCATTTTTATGCTTTGCTTTTAACTGTGTTGAGTATGACTATGACTGGATCTTCATTGCCTTGAATTACAATGTTTAGTCAACCCTTGGTCTTTGAAGGTGCTCTGCATTTATGTTTTGCGGTCTCAGAAAGAGCTAGCGAGATACCATCTGTTCATACTGCTTCATGTTGTTTTGATTGAAGTGTTGACATTTGAGGCTTGTTATTATTTGCTCGCTAGTTGATTATGCCATTGATATGAGTTTACCATGATACCTAGATGTCATTTGCTTATGTGGTTTGCTTGTGATCTTGCTGAAATTCTGGTTATGAGTTAGACATAGTTGCAACCACAAGATCAAACAGAGTTCATCAAAGTTTTTCTTTTGTCTCATTCAGTTTGTCAACTGAATTGCTTGAGGACAAGCAAGGCTTTAAGCTTGGGGGAGTTGATACGTCTCAGTTGTATCTACTTTTCCGAACTCTTTGCCCTTGTTTTGGACTCTAATTTGCATGATTTGAATGGAACTAACCCGGACTGGCGTAGTTTTCAGCAGAATTGCCATGGTGTTGTTTTTGTGCAGAAATAAAAGTTCTCAAAATGTCCTGAAAATTTACGGAGAATTTTTCTGGAATAAAAGAAAAATACATGCGCAAAGATCCACCGGAGGGGGCGTGCTAGTGGGCCACAAGCCCCTGGGCCGCGGCCACCCCCTAGGCCGCGCCGTGAGGGCTTGTGGGGGCCACGTGGCACCACCGCCCCCAAACTCAGCTCTATATCTTACGTCTCGCCCGAAAAAAATCAGAGAGAAGGATTCATCGCGTTTTTCGATACGGAGGCGCCGCCACACCCTGTTCTTGATCTAGGGAGCAGATCTGGAGTCCGTTCTCGGCTCCGGAGAGGGGAAATCGTCGCCATCGACATCATCAACCTTCCTCCATCGACAATTCCATGATGCTCTTCACCGTTCGTGAGTAATCTGATCGCGGGCTTGCTGGACGTTGATGAGTTGGATGAGATCTATCTTGTAATCGAGTTAGTTTTGACGGGGATTGATCCCTAGTATCCACTATGTTCTCAGATTGATGTTGCTACTACTTTGCCATGCTTAATGCTTGTCACTAGGTCCTGAGTGCCATGATTTCAGATCTGAACCTATTATGTTGTCGCTAATATATGTGTGTTTTAGATCCTATCTTGCAAGTTGTAGTCACCTACTATGTGTTATGACCCGGCAACCCCGGAGTGACAATAGCCGGAACCACTCCCGGAGATGACCATAGTATAAGGAGTTCATGTATTCACCAAGTGTTAATGTGTTGGTCCGGTTCTTTATTAAAAGGAGAACCTTAATATCCCGTAGTTTCCATTAGGAACCCGCTGCCACGGGAGGGATGGACAATAGATGTCATGCAAGTTCTTTTCCCTAAGCACGTATGACTACATACGGAATACATGCCTACATTAGATTGACTAACGGGAGCTAGTTACTTATCTCTCCGTGTTGTAGGTGTTACATGATGAATCACATCCGCCATACTCATCCATCACCGATCCACTGCCTACGAGTCTTTTACTACTGGTCCTTGCTATGTTACTTTGTCCAGGCTTGTCCCTTGCTACAAAAGGGATTGGGCCACTTTTCTACTAGTGTTGCTACTGCTGTTACTCTGCTGCTGCTGCTACTGTTGTTCCTTGCTACTTTGCTGCTCCTTGTTGCAAGACTTTTTCGACAACGTTGTCGGGGAAGAATAGTTCCCCGTCCACGTGCAACTTACTGGCGCCATTGATACGACAGTTAGGAATAGTCTGCCGTCAACAGATCTTTTTTTGATACCGTTGCTATCATACTACTTTGCTACTGATACTTTGCTTGCAGACACTAATCTTTCAGGTGTGGTTGAATCTGACAAACTCAGCTGCTAATACTTGAGAATATTCTTTCGCTTCCCCTTGTGGCGAATCAATAAATTTGGGTTGAATACTTTACCCTCGAAAAGTGTCGCGATCCCCTACACTTGTGGGTTATCACAGCTCCGACGAGGCGGCCCATGAGGTGGAGAGTGTTGCCGCCTCCAGCGGTGCGGCGTACACCAACTCCGGTGCGGACGGAGCCGGAAGCCCTCACGGAGGAGACGGCGCCACCGCCTCGGGAGCAGCCGGCAATGGTGAAGCCACCACTTCAGGAGCAGCAGCCGGGGCGACCGATGAGGCCACAGCCCCTTAGCCGGTCATGTTTTTTTCTTTTTGTTGTCTGAAATTGTATTGTTAGTCCAACAGTTCCACCCACTGGGGGTGTAATGAACTTCGGCCGTGGGCCAATGCATTTTGAATGTATGGATTCAGCATTATATTCGTATTGCCATGCATGTTGTTTTATATCTTTATCTTTTGATTCCTATTTGACTTCTTTTTCTCCAATTCGTGTACTCCCCAAGTTTCCACCCCGCCATCCCGACAGCCGGGAGCCGGTCTGTGACTGGGTCGAGGTTTCTGACTTTGAGAATACAAGACTTAGATTTTTCGAAGCCATCAAGACTTAAAGACTCAGACATAAACCAGCAGAGGCCGGCTAGAATGAGATCGTAAAATAGATCAAGCCAACCCGAGCCGGCAACCTTTTTGTAGTCAAACTTTGCATGCATCCGGCCTTACCTGGTGTCGCCTCGCTAGCCGGATAGCCGGGAGCCGGTCCGTAGCTGTTACAAGGTGACCAGGGATCGGTCCGGCGTACATTATGTGTTTTTCTACAACATAAGGAAGGCGTCTGGGCGGCTAGCGAACCCCCGAGCTTACTAGAGCCAGCAAGGGGCATCGAAGAGTGAGCACTCTAGATATGAACTTAAAAAGAAGCATAAGGCATGCTCTTTTCATTGCATTCATTGGAAATCCCTGAAGAGGGAGAAAGATACATATGTGCATGCTCTTTCCATGTTTGATACTTGCCTTCTAGCAATAGAACGGGCGAAGCAACGCCGCGTTCCATGGACGTTTCGTCTCCTGGCCGGAGTCGTCCCTCTTGCGCTTCCTTGGCTTCTGGGCATCGATCAAGTAGTATGCGTTGTTGTGCAATGCCCTACTGATGATGAAGGGTCCCTCCCATGGGTATGAGAGCTTGTGCTGGCCGGCGGTGCGCTGGATTCTTCTGAGCACCAAGTCTCCCTCTCTGAAAGAGAGAGGCTTGATCTTCTTGTTGTGGTAGTATCTCAGCTTGTGTTGATAGATGGCCGTCTGGCTCAAGGCCAAGTCCCTTGCTTCCTCGAGGAGATCCACACCGTCTTCTCTTGCCTCCTTCGCCTCCGTTTCCATGTACAGGGTGACCCGGGGCGAGTCAAACTCGATATCCGTAGGGATAATGGCCTCGGACCCGTATACAAGGAAGAACGGAGTGAAGCCGGTCGACCGGTTGGGCGTGGTGCGGAGGCTCCATAGTACAGCCGGTAGTTCTTCGATCCAGCAGCCGGCTGACCTGACGAGTGATGCCACCAGTCTTGGCTTGATACCGGCCAGGATCAGGCCGTTGGCCCTCTCCACCTGGTCATTGGACTGGGGATGTGCCACTGATGCCAAGTCGAGTCGGATGCCTACCTTGGAGCAATAGAGCGCCAGAGCGCCCTTGGCAAAGTTAGTGCCGTTGTCGGTGATGATGTTGTGGGGGACGCCATATCGAATAGAGATGTCCGTGATGAACTTGACAGCCGTGGGGCCATCAAGCTTCTTGATGGGTCTAGCCTCGATCCACTTGGTGAATTTGTCGACGGTTACCAAGAGGTGAGTCATGCCACCACAAGTCGTCTTGAAAGGGCCCACCATGTCCAGCCCCCAGTCGGCGAAAGGCCATGACAGGGGGATGGTTTTGAGGGCCGAAGGTGGCATGTGGCTCTATGTGCCGAAGAATTCGCAGCCCTCGCATTTGTTGACCAGATCCATGACCTCCTCGAAGGTCGTGGGCCAGTAGAATCCATGGCGGAACGCCTTGGCCACCAGGGTTCTAGAAGCGGCATGATGCCCGCACTCCCCCTGGTGAATGTCTCTGAGGATCTCATGTCCCTTTTCTGATTCGATGCAGCGCTGGAACACGCCAGTCACGCTACGCCGAACCAGCTCGCGATTGATAATGGCATAGGCTGCAGATCTGCACTGGATCTGCCTCGCCTCCGCCTCGTCCTGAGGAAGCTCGCCGCAAAGGAGGAAGGCCAGGATGGGTTGAGCCCATGATGGAGCCGACACAAGGGCTCGCTCCATCTCGACCTGACTGTCAGGGGCTTCCGCAACCCCCGCGCTTGATGAAGCAGTAGTCGTGGGCTCGAGACAAGGTGTCTCTGATGTTGTCGTGTCAGCTGGCTCGCCGTCTACCTCCATGACGTCCACCCACTGGGTGTCGAAACGACAGGATTCAAGGCAGGGTGGAGCCAGAGTTGTTGTTGTAGCCGGTGCCGCAATTGGAGTCGGCATAGCCAGCGTAGCCGGCACAGGAGCTGTAGCCGGTGTAGCTGATGGAGCCGACGACGCTTGCACCGAAGATTCAGCCGGTGCCGCAATTGGAGACGGCATAGCTAGCGTAGTCGGCACAGGAGTTATAGCCGGCATAGCTGGTGGAGCCGACGACGCTTGCACCGAAGAATCAGCCGGCACGAAGATCGATGCCGACTTTGGAGACGTCCTAATAGACGGCTTGTGGAGTTGCTCGAGGGAGATGCCGGTTGGGATAGCTTGTCTCATGGAGCCAATCTTGACCAGTGTATCAGCCGCCTCGTTGTCTGCTCTGGGAAGATGGTGGAACTCGCAACCCTCGAAGGGGCCGCTGAGCTGCTGGATGAGGAAGCGGTAGCTTGCCATGTTGGCGTCCCTGGCGTCTGATGACCCACAAGTATAGGGGATCAATCGTAGTCCTTTCGATAAGTAAGAGTGTCGAACCCAACGAAGAGCAGAAGGATCTGACAAGTGGTTTTCAGCAAGGAAATATCTGCAAGCACTGAAATTGTCGGTAACAAGTGATTGTGTGGTGAGATGATTCGTAGCAAGCAACAAGTAACAAAAGTAGCAACGGTGCAGCAAAGTGGCCCAATCCCTTTTATAGCAAGGGACAAGCCTGGACAAAGTCTTATAGGAGGAAAAACGCTCCCGAGGACACACGGGAATTTTTGTCATGCTAGTTTTCATCATGTTCATATGATTCGTGTTCGTTACTTTGATAGTTTGATATGTGGGTGGACCGGTGCTTGGGTACTGCCCTTACTTGGACAAGCATCCCACTTATGATTAACCCCTCTCGCAAGCATCCGCAACTATGAAAGAAGAATTAAGACAAAGTCTAACCATAGCATTAAACTAGTGGATCCAAATCAGCCCCTTACGAAGCAACGCATAAACTAGGGTTTAAGCTTCTGTCACTCTAGCAACCCATCATCTACTCACTACTTCCCAATGCCTTCCTCTAGGCCCAAATAATGGTGAAGTGTTATGTAGTCGGCGTTCACATAACACCACTAGAGGAAAAACAACATACAACATATCAAAATACCGAACGAATACCAAATTCACATGACTATTATTAGCATGCCTTATCCCATGTCCTCGGGAACAAAAGTAACTACTCACAAAGCATAATCATAATCATGATCAGAGGGGTAATGAGTAGCATCAAGGATCTGAACATAAACTCTTCCACCAAGTAATCCAACTAGCATCAACTACAAAGAGCAATCAACACTACTAGCAACCTTACAAGTACCAATCGGAGTCGCAAGACGGAGACTGGTTACAAGAGATGAACTAGGGTTTGGAGATGAGATGGTGCTGATGAAGATGTTGATGGTGACGAGTCCCCTCCGATGAGAGGAGTGTTGGTGATGATGATGGCGACGAGTTCCCCCTCCGGGAGGGAAGTTTCCCTGGCAGGATCGTCCTGTCGGAGCTCTAGATTGGTTCTGCTCAAGTTCCGCCTCGTGGCGGCGGCGAAACCACGAAAAAGCTCCCTTCTGGTTTTTTTCCTCGACGAAACCCTCCATATAGCAAAAGAGGGGGGCCAGTGGGCCAGTGGGCTGCCCACAAGCCCCCATGGTGCGGCCTGGGGGGTGGCCGCGCTGTGCAGGCTTGTGGGCACCCCCTGGTGCCCCTCCGGCACTTCTTCGGCCCAGTATTTTTTTTATAAATTGGAAAACAATCTCCGTTGATTTTCACATCGTTTGGAGTTGCGCAAAATAGGTATCTCAACTTTGCTCCACTTTCAGGCCAGAATTCCAGTTGTCGGTATTCTCCCTCTTCATGTAAACCTTGCAAAATAAGAGAGAAAAGACATAAGAATAGTGCCGTGAAGTGAAATAACAACAAAAGAAGCGATAAATATCAACATGAAAACATGATGCAAAATGGACGTATCAACTCCCCCAAGCTTAGACCTCGCTTGTCCTTAAGCGAAAGCCTAGCTCAATAAATATGTCCACGGTTTAGGGAGCAAGGTGTCGACAAAACAAGATACGAACATGCATGCATCATGATCAAGATCAGAACATCAATACCAACATATAATCTCTCATGCTAAAGTGATAATTCCTTCACAAAGTAAAGCATGGATCAAGAACCTTACCGAGAAGTAACAACCGATAGCCTTTAGTCATTGAAGCAATTGCACTTTATCACAACATCAGAAAGAGTCAAGTAAGAGCTTGTAAAGAAAATCCACATACTCAATCATTCTTTCGTTCTCTACAATTGCTACAACTCACGTGGTACTCATGAGATCGAAGTTTCAGCTGAACACAGAGAAAGATAGGGGCTTATATTTGCCTCCCAACTGCTTACCTCAACGGTAATCTCAACAATAATAATTCATGAATACTTACCTCCAAGTTGACATATGAATATAGATCTTTCCCAAGCATATGACGGCAGCCAAGATAAAGGCGAAACAGGGAATTGGTGAAGATCACCATGACTCTTTCAAGGGCAAAAAGTAAAGGTACAAGATAGGCCCTTCGCAGAGGGAAGCAGAGGTTGTCATGCACTTTTGAGGTTTGGATGCGTGTCCTCTTAGTGCGGAGGAACGTCACTTTATATTGCCCCCTGTGATAAAGAACTTTATTATGCAGTCTGTCGCTTTTATGTCTTCCTCATCACAGGTTCGTGTAAAGCTTATTTTCCGCACACTAATAGATCATACTTATTAGAGATCAATTTTTATTGCTTGCACCGATGACAACTTACTTGAGGGATCTTATTCAATCCATAGGTAGGTATGGTGGACACTCATGGCAAAACTGGTTTGAAGGTTTATGGATGCACAAGTAGTATCTCTACTTGGTGCGGGAGTTTTGGCTAATATGAGGTGGAAGCAATCGTCACATGCTAAGGGATCTCTAATCATATAACATTGTTCAGAGCCAAGCAAACACAATTCATTACATTGTCTTCCTTGTCCAACATCTACTTCTAGGCATGTAATAGTTTAGTGAGTGTTCACAATCACAGATGGTGTCAGAGATGATATATTTGTATGTGAACCTCTCCTTCTTTATCACTTCCTATTGATTGCAACAATGACCAAGGTCTACGTTTGCCTACCCTCAACAAGCTTCAATCCTCATTTTTTTATATGTGAAGCCATCACTTCCCATAAGATCATTACATGATCTTTCATGCTTTTGTGCTATTCTCACTCTATTGAACATGGCAAGAGGCAAAGCCCTTCAACTAAGACACTCTTTATTATATGGCTCACGAGCAAGAATACATCAGGGGTGACACAAAGCAAAACTCAAGACTAAAACACTAAGACTTTAAACTACTAGAGAAAAAGAAAACTCGAAAGGAAAACTAAAACAAAGGTAAAGGCAAAAGATGTGATGGTGATACGATACCGGGGCAACTCCCCCTAGCTTGGCAAAAGACAAGAGGATTGCCCATACCAATGCTCAGTTGTCTTCCTTTGGTGGTGGTGGAGGAGTTGTTGCAGCGGTCTTGAGCTTGTCTAATTTCCACTTGAGCATAAAATTCTGCTCTCTCAGATCATCATTTTCTTCCTCAAGCTTCAACACCCTTTGGCATAATTCCTGCTTACTCTCCTGCAAGAAACGAGAAGGGATAAACAAGTTCTTAGACTTCTTCCTTGAGTCAGGGAGACTCGACTTCTTGAACTCCACATGAGTGCGTCCAGGTTGAGGTAGAGGAGCCTCCTCTTCATCGGAACTCGTTTGTTCCTTTCCCTTGGGATCATAGTCTTCTTCCTCATCAGTGGTCCAGCCATATGGTTCCCAAGTCCCCATAGACCTTGGGGTTAGCAAGATAATCTGCCACATAGCTCTCCCCCTCTGAATCGTGAGAGGACATCTTGACCTAGATCTGCGGCAGAAAACAGGCTCGAAATGAAAAACAGAGGAAATTTGCGTGATGCAGGGGTCAGACCAAACGAAAGTATATATAATGATTTTTTTCCAGACCAGAAGGAGTCCCGTGCACGAAAACGGAGTCCGGGAGGCACACGAGGTGGCCACAAGCCCTCACGGCGCAGCCAGGGGGTGAGCCCGCGCCGTGCAGGCTTGTCGCCTCGTCGCGCACTTTCCGGACTAGTTCCATTTTTTGTATTTTTTCAAATATTCCAAAACGGAGAAAATTTCCTATTGGAAAAGTTTTGGACTCTGTTTTCTTACCGAATCTCATACCTCTTCGTTTTCGGAGTCTGAAACAGGCTGATAAACATCCCTTAGGTATTCCTCTGGAGTTATGGTATTGATGATATTGCTTTCAACATTTATGGGAGTACCTGAGATATAATGCTTGATTCTCTGCCCATTTACCACTCTCGGACAATTACCTTCCGTGTTGTTGATCTTGATAGCACCAGAACAATATACTTCCTCAACAACATAGGGACCTTCCCATTTAGAGAGAAGCTTGCCTGCAAACAATCTTAAACGAGAATTATATAGCAAGACATAATCACCTACATTGAACTCACGCTTTTGTATCCTCTTATCATGCCACCTCTTAACCTTCTCTTTGAAGAGCTTGGCATTCTCATATGCTTCAGTTCTCCACTCATCAAGCGAGCTAATATCAAATAACCTCTTCTCACCGGCAAGTTTGAAATCAAAGTTGAGCTCTTTGATTGCCCAATAAGCTTTATGCTCTAGCTCAAGAGATAAGTGACATGCTTTCCCATACACAATTTTATACGAAGACATGCCCATGGGATTCTTATAGGCACTTCTATAAGCCCACAGTGCATCATCGAGCTTCTTAAACCAATTCTTTCTAGACCTGTTGACAGTCTTTTGCAGAATCAGTTTAATCTCTCTATTACTTAGCTCTACTTGACCACTGGACTGAGGGTGGTAGGGAGACGCAATTCTATTGTTGACATCGTACTTAGCAAGCATTTTACGGAAAGCGCCATGAATGAATTGTGAACCATCGTCGGTCATTAGATATCTAGGGACTCCAAATCTACGGAAGATAACTTCTTTCAGCATCTTGATAGAGGTGTTGTGATCAGCACTACTAGTGGGGATAGCTTCTACCCACTTAGAGACGTAATCAACACCAACTAAGATATGCGTATACCCGTTGGATTTTGGAAAAGTTCCCATATAATTAAAGCCCCAAACATCAAATGGTTCAATGACAAGTGAATAGTTCATAGGCATTTCCTGACGTTTGCTAATATTACCTATTCTTTGACATTCGTCACAAGACAAGACAAACTTACGGGCATCCTTGAAGAGAGTGGGCCAATAGAAACCTGATTGCAATACCTTGTGTGCAGTTCTATCTCCCGCATGGTGTCCTCCGTAGGCCTCGAAGTGACACTTCTGTAGGATCTGTCCCTGTTCATGTTCAGGTACACAACGTCTAATAACACCATCTACACCTTCCTTATAAAGGTGAGGATCATCCCAAAAGTAGTGTCTCAAGCCAAAGAAGAATTTCTTCTTTTGCTGGTACGTGAAAGTAGGTGGTATGTATTTGGCAACGATATAGTTTGCATAATCAGCATACCACGGTGCACTACGTGACGCATTCATAACATTCAGTTGCTCATCAGGAAAGCTATCATCAATAGGTTGTGGGTCATCAAGAACGTTCTCCAACCTAGACAAGTTATCTGCTACTAGGTTATCAGCACTCTTTCTGTCAACAACGTGCAGATCAAATTCTTGTAGCAAGAGAACCCATATGATAAGTCTAGGTTTAGCGTCCTTCTTCTCCATGAGGTACTTAATAGCAGCATGATCGGTGTGAATAGTGACTTTGGAATCAACTATGTAAGACCTGAACTTTTCACATGCAAAAACGACTGCTAAAAATTCCTTCTCCGTAGTAGCATAGTTTCTCTGGGCACTGTCTAAAGTTTTACTAGCGTAGTGAATAACATTCAACTTCTTATCAACTCTTTGCCCTAGAACAGCACCAACAGCATAATCACTAGCGTCACACATGATTTCAAAGGGTAGGTTACAATCAGGTGGTTGAACAATAGGTGCGGTTATCAAAGCCCTCTTAAGTATTTCGAAGGCTTCCTCACAATCATCGTCAAAGACAAAAGGAATATCCTTTTGCAAGAGAATGGTAAGAGGCCTAGAAATCTTAGAGAAGTCTTTAATTATCCTTCTATAGAACAACATGACTAAGGAAACTTCTTATTCCTTTGATATCTGTGGGGTATGGCATTTTCTCGATTGCATCAACCTTAGCCTTATCGACTTCAATACCTCTTTCCAAAAGTTTATGTCCTAAGACGATGCCTTCATTAACCATAAAGTGGCACTTCTCCCAATTCAAGACAAGATTGGTGTCTTTACATCTCTGTAAGACTCGATCAAGGTTGTTGAGGCAATCATCAAAGGAAGACCCGTAAACGGAGAAGTAATCCATGAAAACCTCGCAATCTTTTCACAAAAGTCAGAGAATATAGCCATCATACATCTTTGAAAGGTGGCAGGTGCATTACATAAGCCAAAAGGCATACGTCTATAAGCAAAGGTACCGAAAGGACAGGTGAAAGTGGTTTTCTCCTGATCATATTGTGCAACTGGTATTTGGGAGAAACCAGAATAACCGTCTAGAAAGCAGAAGTGTGTGTGTTTAGACAACCTTTCTAGCATTTGGTCGATAAAAGGCAGAGGGTAATGATCTTTCCTAGTGGCTTTATTCAACTTCCTAAAATCAATCACCATCCTATAGCCAGTAATAATCCTCTGTGGGATCAATTCATCCTTATCATTAGGGACAACGGTAATGCCTCCCTTCTTAGGAACGCAATGCACCGGACTCACCCAATCGCTGTGAGCAACAAGATAGATGATACCTACTTCCAGGAGCTTTAGTATTTCTTTTCTCACCACTTCTTTCATCTTAGGATTCAATCTCCTTTGATGATCAGCAACTAGTTTGAAATCAGGATCAGTTTTGATCTTGTGCTGGCATAGAGTGGGACTAATTCCCTTAAGATCATCAAGAGTATATCCAATAGCAGCACGGTGCTTCCTCAGAGTTTTTAGCAACTTCTTTTCTTCATGCTCCGAGAGGCTAGCACTAATAATGACAGGATATATCTCCTTTTCATCAAGATAGGCATACTTAAGAGTATCAGGCAACTGTTTAAGCTCGAACACAGGATCACCCTTTGGTGGGGATGGATCCCCAAGCAGTTCAACAGGCAAGTTATTCTTAAGGATAGGATATTGTTCTAAGACAACTCTATCTATTTCATCCCTTTCATCCATATGCATATCATTTTCATGCTCAAGCAAGTATTGCTCTAAGGGATTAGTAGGAGGCACGGCAATAGAAGCTAAGGCAATAGTTTCATCCTTACTAGGCAACTCCTTTTCATGAGGTTGTCTACCAAACTTGGAGAAATTGAACTCATGTGACACACCTTCAAAGCCAACAGTGACAGTTTGCTTCTCACAATAATATGAACATTGACGGTATTGAGAAAAGGTCTGCCAAATATGATGGGACAAAAGCTATCTTGAGCGGTAGCAAGAACGAGGAAATCAGCAGGATACTTCATTTTACCACACAAGACTTCAACATCCCTAACAATTCCCACAGGGCAGATAGTATCTCTGTTGGCAAGCTGAATAGTGACATCAATAGGCTCTATCTCGACAGGTGCAATCTCATCTTTGACTTCATCATATAAACCATGATAACAATGATCTCCTATCTTAACAAAAACCACAGGCATTCCAACAAGAGGCCTATGTTTGTCTCTAGCATGAGGTTTAGCAATTCTAGCAGCATCTTCACATAAGTGAATATTATGTCCCTTAACTTCTTCAGACAGAAGATCTTTGATAATAGCAATCCTAGATTCAACTCTAATTTTCTCAAGGGGTGTAGGTGTTCTAATATAGCCTCTACGTATCATAGTTGAAGCTTTAGAATGATCCTTTATCCTAACAGGGAAAGGTGGTTTCTCAATGTAAGCACTGGGTACCACAGCATCATTATAGGCAATGACTTTCTCTTCAACTGGAGTGGGTTTAACTACATTGACTTCTAAAGGAGGATGAAATTTAAACCACTTCTCTTTGGGGAGATCAATATGGGCAGCAAAGGATTCACACAGTGAAGCTACTATCTCAGAGTCAAGTCCATACTTAGCGTTAAAGTCACAAAAAGTATTTGTCTCAACAAAGGATTTAACGAAGTCAAAAGTGAAATTCATACCTAACTCCTTACCTTCTTCAAGCTCCCAATCTTTAGAGTTGCGTTTAATTCTATCCAATAAATTCAATTTGAAGTCAATATCTCTCTTCATAAAAGAACTGGTACAAGAAGTGTCAAGCATGGTGCGATCATCATGAGAAAGCCGAGCATAGAAGTTCTGAATGATAATTTCTCTCGAGAGCTCATGATTGGGGCATGAATATAGCATTGATTTAAGCCTCCCAAGCTTGAGCGATGCTTTCTCTGTCACGAGGCCAAAATTTATAAATATAATTCCGATCACGATGTACTAAATGCATAGGATAAAACTTTTGATGAAATTCCAATTTCAACCGATTGTAGTCCCATGATCGAGTATCATCACATAGCCTATACCATGTCAACGCCTTATCCTTCAAAGATAAAGGAAAGACCTTCTTCTTGACCTCATCCTCGGGCACACCTGCAAGCTTAAATAAACCACAAACTTCATCTACATAGATCAGATGCAAGTCTGGATGTGATGTTCCATCTCCTCTAAAAGGATTAGCTAGCAGTTTCTCAACCATACCCGAAGTAAATGCAAAGAAAATATTTTCAGTAGGTGCAGCAGGTTGAGGAGCAACTCTTTGTGCTTCCGTTCGAGGTGAAGATACCCCGAACAAGCCCCCTCAAAGGATTAGTGTCCATAGTGACAAGTGACAACAAATTTCAGCATACTATATGAATGTTGTTGGAAAGATGCCCTAGAGGCAATAATAAGTTAGTTATTATTATATTTCTTTGTTCATGATAATCGTTTATTATCCATGCTATAATTGTATTGATTGGAAACACAATACTTGTGTGGATACATAGACAAAACACTGTCCCTAGTAAGCCTCTAGTTGACTAGCTCGTTGATCAAAGATGGTCAAGGTTTCCTGACACTAGGCAAGTGTTGTCACTTGATAACGGGATCACATCATTAGGAGAATCATGTGATGGACTAGACCCAAACTAATGAACGTAGCATGTTGATCGTGTCATTTTGTTGCTACTGTTTTTCTGTGTGTCAAGTATTTGTTCCTATGACCATGAGATCATATAACTCACTGGCACCGGAGGAATACCTTGTGTGTATAAAACGTCACAACATAAGTGGGTGGCTATAAAGATGCTCTACAGGTATCTCCGAAGGTGTCCCTTGAGTTAGTATGGATCAAGACTGGGATTTGTCACTCCGTGTGACGGAGAGGTATCTCGGGGCCCAGTCGGTAATACAACATCACATACAAGCCTTGCTAGCAATGTGACTTAGTGTAAGTTGCGGGATATTGTATTACAGAATGAGTAAAGAGACTTGCCGGTAAACGAGATTGAAATAGGTATGCGGATACTGACGATCGAATCTCGGGCAAGTAACATACCGAAGGACAAAGGGAATGACATACGGGAATATATGAATCCTTGGCACTAAGGTTCAAACGATAAGATCTTCATAGAATATGTAGGATCCAATATGGGCATCCAGGTCCCGCTATTGGATATTGACCGAGGAGTCCCTCGGGTCATGTCTACATAGTTCTCGACCTCGCAGGGTCTGCACACTTAAGGTTTGACGTTGTTTTATGCGTATTTGAGTTATATGGTTGGTTACCGAATATTGTTCGGAGTCTCGGATGAGATCACGGACGTCACGAGGGTTTCCGGAATGGTCTGGAGACGAAGATTGATATATAGGATGACCTCATTTGATTACAGGAAGGTTTTTGGAGTTACCGGGAATGACGAATGGGTTTCGGATGTTCACCGGGGGGCAAGCCCACCTGGGGGAAGCCCATAGGCCTTAGGGGTGCCACACCAGCCCTTAGTGGGCTGGTGGGACAGCCCAAGAAGCCCTATGCTCACGAGAAAGAAAAATCAAAGAGAAAAAAAAAGGGAAGTGGGAAAGTGGAGAAGGACTCCACCTTCCAATCCTAGTTGGACTAGGATTGGAAGGGGAGGACTTCCCCCCTTGCTTCGGCCGAACCCCTTGGGGATCCTTGAGCCCCAAGGCAAGGCCCCTCCCCTCCCACCTATATATACGGAGGTTTTAGGGCTGATTTGAGACAACTTTGCCACGGCCCCTTCTTTGCTGAGGTGGTGTTCACTGCATGTTGGAACATCTGGACTATCAGAAATGCAAAGGTCTTCAACCAGGAGCAGCCAAAGTTCAAAAAATGGACATCTGGCTTCATTCATGACATTTCCCTATTAGCTCATAGAATTAAGGCTAGTTTCAGGGATAATCTCCTTAAATGGGTTTCCTTTTTGCCTCCTTGAGGTTTGTAGTCTTTGCTACTCTTCCCCTTTGTACATTCTAATTTACTCTTGTACATATTGCTATCATATATGGGAATAAAGGAAAAAAGGTTGTGGGGGGTTTTCCCTACAGTAGCCGGTCAAAAACTTTGCCACGGCAGCCCGACCACATACCTCCACGGGTTTTCCTCTAGATCGCGTTTCTGCGGAGCTCGGGCGGAGCCCTGCTGAGATTTATCACCACCAACCTCCGGAGCGCTCTCATGCTGCCGGAGAACTCATCTACCTCTCCGTCTCTCTTGCTGGATCAAGAAGGCCGAGATCATCATCGAGTTGTACGTGTGCTGAACGCGGAGGTGCCGTCCGTTCGGCACTAGATCGGAGTGGATCGTGGGACGGATCGCGGGACGGTTCGTGGGACGGTTCGCGGAGCGAATCGAGGGACGTGAGGACGTTCCACTACATCAACCGTGTTTATTAACGCTTCTGCTGTGCAATCTACAAGGGTACGTAGATCGGAAATCCCCACTCGTAGATGGACATCACCATGATAGGTCTTCGTGAGCGTAGGAAAAATTTTCTTTCCCATGCGACGCTCCCCAATAGTGGCATCATGAGCTAGGTTCATGCGTAGATGTTATCTCGAGTAGAACACAAAATATTTTGTAGGCAGTGATGTGCGATTTGCTGCCCTCCTTAGTCTTTTCTTGATTCCATGGTATTGTTGGATCGAAGCGGCTCGGACCGACATTACTCGTACGCTTATGAGAGACTAGTTTCATCGCTACGAGCAACTCTGTTGCTCAAAGATGACTGGCGAGTGTCGGTTTCTCCAACTTTAGTTGAATCGGATTTGACCGAGGAGGTCCTTGGATGAGGTTAAATAGCAATTCATATATCTCCGTTGTGGTGTTTGCCTAAGTAAGATGCGATCCTACTAGATACCCATGGTTACCACGTAAAACATTGAACAACAATTAGAGGACGTCTAACTTGTTTTTGCAGGGTATGCTTGTGATGTGATATGGCCAACGATGTGACGTGATATATTGCATGTATGAGATGATCATGTTGTAATAGTTAATATCGACTTGCACGTCGATGGTACGGCAACCGGCAGGAGCCACAGGGTTGTCCTTAAACTAACGTTTGTGCTTGCAAATGTGTTTACTATATTGCTAGGACATAGCTTTAGTAGTAATAGCATGAGTAGCACGACAACCCCGATGGCGACACGTTGATGGAGATCATGATGATGGAGATTATGGTGTGACGTCCGTGACAAGAAGATCGTGCCGGTGCTTTGGTGATGGAGATCAAGAAGCGCATGATGATGGCCATATCATGTCACTTATGAATTGCATGTGATGTTAATCCTTTATGCACCTTATTATGCTTAGAACGACGGTAGCATTATGAGGTGATCTCTCACTAACATTTCAAGCTCAAATTGTGTTCTCCCTGACTGTGCACCGTTGCGACAGTTCGTCGTTTCGAGACACCACGTGATGATCGGGTGTGATAGACTCAACGTTCACATACAACAGGTGCAAAACAGTTGCACGCGCGGAACACTCGGGTTAAACTTGACGAGCCTAGCATGTGCGGACATGGCCTTGGAACACATGAGACCGAAAGGTCGAGCATGACTCGTATAGTTGATATGATTAGCATAGAGATGCTTACCGCTAACACTATTCTCGACTCACGTGATGATCGGACTTGAGATAGTGGATTTGGATCATGTACCACTCAAATGACTAGAGAGATGTACTTTTTGAGTAGGAGTTCTTAAGTAATATGATTAATTGAACTAATTGTCATGAACATAGTCTAATGGTCTTTGCGAATTATGATGTAGCTTGCGCTATAGCTCTACTGTTTTATATGTTCCTAGAGAAATTTTAGTTGAAAGTTGATAGTAGCAAACTTTAGGGACTAAGTCTATAAAACTTAGGATTGTCCTTGTTGCGCAGAAGGCTTATGTCCTTAATGCACCACTCGGTGTGTTGCACCTAAAGCGTCGTCTGTGGATGTTGTGAACATCCGACATACACGTTTCTGATGACTACGCGATAGTTCAGTGCAAAATACTTAATGGCTTAGAAGCAAGGCGCCGAAGATGTTTTGAAACGTCACGGAACATAAGACATGTTTTAAAGAGATGAAATAGTGATTTCATGCGTGTGCCCTTGTTAAGAGGTACGATACCTCCGACAAGATTCTTTGTTTACGAAGTAAAGGAGAAAAGCTCAATCGTTGAGCGTGTGCTCAGATTGTCTGAGTATGACAATCGCTTGAATCAAGTTGGAGTTAATCTTCCAAATGAGATAGTGATGGTTCTCCAAAGTCACTGCCACCAAGCTGTGAGAGCTTCGTGATGAACTATAAAATATCAAGGATAGATACAATGATCCTTGAGCGATTCGCGATGTTTGACACTGCGAAAGTAGAAATCAAGAAGGAGCATCAATAGTTGATGGTTAGTAAAACCACTAAGTTTCGAGAAAGGCAAGGGCCAAAAGGGATACTTTGTGAAACGGCAAAACAGTTGCTGCACTAATGAAGAGACCCAAGATTATACCCAAGCCCGAGACTAAGTGCTTCTGTTATGAGGGGAACGGTCACTGAGGCGGAGCAACTCTAGATACTTGGTAGATAAGAAGGCTGGCAAAGTCGAAAGAAGTATATTTGATATACATGATGTTGATGTGTACTTTACTAGTACTCCTAGTAGCGCGAGGGTATTGGATACCGGTTCGGTTGCTAAGTGATTAGTAACACGAAATGGAAGCTACGGTATAAAGGGAGACTAGCTAAAGGCGAGGTGACGGTAAGTGTTGGAAGTGTTTCCAAGGTTGATGTGATCAGACGTCGCACGCTCCCTCTATCATTGGGATTGGTGGTAAAACCTAAATAACTGTTATTTGGTGTTTCCGTTGAGCATGAACATGATTGGATCATGTTTATTGCAATACGATTATTCATTTAAAGAGAATAATAGTTGTTCTATTTGCTTGAATAATTACCCTCAATGGTTTATTGAATCTCGATCGTAGTGTTACACATGTTCATAATTTTAGTGCCAAAAGATACAAAGTAATAATGATAGTACCACTTAGTTGTGGCACTGCCACTTGAGTCATGTTGGTATAAAATACATCTAGAAGCTCCATGCTGATGGATCTTTGTACTCACTCATTTTTGAAACGTTTGAGACATGCAAACCATACCTGTTGGTATAAATGCATGAAGAAACTCCATGAGAGATGGATCGTTTGGACTCGCTTGATTTTGAATCACTTGAGACATGCAAAACATGCCACATGAAACAAGAGAGTAACTTGTTGGCAATAATACATTTTTGATGTGTGAAGTCCAATGAGTGCTAAGGCACGTAGTGGATATCGTTATGTTCTTACTTCACTAACAATTTGAGTAGATACAGGAGTATTTACTTGATGAATCACAAAGTCTGAAATATTGAAAAGTTCAATTCTGTTTCAGAGTGAAGTTCGTCGTAACAAGAGGATAAACTGTCTACGATATGATCATAGAGATGAATATCTGAGTTACGAGTTTTGGTACGCAGTTAAGACAATGTGGAAATTGTTTCACAGTTCATGCCACCTGGAACACCATAGTGTGATGATGTGTCTGAACGTCATAGCCGCGCCCTATTTGATATGGTGCATACTATGATGTCTCTTATCGAATTACTATCGTTTATGGGTTATGCATTAGAGATAACCGCATTCACTTTAAATACGGCACCGCGTATTTCCGTTGAGATGACACAGTATAGACTGAAGTTTAGAGAAATCTAAGCTGTCGTTTCTTGAAAATTTGGGGATGCGATGCTTATGTGAAAAAGGTTTCAGTCTGATAAGCTCGAACCCAAAGCGGATGAAAGCATCTTCATAGGATATCCAAAACAGTTGGATACATCTCCTATCTTAGATCCGGAAGCAAAGTGTTTGTTTCTAGAAATGAATCCTTTCTCGAGGAAAGGTTTTTCTCGAAAGAATTGAGTGGGAGGGTGGTAGAACTTGATGAGGTTATTGAACCATCACTTCAACCAGTCTGTAGCAGGGCGCAGGAAGTTGTTCCTGTGGCGCCTACACTAATTGAAGTGAAAGCTGATGATGGTGATCATTAAGCATTGGATCAAGTTACTACAAACCTCGTAGGTCGACAAAGGTCGCGTACTGCTACAGAGTGGTACGGTAACCCTGTCTTGGAGGTCATGTTGTTAAGCAACAATGGACCTACGAGTTATGGAGAAGCAATGGTGGGCCCGGATTCCGACAAATAGCTGGAGGCCATGAAATCCGAGAGAGAATCCATGTGTGAGAACAAAGTGTAGACTTTGGAGGAACTGCTTAATGGTAGTAAGACTATTAAGTAAATATGGGTCTTTAAAAGGAAGACACACGATGATGGTGATAAGTCACTATTAAGAAAAGCTCGACTTGTTGCAAAGATGTTTCCGACAAGATCAAATAGTTGACTATGATGAGACTTTCTCACTTGTAGCGATGCTAAAAATCTGTTAGAATTATGTTAGTAGTTGCTGCATTATTTATGAAATATTGCACATAGGATGTCAAAACATTGTTTCCTCGATGGTTTCCTTGAGGGAAGATTGTATGTGATACAACCAGAAGGTTTTATCGATCCTAAAGATACTAACAAGTATGCAAGCTCCAGTGATCCTTCAATGGACTGGTGCAAGCATCTCGGAGTTGGAATATACACTTTGATGAGATCATCAAAGATTTTGGGTTTGTACAAGGTTTATGAGAAACTTGTATTTCCAAAGAAGTGAGTGGGAGCACTATAGAATTTATGATAAGTATATGTGGTTGACATATTGTGGATCAGAAGTAATGTAGAATTTATGTAAAGCATAAAAGGTTGTTTGAAAGGAGTTTTTCAAAGGAATCCCTGGATTGAGCTACTTGAATGTTGAGCATCAAGATCTATGGAGATAGATCGAAACGCTTAATAGAAGTTTCAACAAGATGCATGCCTTGACAAGTTTTTGAAGGAGTTCAAAATAGATCAGCAAAGAAGGAGTTCTTGACTGTGTTGTAAGGTGTGAATTTGAGTAAGACTCAAAACCCGACCACTGTAGAATAAAGAGAATAGACGAAGGTCGTCTTCTATGGCTTAGCCGTAGACTCTAAAGTATGCCATGCTGAGTACCGCACCTGATGTGTGCCTTGCCTCAAGTCTGTTAAGAGGTACACAGAGTGATCCAGGATTGAATCACTAAACATCGGTCAAAGTTATCCATAGTAACTAATGGACTAAGGAATTTTATCCATTATGGAGGTGGTTAAAAGAGTTCGTCGTAAAGGGTTACGTCGATGCAAGCTTAGACACTAATCCGAATAACTATGAGTAGTGAAATGGATTCGTATAGTAGAGTAGATATTTGGAGTATTTCTGAATAGCACGTAGTAGCAGCATCTATAGGATGACATAAAGATTTGTAAAGAACACACGGATCTGAAAGTTTTCAGAACTGCTGACTAAAACCTCTCTCACGAGAAAGACGTGATCAGACCCGAGAACTATATGGGTGTTGGATTCGTTAGAATCACATGGTAATGTGAACTAGATTATTGACTCTAGTGCAAGTGGGAGACTGTTGGAAATATGCCCTAGAGGCAATAATAAATTAGTTATTATTATATTTCTTTGTTCATGACAATCGTTTATTATCCATGCTATAATTGTATTGATTGGAAACACAATACTTGTGTGGATACATAGACAAAACATTGTCCCTAGTAAGCCTCTAGTTGACTAGCTCGATGATCAAAGATGGTCAAGGTTTCTTGACCATAGGCAAGTGTTGTCACTTGATAACGGGATCACATCATTAGGAGAATCATGTGATGGACTAGACCCAAACTAATGAACGTAGCATGTTGATCGTGTCATTTTGTTGCTACCGTTTTTCTGCGTGTCAAGTATTTGTTCCTATGACCATGAGATCATATAACTCACTAACACCGGAGGAATACCTTGTGTGTATCAAACATCACAACGTAACTGGGTGGCTATAAAGATGCTCTACAGGTATCTCCGAAGGTGTCCGTTGAGTTAGTATGGATCAAGACTGGGATTTGTTACTCCGTGTGACGGAGAGGTATCTCGGGGCCCACTCCGTAATACAACATCACACACAAGCCTTGCAAGCAATGTGACTTAGTGTAAGTTGCGAGATCTTGTATTACATAACGAGTAAAGAGACTTGCCAGTAAACGAGATTGAAATAGGTATGCGGATACTGACGATCGAATCTCGAGCAAGTAACATACCGAAGGACAAAGGGAATGACATACGGGATTATATGAGTCCTTGGCACTGAGGTTCAAACGATAAGATCTTCGTAGAATATGTAGGATCCAATATGGGCATCCAGGTCCCGCTATTGGATATTGACTGAGGAGTCCCTCGGGTCATGTCTACATAGTTCTCGAACCCGCATGGTCTGCACACTTAAGGTTCGACGTTGTTTTATGCGTATTTGAGTTATATGTTTGGTTACCGAATGTTGTTCGGAGTCCCGGATGAGATCACGGACGTCACGAGGGTTTTCGGAATGGTCCGGAGACGAAGATTGATATATAGGATGACCTCATTTGATTACCGGAAGGTTTTCGGAGTTACCGAGAATGCACCGGGAATGACGAATGGGTTTCGGATGTTCACCGGGGGGCAAGCCCACCCGGGGGAAGCCCATAGGCCTTAGGGGTGCCACACCAGCCCTTAGTGGGCTGGTGTGACAGCCCAAGAAGCCCTATGCGCAGGATAAAAAAAGGGAAGTGGGAAACTGGAGAAGGACTCCACCTTCCAATCCTAGTTGGACTAGGATTGGAAGGGGAGGACTTCCCCCCTTGCTTCGGCCGAACCCCTTGGGGCTCCTTGAGCCCCAAGGCAAGGCCCCTCCCCTCCCACCAATATATACGGAGGTTTTAGGGCTGATTTGAGACAACTTTGCCACGGCAGCCCGACCACATACCTCCACGTTTTTCCTCTAGATCGCATTTCTGCGGAGCTCGGGCGGAGCCCTGCTGAGATTAGATCACCACCAACCTTCGGAGCGCCGTCACGCTACCGGAGAACTCATCAACCTCTCCGTCTCTCTTGATGGATCAAGAAGGCCGAGATCATCGTCGAGTTGTACGTGTGCTGAACGCGGAGGTGTCGTCCGTTCGGCACTAGATCGGAGTGGATCGTGGGACGGATCGCGGGACGGTTCGTGGGACGGTTCGCGGGGCGGATCGAGGGACGTGAGGACGTTCCACTACATCAACCGCGTTTATTAACGCTTCTGTTGTGCGATCTACAAGGGTACGTAGATCGGAAATCCCCTCTCGTAGATGGACATCACCATGATAGGTCGTCGTGCACGTAGCAAATTTTTTGTTTCCCATGCGACGCGCCCCAATAAATGTTTACTTACCAAGTTCCACTTACCAAAGGCGCTTCACTCCCCGGCAACGGCGCCAGAAAAGAGTCTTGATGACCCACAAGTATAGGGGATCAATCATAGTCCTTTCGATAAGTAAGAGTGTCTAACCCAACGAGGAGCAGAAGGATCTGACAAGTGGTTTTCAGCAAGGAAATATCTGCCAGCACTGAAATTGTCGGTAACAAGTGATTGTGTGGTGAGATGATTCGTAGCAAGCAACAAGTAACAAAAGTAGCAACGGTGTAGCAAAGTGGCCCAATCCCTTTTGTAGCAAGGGACAAGCCTGGACAAAGTCTAATAGGAGGAAAAACGCTCCCGAGGACACATGGGAATTTCTGTCATGCTAGTTTTCATCATGTTCATATGATTCGCGTTCGTTACTTTGATAGTTTGATATGTGGGTGGACCGGTGCTTGGGTACTGCCCTTACTTGGACAAGCATCCCACTTATGATTAACCCCTCTTGCAAGCATCCACAACTACGAAAGAAGATATAAGACAAAGTCTAACCATAGCATTAAACTAGTGGATCCAAATCAGCCCCTTACGAAGCAACGCATAAACTAGGGTTTAAGCTTCTGTCACTCTAGCAACCCATCATCTACTTACTACTTCCCAATGCCTTCCTCTAGGCCCAAATAATGGTGAAGTGTTATGTAGTCGACGTTCACATAACACCACTAGAGGAAAAACAACATACAACATATCAAAATACCGAACGAATACCAAATTCACATGACTATTATTAGCATGATTTATCCCATGTCCTCAGGAACAAAAGTAACTACTCACAAAGCATAATCATAATGATGATCAGAGGGGTAATGAGTAGCATCAAGGATCTGAACATAAACTCTTCCACCAAGTAATCCAACTAGCATCAACTACAAAGAGTAATCAACACTACTAGCAACCTTACAAGTACCAATCGGAGTCGCAAGACGGAGACTGGTTACAAGAGATGAACTAGGGTTTGGAGATGAGATGGTGCTGATGAAGATGTTGATGGTGACGAGTCCCTCCGATGAGAGGAGTGTTGGTGATGACGATGGCGACGATTTCCCCCTCCGGGAGGGAAGTTTCCCTGGCAGGATCGTCCTGCCGGAGCTCTAGATTGGTTGTGCTCAAGTTCCGCCTCGTGGCGGCGGCGAAACCACGAAAAAGCTCCCTTCTGATTTTTTTCCTGGACGAAACCCTCCATATAGCAAAAGAGGGGGGCCAGTGGGCCAGTGGGCTGCCCACAAGCCCCCATGGTGCGGCCTGGGGGGTGGCCGCACCGTGCAGGCTTGTGGGCACCCCCTGGTGCCCCTCCGGCACTTCTTCGGCCCAGTATTTTTTTATAAATTGGAAAACAATCTCCGTTGATTTTCACATCGTTTGGAGTTGCGCAAAATAGGTATCTCAACTTTGCTCCACTTTCAGGCCAAAAACCTTGCAAAATAAGAGAGAAAAGGCATAAGAATAGTACCGTGAAGTGAAATAACAACAAAAGAAGCGATAAATGTCAACATGAAAACATGATGCAAAATGGACGTATCAGCGTCCCATTCGCCAGAAACTTGCTGCACCACCAGGTCTGAGTCGTTGAAGCACGTAAGCCGCCAGATGCCAATCTCCTTGGCGAGCCGGAGGCCATGAGCGAGCGCTTCGTACTCGGCAACGTTGTTGGAGGCGGCGAAGTGGATCTGGAGAGCATACTTGAGCTGGTCTCCTTTCGAAGACGTCAAGACGATGCCGGCTCCTAGACCATTCCGCATCTTTGAGCCATCGAAGTGCATCTGCCAATGCGTAGAGTCTGGAGGTGGTGGCTCGAACTGGGTTTCGGCCCAGTCGACCAAGAAGTCGGCCACCACCTGAGATTTGATGGCGATGCAAGGCTCGTAGCGGATATCGTGGTCCGCCATGGCGATGGACCACTTGGTGATCCTACCCGTTGCATCACGGTTGCCCATGATTTCTGAAAGTGGAGCAATGCTCACCATGGTGATAGCATGCTCTTGGAAGTATTGCTTTAACTTCTTTGCAGCAAGGTAAACACCATAACACATTTTTGGTAGTGGGGATAGTTCTGCGTGGAGGCGAACAAGACCTCACTGAGGTAGTAGACAGGGCGCTGCACTAACAGTACCTTGCCCTCCTCCTTGCGTTGAACTACCAACACTACACTAACCACGCGAGTGGTTGCTGCAATGTATATGAGTATGGGTTCCCTTTCAGCTGGCGCTGCCAAGATTGGCAGGCTCGAGATGACCCGCTTGAGGTCGCGGAAGTCTTCATCCGCGTGGTCGTTCCACTCGAACTTCGTCGTCTTCTTCATGAGCTCGTAGAGTGGAAGGGCCTTCTCGCCGAGCCAGCTGACGAACCGGCTAAGGGGACGCCAGGCAGCCGGCGAACTTCTAGGCGTATAGGATCTGAGTCAGTCGCACCATCCCCTCGATGGTGCCGATCTTCTTGGGGTTTGCCTCAATGCCACGAGCGGGCACGAAGAACCCCAAGAGCTTGCCGCCTTGAACCCCAAAGACGCACTTCTCCAGGTTGAGCCGGATCTTGTATTTGTGCAGGTTGGCGAACGTCTCCCGCAAGTCGTCGAGGAGACTGAAGTGCTGCTTCGTCTTGACGACGATGTCATCCACATAGACATGGATGTTTCTGCTGATCTATAGCAGTAGGCACTGCTGCATGCAGCGTTGGAACGTCGCACCAGCGTTCTTCAGACCGAACGTCATGGTGGTGTAGCAGTAGGCCCCGAAGGGCGTGATGAAGGAGGTCTTCAGGCGATCAGCTGGATCCAGCTTGATTTGATGGTAGCCTCAATAAGCATCTAGAAAGGACAGCATTTCGCAGCCTGCAGTGGAGTCGATCACTTGATGTATCCTAGGCAACATGAAAGGGTCTTTTAGACATGCCTTATTCAAGCTAGTGTAGTCGATACACATTCGCGAGGTGTTGTTCTTTTTCAGCACCAGGACTGGATTGGCCAACCAGTCCGGGTGGAAAACCTCCATGATAAAGCCGGCTGCAAGGAGCCGGGTAATCTCTTCTCCAATTGTGCGTCGCTTCCCCTCGGCGAAGCGGCGCAAAGGTTGTTTTACCGGCTTTGCATCCGGTCGCACGTGAAGTTTGTGCTCGGCGTACTTCCTCAGAACACCCGGCATGTCTTTGGGGGACCATGCGAAGATGTCCCAATTCTCATGGAGGAAGTCGACGAGCTCGCCTTCCTATTTGGGGCTGAGGCCAGCCCCGATGGTGACGCACTGCTTGGGGTTTGCAGGGTCGAGTGGCACTTGCTTGGTCTCTTTGGCCGGCTTGAAGGAGCCTTCGCCGGCCGATTGGGACGGAGGAGAAGGGATCGCCGGCTGCTCGGTAGCCTCGGCCATGAGCCGGTCGATTTGTCTCTTCTCCTCAGCAATCACCTGGGCGTCGGCCAGGCGGCTATTGTCTTGGGCGCACTCGAGCGACTTCTTGTAGTCGCCAGCGATGGTGATGATGCCCTTCGGACCCGACATCTTCATCTTCAGGTAGGCATAGTGCGGGATAGCCATGAACTTGGCTAGAGCCGGTCTGCGTAGCAGCGCGTGATACGGGCTGCTGAGGTCCACTACCTCGAACCATATGGACTCGCGGCGGAAGTGAGCCTTGTCGCCGAAGAGGACATCCATCTGGATTTTGCCGATAGGCGAGCAGGACTGCCCAGGCACGATGCCGTGGAAGACAGTGCTGGTCGGCAGGACGTCCGTCTCCTTGAGCCCGATATTGCAGAGAGTGTCGAGGTAGCGGATGTTGATGCTGTTGCCGCCGTCGACCAGCACCCGGGAGAACCGGCAGGTGAGCCTCTTGGAGGCGAAGGTGGGGTCAAGGACGAGCGCGTATGAGCCCGGGTTGGGCATCACCGCAAGATGGTCTACCCGGCTCCATGCGATTGGTCTGTCAGATCAATGCATGTATTGGGGAACCGGGGGAATCGTGGCATTCACCTCACGCCGTCTCTGGCGCAGGCTATGCTTGTCGTCGCCTTCACTGGTGAAGACAACGAATGCTCCGTCTTGATGGGGGTAGTCGTCGTGGAGGCGACCGTCGTTGCGAGGCGGCGGCGGTGGAGCCAGAGCAGGACCAGGAGCCGGGGCTTGAGGTGCAACCTGCACACCTGGGGCAGCCGACAGGCCCTCCCCTTGCGACAGCCGTCGTGCGAAGATGCACTGTCAAAGGGTGTGGGTAGAAGGTCGTGCCCTAGAATGTATCTTGCAGGAAGCGTCAAGTAGCTGCCCGAAGGTCTGCTTGGGCAACCAGTTTGTATTGCCCCTGTTGGTCCGCTTCCGTTGAGAGCCAGCTTGAGAAGCCGACGCCTCACCCTCCACGTTGGCTACCAACTTGTTGTTGGAGCGTGAATCTAGCTGATCCGCCTTGCGCTTGTTGTTGTTCTGGCCGCCTCGATTGTCTCCAGCCGGCTTGGGAGTAGCCGGCGTGGGGACAGCCTTGTCCGAGGTGGTCACCTTGACCCGCATCGTCGAGTTGGCCGTGACGTACTTGTCCGCCTTGGCCATGAGCACCGCCAGAGAGGTGGGATCGGAGCACATGAGCTTGTGCTTGAGGAGGGTGTCATCTCGGCAACCGTCGATGAAGTACTAGATGGCATGTACCTCATGCACCCCCTCGCAGGAGTTGCGAAGCTCCGTCCAGCGAGTGACGTAGTCGCGAAGGGGTTCGTCGGGCCTCTGGACGCACATGGCCACCTCGCGAGGCCGACCAGGGCGCTTGTAGGTGTCGGTGAAGTTGCGAACGAATGCCTCCTCGAAGTCCACCCATGAGTTGACGCTACCGGCTAGAAGGCCGTTGAGCCAAGTTCGAGCCGAGCCGGCCAACATGAGTGGCACATAGCGGACTGCTACGCGCTTGTTGCCCCTGGCAATGCCAACAGCAGTGGTGTAGTCGATCAGCCAGTCCTCTGGCTTGGCGGTGCCATTGTACTTGGGAGTATCCTGAGGCAAGGTGAAGCCTCGGGGAAACGGCTCCCCTCGGATCCGGGGGCCGAAGCAGGCCGGACCGATGGGACCGTCCTCCTCCAGGAGGGATGACTAGGCCAGGGCGTTGAGACGCCCGCAGGCGTCTTGGTCGCCCTGGGGAATGCGAGCGCCGATCCGGGCTGTGATCGGAAGGGCACCTTGCGAACCGGTGGCATGGGTCCTCCCCGGACGAGGAACCTCATACACCGAGTCGCTCTCGTTGCCTCCGCGATGCCTGCTTGAAGTATGCTCGCTCTGGCGCTGGGAGCGCCTGTCTTGACTTCCCTCGCCCCCTCCGGCCGGAGGTGCAATGCGAGGAAGATCCCTCCGCATGGTGATGACCGCTAGGGTTGCGGCGCGCTCCGGGGTTGGGTCCCGGAGACTCTTACTGGGCTTGACCGGCGTCAAGCCGTGTCTGCTGCTCGTTGGCGGCATCAAGGAGATCCTTGACCCGCTTCTCCTGGAAGGCGCGCTCCTCGCCCTCCAAGCTTGGCATTTCTTTCATGGCCGCCTGCGCCGCGCCCAAGTTGGCTGCAGGGGTCTCGTAGACGTGTTGGTTGCCGCCTAGGATCTCGGCAATGAACCGGCCGCGGCCGCGGACCGATCCAAGCCGGCTAGGGGCCTCAGAAATCGGAGTGAGGCCATATGCGGAATTATACTCGCGCCGCGTGGCCTCCATCCGACGCTTTGCGGAGGCGACGACAATGCCCTCCTCCAAGATCTGCTTGCGATCCTCCTCAAGCGAGGCTCGGGCGTCGTTAGGGTTAGCGGAAGCGGCGATGGGTGTCTTCAGGCTGGCGAGTGCGTCCTGAAGGGTGTCAGCGGTGACAGCAGCAGGCTCACCAGCGTCTGCTGACGCCTTGCCATAAGCCATGTTGGTGCCAGCGCCGATGACCATCACCTCCACGACGTTTGAGACGACGACGACATGGTACTGGGTGAAGAACCCCACCGACGGCGGAGGGCCGTCGAAGACGAGTACGTTGCTGGGGTACACGTCATGTGCAGGCATCTAAGCGATAGAGAGCCTACTGAAGCTGGCGCACAGCGCCTCAACATCGGAGTCCTCGCCGAAGTAGCGAGGACCATCGTTGAGACACAGGTCGCTAAAGAGAACACTGAGGTTCTCCATAGCAGCGACGACGACGCTAGGAGGCGCCTCGTCATCGGAATCTTCGTCCTAATCCGCATGGCGGACGGGGACGTCGATCATCATCGATGTTGCCTCATCGAAAGCGGGCTCCACGGGCATGCAGATCTATCCGTACGCGATGCATCCGGTGGTGTAGGTGCGGGGCCCCGCCCAATGCATAAAGCCAGCCGATGTCGCGATCGGCCCCATGGTGGGCACCAAATGTCGGTGAATACTCACAACATATGCCATAGGTAGGCTAAAGTCGGTGAGAACCGAAGTGGCAACGGAGGGCGCTGGGGACGAGGTTGGTACAAGCATGGAACACACGATGTACCCAGGTTCAGGGCTCTCCGTAGAGATAATACCCCTAGTCCTGCTGGAGTGTATGATGTATATGGATGGATTACAAGGTTGCTCCTGGAGCTGTGTTGAGGAGGAGGAAGAGGGGAGCAGCCGACTCGTCTCAGCCTCTCTCTATGTGGTTGGTGAATGTGATATGTTGTTCGACCGACCCTTTGCATGGAGGGTGACCGGGGGGTTTTATAGACGAACCCACCGTCCTACAATATGGATAAAGGGTACAAGAGTGGGACCCGGCTGGCAGCCTCGCTGGCCGGCCAGGGGGCCCACGAGGGTCTTGTCTTGTCGCTTGAGGGTCGTGCCGGCTGCGAGGTCCCGTCTGGCTGTGGGACCCGCCGGCTAGCCAATGAAGCTCTCGCGTAAGGTTGGCGCCGAGCACGCGCGGTACGTCCGGCGTCGTCCAGCGAGATTCGTCATGGGAAGATAGTATGGCCGCCTCCACTGTTGCCACGCCGAGTGTAGTAATGGAGTGGGGGTTTGACGGCCCGACACTATGCTGGGTGATGGATCGGAGCCGGGGTAGGTCAGCGACATGGCCGCCGACGCTTGTACCTGCCAGGCACTCCGATCCAGTGCCTTTGCTGACGCGTAGCCACCTTTAATCGTAGGGTCTCGTCATGACCTACGATCTGATGTGACTTGAGATCCCCGGCCGGCTAGCCCGCTTGGCTAGCCGGCTTTGGCACGGCCGCCTCGTTCCTAGCCGGCTGGCTTGGCCAAGGCAGTCAGGAAGAGGTAGCCATCTCGCCTCTAGCCGGCAGGGGTTGCCTGGCCGGCCAGAGAGTTCGCCGTCTCATCCTCTGCCCAGCAGGCGCAACCTAGCCGGCCAGAGGACTTGGGGCTTGGAGAATTATACTTGGTCGTTCCTTTTGGGCAGGAGATGAAGGAGTAGGCTCGATAAGCCTACCCCGGGGTTATCCCCCCGACAATAACCTTGGTTCTCACTGAGGGACATACTTATCTATACTGTGCTGCCTCACCCATTCCTCTTCATGGAAAACTCAACGCAGATCACAAGTATCAGTGATCGTTGAGGAGGACCAGCCAAAGTGTGTCATTGGGAAGGAGAAGTTCGCCGGCGACGAAGGTGGATCGCTCCGACGGGATGTCGGGGGCGAATGTCACGTGCCAACGTGTGTCGCAAGCCATCTTTGACATCATTTTTAAGAGCAACTCCAACGGGCCGACCCAAACGGACGACACTTTTGTCCGCTTTTTGTCCATTTGGGTCGACCGCCCGCCCGACGTCCGCCCTGTTTTAGATTTGGGTCGGCACTACGCCCAATGCACCGACCCATATGTGCCGGCGTGGCCGCCTGGCCGCCCTATTTCAACAAATAGCTCATTTTTTGCATTACTTCTGCATTCAAACATATACTCAAATAACATAGTTTCAACCAAATAAAATAGCATAATTTTACAAGCCGAATAAAGAAGATACATCTATTGGTTGCCAACATGAGCCAACATATGCTCAACCAAATCGTTTTGCAGTTGCACGTGAGTTTCCCAATCACGCATGTAATGATGAAATTGGGTGAACTGTTCAAACGTTGCCGCTCCTCCATGCTTAGGCACACCATTCTCACCCTAAAACTCAAACCCTTGGTTGTACAGACGTTCCCGACGCTCGGCTTCTACGATCATATTGTGCATGATCACACAAGCAGTCATCACCTCCATAGTTTCCGCGTGCCCCAGGTATTAGCAGGATACCGAACGATGCCCCATCGAGATTGCAAAACACCAAAGGCACGCTCGACATCCTTCCTAGCACTCTCTTGCTCTTGGGAAAATCTTTTCCTCTTCTCTCCGACATGATCGGAGATTGTCTTAACAATAGTGGTCCACTGAGGATAGATACCGTCACCCAGGTAGTATCCTTTGTCGTAATTGTGGTCGTTGATAGTAAAGTTCACCGGTGGGCTGTTGCCTTCAGCAAGCCTAGAAAACACCGGCGAGCACTGAAGCACGTTGATATCATTGTGTGATCCGGCCATGCCAAAGAAAGAGTGCCAGATCCAGAGATCTTGAGGCGCCACAACCTCTAGTATGATAGTGCAGGCCCTGACATGGCCCTTATACTGCCCTTGCCAAGCAGAAGGGCAGTTCTTCCACTCCCGGTGCATGCAGTCTATGCTGCCAAGCATCCCTGGGAAGCCTGTGCTGGCATTCATCGCCAACAAACGGGTTGTATCTTCAGGAGTCGACTCTATCAAGTACTCAGGGCCAAACACATCAATAACGGCCTTGTAGAACTTATACAAGGACTCTAGGCATGTAGACTTGCTCATACAAATGTACTCGTCAATGAGATCACCGGGCACTCCGTATGCAAGCATTCGGATGGTGTCAGTGCATTCTGATAAAAGGAGAAACCAATCTTTCCAACGGCATCCTCTTTGCATTCGAAATAGTCATGGTAGCCGACCACCCCCTCTATAATATGGTTGAAAAGATGCCTACTCATACGAAAACGACGGCGGAATTTTTGATGTTTGAACAACGGATTTGTTGTATCAAAGTAGTCCTTCCAAAGAAGGAGATGCCCGCTCTCTTGGTTGCGATTCAACGCTGGAAGGTGGCCCGGAATGGAGCCATGGAACAACAACTACTGGCTATTGAGGTGGTGATGGACCAACACGACATCCAATATCTCCTCCTCGTCATCGGACGACGAATCGTCGGAGTCGCAAAGAAAATTGTGAAAAAAGAACTCGTCGGCGGAGTCCATTTTGTACCTTGGCAAACTGTCGAACAGATTGCGGGCGTCGACGAAGGAGATGGCCGACGAACGGAATGGCCGACGTCCGGCAAGCGTGCTGGTGAGGATCTGGGCGGGGCGGCGATGCGGCTTCTTGGTCGCGGTCGCGGCTGACAGCTGGCAGAGTCGCCGGAAAAAAATGGGTGACGACGTCGGCGACGAAAGGGGCGAGGGTTGCTGTTGCATTTGGAGGGAGCAATGTGCCACCGACCAACGGGCCCGGGGGAAGGAGAAGGCGAGCGAGCGCGCGTCCGTCTCATATCCGCGCCGACGCAAATCCGGCTCAAAAATGAGCCGGGAATGGGTTGCCTGCAGACGAAAAGCAGACGCGCGTTTGTTTGGATCGACGCGTTGGACCAATTTTTTTTGTCTGCGTCGATTCAAACGGACGCTAGCGGACGAAATAGGTCACCACGTTGGAGTTGCCCTAACTCTTTATTTAGTTGTTTTGATGATATAGAAACAATTACAGATTATATCATTACAATGAAAAAAAGAGCGACAAATAACCAAATTCCCCGACCACAACAAGGAAAACGACGAAAGAGCAGCAAACACAGGAGGAAGACCGAGACATGTTCCACGGGCCGTCCATCTACAAACCAACGGCGGATGCGTGTTCACGCGTCTTTGAACACTTCGAAGCGATTAATTAAGCTCGTGGTCGTCACAAACGCAACTATTCCCAGGCACACCCCATTCCCAATCCCCCACCCTTTCTCTCTCGCCCGTCCCTCGCCGTCGCCGGAGAGAGAGAGAGAGAGGGGAGCACGGCCGCGGGAGAATAAGGAGGGAAGATGATGATGACACGGGCCTCCATGGGGGCCATGGAGGGCGCGGCGGTGGACGAGGTGGTGCGGCGGCTGGTCGAGGGCGGCCGCGGCGGTCGGCAGGTGCAGCTGTCCGAGGCGGAGATCCGGCAGCTCTGCGTCGACGCCAAGCGGGTGCTCCTGTCCCAGCCCAACCTCCTCCGCATCCAGGCCCCCGTCAAGATCTGCGGTGATTATTAAACAAATCATTTCTAGTTTTGGTTTTGCTCCTTTTCCAAATTACTAGTATATGTAGTCTTGATTTTGATGGTATTTATTTTCATAGAACGGATAGGTTTGTTGGTTAAATTTTAAGCGCTGTGGAGAATCTGTGAATCATGAAGGGATTTGGTACACGTTGGTGGTGTTTGGTGGAAATTAGGGATAAGAAAAGGATGGGTGCCCTTACAAGGGATGATTATCTCTTTGTACTATGATGATAATGCCTGATTTGAGCTTCCTCGGCCTTAAAGAACCATTAATGCTTAGTCATAGGTACTCCTAGGGATGCAAGTTGGTAACCTGTGAAAGCCCGCATATAAGTATATTAAAAGTCAAACTTATGTGAATGTCATAGGAAAAAATACAATAAATTGATTTAGTGTATACTTATGAACGTGCTTCGTGGGTTGCCCTGCCCACTTGCATCCTTTAGGTACTCCCACTTTGGCTGCTGGCGCCATTTGGTTTGCTCACTTTAGAACTTATGAATTCGTGATGGAGTTGCTGCGTTAATGAGCTGAGGTAGGATTGTTGGCCATATTCGGGGGCTGCTATGGATGGTCAAGTCACTGCTCGTCGTCCATTAAATTTGTTTGCACGAGCTGGTGACATTGTGACAATAGTGCTGTTCTTGGTTCTACACCGGGTTTGGTTGGTATTGGTATTGTAGTCCATACGTCATCCCTCTGGTGTCAGGAAGTTCAAAGTAGTATCATGCATAACAACCCTACCAAATTTTCAAAATAAAATAACGCAAAAGGATAGGTAAATTGTGATCCCTGGGCTGAAATGCATCATAATAAACTTGGCAACAGATCTTCAGAAGACTTGTCTTCACCTTCAATATGTCAATTGCCTTCTTCACTTTGCTTTACCCAAATTTTCATACAAATGGTCTGTATACTGCCCGACACCCTATCATCAATTGTCATTTCATTTCAAACTTCCCATAATGCCCAGCATGTACCCCACAGCCTGAAGGATAAATAACCATCAATTTGTCTGCGTACAGTCCTCCCAGACCAAGCCATCAAGCAGTGAAATCTTCCTGAGACTGAGACGAAACAAAATTTGCCGAACAAACTTGATATGATTTTGATCCCTGACACAACACGACAATCCTCCCCTTGGCAGTTCCTCTTTCAACCAAATATCTAAGTGGAGTTTATTATCGAAGACTTGCCAGAGGAAAAATCTTGTTCTTTATTTGGTTTTTGCAGACCCCACACTGACCATTCTGTAACTGGCAACTGCAAACTTTCTGTCTCATTATTATTTTCTCTAGTCCCGAGCTAATAACATCTTCAATTACACCTCCTCCAACGTGTATATCAAACTATTCCACATGTTAACCTACGAACCTCTACATCTCCTGACATCTCTGATTCACCATCCTATACAATACCTGTGTGTTAATCTCGTTTGTGTGATAAAGATTCCTTTCTGCACAAAGTTTAGAGCTTCTTAATATTCATTATTATTGTAATTTCTTTTACACATCTTCACAGAAAACTCTAGTCTTACCTGTTATGATGATACCTTCAGGTGATATCCATGGTCAGTTTGTTGATCTTCTGAGGTTGTTTGATTTGGGTGGTTATCCTCCAACCTCAACCTATGTATTCCTTGGAGACTACGTAGATAGAGGCAAACAGAGCTTGGAAACTATATGCTTACTGCTGGCGTACAAAATAAGGTACCCTGACAAGGTTTTCCTGTTAAGGGGGAACCATGAAGATGCAAAAATAAACAGAGTTTATGGTTTCTATGATGAATGCAAGAGGAGGTTCAATGTTCGCCTGTGGAAGATATTCTCTGATTGCTTCAACTGCCTGCCTATTGCAGCACTCATTGACGACAAGATACTGTGCATGCATGGTGGCCTTTCACCTGAACTGACTAACCTGGACCAAATAAAGGATATTGAGAGGCCGGCTGAGATTCCTGATTATGGTCTCCTGTGTGATTTGCTTTGGTCTGATCCTAGCCCTGAAGGAGAAGGGTGGGGGGAGAGTGACAGAGGTGTTTCATGTACGTTTGGTGCAGATAAGCTTATAGAGTTTTTGGAAAAAAATGATCTTGATCTTATCTGCCGAGCCCATCAGGTTTGTGAACACTTAGTCGAACTCCTGTTATTTTCTGGATTATTGTTATTCTCGAGTTTTACTTACAATAACCATGAATGCCCTTAGGTGGTAGAAGATGGTTACGAGTTCTTCGCACAGCGGAGATTAGTCACAATCTTCTCAGCTCCAAATTATTGTGGGGAATTTGATAATGTAGGTGCTTTGTTGAGCATAGATGAAAATCTAATGTGCTCATTTCAAATCTTGAAGCCAAATGAAACAGGCACACCACGTGTAAAAAGACAAATTCCAAATAAGGTAAATCAGCTAGCTTCAGATTGGATTCATATTCTACTATGTAGTACAAGTTGAACCTGTGCAGATAGAATGTTTTATCATTGCATTATCTTTATGGACTACTTCTGTGCATAAATATGAGGCGTTTTAGAGACTTGACAAGTCTCTAAAACGTCTTATATTTATGCACAGAGGGAGTTGAATGTTAGAAAAATAGAAACCATGATTTCCGAAGCGAAAGAAGATTCGATGATTCTGATACACAAGATTTGATGTGGTTTGCTGGTTCAGTTAATATTGCATAATCCAGTCATCTACTCTTTTTTAATGAACATACAATAGCTGCACAGTGAGCCAGTACATTCTTATTTTTTTCTAATTTGTAATGCCATCTCATCGTTGCTTCTGTATGTTCACGAGGAAACTTTGTGGATGACATTACCACAGAGAGCGATAGTGAATTTATAATGTAATTAAGGATATTCCTTCATTTAATCTTTGATCAAGAAGGGTCTATTCAATGCATTCATTCCACATTTACAACAACTACTCCCTCCTTCACTGTTTAGAAGGCGCGCATGAGCGATCTCTGGGACCAAGATGAATCATGATTGGTTCTAGTTTTCTTTGCAAGCGTTCATGCAGTAAGCCCAAGGCGCCTAATTATTTGAAAAGATAATGCGCAATAACCCACACAACCACTAAACGAAGAGCCCTCATGCATGCATCCTTTCCATCCTGCATGCACACCCAACGTTCTCACTATGCATGCAGGCTACTAGTACTCCTAATTAACTAAGCAGTAAATACGCGCCTTAATCCTCTTATATTCTGGAAACACATGTAAAGGAAAAACTGCCCCTTCTAAACTGTGATGGAGGGAGTATTACATTTTAGCCACCCAACCAGTTAAGTCTTGAATAACCATGGGCCTAGGGGAACTTCACAGAAGATATCATAACCGCCTATTCAGTAGGTTTGTTTAGTTGATGAGAATGGAAGTGACAAGTTGGTTAGAGTTGAGCTATTCCCACAAACACCCAATGGTCAGAATAACTAGTACAATAATATGTAGAAAGATGACCATGGCTCACTTAGTCTAAATTAGCCCAGGAGTACATTAACCCTTCCAACATGCATATCTTAATCAATTGACCTGTGACCATCAAAAGGTACCACATGTGAACTACCCAAGATGCAAAATACAGTAGTCTCTGCCTACTGTAACATATCCTGAATAAAATATCTTATAAGTTCTACTCCCCCTCCGTTCACAAATATACGATGTTTTGGATATTTCAATATAGATTACATACGGACTGAAATGAGTGGACAAATGCACTAAAACATGTCTATATACATCCAATTCAGAAAAATAGAATATCTTATACTACCTCCGTATCAAAATATAAGACGTTTTCGTAGCCTAAACTAGCCTACAAAAATGTCTTATATTTTGGTACGGAGGTAAATATTTGTGAACCGAGGGAGTACTTCACCAGACTTGGGATCTCAAATGTATGATTTGAAGGCAACACAACTGATTATATTTCCTTTTTGACCTTAACAGCCAGCAACTGGGGGAAGTGCCTGATCTGATCAACATCCAATTCCTTCAATATTACCATCGTCAGCTCGAAGGGGGTGATCTGATCTATTGTTTGGATCCACCAGGGCATGGCAATATTCATCCACCAGCCAATTGTCTTGCTTAACCACCCTTAGTTGCCGAGCATTTGTAAATGTCCCCATTGGCTCTGCACTCGTTTTCTCTGTACAGAATCGGGCCGGATTTAACAGCACCACCTATTCTGGTTGTTCTTCCTGCTTGCGCAGCATCTGTTTTTGTAAGTTACTTCTGTGGTACATTTTTGCCTGTGGATGTGATAGCTTCTGTTTGTGAGCATCTATTATTTGCCTTATGTTTCTGAGGTGACGTTTTACCAACTTTTCAAATTCAAACACCTGTTTTGTTTCGAATATCAAATCTTACAGTGGCCCTCCTATAGTCTCTTTGGGATGCCTCACCACCCGCAGCTCCCTCCTTGTTTTTTCTCTATCACAAGAACCATGCAACCGCCATAGGACACCATTGCCTTTTGATGATGTACCCTTATGATATACTCCGTTCGTTCCCAATATAAATCTTTTTAATTTTTTTATTACAGGACTACATGCGAAGTAAAATAAATGAATTTACATTTTGAAGTCTAGCGAAACCTTTAAAAAGACTTATATTTAAAAACGGAAGAAGTAAAAATCTTATATTTCCTTATAGTGGTAGTACGAAGTTAGTAGTGTAACTAAGAGGGCGGACGTCCTGCACATGGAGACATATGCTCTGGCTAGGGGTGCGATACCTATTGCCGGAGCAAATGCTTCCAGCATAATCGCAACATTTCTCTCTAAGAGCATCTCCAACATGCACTCTCGGACCTTTTTTTATCGTCGATGCAAAAAAAAAGTCAAGTCGCACCCCAGGAACCCAAATTTTGACGGTTCGGGTCGAAATTGGCGTTGGCGGACCCAGGCCGAACCCAACATGTTGGGGGCGCCGGGGAAAGGAATTCGGCGCGAAAACAAACCACGCCAAAACCCTTCTGTGTGGACTTGCCAAGTCAGCGATTGTGCGTCGCCGAGAGGCTTCGTCGTTTCCATCGCCTCGGCTCCCGCGTCGGTTGGGTTTTCAAGGTCTCGCGGCGCAGTGATGGCGAGCCCTCGTGTGCCCCGCCCTTTTCCGCCACGCGTACACACTGTCACATCCCTGAAACCCTAATCAAGTTAGCATTGCGCTCATATCTTCTTTGCATTGCATCTAAGAAAATTTCAACAAGAACAAAGCAAGTGGTGAAGGAAAACTCAAAAACCCTAGCCATTTTTCAAATTCAAAGGAATTATATACTTATTCAAATCAATGAACTCAAAATGGCCTCAAGAAAAGTTTAACTTTTCTGATAATTCTTGAAAACAAATAAGCAATGAAGAAAACCATTTTATTAATACATTTGGCATTTTAAATAAATGCAAAAGACTACTGGTCTCAAGTTTTAAATTTGAATTCAAAAATATATAGTTTCCAAAAATGCTGAAAACTTTATGGGTGATTGGAAATATTCCAACTAACACCCCAGCATTTTTCAAACTATTTATAGTTTGCTTGTGAAGCCGAAATAAATGGAAAGCAATGTCTTTAAATAAAACAGAAACAAAATAGAAAGAAAGGGGAAAAAAACCTACCTGTCGCCTGAGGAGGCCCAGCCCATCAGGGGCAGGGTCGTCTTCTTTCTCTGCCTTCTAGCAGAGGAGAGATCGACCACGGCGGCTCCTCCACCTCCTGCTTCGCCGTGGCGACCTCCGGTGCCCCCAGGACAGCGCGACAACATGGTTATCCTCCCCGAGCGCGTCTCTATCCGTTCCCGTGCTCCATTTTTCCCCTCCTCTCGGGTTCTCTCCTCCCTCCTCCTGCCGCCATTGCCAAGAGCTCGAGCTCGAGCTGTCGTGCCCCTAGCCGTAGGAACTTCCTCCCGAGTAGTCCAGTAGCTCCGCCTCGACGAGCTGGTTCTCCCTGCAAAGGCCGAAGCCTCCCCGAGCCCTGCAACGCCCCCAGCGCCATCGTCTTCAACCTTCGGCCACCGGCAAATCGACGGTGGATCGCCGGCTACAGCCCCTCCCCGAGCAGTCTGAGCCTAGCTTCACCTCCACCGTGAGCTTGCGATCATTTCCCCTCTTCTTCCCCTCGGATTCGTGTCCCCTACTGACTGGACCAACGAACCCGAGCTCCGGCAGCCGCCTCGGCTCGTCGCCGGCTTGCTCGGGCCACCCATAGCCCTCCCTGAGGCCAGTGCTGGACGAGGCTGAGCCTGGGGATCATCCCAGTGCTCTCGGCAACCGTTTCCGAGCACCACAGCACGAGTTAGCGCGACTCCGGCGAAGTTCCGCCGCGGATCTGGTCGCCGCCGGTCAGTCTCCGGCGGGGGACGACGTGGCCGGCCTAACCCCGGCGGTTTGGCACTAATCACTCGCTGACAGTGGGCCCCAGGCCAAGTCAAACCCACTTAGGGGCTGGTCAGCGCGGGATTAGCTCCTGAGACGCCGACCAGTGGGCCCCCTGTCAGGTTTGACCTGATCAGGTCAGTTGACCTGCTGACGCCATGATGATGTAGTTATGACGCAATAAGTGAATTTCTGATTTAAAAGAATTCCAGAAAAATGCCAAAACTTCTAAAAATCATAGAAATTAATCTGTAACTCCAATGAAAATAATTTATATATGAAAAAGTATCAAAAAAATCCAAGGAATCTGAATATGTCATTTTCAAATATGTTTGAAAATGTTACTAGACCCAAACATATAGAATAATGAATAAGTTAAATTCCATAAATACCTGGAGATGGAATTTGGAAATTATTTGAATTCCACTTCAAATTATGTGGTCAAACATTGTTCAGTCACAAACCAGCAACTTAACATGTCATTTCCATGCATGTAAAATTATAAGTAGATCTGAGCATCAGGTCGAATCAATTAAAATGGTATTCGAGAATACCTCGTTTGAAGTGATATTTGAGTTTAATTCAAATCAACTTCAAACCTAAGAAATGTTAGCTATAATAGTATACCACCTTGCATCCTCATGCCATGTTCATGCATCATCTTGTTGCATATGTTTGTTACTGATTGTTGTCATTCCTTTCGGTAGGCTCCGCTCCTCCGGATTCCACCGAATATCCGACTGACGAATATTGTCCTTCCTCTGAGCAACAAGGCAAGCAACCATTTTGATCATCCCGATAAATCCCATGTTCTCACTCCTGCACTTACTTATTGCATTAGGATCAAATGCTCAAATGCTTTTGCCACGTTAGTTGAACCCACTTCCTTTGCATGACCTGTCTTTGTCACAGTAAATAGCTGAACCTTGCAACCTAGCATACCTGGTAGATGCTTGAGCCATGATGTGCCTTATCCTGCTATGCATGCTATGCTTAGAGTTGTGTTTGGTCTGTCATCTTGGAGATGAACAGAATTGTGAGAATGCGTTCAGTAAGTAAAGGCGGTGTGTTGAACCTGATTTGGTAAAGGTACCGGTGAAAGGCTATGTAGGAGTACATGGCGGGTTGTTTCATTGGAACCGTCCTTAGGAACTGAGTTCCGTGTATGTAATCCAAGACTAGATACTACCACACGTTGGGATACTTAGCCTTTCACACGTTGGGATACTACCACACGTTGGGATACTTAATTGACCCTCTCGACTTATTAATCACTTAGTACTCAGTCCAGGAGTTGCAAGTAGTTTCTGGTGTTTATAGTCATGCTGGAGGCCATGCATAGCGCTGACCTGAGAGGTGGGCTGTGATGCGGTAGGCAGTGGCACGGTGTACCAAGTGGCACCCGGATGGTGGGCTTGGGAACCCTGCGCACATCGTTTGAGGCCGTGGCGGAAACCCTCAGATAGGCGATAGACCTGGACTAAGTACAAGCGTGGTTAACGGTCGTGGCCGACTCCCTCGCTGGGCTTCCGCTTGAAGGTTGCCGAGGTGCATGACGTGCACAAGGGGATAAGTGGCGAGAGCGTGTGTGAAGAAGTACACCCCTGCAGGGTTATGATCTATTCGAATAGCCGCGTCCGCGGATATGGACTACTTGGAGACATATGTTGTTCATAGATAACTTCAATGGCTACTCATAAAATGGTCAAGATAAGCGTGAGTGTCGTGGACGGCATTTCCGTATGGAGACGGAATGATTCCACGATAGAGTATTGTTGTGGTGATAGTGGACTCGTGTGCGAGAAATCAAGTTGTCAAAATTTGTTTTAAAAATGCAAGTTGTCTAGCCACGAGTCAAATGCTGGCTTTTCGCATGAAACCCCATAATTCCTTATTGATACATTGCATGAGTAGATAGTTATCCTAAAGTCTTGCTGAGTACCTCCGTACTCATGTTTGCTTAATCATTGTTGCATAGGTTGTTAATGAACCTAATGGAGGGTTCTTCCTAGACATCGACGACGACGAGTAGCTGGTATCCCAGCTACGATCTGGCCCTAGGGTGGGTCTGTAGTATAGTCAGGCCATGTGGCTTCTAGTTTCACCTGTCTGTACTCAGACAATTTTAAACACTTATGCTGGCTTGTAACTGAATGACTGCTATGATGGGTCGTGAGACCCTTACTGTGTAATATTATGTGTGTGGCTCTTCCGAGCCTCTTAAATAAAGCTTGTATGTTTATGGTTATGTTGTGATGCCATCGATGTATCTATACATATCGGTATGCCATGCGTACGTGTGTCGTACTTGCTATGTATGGGGTTCGATTACCTAGCCGTAGACCTTAGTAGCATTCCTTACAGGGAAATGCCCCTTTGTGATCCAACGAGCCATGGTAGCTCGCTACTGCTCCGGACACATTGGTTGACCGGCGTGTGTCCTTCTTAGCTGATGTGTCTGTCCCCTTTGGGGAAATGTCACACGATGTAATGGAGTCCTTGTAGCTTGCTACGACTCGTCTACATTCGCTGGTGACCGACACCTGCTTTGCTGGGTCATGTATGCCTGTCCCTGTGCAGAAGTGCCACTTTGGTTTATGACTAGACATGTCGATCCGGGTTCTTTGTCATTGGATTGCTAGCGACACAATTGCATACGCGAGTCAAAAGGCGCAAACGGTCCCGACTAAGGTAAGGCTGCAGCCGTGGGCTTAACCGAGCGTGAGATCGCAAAGAGATGCGATGTGTTACATGCTGGATTCCTATGACTTAGGATTGGGGTCCCGACACACACCGCTCCCGCCCTCCTCCCCGTTATAAAAGCCGTGCCTCGCCGCCGCTCGTCGCACACCCGCCATCCATTCCCACCTCCCCATCTCTCTCGCCTCCATCACCGAAAAATTGGCCATGGCGGAAAGGTTCCCCGACGATGGAGAGGCGGCCAACGGCTTCGAGCGTCGATTTCTGCACGAGTGGGAGGCACGCCTTCTCCACGAGGCGAACTACCCAACACTGCCTGACATGCGCGTGCCGAGAGCATGGCGGTTGAGTACCGACGGCATCCTCGTGCCCTCGCCGCCCTCTTGCGTGGAGCGCGACGTCGAGATCGCGCGGATCCGGGAGTCCTTACTGAAGGACGCGCACTAGTAGCTCAGGTACGCCCCGACAACCAGCCTTTGTGGATGGCGTACTTCCAGCGCCGCCACACCGAGTAGCTGGCGTCCACCAACGATGCTCCTGCACCGAGGGGGCACCACAACTCCGACGGCCATCGTCAACGGTGAGGCGTCCCCGGGTGCACGCTCCACACTGTCCTCGAGCATCTGGAGGGAGGCAACGAGCCGCCGTTGGAGTACCCAACACTGTCGTTCTCGAGCCGGAGCGGGAGCTCATGGCTGATGAGGCGCATGGCGGGGTCGTCGTCGTCCTCCTCCGACTCCCGCTCCTTCGTTGCAGCGACGCCGCCCGGCGCCGTCAAGCCCGAGCCCCTCTGAGAGGCTTCGTCGTTCTAATCGCCTCGGCTCATGCACCGGTTGGGCTTCCAATGTCTTGCGGCGCAACGATGGCGAACCCCCGTGCGTCCTGCCCTTTCCCGCCACGCGTACACATCGCTCCCGTCCTTCTCCCCGTTATAAAAGCCATGCCTCGTCGCTGCTCGTCGCACACCCGCCATCGATTCCCATCTCCCCATCTCTCTCGCCTCCATCACCGAAAGACTCCCACGAGGCCATGGTGGAAAGGTTCCCCGGCAACGGAGCGGTGGCCAACGGCTTCAGCCGCCGGTTTCTGCACGAGCGGGAGGCACGACTTCTCCAGGAGGCAAACTACCCAACACCGCCCGACATGCGCGTGTCGGGCGCATGGCGGCTGAGTTCCGACGACGTCCCCGTGCCCTCGCTGCCCTCATGCGTGGAGCACGACATCGAGATCGCGCGGATCCGGGAGTCCTTACCGAAGGACGCACGCCAGCAGCTCAGGTACACCTCGACAACCAACCTTTGTGGACGGCGTACTTCCAGCGCCGCCATGCCGAGCAGCTGGCGTCCACCAATAGTGCTCCTGCACGGAGGGGGCACCACAACTTCGAGGGCTGTCGTCAACGGTGGGGAGTCCCCGGGTGCATGCTCCACGCCGTCCTCGAGCATCTGGAGGGAGGCAACATGCCGCTGTTGGAGTACCCGGTGCCATCGTTCTCGAGCCGGAGCGGGAGCTCGTGGCTGCCGAGGCGCATCGCCGAGTCGTCGTCATCCTCCTCCGGCTCCCGCTCCTCCGGTGCGGCGATGCTACCTGACGCCATCAAGCCCGAGCCCCGGGAGATGCTGCTCCGCTGGCGCAGCCGCGGCGGCAACCTCGTCATAAACGAGGGCCGCCACCAACCTTCCCCTCCCCGCGCCCACCATCGTCTGGTCAAGACGAAGAAGGAGCCGACAACGACTGTCGCGGTGAAGCAGGAGCACGAGGCCATGGTCGTCGAGCTCGACGCCAGCCTCAAATGGTCGCGCAACGACTACATGAGGGAGGAGGTGGAGCGCGAGCGTCGTGCTCTATAGGAGATCGCCGAGCGGCATCGCGACGACGACGAGGGCGGCGTCATCGTCCTCCACGACAAAGACGAGGAGGCAACCGTGCTGACCGAGCCCGTCTGCAGTGGCGACCCAGGGCCGGGTTGCAGCAAGGACGGCGATGATCCATCGAGCAACGACAACGACGACGACTACACAACCTTCTACAAGCTCCTCGACATGAACTAGGCTTGGGGTGGCGACGCCGACATAGTTTTTTTAGGTTTTTATCTATGTTTCTAAATTTGTATAAATATGAATGAAACCGCCTATATTTCGTCCAAAACTGAGTAATTTTCGTTGAATTTGGGCCGAATTTGTATTTGAAATCGGCGTCTAGCACTAGCGGAGAAACAAGTTATAGTGCTGGTTGGGAAAGGCCTTTAGTCCCGATTCATCAACTGTGACTAATAAATAGAGACTAAAGCCCCTTCTTTAGTCCCGGTTCGCCACGGCCCGGGACTAAAAGTCCCACCATGTGGGAGGTAGGGTGCTGGGGACATTTAGTTCCGGTTGGTGACACCAACCGGGACTAATGGTTTAGGGGTTTAGGGGTTTAGGGTTTTTGGTTTTATGGTTTATTTTTCATTTTCATTTTGTGTTTTCCATTTTCTTTTCCAATTTAGACATATTTTACACTACTGCATATATAATAGAATTTCTCATACGACCAATCATATATCATAGAATTTCTCGTACGGCCATGCACACACACACATATATATACACACACACACACACACAATTTGGTCTATACAATTTCTCCTACAATTTGTAGATCATTACATGCACGCATTAGGTGTAATGGTATTCTCTCCCGGGAGATATGACCCGCTCAAGCAAAATCCCACAATTTCCTCTTGAATTGCTCATATGTGGTCTTTTGATAGGAGTCTATCCCGCATCTCCGTCATCTTTAAAGAAGGAGACCAGTATGAATATATTAGTTATGCGTATATATATTTATATTAGATCATGATAAAAAATTATGAATAGTGTTTACGTACCCAACTATGTCTTTCATGTGTGCGTCGTTCGGTCATAAAGTGAATGTTCTCGCAAACATAGTATGCACAAAAATTAGTCCCATGTTCCTGCTTCATGCACTTTACGAGAATAGAATTCAATTAGATAATAATCAAACATGATAATGGTATTGAAACTAGAATTAAAGATATGCGCGGACATAGCTAGTACTACTTAATTACCTTGGACCGTCGTCATTTCAGCTTTGGTTTCCATTCACCCACAACATCTTTGATGAACTTTGTCCAGACCCTACCCGGTAAAGAAAATGAATAAAGGAGTTATTAATTACTTGATATCAGGAAATGAACTAAAGAGGCCTACATGGTGCAATAATTATTGAAATTACCCATCAAGCATTAAAATCAGGTTGTTGTATTCAGTAGGGTCTCTACCTAGTGAGTGAAGTGTTTCAACAGTTTCCTTGTCATCTCTAATGATTAGGAGGATCAAGTGGAAACTGCGCACATGTTTATATAAGCGGGCATGCATAATTCATCAAATACACTTATTATCGAGTAAGCAAAATAGAATTTGTAGTACAAGACAGTAACACTCAATGGAAGTTGTAAGGAAATAGTATTTATGTTCTGGTATTTAGTTCCTTCAAAAACATTAGCAAGTCATTCTGTGAGTCTTCGGGGTGGTTTGTTAACATAATTTCATTTACGGTATTTGGGTCAATGAACCCAATGTCATAGACTCCATCTCTTTTGCATTCAAAAATCTTCATTCTGCATAATAGCACACAACAGAATATAGCGAGGATGATTACATGCAGTGAACAAGCTGAGCTAGAGACTTAAATTACACAAAGAAATCACTTACAGATAATAGCAACTGACGATAGTTTTTTCGAGTGCGGCTTGATTGAATAACTGAAAAATTTCTGAAAACTCAATCCATATCCTGTTTGCATGGAAGTAATGCTCTTGCTGGACTTTCACCATGAGCATCTGTCGCCCCATCTTTACTTCTCTCAGGTACCACTCATGCAATCTGTGCATTTGTGTTGGTAGAAGCGGGACCTGCTCATGCCTGACGAGAGGGTTCCCGGGTACATATTTCCATGCAAATTATGTAGCCATGTGGACTTGCTCGATGCCTAGGAGTTGCTCAACATTGAGACATATTTCTTTAGCAAGAGCATCAGTTGCCGCCTTATCGGTACTCATCTTGAGCGGGAAGATCGATTGCACTGCCTGTTCTCTGAGATGGGAACATCTTTCCCGCTTTTATTACTACCTGTAAGTCTCGACTGTTGATGTTTCTTTGCATGATATGACTTGCTAATAGAGCGTTTATAGTCGTTTGATCGCCTTGGTGGCGGGGGTTGCTCTAGCCGATGCAGAAAGCGCTGCACGGTTTTCTCAGGTATTTTCTCCTATAGCGGCGGGGGCGATTTTGGTGCAAAATGGGCTTTCACTTTGGAAGCCATGACCTCGTCCAGTTCCTTGTTAGTCATATCATAAGCTAACTTCTTTTTGGCAGCAAGCTCTGTAGCTTTCTTGTGAACAGGATTAGTCGTCGACGGAGCAGTGGTCTTCCGTTTGGCCCTGCTGGGAGATAGGGGAGGAGTCGGCTGACGCGGTGGAGATTGACATGGGCTCGTCCTGGGCTTCATGATATCGTTGTGAGGGTATTGGAGTTGGCTCACGTGGCGGAGATCGAGGTGTATTGCTACTCGTGGGAGTCGGTGGCCTTGGCGTCGAGTTTGGAAACACGATGCATTCCTTTCTCCATAAAATGACACAATGTGTGACCTCTCCCAGTCTCTCCCTCCCCTTCACCTCCAAAAATGTCAAGCTCTAGTGACTCATGTCCCGGCAGAATGTCAGCCATCCTGACTTTAGCATAGCTAGATGTAATTGAATTTCCATGGTTGGTTGCTCGAGGTGCACTCGATAAAGCGAAGCCGACCGCCACATTCATGGATATGTTCTTCATTTTCTCGTGTAGCTCACAACTTGTCCTCTCTTTGATATCATCCACGGGGTAGCGAGCCAGCAGTGCATCATCGGACAGGACCCCCGTGGAACCCATGCTGCTTTTCCGCATAGATGGGACATGAGTATCATCCAATGCTGGATTTGCTAGCTCCTGCCGTGGAGATGCCCTTTGCTGGCTAATTGTGTCAAGTTGCTCCTGTTGCCGCTTTACTATGCAGTATAACTCCTCGTTACTTATTTCTACCCTTTGAAGCCGGTTTGCATCCTGCTTCTTCTTTCTCGCATGGCTTATGTAAGTGTCGTTCCACTTGGCAAACCCCTCAACCCACGAAACAATGCCTTTGCCTCGTGTTCGTCCCGGGTGTTCAGGATTCCCGAGGGCGTGTGTAAGCTCGTCGTTCTCTCTCTCGTGCGGGTACGCCCCCATTGCAGCCTCTTCTATTGCTTGAATTAAAGCGTTTGATGCATCTTTAAGATTTGCTTGTTCAATAATCTCCCCTCTCTTTGGGTCCAACTTTCCCCCATGTGCATAAAACCAAGTCGTCGACCTGTCGGACCAACCCACTGTTTTTGGAGTAACCCCTGCAGTAATCATCTTGGCCTCAGATTCTTCTCACTTAGGCAGGCCAGTCTTGTAGCCACCTAGCCCCAGAACATGGTGAAACTTTTTTTTGTGAGCATTTATCTTATTTTTTCTTGACCGTTCCTTAGTTGCTTCCGATTCCTTGAACTGCACAAATAAGGCATAGTGACCTTTTACCTTCTCTAGTGCTCTAGTGAATTCTGGAGTCTTCTTTTTTTGCATTAACGTACTCAGTCCATAATCTTTTCTTCCACGTCTCGAATTGTGTGGCCATCTTCTTAAGAGCAAACTGCTTGACTCTTGATCTTTGACGATGTGTGAAACCCTCTGGTAGGTTGAAATGTGACATGAGCGTATCCCAAAGAATTTTTTTTGATCTTTCATCGACAAAACTAACTCCTCGATCTTCCCTTGGCTTATTTCATTCTTTAACGGTGATCGGGATGTTGTCCCTAACAATAACTCTGCATTGAGTTATAAATTTGTGGGCATTGTTTGCAGGAGCAATCGGTTCACCATGTGCTTTCACTTCATCGATGTTGTACTTTATGCCATCGGGCAACTTTTTGGCGTGGCCTCGTACCCGTGTAGAATATTTGCTTGATCTGGAGCGCTAAAAGAAGAAGAAATCGTTAATATATATATACAAGTCAATTAATACATGTAATGATCACTAGAGGACTTATATATATATACCTCGCCGGACTTTGTTAGTTGAAGAACATTTCCTTAGCCATCATCTTTTGTGTGACCTTCGTCTCTTGGTTCTTCCTCAATTCACTCACCATACTCATTCATATATTGTGAGCCGACATCTAGTTCATTCTCTGGGTTTTGGGAGAAGCATATCATGTCGAAGATGAGATCCTCTTGATCGTGGTCGTGTGTGTGGCTATCGTCCATAGCTTAACTAATCCAGAAGAAAGAGAAAACAATTTAGTATTCAAATTATAATGCATTCAATAAGTAAAAACTGAATCATAGTAGTCAGCCGCCAACGAGGTTCAATCTGAGGGGCGAGGGATGGCAAGGAAGATTATTTTTTAGCAAGATCATCATATAATATCACTAATACATCTCGAATAATCCAGTTAATGCATCATCGAATATTATCAATAATACATATCGAATATTATCATATAATATCGTTAATACATCTTGAATATTATCAAATAATCCAGTTCACTCACACTTCGTGTACAAACTCGACAATCTCTTTCGAAGTATCACAGTTTCAGACGAAAACTCATCTTTTACAAAAGCATTTCATTTTTAAGCTTATTTCAACTCCACACTTTTTGTGCATGCAATATGCACTATTCAAAGCCACATCATCAATTTTCAACCCTTTCTGACTTCATTTGCTATTTTTCATGCATTTAATGATTTTTTGAGCTAAATGACCCTGAATTTGAAAGACATTACAAATGAACTTTGAAAAGGTTGAAATTTGGCATGTGCTAAAAAGTTGAGAGGGTTATGCCAAAAACTGGATGTACTTCGTGTACAAACTGGACAATCTGTTTTGAAGTATTAGGGTTTCGGACGAAAACTCATGTGTTACAAAGGCATTTCATTTTTAAGCTTATTTCAACTCCGAACTTTTTGTGTGTTCAATATGTACCATTCAAAGCCACATCATCCATTTTCAACCCTTTCTAACTTCATTTGCTATTTTTCATGCATTTTAATGATTTTTTTGAGCTAAATGACCCTGAAATTGAAAAGCACTACAAATGAACTCTAAAAAGGTTAAAATTTGGCATGGTATCATCATTTCACCCACATAGCATGTGCTAAAAAATTGAGAGTTACGACAAAAACTGGATGCACTTCGTGTACAAACTGGACAATCTCTTTCGAAGTATGATGGTTCCAGACGAAAACTCATCTATTACAAAGGCATTTCATTTTAAGCTTATTTCAACTCCCAGTGTGGGATCTTGGGGTATAAAACCTTTTCTTCGCGTGTGTCCCTTCGTGCCGTAACCATGGACAATCTTCATCATTTAACATGATGCTTGGGTTAGTCTTCACTGTGAAGTGAGTAATTTCATGAATCTTTTCATAATCTTTTGACATCCCTGAAAGAACTATGTGTCACTTTGGCTCATCGTATGATGTTTCGCTTCCTTATCTTTTCTTTTTCTCGGTTTGGTAGACATGTCCTTCACCTAGAAAACCTGTGCCACATCGTTGGCTAGGAAAAATGGTTCGTCTGTGTACCCAAGATTGTTGAGATCCACTATTTTCATTCCGTATCGCGGGTCTTCCTTTACCCTGTGTGACACCCTCGATTTGATCGTGCGCTAATCATACAAGCACATGCGTAGGACCAAGCTCAAGGACTCACGTGAAGATATCACAACACAACTCTAGACACAAATAAAACATACAAGCTTTGTATTACAAGCCACGGGCCTCGAGGGCTAGAATACAGAAGCTCGAGAAACACACGAGTCAGCGGAAGCAACAAATATCTGAGTACAGACATAAAACAAGGAGATGCCTTAGAGAAGGCTAGCACAAAAGATACATCAATCGAACGAGGCGAGGCCTCATGCTTGGGAACATCCTAAACTACTCCTGGTCGCCAGCGGCCTACACGTAGCATTAGGCACCGTCGGGGTAGTAGACATTGTTGGCGGGATACACCATCTCCTGGACTCCATCATCTCGTCGCAGCAATCGTATCAAGGGGAAAAGGTGGAGCAAAGCAACAGTGAGTAATCATCCAAAGTACTCGCAAGACTGACATCAGAACTATAGTAAATATGTATCGGTATCAAAGGAATGGGGTTATCTGTGGACTGACTGACTGCAACAATGCGAGAATAGAGAGAGGGGACTAGTCCTATCGAAGACTAGCATCTTCATGGGTCTTGCAGCAATAGACGAGAGTAGAGCAAGTAACACAATTATATAGTCATATTGTTGCAACAATTTAAAAAGGTCACGCCCATAGATTCTTCCTCGACTCCGTGTGAGAAAGCAATCCCGGAGCAAACATTCCAGTTAAGTAACAGTTGAAGTTGTATAAGATTGGGGCACAACTCCAAGTCGTCTTGTAACCGTGAACACGACTATTCGAATAGTTAATTTTCATCCTTGCAGGGGTGCACCATAGTAACCAACACGCTTGATAAACTCTGGCCGGACACACTTTCCTGGGTCATGCCCGGCCTCAGAAGATCAACATGTCGCAACCCTACCTAGGCTCAACAGAGAGGCCAACCCACTGGTCTAAATCCTAAGCACGCAAGGGTCACGGGCCCATCACCCTTTGCGCTCCTCCATGATGCAAGGGCGGCCGAGGTCAGTCCTGGCACCTCTTATACAAGAACGATGCTTATCCAGACCACTCGGGCGCACGCTGCTCCATTGCTGACATCTGAAGAGCTTGAGCTGATACTACGACGCCGAGTACCCATAAATTCTCCCACATGAAGGTTAGTGTGAAAAGGTCTCCCGACCAACTTAGATCAAATACCCAAATCCCGTTATCATTTTAATTAACACCGCGGCGACAATCAGCAATCCACGATATGTGGTCCCGTCGTCCCGTCTCGAGGATGTGTGGCAAGGGCCGATAAATACTGGCCATGCCTTGTCACATTCATGCAGGAATCCACCCGCAACACACCTCATCAACTATAACACCGGAAGAACACATAAAAGAAACCTTCCAGTACACTCTAGAACCGTGAAAAAAGGGAGGTATGTGATACGGTAAGTAAACAGACTCCAAAAAATCCGCAAAAATATTTTTTGTCAGTTTTGGAATTTTTAAAAATTTAGGAAAATAAGAAACTTCGAGGAAAGTGACCCTGGTGGGCACGATACACCACGACGTGTGTGGCTTGCGAGGCGCGCCCCGGAGGGTTGTGCCCACCTCGGGTACTTTCCGGACTCCGTTTTTGTTCCGTTCTGCTTGCTCACCAAGATAATAAAAATCTTTATATACCTCCCGAACCTGTTGACCTATGTATCGCAGAGAAATCTCCTGTTTTATTTTCTCGCTATTTTCTGTCAGATCTGTTGAGCGAGGCATCATGTCTTCTTCTCCGTGTGATCATATGGAAGAGGATGCTTGGTTGATGAATATCTAGCTGAAGAGGGAGGATCGCGTTGGCGCGGCCAAGGAGGACAAGAGCAAGGAGACCACCGGAGATCAAGTGCCAATGGTCGAGCAAGCCTTGCCTGCCGATGAGGAAGATGAAGATATCCTTGAACCTTATTATGCTCATCTTACCCCCACTGAGATTGCAGCCTTCAGGATAACTGAAACGGTTCGTATAAAAAATAAGTATCTCACTCGTGAAAATATTCTGCATCTGGAGCACATCGCCTCCCGCCGGAGCGTCATCCTAAGATTGGAGAGTCTCTTGGTCCTTAAGGACCGGATCAGTTCTACTTCATCACCACCACCTACTTCTTCATCACCAAAAGAAAATTGAGTATCGGGTATGGGCACTCCCCTTGGCTTTCGCCAAGCTTGGGGAGGTGCCCCGGTATCGTATCATCTCCACTATCTTTTGCCTTTACTTTTCTTACTTTGATCCATGGTTATCTTTTGCTTTAGATGAATAAAAGTATAGTTCGATAACCATGGATCGAACTAAGAAAGAAAGGATCCATGCAAATACACTATCCTGGAAATCTTTTGTGATTGTGAGCACCCATCAAAATATTATATGCCAAAATTGTTGACGTTGGACAAGGAAGACAACATAATGAATTATGTTTGTTCATATTCATATAGAAGTTATATTGTCATGTATCCTTCAACATGTGGTGCTTGTCCCTATCTTTGCTAGCCAAAAACTCTGCAGTAAGTAGAGATACTACTTGTGCATCCAAAACCCTTAAACCCAAATCTTGTTTGAGAGTCCACTATACCTACCTATGGATTGAGTAAGATCCTTCAAGTAAGTTGTCATCGGTGCAAAAAGGGCAATAAAAATTGCTTTTAAAAGTGTAAGATCATTTAGTGTAAGGGATAATTGAGCGTTGTACGAACTTGTGATGGTGAAGAATAAAAGCGACAGACTGCATAATAAAGGTTGCCATCACAAGGGGGAAATATAACGTGACGTTCTCTTGCACTAAGGGGTTGAGCATACAAACAAAAAGCGCATGGCAACCTCTGCTTCCCTTTGCAAAGGGCCTATCTTTTACTTTCATGTATTTACTTTCATGCAAGAGTCAAAGTTTTTCTTTCTATTCCTTTTTATTTTCTCCTTTGGAAAGCATCATGTGGTGAGGAAAGATCTAGGCACATATATCCAGTTGAATATGGGTAGCATGAACTATTATTGTTGACATCACCCTTGAGGTGAATCCGTTGGGAGGCAAAACTATAAGCCCCTATCTTCCTATGTGTTCAGTTGAAACGTTTTGCTCATGTGTATGCGGTGAGTGTTAGCAATCATAGAAGACTAAATGATGGTTGAGTATGTGGACTTGCCTAAAGGATCCGATATGTGACCCTTCCTAAAAAGATGATGAATTGTAGTTGCAAAGTTGACAGAGAACATAGTTTGTTGGTTTCCAATAGAGTTTATGCTTTATACTTCGATGTTGTGATGAATTGTCACTTGTTCATGAGAAGCCTATGATAAAAGTTTTATGTTAAAGTTTGTTGTTGTTATAATAAGTTACATGATGCTGCTATGTCCGTATTTTTATTTTTATCGACACCTCTCTCTCTAAGCATGTGGACATGTTTCTCAATTTCGGTTTTCACTTCAGGACAAGCGAGGTCTAAGCTTGGGGGAGTTGATACGTCCATTTTGCATCATGTTTTCCTACTGTTATTTATTTTGTTTTATTGTATAATACTGCTTTTTGGAGTAATTCTAATGCCTTTTCTCTCATAATATGTAAGGTATACACAAAGGGGGAGAATTCTGGCAGCTGGAAATCTGGACTTGAAAAAACTACGTCAGGCTACCTATTGTGCACAATTCCATATGAGCTGAAAATTTACAAGAATTTTTTATGGAATATTTAAGGAATATTGGAGCAAATAAGTACCAGAGGGGGACCACCAAGTGGTCACAACTCACCTAGGCGAGCCAGGGAGCCCAGGTGCACCCTAGTGGGTTGTGCTCACCGAGGCCCACCTCCGGTGCCCCTCTTCTGGTATATAAGTCATTTTTACCTAGAAGAAAGGAAGAGAGGACTTTCTGGACGAAGCGCCGCCTTCTCGAGGTGGAAGTTGGGCAGGAGCACTTTTGCCCTCTGGCGGAGTGATTCCGCCGGGGGAACTTCCCTCCCGGAGTGGGAAGTCTTCGTCATCATCATCACCAAGAACTCTCCCATCTTAGGGAGGGATATCTTCATCAACATCTTCAACAACACCAAATCCTCTCAAACCCTAGTTCATCTCTTGTGTTCAATCTTTGTACCGAAAATATAGATTGGTGCTTGTGGGTGACTAGTAGTGTTGATTACATCTTGTAGTTGATTACTATATGGTTTATTTGGTGGAAGATTATATGTTCAGATCCATTATGCTATTTAATACCCCTCTGATCTTGAGCATGATTATAATTTGCGAATAGTTACTATTGTTCTTGAGGTCACGGGAGAAATCATGTTGTAAGTAATCATGTGAACTGGATATGTGTTCGATATTTTGATGATATGTATGTTGTGATTCCCTTAGTGGTGTCATGTGAACGTTGACTACATGACACTTCACCATATTTGGGCCTAAGGGAATGCATTTTGGAGTAGTTATTAGATGATGGGTTGCGAGAGTGACAGAAGCTTAAACCCTAGTTTATGCGCTATTCCGCAAGGGACCGATTAGATCCAAAAGTTTAATGCTATGGTTAGAATTTATTCCTAATACTTTTCTCGTAGTTGCGGATGCTTGCGAGAGGGTTAATCATAAGTAGGAGGTTTGTTCAAGTAAGAACAACACCTAAGCACCGGTCCACCTACATACCAAATTATCAAAGTAGCGAACACGAATTAAGCCAACATGATGAAAGTGACTAGATGGAATTCCCGTGTGCCCTCAAGAACATTTTTCTTATCACAAGAGACCATTTTGGCATGTCCTTTGCCTCAAAAGGATTGGGCTACCATGCTGCACTTTTGGTACTACTATCGTTACTTGCTCGTTACAAATTATCTTGCTATCAAACTACTCCGCTACTTACAATTTTAGCACTTGCAGACATTACCTTGCTGAAAACCACTTATCATTTCCTTCTGCTCCTCGTTGGGTTCGCCACTCTTACTTATCGAAAAGTCTACAATTGACCCCATATACTTGTGGGTCATCAGCCTACCATGTGGGTTGAGAGTAGGCAGGGCGGTGACATCTTGTACGGTCTTGGCGTCAAGACATGTTAGAGGATAGCTTCTCAGTTATGTTGGCAACAACGTCGGTACCAAGGGCGGGCGACAAATAGAACCATTTTCCTGCTTGTTGAAACGAGGCGGACCAATAGGCAAAGTTCTCTTCCACCGGTGGCTACGGCAATGTTATCCGCAATAGTAACAGGGTCTTACTGACAGAGTTGTACACCGAGGTTTTTTACATAAGAAGGGAATTATCATTGCTTAGATAAGTTAGATTACAAGAAAGGTTAAACATACCAATGGGAAGGAAAAAATGTGATTATCATATCAAGGAGACCAATGGAAAGGAAAATGTGTTCACACACAAGTATTAGAGTATACCATTCCCAAGGAAAATAGAGTATGGTATACATGATAGGTCATCAAGTACATAACCATTTAGATAAAGGGGCAAGGAGAGTCCTGGTGTTTACCCATTGAAAAGACCTCGATGACGCCTAGAGGGGGGGGTGAAGAGGCTATTTAAAAACTTCTTCAGATTTGGCTTGAACCTAATGCGGAAATAAACTAAGAGGGTACTTGTCAAGCACAAATCCTAAATGCACTAGGCACTGCAACGTGTATCAACAACACGATCTACCAAGATGGACACAATACAGTTACTAACAAGCACAAGTAAGTTACACAAACTTACTTGAGCTATATCACACGACAAGTAGGTGAACAACACAAGATACTAGATCACACTATATCAACACGGTATATCAAGGGCTGCAAGTATGAACGTGTGTATATAGAGGGTATGCTTGAATGATTAATCTTGTACAAGAAATGGCCAACACAATATAATGAGCACAAGCAATATGCAATGTATGTATGCTCAAATAACACAAGTAAACCACAAGTAAGGAGTTAGGGTTAAGGATAACCAAGGTCACTGAGACGAAGATGTATCCCGATGTTCACTTCCTTGGAGGGAAGCTAGTCACCGTTAGAGAGGTGGATGTTACCACGAAGGCACACCAACGCCACGAAGGCTCACCCTATTCTCCCTTTGAGATAACACCACGAAGGCGTTTCTCAACCACTAGTGGTAAGCCTTTGAGGTGGCTTCCAAACGCTCACAAAATTTTCCGGGGGAAATCACACGGATTGATTCCTCTCCGAAGAACTCCTACCGCCTAGGAGTCTCCAACCTCCAAGAGTAACAAGATCACGGGGAATGCTCAAAACTTGCTCAAATCACAAATAGCTTGGGTTGAGAGAAGGAGAGGGAGAAGATCTATCTTTTGATTGGAACAACTCTCAAAGGGCCTCACAAATGCTCTTGGGATCTAAGATTTGGAGTGAGCAAATGTGTGTGAGGTGGAAATGTGTTCTTATGAGGATAAGGCTGTGTTAGGCAACCCTCTCACGAAGTGGGAGGGGGGTATTTATAGTGTGGAGAGAAAAAGAGCCGTTGGGGACACTTTAAGTCACACACGGTCCCGACGTCCGACAGTTGTCGGAAGTCCGGGCGTCCGACAGGGGTCGGTTGTCCGAGACCTGTAGGCATGACTGGAACTCTTCTGAATTCATCAGCGGCCGGACGTCCGACAGGGGTCGGTCGTCCGAGGCCTGTAGGTGTGCCAGAACATATTTGAATTCATCAGCATACGGACGTACGGAGTGGCCTGGAAGTCCGTGTTATACAACACAAGTTCTACTGGTGGTAGGTTCCGGATTTCCGACGGGTGTCGGACGTCCGGCGCTCGGACGTCCGGAGGGAGCCGGAAATCCGAGTTATAGAGCACATGTTCTTCTGGTGTAGGGCACCGGATTTCCGAAGCCTGTCGGTCGTCCGAGCCTTGACCGGCCCTCGGACGTCCGGAGGGAGCCGGAAGTCCGAGTTATATGGCTCAAGTTTCTTTGGTGCATAGTTACGGAATTCCGAAGCTGGTCGGCTATCCGGGCCTCGGACGTCCGGAGAGACCCGGAAGTCCGAGTTATATGGCTCTGATTTCTCTGATATAGGATTCCGGATTTCCGAAGCTGTCGGTCGTCCGGCCCTCGGACGTCCGGAGGAGGCCGGATGTCCGAGGCACTGGTTCTGTTTTCAGATAACAGCAGAGCAGTGGAGATGTGGTCTGAGCAGAAAGTGATGATGTAGTTTGAGCAAGTTCATCGCAAAACCTGTGATACCCTCTTAATAGTGCGGGATCCCTAAGGACTCAAGAATCATAAAAGAGTACTAATGATCCATACTTGAGTGTATACTTTTATTCGCTGATCATCACTCCGCACAACTAACGTCAAAGGAACTGATACCTTTGAGTTAGCCCTTTCACCTGAGCTTGATGTTGTTGTTCCTTCTTGGCTCAAGTTGAAAGCAAGACATGATGAAGTCTTCAAGTAGCTTTCCCATACACAATGCGGATATCCTAGCTTATGTATTTATCTTCATTTGTCCACCATGTGTGAACATCCACAAGAATCAAGCATGTAGTGCTCAAGAATGCTTATCTTGATCTTGTCCTATCCACCATGTGAACATCCACAAGAATCAAGCATATAGTGCTCAGGAATGCTTATCTTGATCTTGTCCTTGTTAGCACATGATCATTGACAATAATTTCAATGATATATTCGTGCTGATCCACTTGAACTTGCACACCACAATCTTGATGACGATCACCACTTGACGTCATCCTTCATGGGTTGTATGAGATCTTCCTTTTGACGCAAGCCCAATGGAAACACACCTAACCCCCACATAGGAGTCTCACAAAGACCATGGGTTAGTACACAAACACGTAATGGACAATGCTTACCATACCGTGGGATCACTTATCCCTCTCGGTACATCTTATACGCTTTGTGTGTTGATCATCTTGATTTACTCTTTGTCTGAGATCTTGATCAACCTAGTGTTTCTATGACCATTCTTTGGATAATAACTTGAATAACATCTTGGTCAACATATAAACTCCTTGAACCCAACAGATGGACTTCAAGAAGTGCCTATGGACAAATCCTATAAATATAACTTAAGGCAACCATTAGTCCATAGGAATTGTCATCAATTACCAAAACCACATATGGAGATATATGCTCTAACACCCATACAGTACTTTTGGATAATTGATCAAGAACAATTTAGCATTGCGCTTCCAATGTTCCTGTTGACATTTGAGGTACCACATACGTGCTTCGAGGTAGCATCCACATGGTCATCATATGAGGGTCAAAATTTGGGAACACAAAGGATTCATGAGCAAAAACTTATAAAATAAGTCATACCATTTCCTCATGGAAAATAGGCGAATCTTGCTGAATAAGATACTATAACAATAGGTCCTCCAACCAGATGTGCTAGACAAGACATCACCGTACCGGGTTACATCAGACCAAAGTTATAATTCTTGGTAAATGTTCCTACCATCATATCTGCCTGAGATTCAGATCTGATTGGTGTCAGGATAGCTCAGGCTCAAGATGCCCGAGAAGAAAAGATGATGATGCAAAATTCTCAGGATATGAACTACAGAAGCAAGTCTAGAATCATGAGTTGGATTGTAAGACATATGAACACAATGTCAAGAAATTTGTGCCCACATGGAATTGTTATAACGAAATGCAACTGAGTTCTGATTTGGGAACCATCACCAAGGATAACAAAGTCCTTGCGTAAGCCTGGATTTGCTCTTATGAAGGAAACTTTTTTCCATGATCAAATCAGCCAGTGGCTTCGGGTGCTAAGAAAAATTATATGAAGTGAAGATAGAAAATCTCCAAAACATATAACACACCGCACATGCGTGAATGATTTGGGATGATCCTAGAGGAAGAGAAACAAAACTTTCTCATATTCACGGCGGCAAGAATACACGTGAACTTTGGAAACACACTTATTCTATCAAACATATTCTATGAGCTAGGCACAAAAATAATGCTTTCAAAAGCTTCAACCTGAAACATGGAGAAGCTAAGGGTGTGGCCGATGGGCTCAACAACAATCCCTCAAGATTTTGAAAGGGATGAATTTCCAAAATTATAAGGCCAAGGATATAGCATTTATCAAATCAAATGATATAATGATGTATGCTTGAGGGAACATCAACAATTAATCATTGGTCGAAGGATGCACTCAGATATACGGACTCAGTAACACGACCAGTGCTAAAATGATGAGCCAACAACCAACAAACTAAGAATGAAATAGTCAGTTATTAACTTCGAAGCAGCAGGGTTGCTAAAAGTATTGGAACCACACATCATAGTTCACTTGTTGGTATTTCGTTTAGAAACAACACATGGACCATGAAATGAATGTGATGGCGAGAAGTATAAATATATCAAGAATTCTTAAGACGTGTGCAATCCTCATGACATAATGGATAGTAATGTTGGAAATATGCCCTAGAGGCAATGATAAATAGTTATTATTATATTTCCTATTACAAGATAATCGTTTATTATCCATGCTATAATTGTATTGAATGAAAACATAGATACATGTGTGGATACATAGACAAAACAATGTCCCTAGCAAGCCTCTAGTTGGCTAGCCAGTTGGTCAAGGATAGTCAAGGTTTTCTGACTATGTGCAAGTGTTGTTGCTTGATAACTGGATCACATCATTTGGAGAATCATGTGATGGACTAGACCCAAACCTATTGTTTTCTGCGTGTCAAGTATTTATTCCTATGACCATGAGATCATATAACTCACTGCCACTGGAGGAATACATTGTGTGCATCAAACGTCACAACGTAACTGGGTGACTATAAAGGTGCTCTACACGTATCTCCGAAGGTGTCCGTTGAGTTAGTATGGATCAAGACTAGGATTTGTCACTCTGTGTGACGGAGAGGTATCTCGGGACCCACTCAGTAATACAACATCACACACAAGCCTTGCAAGCAATGTGACTTAGTGGAAGTCACGAGATCTTGTATTACGGAACGAGTAAAGAGACTTGTTGGTAACGAGATTGAAATAAGTATGCAGATGCCGACGATCGAATCTCGGGCAAGTAACATACCGAAGGACAAAGGGAATAACATGCGAGATTATATGAATCCTTGACATTGAGGTTCAACCGATAAGGTCTTCGGATAATATGTAGGATCCAATATGGGCATCCAGGTCCCGTTATTGGATATTGACCGAGGAGTGCCTCGGGTCATGTCTACATAGTTCTCGAACCCGCAGGGTCTGCACACTTAAGGTTCGATGATGTTTTATTATAATTGAGTTATATGTGTGGTTACCGAATGTTGTTCGAAGTCCCGGATGAGATCACAGATGTCACGAGGGTTTCCGGAATGGTCCGGAAACGAAGATTGACATATAGGATGGTTTCATTTCGTCATCGGAATGTTTCGGGCAATTCCGGTAGTGTACCGGGAGTGACGAATGGGTTCCGGGTGTTCACCGGGAGGGGCCCACCCACCCGGGAGTGAGCCCAAGGTCCTAGGGTGGCGCCACAAGTCCTTAGTGGGCTGGTGGAGTCAGGCCAAGAGGGCCATGGCGCCACATAAAGAAAATACCAAAAGAAAAGAAAAAGAAAAAGGAATGAGGGAGGTGGGAAGGAAGAGGACGACTCCTCCTTCCCAAACCAAATTGGAGGAGTAGTCCTCCTCCTCCTGGTGGCCGGCGCACCTTGAGAGCCTTGTCCCTCAAGGCTAGCCCCTCCCCCTCCCTCCTATATATAGTGGTAGTTTAGGGCTTTTTGAGACACTACTTTGCCACGTGCAAGTCTAGCATATTCCACATAGTTTTACCTCTAGATCGGATTTCTGCGCAGCTCAGGCGGAGCCCTGCAGGAATAGATCATCACCACCACCGGAGCGCCGTCACGCTGCCGAAGAACTCATCTACTTCTCTGTCTTGCTTGCTAGATCAAGAAGGCCGAGATCATCGTCGAGATGTACGTGTGCTGAACGCGGAGGTGCCGTCCGTTCGACGCTAGATCGGAACGGATCGTGGTACGGATCGCGGGACGGTTCATGGGACGTGATGACGTTCCACTACATCAACCGCGTTTATTAACGCTTCCCGATGCTTTGGTGATGATGGAGATCATGGTGTTGTGCCAGTGATAAGAAGATCTTGCCGGTGCTTTGGTGATGGAGATCAAGAAGCACAAGATGATGGCCATATCATGTCACTTATGAATTGCATGTGATGTTAATCCTTTTATGCACCTTATTTTTCTTAGAACGATGGTATCATTATAAGGTGATCCCTCACTAAAATTTCAAGATGAAATTGTGTTCTCCCCGACTGTGCACCGTTGCGACAGTTCGTCGTTTCGAGACACCACATGATGATCGGGTGTGATAAACTCAACGTTCACATACAACGGGTGCAAAACAGTTGCATGCGCGGAACACTCGGGTTAAACTTGACGAGCCTAGCATGTGCAAACATGGCCTCGGAACACATGAGACCGAAAGGTCGAGCATGAATCGTATAGTTGATATGATTAGCATAGAGATGCTTACCACTAAAACTATTCTCAACTCACGTGATGATCGTACTTGAGTTAGTGAATTTGGATCATGTACCAGTCAAATGACTAGAAAGATGTACTTTTTGAGTGGGAGTTTATCAGTAATTTGATTAGTTAAACTCTAATTATCTTAAACGTAGTCTAAGTCCACTCTGCAAAATTTGTGTTGTAGATCAATGGCTCACGCTGCAGTCACCCTGAATTTTAATATGTTCCTAGAGAAAGCTAAGTTGAAAGACAATGGAAGCAACTTTGTAGACTGGGCTCGTAATCTTAAGTTGCTCCTGGAAGCTGGGAAGAAGGATTATGTCCTTAATGCTGCGCTAGGAGATGAACCACCCGCTACGGCTGACCAAGATGTTAAGTACGCTTGGTTGACAAGTAAGGAGGACTACTCAGTAGTTCAATGTGCAGTCTTGTATGGCTTAGAGCCGGGACTTCAACGTCGCTTTGAGCGTCATGAAGCATATGAGATGTTCCAAGAGTTGAAGTTTATCTTTTAGAAGAATGCCCAGATCGAGAGGTATGAGACCTCGATAAATTCTATGCTTGCAAGATGGAGGAGAATTCGTGTGTCAATGAATATGTGCTCAAAATGTATGGGTACTCAAACCGTCTAGCTGAGCTGGGGATCGAGCTCCCGCAAGAGGCTATCACTGACAGAATTCTTCAATCACTGCCTGCAAGCTACAAGAGCTTTGTGTTTAACTATAACATGCAAGGGATGAACAAGTCACCCGGCGAGTTATTCGCGATGCTGAAAGTCGCATAGTCAAAACTCCGGAAAGAGCATCAAGTGTTGATGGTCAATAAGACCACTAGTTTCAAGAGAAACGACAAAGGCAAGAAGGGTAATTCCAAGAAGAGCGACAAGCCTGTTGCCAATCCGATGAAGAAACCCAAGGCTGGGCCCAAGCCTAAAACATAGTGTTATTATTGCAAGAGACTGGGTCACTGGAAGCGCAACTGCCCCAAGTATTTGGCTGATAAGAAGGCGGCTGCTACGACGACAAAAGTCCTTCCCCGACAGTGATGCCAGAGATCCTTCTGTCGTCTCTTAAGCTTGCGTTGGTTTTTCCCTTGAACAAGAAAGGGTGATGCAGCATAGGAGCAGTAAGTATTTCCCTTAATTTGAGAACCAAGGTATCAATCCAGTAGGAGAATCTCGTCAAGTCAAGAGTACCTGCGCAAACACAAAAGAGCTTGCACCCAACGCTTTAAAGGGGTTGTCAATCCCTTCAAGATTGATTGCAAAGTGAGATCTGAAGGCGGAAAGTGCAACGAAGAAAAAGTGTAAGGCTGAAAATATGGTGTGGAGTAGACCCGGGGGCCATAGTGTTCACTAGAGGCTTCTCTCAAAATAGCAAATATCACGGTGGGTAAAGAAATTACTGTCGAGCAATTGATAGAACCGCGCAAAGTCATGACGATATCTAAGGCAATGATCATACATATAGGCATCACGTCCGAGACAAGTAGACCGATACTTTCTGCATCTACTACTATTACTCCACACATCGACCGCTATCCAGCATGCATCTAGTGTATTGAGTACATGACGAACAGAGTAACGCCTTAAGGAAGATGACATGATGTAGAGGGATAAACTCAAACGGATGATGAAAACCCCATCTTTTTACCCTTGATGGCAACAACACGATGCGTGCATCGCTACCCCTTCTCTCACTGGGTGAGGTCACCGCACGGTATGAACCCAAAACCAAGCACTTCTCCCATTGCAAGAATCATAGATCTAGTTGGCCAAACAAAACCCACAACTTGAAGAGAATTACAAGGATATGAAATCATGCATAAGAGAGATCAGAAGAAACTCAAATAAGATTCATAGATAATATGATCATAAATCCACAATTCATCGGATCTCGACAAACATAACGCAAAAGAAGATTACATGGGATAGATCTCCATGAAGATCACGGAGAACTTTGTATTGAAGATCCAAGAGAGAGAAGAAGCCATCTAGTTACTAGCTACGGACCCATAGGTCTATGGTGAACTACTCACGCATCACCGGAGAGGTCATGGTGTTATGAAGAAGCCCTCCGTATCCGAATCCCCCTCCGGCAGGGCACCAGAACGTGCCCCAGATGGGATCTTGTGGAGACAGAAGCTTGCGGCGGCGGAAAAGTACTTTCGATGATCTCTTGATTTTTTTGGTATTTCAGGGAATATATAGGCGCAAAACCTAGGGCAGAGGTGGCCCAGGGAGCCCACAAGCCAGGGGGCGCATGCCTCCCTGGCCGCGCCATGAGGGCTTGTGGGGTCCCTGCAGGCCCCCTGCCCTGATTCTCCAGCTTCCCGATCTTTTTCTGTTCCGGAAAAAAATCTTTTTGGCAGTTTCATTCCGTTTGGACTCCGTTCAAAATCCTCCTCTGAAAGGGGTCAAAAACATGGAAAAAACAGGAACTGGCACTTGGCAGTGAGTTAATAAGTTAGTCCCAAAAAATATATAAAAGGCATGCAAAACATCCAAAGTTTGACAAGATAATAGCATGAAACCATCAAAAATTATAGATATGTTGCAGACGTATCAAGCATCCCCAAGCTTAACTCCTGCTCATCCTCGAGTAGGGAAGTGATAAAGACTGAATTTTTGATGTGGAATGCTACCTAGCATAGTTGTCCTTTGCAACTTCTTTCACGTGACATGAATGTTCAGATCCGTAAGATTCGTAACAATTGTTTGCTATTGACATGAAAACAATAATATTTCAAGCAAACTAGCAAGGTAATCGTGAACTTTCAAAATAAGAAGGCCAAGGGAAGTTATCCCTACAAAATCATATAGTCTGGCTATGCTCCATCATCCTCAGACAACTAATGTAAATCATGCACAACCCCGGTATTTGCCAAGTAATTGTTTTCGCACTCTTACTTTCTCAAACCTTTTATAACTATCACACAATACATGAGCGTGAGCCATGGATATAGCACTATAGGTGGAATAGAGTGTGGTGGTGGTTGTGAGACAAAAAGGAGGAGATGGTCACATTGACTCGGCGTATCAAAGTGCTATGGAGATGCCCATTAATATATATCAATGTGAATGAGTAGGGATTGCCATACAAGGGATGCACTAGAGCTATAAGTATGTGAAAGCTCAAAAGTAAAACTAGTGGGTGTGCATCCAACATGCTTGCTCACGAAGACCTAGGGCAATTTGAGGAAGCCCATCATTGGAATATACAAGCCAAGTTATATAATGAAGATTCCCACTAGCATATGGTAGTGACAAAGCAAGAAGCTCTCAATCATGAAGAACATGGTGCTATTATGAACACAAGTATGGAAGAAGATAGTAGCATTGTCCCTTCTCTCTTTTTCTCTTTTTTTCATTTGGGCTCTTAGGCCTCTTTTTTTTATTTTCTCTTATTTTTGGGCTCTTTGGCCTCTTTTTTTCCTCACATGGGACAATGCTCTAATAATGGTCATCACACTTTTGTTTACTCACAGCTCAAAGCTTAGAACGATGATGACTCTATAGGAAATGCCTCCGGCAGTGTACTGGGATGTGCAACGATCTAGCTTGGCGTATGACGTTGAAACATCTCGCTAGCTATCTTACGATCATGCAATGGCAATATGAGAGCGATGGAACAAGTCATGAGACGGAACAGTGGGAGTTGCATGGCAATATATCTCGGAATGGCTATCAAAATGCCATAGTAGGTAGGTATGGTGGCTGTTTTGAGGAAGTTGCGTGGCACTAAAGAGGCTAGCAATGGTGAAAGGTGAAACTGCATCTATACCATGGACTCACATTAGTCATGAAGAACTCACATACTTGTTGCGAACATTTTTATTAGTAATCGAAACAAAGTGGTAAATGCATACTCCTATGGGAAGGGTTGGTAGGTGTTAACCATCACGCGATCCCGACCTCAACACAAAGGATGACAATCAATAGATCAATTATGCTCCGACTTCCTAACATAGCGGTTCACCATACGTGCATGCTACGGGAATCACTAACTTCAACACAAGTATTTCTAGATTCACAACACCCTACTAACATAGCTCTTATTATTACCAAATCCACGTCTCAAAACTAATTGAGCGGAATCAAGACTTCTCTTTCTACTCAATGCACATGAAGATGGAGGTTTTGTATCCTATTTGGGTACCTATCACCTTTGGGACTACTTTCATAGCATAAGCCAACTACCAAGTCACGCACCGCCGTGCACTAAAAGATATAAGTGAAGCACATAGAGCAAAATGATCTAGCTCAAAAGATATAAGTGAAGCACTATGAGCATTCTAGCAAAATCACGATGAGTGCATGTCTCTCTCTCTCTCTCAAAAAGGTGTGAAGCAAGGATGATTGTGACACAACAAAAAGAAAAGACTCCTACGATACAAGACGCTCCAAGCAAAACACATATCATGTGGTGAATAAAAATATAGCTCCAAGTAATACTACCGATGCATTGGAGACGAAAGAGGGGATGCCTTCCCGGGGCATCCCCAAGCTTAGGCTTTCTGGTGTCCTTGAATTTGGATTGGGATTCCTTGGGCATCCACAAGCTTGATCTCTTTCCACTCCTTATCTCTTTGTCCATGAGAACATCACCCAAAACTTGAAAACTTCACAACACAAAACTTAAACAGAAACTTGTGATAACATTAGCACAAGAAAACAAACTACCACCTCTTTTGGTACTGTAGCAAACTTGAATTCTATCTATATTGGTGTTGGGCTACTGTATTCTCACTTTTCCATGGCTAGTACCCCCTGATACTAACCATAGTTTCATCAAAACAAGCAACCAACTCAACAAAAACAGAATCTGTCAAAAACATACCAGTCTGTAGCAATCTGTATACTTCGTATACTTCTGGTACCTCAAAAATTCTGAAAAATTACGACTGCCTGGGCAAAAGGCATAACAACCAGAAGCAAAACGAGTCAACTCAAAATCTCTTTCTGAATAAAAATTACAAATAATCTCGTGAGCGAAACGTTTCTGTCTTTTTCCAGCAGGATCAAACAGCCATCACCAAGACTAGTCATAAAGGTTTTGCTTGGCTCAAACACAAAAAGAAACACAAAAAACACAATCACAACAGAATTATGATGGTGTGGACGCAACAAAATAGAAAGAAAAAGATAAATTCATTGGGTTGCCTCCCAACAAGCGCTATTGTTTAATGCCCTTAGCTAGGCATAAAAGCGATAGAATCACGTATCGTCGTCTTTGGTGCTCAAACCATAAGTGGCCCTCATCATGGATTCATAAGGCAATCTTATTTTCTTTCTAGGAAAGTGTTCCATGCCCTTCTTTAAAGGAAATTGAAATCTAATATTCCCTTCCTTTATATCGATGATAGCACCGATAGTCCTTAGGAAAGGTCTACCAAGAATAATAGGGCATGTAGGATTGCAATCAATGTCAAGCACAATGAAATCCATGGGTACATAGTTCCTATTTGCAATAATAAGAACATCATTGATCCTTCCCATGGGTTTCTTGACAGTAGAATCCGCAAGATGCAAATTAAAAGAACACTCTTAGATCTCATTAAAACCCAGAACATCACATAAAGACTTTGGAATCGCGGAAACACTAGCACCCAAATCACACAAAGCATTGCATTCATAGTTTTCGATTTTGATTTTGATGGTAGGTTCCCACTCATAATGAAGATTTCTAGGGATAGAGACTTCCAATTCAGGTTTCTCTTCAAGAGATTTTATCATAGCTTCGACGATATGATCGGTAAAGGCCTTGTTTTGGCTATAAGCGTGTGGATAGTTTATCGTGGATTGCATCAAGGAAATGCATTCAATCAAGGAGCAACTATCATAATTGAATTCCTTGAAATCCATAGTAGTAATTTCATTACTACTCAAAGTTTTACTATCTTCTACTCCACTTTCAATGCTTTTAGCATCTAGATAGATGGACTCCGAATCATTGGGGCACTTTTCAACCTAAGTGGATTCATATCCAGCCCCATAATCATTAGGTTTGTCACAAGAAAACCAAGATTCAATGGGAGTCACACCAAGCACTTTAAGATCTTTGTGATTCTTATCACGAGAACACGCCTTTTTAAGCCATTCATGTCTAGCACGAATTTGGGCGGTTCTTTCTTTGCTCTCAATCATGGAAACACGCATAGCTTTCAAAGTTTCATCCATATTGATCTTGGGAGGAGCACATCTAACTTTCAAAGCATCAACATCACTAGACATTCTATCAACGCTCTTAGCCAAATCGTCAATTTTGAGTAGCTTTTCCTCTATGGACGCATTGAAAATCTTTTGTGAGTTCATGAACTCTTTGATATTACTCTCTAGATCAGAGGGTAATCTATTGTAATTTCCATGAGTATTGTTGTAGGAGTTGCCAAACTTATTAGAGGAGTTACTAGGAAAAGGCCTCGGAACATAGTTTCCTCTAAAAGCATTGTTGTTGCCAAAATTATTCCTACCAACAAAATTAACGTCCAAGCAAGCGTTGCTACTCTCAATCAAGGAAGACAAGGGCATATCATTAGGATCTAAAGGAGCACTTCTACTAGCAACCAAATTCATTAACTCATCCATCTTAGCACTCAACGAGTTAATTTCTTCTATAGCGTGTACCTTCTTACTAGTAGGTGACCTTTTAGTGTGCCACTGAGAGTAGTTCGTCATGATGTTGTCAAGGAGCTTTGTGGCTTCCCCTAACGTGATTTCCATGAACGTTCCACGTGAGGCGGAGTCCAAGATATTTCTAGAAGCAAAATTCAAGCCAGCATAGAAGATTTGTATAATCATCCAAAGACTCAAGCCATGAGCGGGACAATTTCTAATCATCAATTTCATTCTCTCCCAAGATTGTGCAACATGTTCATGATCAAGTTGCTTGAAATTCATGATATCATTACGGAGAGAGATAATCTTACCCGACGGAAAATACTTGGATATATAAGCATCTTTGCACTTATCCCAAGAATCGATACTATTTTTGGGCAAAGAAGAAAACCAAGTTTTTGCGCGATCTCGCAACGAGAAAGGAAAACGCTTCAATTTAATCACATCATTATCCACATCTTTCTTCTTATCGCAAAGCTCATTGAAGGTATTGAGATGGGATGCGGCATCTTCACTAGGAAGGCCGGCGAATTGCTCTTTCATAACAAGATTTAGCAAAGCGGCATTGATTTCGTATGACTCCGCACTAGTGGCGGGAGCAATCGGAGTACTAATAAAATCATTATTATTAGTATTCGAGAAGTCACAAAGTTTGGTGTTTTCATCCATGGTGACTCCGGGAAGCAAGCAAGCACACAAGCGAACAAAGAGCAAGCGAGAAAAAGGGCGAACGAAAAGGCAAATGAAAAAGGAAAATTGTGAAGTGGGGGAGAGGAAAACGAGAGGCAACTGGCAAACAAAGTAAACACAAGAGATGAGTTTGCGACCTACTTGGATGAATTCTTGACTTGATCCTCTCCGGCAACGGCGCCAGAAATTCTTCTGCTACGGCGACAAAAGTCCTTCCTCGACAGTGATGCCAGAGATCCTTCTGTCGTCTCTTGAGCTTGCGTTGGTTTTTCCCTTGAAGAGGAAAGGGTGATGCAACACATGAGCAGTAAGTATTTCCCTCAGTTTGAGAGCCAAGGTATCAATCCAGTAGGAGAATCTCGTCAAGTCCAGAGTACTTGTGCAAACACAAAAGAGCTTGCACCCAACGCTTTAAAGGGGTTGTCAATCCCTTCAAGATTGATTGCAAAGTGAGATATGAAGGCGGAAAGTGCAACGAAGAAAAAGTGTAAGGCTGAAAATATGGTGTGCAGTAGACCCAGGGGCCATAGTGTTCACTAGAGGCTTCTCTCAAAATAGCAAATATCACGGCGGGTGAACAAATTACTGTCGAGCAATTGATAGAACCGCGCAAAGTCATGACGATATCTAAGGCAATGATCATACATATAGGTATCACGTCCGAGACAAGTAGACCGATAGTTTCTGCATCTACTACTATTACTCCACACATCGACCGCTATCCAGCATGCATCTAGTGTATTGAGTTCATGACGAACAGAGTAACGCCTTAAGCAAGATGACATGATGTAGAGGGATAAACTCAAACCAATGATGAAAACCCCATCTTTTTACCCTTGATGGCAACAACACAATGCGTGCCTTGCTACCCCTTCTGTCACTGGGTGAGGTCACCGCACGGTATGAACCCAAAACCAAGAATTTCTCCCATTGCAAGAATCATAGATTTAGTTGGCCAAACAAAACCCACAACTTGAAGAGAATTACAAGGATATGAAATCATGCATAAGAGAGATCAGAAGAAACTCAAATAAGATTCATAGATAATCTGATCATAAATCCACAATTCATCGGATCTCGACAGACACACCGCAAAAGAAGATTACATCGGATAGTTCTCCATGAAGATCATGGAGAACTTTGTATTGAAGATCCGAGAGAGAGAAGAAGCCATATAGTTACTAGCTATGGACCCGTAGGTCTATGGTGAACTACTCACGCATCATCGGAGAGCTCATGGTGTTGATGAAGAAGCCCTCCGTATCCGAATCCCCCCTCCGGCAGGGCACTAGAACGTGCCCCAGATGGGATCTTGCGAAGACAGAAGCTTGCGGCGGCGGAAAAGTACTTTCGATGATCTCTTGATTTTTTTATGGGATTTTAGGGAATATAAAGGCGCAAAACCTAGGGCAGAGGTGGCCAAGGGAGCCCACAAGCCAGGGACGCGGGCCCCCCTGGCCGCGCCATGAGGGCTTGTGGGGTCTGATGTCTACTACGCATCCTTCTCCTTGTAGACGTTGTTGGGCCTCCAAGTGCAGAGGGTTGTAGGACAGTAGAAATTTTCCCTCAAGTGGGTGACCTAAGGTTTATCAATCCGCGGGAGGCGTAGTATGAAGATGGTCTCTCTCAAGCAACCCTGCAACCAAATAACAAAGAATCTCTTATGTCCCCAACACACATAATACAATGGTAAGTTGTATAGGTGCACTAGTTCGGCAAAGAGATGGTGAAACGGGTGCAATATGGATGGTAGATATAGGTTTTTGTAATATGAAATTACAAAAACAGCAAAGTAACAAATGGTAAAAGTGAGCACGAACGGTATTGCAATGCGTGGAAACAAGGCCTAGGGTTCATACTTTCACTAGTGAAGTTCTCTCAACAATGATAACATAATTGGATCATATAAGTAGCCCTCAACATGCAACAAAGAGTCACTCCAAAGTCACTAATAGCGGGGAACAAACGAAGAGATTATTGTCGGGTACGAAACCACCACAAAGTTATTCTTTCTGATCGATCTATTCAAGAGTCCATAGTAAATAACACGAAGCTATTCTTTTCGTTCGATCCATCATAGAGTTCGTACTAGAATAACACCTTAAGATACATATCAACCAAGACCCTAATGTCACCTAGATACTCCATTTTCACCTCAAGTATCCATGGGCATGATTATACGATATGCATCACATAATCTCATAATCATCTATTCAACCAACACATAGAACTTCAAAGAGTGCCCCAAAGTTTCTACCAGAGAGTCAAAACGTGTGCCAACCCCTGTGCATAGGTTCCCAATGTCACGAACCCGCAAGTTGATCACCAAAACATACATCAAGTACTCATATGAATCCGCGTGTGCCAACCCATATGCATAGGTTCCCAATCGTCACAAACCCGCAAGTTGATCACAACAGATAGACACGTGAAAGACATAAATCAAGTGTTCTCAAAGACTCAATCCGGTAAGATAACTCCAAAGGGGAAACTCAATTCATTACAAGAGGGAGAGGGGGAAGAACATCATAAGATCCAACTATAGTAGCAAAGCCCATGGTACATCGAGGTCAAGACTTCTCAAGAACACGAGAGAGAGATCAAACACATAGCTACTCGTACATACCCTCAGCCCCGAGGGCGAACTACTCCCTCCTCGTCATGGAGATCGCCGGGATGATGAAGATGGCCACCCGAGATGGATTCCCCCTCCGGCAGGGTGCCAGAACGGGCTCCAGATTGGGTTTTGGTGGCTATAGAGTCTTGCGGCGGCGGAACTCCTGATCTAGGTTTATTTTTGGGGGTTTCTGAATTTATAGGAATTTATGGCGGTGGAATTACGTCGGTTGGGCCCACGATGAGGTCACAAGCCTGGTCGCCACCACCTAGGGGGGTGGTGGCGGTGTCAGGGCTTGTGACTCCCTCGTGGATCTTCTGGCCTTCTTTCAAACCTTCAGGGGTCTATTTTGGTCCAAAACAAATCATCGTAAAGTTTCATTCCATTTGGACTCCGTCTGAAAATGGGCCAAAAACACGGAAAAAACAGAAGCTGACACTTGGCACTGAGTTAATAGGTTAGTCCCAAAAAAGATATAAAATAGCATATTCAAGCATATAAAACATCCAAAGTTGACAAGATAATATCATGGAACCATCAAAAATTATAGATACGTTGGAGACGTATCAAGCATCCCCAAGCTTAACTCCTGCTCGTCCTCGAGTAGGGAAGTGATAAAGAATGAATTTTTGATGCTTTCATGCTACCTAGCATAGATGTCCTTTGTAACTCCTCTTATGTGACGTGAATGTTCAGATCCATTAGATTCAAAACAATAGTTTGCTATTGACATGGAAACAATAATAATTCAAGCAAACTAGCAAGGTAATCATGAACTTTCAAAATAACAAGGCCAAAAGAAAGTTATCCCTACAAAAGCATATAGTGTGGCTATGCTCTATCATCATTGCACAACGAATTTAAATCATGCACAACCCCGGTATTGGCCAAGTAATTGTTTCACACCTTTACTTTCTCAAACCTTTTCAACTCTCACGCAATACATGAGCGTGAGCCATGGTTTTAGCACTATAAGTGGTGTGGAGTGTGGTGGAGGTTGCAAGACAAAAAAGGAGAAGATGATCACATTAACTAGGCATATCAATAAGCCGTGGATATTCTCATCAATAGATATCAATGTGAATGAGTAGGGATTTCCATACAAATGATGCACTAGAGCTAAGAGTATGTGAAAGCTCTTAAAGAAAACTAGTGGGTGTGCATCAAACTTGCTTGCTCACGAAGACCTAAGGCAATTTTGAGGAAGCCTATCATTGGAATATACAAGCCAAGTTATATAATGGAAATTTCCCACTAGCTATATGATGGTGACAAAACGAGAGACTCTCAATCATGAAGATCATGGTGCTTAATATGCACAAGTGTGGAAAAGTGGTAGCATTGTCCCTTCTCTATTTTTCTCTCATTATATATATATATATATATATATATATATATATATATATATATATATATATTTGGTGGGCTCTTTGGCCTCTTTTTTTTGGTGGGCATCTTTGGCCTCTTTTATTTCCTCACATGGGACAATGCTCCATCAATGATGATCATCACACTTTCAACTCAAAACTTAGAGCAATGATGACTATATCTGAAATGCCTTCGATAGTGTACCATGACAATGATCTAGCATGGCATAGACATGAATGGAAACATCATGCTAGCTATCTTACGATCATGCAATGGCAATGTAGACGTGGTGGCACATGTCATGGTGGTAGTTGCATGGCAATATATCTCGGAATGACTTTGAAAAAGCCATAGTAGGTAGGTATAGTGGCTGTTTTGAGGGAGGTAATGGTGGGTTTTGTGCACCGGCGAAAGTTGCACGGTACTAAGAAGATAGTGATGGTGGAAGGTGAAAGTGCATCTAAACCATGGACTCAACATTAGTCATGAAGAACTCATATACTTGTTGCAAAAGTTTTATTAGTAATCGAAACAAAGCATTCAATGCATACTCCTAGGGGAAGGGTTGGTAGGTATAAACCATCGCGCGATCCCGACCGCCATGCAAAGGATGACAATCAAAAGACTAATCATGCTCAGACTTCATCACATAGCGGTTCACCATACGTGTATGCTACGGGAATCACTAACTTCAACACAAGTATTTCTAGATCCACAACACCTTACTAGCATGACTTCAATATTACCAAAACCACAACTCAAAACTAATTGAGATGAATCTAATTTCTCTAACTATTCAATGCACATGAAGGTGGAAGTTTTCGTATCCCTTTGGATAACTACCCCTTTTGAGACTACTTTCAAAGCATAGATAAACTACCAAGCCACGCACCGCTGCGCTCTAAAAGATATAAGTTAAGCACATAGAGCAAAAGTATCTAGCTCAAAAGATATAAGTGAAGCACACGTGAGCTGAATTGTCTACCAAAGGATATAAGTGAAGCTCGAAAAAATCACGGTGAGTGCATGTCTATCTCTACAGATGTGCAGTAAGGATGATTGTGACACAAAAAAAATAAAATAAAATACTCCTACGATACAAGACGCACCAAGCAAAAACACATAACATGTGGTGAATAAAAATATAGCCCCAAATAACGTTACGGATGGATTGAAGACGAAAGAGGGGATGCCTTCCCGGGGCATCCCCAAGCTTAGGCTTTTACGGCATCCTTGAATCTCTTGGGGCGCCTTGGGCATCTCCAAGCTTGAGCTCTTGCCACTCTTTATCTCTTTGTCCATAAGAACTTCACCCGAAACTTGAGAACTTCACAACACGAAACTTAAACAGAAACTCGTGATTACATTAGTATGAGAAAGAAAACCACCACTTCCTTAGGTACTGTAGCAAACTTAAATTCTAATTATGCTGATGTTGGGTTACTGTATTTTCAATCTTCCATGGCTAATACCCCCCGATACTATCCATAGTTTCATCAAAATAAGCAACCAACACAACAAAAACAGAATCTGTTAACAGCAGACCAGTCTGTAGCAATCTGTATATTTCGTATACCTCTGGTACTTCAAAAGTTCTTAACAATTACAATAGTCTGAAGAAATTGCGTAGAAATCAGCATAAAAAGGAATCAACTCAAAAGCTCTTACAGAAAAAAAAATGAAAATTATTTTCGTGAGCAGAAAGTTTCTGTCTTTTCCAGCATGACCAAACGATCATCCCCAAGACTAATCATAACGTATTTTCTTGGCACAAACGCAAAAAGAAACACCAAAAACACAATCATGACAGAATTATGAAAGTGTGTAAAACACAAAACATAAAGCAAAAAGCAAAGAAAATTTATTCATTGGGTTGCCTCCCAACAAGCGTTATCGTTTAACGCCCTTAGCTAGGCATTGATTTTAATGATGCTCACATAAAAGGTAAGGATTGAAACACAACGAGAGCATAATGGAGAAAATTTCTAGCACATTTAAGTCTAACACACTTCCTATGCATTGGGATTTTGTGATCAAACAATTTATTGGAGCAAGAATCAACTAGCATAGGAAGGCAAAACAAGCATAGCTTCAAAAATTTCAACATGTGGAGAGGAAGCTTGATACTATTGCAATAAGTAGAAGCATATGATCCTCTCTCATAGTAATTTTTAGTAGCATCATGAATGAATTCAACAATATAACCAACACCTAAGGCTTTCTTTTCATGATCTACAAGCATAGGAATTTTACTACTCTCCACATAAGGAAATCTATTCTCAAGAATAGTAGTGGGAGTATCGTAAAAGACTTGAGCACTACAAATTGTGTCCACAATAAAAAAGCAAGGTTTAGCAAAAGGGTTCTCGATAGTATGACAAGTTTTATCATCCCTCTTCTTTAAAGCATAAGTATCCTCACAATAATCATCATAGATAGGGGGCATGCTTTCATCAAAATAATTTTGATCATTCAAAGTGGAAGAACTAAAAAGATCATCTTCATCAAATATAGCATCCCCAAGCTTGTGGCTTTGCATATCATTAGCATCATGGGTATTCATAGAATTCATGCTAACAACATTGCAATCATGCTCATCATTCACACATTCTATGCCAAGCATTCTATGTAATTCTTCTTTCAGCACTTGAGCACAATTTTCCTTCCCATCATGCTCACGAAAGACATTGAAAAGGTGGAGCATACGAGGCATCCTCAATTCCATTTTTTGTAGTTTTCTAGAGAAAGAACAAGAAACAAAAAGATTCAATTGCAAGATCTAAAGATATACCTTCAAGCGCTAACCTCCCCGGCAACGGCGCCAGAAAAGAGCTTGATGTCTACTACGCAACCTTCTCCTTGTAGATGTTGTTGGGCCTCCAAGTGCAGAGGGTTGTAGGACAGTAGCAATTTTCCCTCAAGTGGGTGACCTAAGGTTTATCAATCCGCAGGAGGCGTAGGATGAAGATGGTCTATCTCAAGCAACCCTGCAACCAAATAACAAAGAGTCTCTTGTGTCCCCAACACACCTAATACAATGGTAAGTTGTATAGGTGCACTAGTTCGGGGAAGAGATGGTGATACAAGTGCAATATGGATGGTAGATATAGGTTTTTGCAATCTGAAATTACAAAAACAGCAAGGTAACAAATGGTAAAAGTGAGCAAGAACGGTATTGAAATGCGTGGAAACAAGGCCTAGGGTTCATACTTTCACTAGTGAAGTTCTCTCAACAATGATAACATAATTGGATCATATAAGTAGCCCTCAACATGCAACAAAGAGTCACTCCAAAGTCACTAATAGCGGGGAACAAACGAAGAGATTATTGTCGGGTACGAAACCACCACAAAGTTATTCTCTCTGATCGATCTATTCAAGAGTCCGCAGTAAAATAACACGAAGCTATTCTTTCCGTTCGATCCATCATAGAGTTCGTACTAGAATAGCACCTTAAGATACATATCAACCAAGACCCTAATGTCACCTAGATACTCCATTGTCACCTCAAGTATCCATGGGCATGACTATACGATATGCATCACATAATCTCAGAATGATCTATTCAACCAACACATAGAACTTCAAAGAGTGCCCCAAAGTTTCTACCAGAGAGTCAAAATGTGTGCCAACCCTTGTGCATAGGTTCCCAATGTCACGAACCCGCAAGTTGATCACCAAAACATACATCAAATACGCACATGAATCCACGTGTGCCAACCCATATGCATAGGTTCCCAATTGTCACAAACCCGCAAGTTGATCACAACAGATAGACACGTGCAAGACATACATCAAGTGTTCTCAAAGACTCAATACGATAAGATAACTCCAAAGGGGAAACTCAATTCATTACAAGAGGGAGAGGGGGAAGAACATCATGAGATCCAACTATAGTAGCAAAGCCCATGGTACATCGAGATCAAGACATCTCAAGAACACGAGAGAGAGAGATCAAACACATAGTTACTGGTACATACCCTCAGCCCCGAGGGAGAACTACTCCCTCCTCGTCATGGAGATCGCCGTGATGATGACGATGGCCACCGGAGATGGATTTCCCCTCCGACAGGGTGCCAGAATGGGCCCCAGATTGGTTTTTGGTGGCTACAGAGGCTTGCGGCGGCGGAACTCCCGATCTAGGTTTCTTTTTGGGGGTTTCTGAATTTATAGGAATTTATGACGGTGGAATTACGTCAGTTGGACCCACGAGGAGGTCACAAGCCTGGTCGCCACCACCTAGGGGGGTGGTGGCGGCGTCAGTGATTGTGACTCCCTCGTGGCTCTTCTGGCCTTCTTTCAAAGCTTCGTGGTTCTCTTTTGGTCCCAAAAAATCATCGTAAAGTTTCATTCCATTTGGACTCCGTCTGAAAATGGGTCAAAAACACGGAAAAAACAGAAGCTGGCACTTGGCACTGAGTTAATAGGTTAGTCCCAAAAAAGATATAAAATAGCATATTCAAGCATATAAAACATCCAAAGTTGACAAGTTAATATCATGGAACCATAAAAAATTATAGATACGTTGGAGACGTATCAGGGTCCCTGGAGGCCCCGTGCCCTGATTCTCCGGCTTCCCGATCTTTTTCTGTTTCGGAAAAAATCTTTTTGGCAGTTTCATTCCGTTTGGACTCCGTTCAAAATCCTCCTCTGAAAGGGGTCAAAAACATGGAAAAAATAGGAACTGGCACTTGGCACTGAGTTAATAAGTTAGTCCCAAAATATATATAAAAGGCATGCAATACATCCAAAGTTTGACAAGATAATAGCATGAATCGATAAAAAATTATAGATACGTTGGAGACGTATCAACGGCCAAAGAAAAATAAGGTATATTCGATATACATGTTATTGATGTGTACTTAACCAACTCTAGTAGTACTGCCTGGGTATTCGATACCGGTTCTGTTGCTCATATTTGCAACTCAAAACAGGAACCGCGGAATAAATGAAGGCTGGCGAAGGATGAAGTGACGATGCGCGTGGGAAATGGTTCCAAGGTTGATGCAATCACCATCGACACAGTTTCATTTCAGTTACCATCAGGATTAGTTATGAACTAAAATAATTGTTATTTATTGCCTGCGTGAGAGGATTGTTTATTGCGAGACTGTTACTTGTTTAAGTCAAAGAATAATGGTTGTTCTATTTCTATGAGTAATATCTTTTATGGTCATGCACCCAATGTGAGAGGATTGTTCATATTGAATCTTGATAGCGATGATACACATATACATAACACTGAGACCAAAAGAGTTAGAGTTAACAATGATAGCGCCATGTTTTTGTGGCACTGCCGCTTAGGTCATATTGGTGTAAAGCGCATGAAGAAACTCCATTCTGATGGACTTTTGGAGACACTTGACTTTGAATCACTTGACACGTGCGAACCATGCCTCATGGGCAAGATGACTAAGACTCCGTTCTCCCGAACAATGGAGCGTGCAAGTGACTTGTTGGAAATCATACATACCGATGTGTGCGGTTCGATGAGTGTGGAGGAGCGCGACGGATATCGTTATTTTCTCACCTTCACCGACGATTTGATTAGGTATGGATATATCTACTTGATGAAGCACAAGTCTGAAACATTTGAGAAGTTCAAGCAATTTCAGAGTGAAGTTGAAAATCATCGTAACAAGAAGATCAAGTTCCTACGTTTTGATCGTGGGGGTGAATATCTGAGTTTCGAGTTTGGTGCTCACTTAAGACAATGTGGAATTGTTTCACAGTTAACACCGCCTGGAACACCACAACGTAATGGTGTGTCCGAACGTCGTAATCATACTTTGTTAGAAATGGTGCGTTCTATGATGTCTCTTACCGATTTGCCGTTATCGTTTTGGGGTTATGCATTAGAGACAACTGCATTCACTTTAAATAGGGCACTATCAAAATCCGTTGAGACGACACCATACGAACTGTGGTACGGCAAAAGACCAAAATTGTCGTTTCTTAAAGTTTGGGGATGTGATGCTTATGTCAAAAAGCTTCAGCTTGAAATGCTGGAACCCAAAGCAGAAAAGTGCGTCTTCATAGGTTACCCAATGGAGACAGTTGGGTACACCTTCTATCTCAAATCCGAGGGCAAAGTGTTTGTTGCTAAAAACAGAGCTTTTCTTGAGAAGGAGTTTCTCTCGAAAGAATTGAGTGGGAGGAAGATAGAACTTGATGAGGTTGTCGAACCTCTAACCCCTCTAGATGGTGGCGCAGGCCAAGGGGAAACCACTGTCGTTGCGACGCCGGTTGAGGAGGAAGTTTATGATGATGATCATGAAACTTCGGATCAAGTTCCTACCGGACCTCGTAGGTCGACAAGATCACGTACTACTCCTGAATGGTACGGTAATCCTGTCTTATCAATCATGTTGTCAGACGACAATGAACCTGTGAATTATGAAGAAGCAATGGTGGGCCCGGATTCCAAAAAATGGCTGGAGGCCATGAAGTCCGAGATATGATCTATGTACGAAAACAAAGTATGGACTTTGGAAGTACTAAGTGAAGGCCGCAAGGCTATTCAGAACAAATGGATCTTTAAGAAGAAGACGGATGCAGACGGTAATGTGACCCTTTATAAAGCTCGACTTGTGGCAAAGGGTTTTTCACAAGTTCAAGGAGTTGATTACGATGAGACTTTCTCACCGGTAGCGATGCTTAAGTTGTCTGAATCATGTTAGCAGTAGCTGCATTTTTCGATTATGAAATCTGGCAGATGGATGTCAAAACGACGTTCCTTAACAGTTTTCTTAAGGAAGAGTTGTATATGATGCAACCCGAAGGTTTTGTCGATCCAAAGAATGCTAACAAAGTGTGCAAGCTCCAGTGATCCATTTATGGACTGGTGCAAGCATCTCGGAGTTGGAATAAGCGCTTTGATGAGGTGATCAAAACATTTGGGTTTATACAAGTGGTTGGAGAATCTTGTATTTACAAGAAAGTGAGTGGGAGATCTGTGGCGTTTCTAATATTATATGTGGATGACATATTGATGACTGGAAACAACATGGAGTTTTTGTAAAGCGTAAAGGATTACTTGAATAAAAGTTTCTCTATGAAGGACCTAGGAGAAGTTGCTTACATTCTAGGCATTAAGATCTATAGGGATAGATCGAGACGCCTGATAGGACTTTCACAAAGCACATACCTTGATAAAGTTATGAAGAAGTTCAAAATGGATCAGTCCAAGAAAGGGTTCTTGCCAGTGTTACAAGGTATAAAATTGAGTAAGACTCAGTGCCCTGCAACTGTGGAAGATAGAGAACAAATGAGTTTCGTCCTCTATGCTTCAGCCGTAGGTTCTATCAAGTATGCAATGTTGTGCACTAGACCATACGTTAGCTTGGCCATAAGTATGGCAGGCAGGTTTCAAAGTAATCCAGGAGTGGATCACTGGACGGCGGTCAAGAATATTTTGAAGTACCTGAAAAGGACTAAGGAAATGTTTCTCGTTTATGGAGGTGACGAAGAGCTCATCGTAAAGGGTTACGTCGACGGAAGCTTTGACACCGATCAGGATGACTCTAAGTCACAAACCGGATACATATTTATTCCTAATGGGGGTGCAGTAAGCTGGTGCAATTCCAAGCAAAGCGTCGTAGCAGATTCTACATCAGAAGCAGAGTACATGGCTGCCTAGGAGGCGGCAAAGGAGGGTGTATGGATGAAGCGGTTCATGACGGATCTTGGAGTTGTGCCAAGTGCACTAAATCCAATAACTCTGTTCTGTGACTACACTGGTGCCATTGCTCTAGCAAAGGAACCAAGGTTTCACAAGAAGACCAGACACATCAAACGACGCTTCAACCTCATCCACGACTACGTCGAAGGAGAGGACGTGAATATTTGCAAAGTGCACACGGATATGATTGTAGCAGACCCGCTGACTAAACCTCTTCCATGGGCAAAACATGATCAACACCAAAACTATATGGGTGTTAGATCTAATTACAATGTAAATCGCATGGCGATGTAAGGACTAGATTATTGACTCTAGTGGAAGTGGGTGACTGTTGGAAATATGCCCTAGAGGCAATGATAAATAGTTATTATTATATTTCCTGCTACAAGATAATCGTTCATTATCCATGCTATAATTGTATTGAATGAAAACATAGATACATGTGTGGATACATAGACAAAACAATGTCCCTAGCAAGCCTCTAGTTGACTAGCCAGTTGATCAAGGATGGTCAAGGTTTTCTGACCATATGCAAGTGTTGTCACTTGATAACTAGATCACATCATTAGGAGAATCATGTGATGGACTAGACCCAAACTATGAACGTAGCATATGATCGTGTCATTTCATTGCTATTGTTTTCTGTGTGTCAAGTATTTATTCCTATGACCATGAGATTATATAACTCACTGACACCGGAGGAATACCTTGTGTGTATCAAACGTCACAACGTAACTGGGTGACTATAAAGGTGCTCTACAGGTATCTCCGAAGGTGTTCGTTGAGTTAGTATGGATCAAGACTGGGATTTGTCACTCCGTGTGACAAAGAGGTATCTCGGGGCCCACTCGATAATACAACATCACACACAAGCCTTGCAAGCAGTGTGACTTAGTGTAAGTCACAGGATCTTGTATTACGGAATGAGTAAAGAGACTTCCCTATAACGAGATTGAAATAGGTATGCGGATGCCGACGATTGAATCATGGGAAAGTAACATACCGAAGGACAAAGGGAATACCATACGGGATTATATGAATCCTTGACACTTAGGTTCAACTGATAAGATCTTCGGAGAATATGTAGGATCTAGTATGGGCATCCAGGTCCCGCTATTGGATATTGACCGAGGAGTGCCTCGGGTCATGTCTACATAGTTCTCGAACCCGCTGGGTCTGCACACTTAAGGTTCGATGATGTTTTAGTATAGTTGAGTTATATGTGTGGTTATCGAATGTTGTTGGAGTCCCGGATGAGATCACGGACGTCACGTGGGTTTCCGTAATGGTCTAGAAATGAAGATTGATATATAGGATGGTTTCATTTGGTCACCGGAAAGTTTTGGGCAATTCCGGCAGTGTACCGGGAGCGACGAATGGGTTCTGGGTGTTCACCGGGAGGGGCCAACCCACCCGGGAGTGAGCCCACGGTCCTAGGGTGGCGCCACAAGTCCTTAGTGGGCGAGTGGAGTCAGGACAAGAGGGCCATGTCGCCACATAAAGAAAATACCAAAAGAAAAGAAAAAGAAAAAGGAAAGAGGGAGGTGGGAAGGAAGAGGAGGACTCCTCCTTCCCAAACCTAATTGGAGGAGGAGTCCTCCTCCTCCTGGCGTCCGGCGCACCTTGAGGGCCTTATCCCTCAAGGCTAACCCCTCCCCCTCCCTCCTATATATAGTGGTGGTTTAGGGCTTTTTGAGACACAACTTTGCCATGTGCAACTCTAGCCTATTCCACATAGTTTTACCTCTAGATCGGATTTCTGCGGAGCTTGGGCGGAGCCCTGCTAGAGTAGATCATCACCACCACTGGAGCGCCATCACGCTGCCGGAGAACTCATCTACTTCTCCGTCTTGCTTGCTGGATCAAGAAGGCTGAGATCATCATCGATCTGTATGTGTGTGATGACCCACAAGTGTAGGGGATCACAACAATTTTCGAGGGTGGAGTATTCGACCCAAATTTGTTGATTCACCTCAAGGGGAAATGAAAGAATATTCTCAAGTATTAGCAGTTGAGTTTGTCAGATTCAATCACACCTGAAAGATTAGTGTCTGCAAGCAAAGTATCAATAGCAAAGTAGTATGATAGCAACGGTGTCAGAAACAGATCTGTTGACGACAGACTATTCCTAACTGTTGTATAAATGGCGCCAGTAAGTTGCACGTGGACGGGGAACTATCCTTCCCCGAAAATGGTGTCGAAAAAGTCTTGCAACAAGTAACAGAAAAGTAGCAAGGAACAAAAGTAGCAACACAGTAACAAGAGTAGCAACAGAGCGACAATAACAACAGTAGCGACAGCAGTAGTAGCAAAGTGCCCGAATCCCTTTTGCAGCAAGGGACAAGCCTGGACAAAGTAACATAGCAAAGACCAGTAGTAAAAGACTCGTAGGTAGTGGATTGGTGATGGATGAGTGTGACGGATGTGATTCATCATGTAACGGCTATAACACGGAGAGATATGTAACTAGCTCCCGTTTGTCAATCTAAGGTAGGCATGTATTCCGTATGTAGTCATACGTGCTTAGGGAAAAGAACTTGCATGACATCTATTGTCCATCCCTCCCGTGGCAGCGGGGTCCTAATGGAAACTACGGGATATTAAGGTTCTCCTTTTAATAAAGAACCGGACCAACGCATTAACATGTGGTGAATACATGAACTCCTCATACTATGGTCATCTTCGGGAGTGGTTTCGGCTATTGTCACTCCGGGGTTGCCGGGTCATAACGCATAGTAGGTGACTACAACTTGCAAGATAGGATCAAAAACACACATATATTGGCGACAACATAATAGGTTCAGATCTGAAATCATGGCACTCGGGCCCGAGTGACAAGCATTAAGCATAGCCAAGTAGTAGCAACATCAATCTATAACATAGTGGATACTAGGGATCAATCCCCATCAAAACTAACTCAATTACATGATAGATCTCATCCAACTCATCACCGTCCAGCAAGCCTACGATGAGATTACTAACGAATGGCGAAGAGCATCATGGAATTGTCAATGGAGGAAGGTTGATGATGACGATGGCGACAATTTCCCCTCTCCGGAGCCCCTAACGGACTCCAGATCTGCCCTCTAGATGAAGAACAGGAGGTGGCGGTGCCTCCGTATCGTAAAACGCGATGAATCCTTCTCTCTGATTTTTCCGGGCGAGACGGAAGATATAGAGCTGAGTTTGGGGGCGGTGGTGCCACGTGGGCCCCACAAGCCCTCACGGCATGGCCTAGGGGGGTGGCCGCGTCCCAGGGGCTTGTGGCCCACTAGCACGCCCCCTCCGGTGGATCTTTGCGCATGTATTTTTCTTTTATTCCAGAAAAATTATCCGTAAATTTCGGGACATTCCGAGAACTTTTATTTGTGCACAAAAACAACACCATGGCAATTCTGCTGAAAACAGCGTTAGTGCGGGTTAGTTCCATTCAAATCATGCAAGTTAGAGTCCAAAACAAGGGCAAAAGAGTTCGGAAAAGTAGATACGTTGGAGACGTATCAACTCGCCCAAGCTTAAAGCCTTGCTTGTCCTCAAGCAACTCAGTTGACAAACTAAAAGAGACAAAAGAAAAACTTTGACGAACTCTGTTTGATCTTGTTGTTGCAACTATGTCTAACTCATAACCTGAATTTCAGCAAGATCACAAGCAAACCACATAAGCAAATGACATCTAGGTTTCACGGTAAACTCATATCAATGGCATAATCAACTAGCGAGCAAATAATAATAAGCCTCAAATGTCAACACTTCAATCAAAACAACATGAAGCAGTACAAATAGATGGTATCTCGCTAGCTCTTTCTGAGACCGCCAAACATAAATGCAGAGCACCTTCAAAGACCAAGGGCTGACTAAACATTGTAATTCAAGGCAATGAAGATCCAGTCATAGTCACACTCAACACAGTTAAAAGCAAAGCATAAAAATGATAGAGGTGCTGTCTAATTGGTGCTTTTATAAGAGGAGGATGACTCGACAGGAACATAAATAGACAGGCCCTTCGCACAGGGAAGCATTGATTTGCAGAGGTGCGAGAGTTCAAGCTTTTAAAACAGAGATAATAATTTTGGGTGGCATGCTTTCATTGTCAACGCAATGACTAAGAGTTCTCAACATCTTCCACGCTACACATGCTATAGGCGGTTCCCAAACATAAAAGTAAAGTTTTGACTCCCCCACCACCAATCAATCACACTCCACGGCTAGCCGAATCCTCGGGTACCGTCCATACCACCATCAATCCTGGGGGAGTTTTGTTTGCAATTATCTTTTCGATTTGAGCATGGAACTGGGAATTCCAATTACCGCCCCCTTTCTTGTGAATGATAGTGAATAAACACATATCGAGGATAACATGCCTAGCATGGAAGATACCAATAGCCCCCTGTCACCACATGAGCGGTTCGGGCATGCAAAACAGATTATTTCTTGAAGATTTAGAGAGTGGCACATGCAAATTTACTTGGAACGGCAGGTAGATACCGCACATAGGTAGGTATGGTGGACTCACATGGAACAACTTTGGGTTTATGGGAGTGGATGCACAAGCAGTATTCCCGCTTAGTACAAGTGAAGGCTAGCAAAAGACTGGGAAGCGACCAACTAGAGAGCGACAACAGTCATCAAAATGCATTGAGATTAACTAACATTGAGTGCAAGCATGAGTAGGACATAAATCACCATGAACATGAATATCATCGAGGCTATGTTGATTTTGTTTCAACTACATGCGTGAACATGCACCAAGTCAAGCCACTTGAATCATTCAAAGGAGGATACCATCCTATCATACTACAACACAGTCATCTCAACATTCATGTGGGCATCCAAGACAAACCATTATAAGCTCCTAGCTAAATAAGCATGGGATAAGCAACTATGATCTCTACGTTGTCATTTCAAACATGTTTATCTCACAACAAAGCTGAATCAGGCATGATGAGCTAGTCATATTTACAAAAACAAAATAGATCGAGTTCATACCATCTTTTCCAGGCTCAGTCACTTCATCATATATCGTCATTATTGCCTTTCACTTGCACGACCGAACGATGTGAACAATAATAAGTGTCGTGGTTTTGTCGCGGCAGATATCCTCATACAAGGACTTAGGTGTGAGGCCATCGCAACCATGTGGCGGCTTGAAGGGGTTGGTCGGAATCGAGAGACGCGAGTTTACCCAGGTTCGGCCCCTCCGATGGAGGTAAAAGCCTACGTCCTGCTTGTGTTTCATTGATGAAGATGATGATCTCGATTACAAGGGTGCAGACTTGGCACTTCTAATCTCGTGGGTGTCTAATCTGTCTATCTCATGATTTGTCTTGTCTAGACCTAAGTTGTGAATCTGGTCCCTCTTGGGGCGCCTTACCCCTCCTTATATAGGTGGAAGGGGTAGGTTTACATGTAGAGTCCTAATAGGAGTAGGAATAGAACTAGTCTCTCTTGAATCCTAATCCAGGTCTTGTTTCCTTCTTATGGGAGTCTTTCCTCTTCTTGGGCCCTCTATGTGATTCGGCCCTCTTGGCCTCTCTATGAGTCGCCTTATGCCAGGGTGCACGTTGGGCCTTTGTAGTTTGTGTGAGTCGCCCGCTGGGTCATGTATGACCCGCCCGCCAGGTTACTCCTGAGTCGACAGTGAGTTGCCAAGTCTTGGTGGGTCATACTTCAAGTCGGGTCACACCGTGGGGTATATCCCCAACAATAAGCGTGCTCGTGCATTGGACTAAAGCTGGAATCTGCAGGCAAACACAAAGGAAAAGACAAAGTAATATGGCTCTTTGAAAGCTAAACAGGTATGCATGCAAGAGCCACTAAATATTGTAACCATTATCTTCTACCTTGACCCAAAGAAAAATAAAACTATCTACACGGGAAAGCTCCCAACAAGCAAAAGAAGAAAAGAGAATCTTTTTGGGTTTTCTCAAACTAGACAGACACACGAAAAGAAAACGAGAAAAAGAAAATAAACTAGCATGGATGATACAGTGGCAAAGTGTGAACACCGGTAACAAAGTGAAAGCATAAGCAAGAATGTAAAGTCGGTGAGAACACGTACTCCCCAAGCTTAGGCTTTTGGCCTAAGTTGGTCTACTCCCAAGGAGGGAAATAACCAGCTCCGGGACACTCCGGAGTGGACTGAGGATGCCACTGCTGTGTGGGCTCCTCTGGCTCCCACTGATAAACTGGCGTCTGGTACTCGACTGGTGGCTCGGGCACGGGCACCTGTGGTTGGGCTAAGCCCCAATATGCGTAGATGTCCGATGGCATAATAATGTACCTGCCTGCATGAAGATTGAACAAAGAAGGAGCAGGCAAAGTAATAGTCTCACGAGTACCCTGACTAAATACCAGGTTATAAATCATCCTTCTACTTATATCTCTATCAAGAAAGTCATGGCGAACCATGCTATCGTAATCTAGATATCTCTCGGGAAGAAGAACCTCTTCTTCCTCCTCCAGTCTAATGGGTATCTCAAAGTGTCTGGCAAGACGGGTAGCGTAGATACCTCCATAGACAACACCTTTAGAACGGTCCAGGTTCAACCGTTGAGCTACTATAGCACCCAAGCTATAAGTTTTATCGTTATAAAGGGCTTAGCGCAAGACCGCAAGATCTAGGGAACTAAGTGACCCAGCCTTCCCACGGCCAATCAAACATTTTCCCACAAATAATGAGTAGTACCGAAGCACGGGAAAATGAAGGCTAGCAGCTCTAGCACAAGACACTCCTATCTCCTCTCCTACAACAATTGTACCGATGAAAGCTTCCAAGTCCCGTGGACGAGGTTCATGAATATCCCCTACGTAAGGTAATTTGCAAACATTGCAAAAATCTTGGAGTGACATGCGCTGGGGGATATCATAAAGTTTAAACTCAACCATAGGAGGATTCTTCCTCGGATAGAAGTTAAAGCTTTGTACAAAGATATTAGTGAGGAGGAGGTATTGCGGACACTTATCTTCAGCGAAGGCGGTAAGGCCTGCGTTTTCCACCAAGTGATAAAAGTCCTCATAAATTCCAGCGGCGCGTAAGAACACGTCGCTTGGCCACTCGCATGCTTGAACTTGTGCGACTCAGGGGACCAGATACTTGGGATTCTTCTCCCTCCCATCATCCTTGGGGTCACGACTTGAAGAGCCTCTTAAGAACCTCCTCATCTTTTCCCTTTTCTATCTCTGAAAATTTCTGAAATTTTTAGTGATTCTAAGGAAAAGTGAACAAGGCTCATCAAAACTCAAAGCAACTACTCCAACAAGTGCCTAGAGGACATATTACGCATCAAAACTACTTGGGACCAGCTAAAATCAGCATGCAAAGCTCAAGAACATGGTCACCAAGGCAGCAACAATACGCGGAGTATAAGGCACTAGAGCAAAAACTAATTGGGCCAATGGAGGAGTCTCTTACCAAGGAGTAATTTCCGCAAAATAGTTCGGAGAACGGTGATTTGAGCAAAGAGATCGAAAATCCCAGCAAGCGGAGCAAGAACACGGGTTTAAGCTGCGAAACAATTTTTTCTGGAGGTAGGAGAACCAGATGAGAGCAAGAATGAGTGGAGGGGGTGCCTGTGGGCCCCACAAGCCTGGGTGGCGCGGCCAGGGGGTCCTCGTGCCCCAAGGGCTTGTGGCCCACTGGTGCAGCCCCCAGACAAGCTCTTTGTCTTAGAATTTTTCAAATATTCGAGAAAAAATCATACTAAATTTTCAGGACGTTCGGAGAACTTTTATTTTTGGGGTACTTTTCTACCGGACGCTAAAACAGAAAACATGGAAAACTAAACTAAACCTATCATTATTCTTCTAAGAAACCGAATGTGAAAGCTTGGAACAGAGGTTTGTGACTCCTCGATTCATCCATCTCATGGCCATCGAAAGAAAATCCATCAATGAGGTTGATCAAGCCTCTTTGACAAACCTTTTCGAATCGCAAAAGACAACAGAGAATTTTCGGATAGTCACTAGGTTACCTCAATGGGGATATGTATCTCCCCAACAAGCAAATCATACTTCATCTTGACACGAGGTATAGGGCATTCAAAGCTCCCAATAAGAATCAATGAAGTTTTTTCGATAGCATTGATGCAATGTACTCGATATTGTTTCTTCGGAAAGTGCACCGTATGCTCATTACCGTTGACATGGAAAGTGGCATTGCCTTTGTTGCAATCTATAACAGCCCCTGCGGTGTTTAACAAGGGTCTTCCGAGGATGACCGCCATGGCATCGTCCTTAGGAATATCCAAGATAACAAAGTCTGTTAAGATAGTGACATTAGCAACCACAACAGGCACATCCTCGCAAATGTCGATAGGGAAAGCAGTTGATTTGTCGGCCATTTGCAGAGAGATTTCAGTGGGTGTCAACTTATCCAGTTCAAGTCTTCGATAAAGAGAGAGAGGCATAACACTAACACCGGCTCCAAGGTCGCATAACGCAGTTCTAACATAGTTGCCTTTAATGGAGCAAGGTATAGTAGGCACACCAGGATCACCTAGTTTCTTAGGAGTTCCACCCTTGAAGGTATAGTTAGCAAGCATGGTGGAAATCTCAACCTCAGGTATCCTCCTCTTATTAGTCACAATATCTTTCATGTACTTAGCATACAGAGACATTTTGAGCATATCTGTCATATGCATTTGCAGAAAGACATGTCTGATCATTTCAATGAATCACTCAAAATCCTCATCATCCTTTTTCTTGGATGGTTTGGGAGGAAAGGGCATGGGTTTCTGAACCCATGGTTCCCTTTCTTTACCATGCTTCCTAGCAGCGAAGTCATTCTTATCATATCTTCTACTCTTAGGCTGTGGGTTATCAAGATCAACAGGTTCAATCTCTGCATCCTTATCATTGCTAGGTTGAGCATCATCATGAACATCACTATTGATATCATCATTAGGTTCATGTTCATCACCAGATTGTGTTTCAGCATCAGAGACAGAGGCATCGTTTGGACTCTCATGTGTAGCAGCAACATGGTTGCTAGCATGCACATCCCTATCATCTTTCTTCTTCTTTCTAGGATGACTAGGTGCATCAGAGCTAACTCCTTGAGAATCTTGTTCAGTTCTCTTCGGATGACCCTCAGGATACAAAGGTTCCTGGGTCATTCTACCGCCTCTAGTAACGACTTTGACAGAATTGTCATTCAACTCGTTGAGCAAGTCATTCTGAGCTTTAAGTACTTGTTCTACTTGAGTAGTAACCATGGAGGCATGTTTACTCAAAAGCTTAAGATCATTGACATTTCTGTCCACACAAGCACTTAAATGACTAAGCATACGAGCATTCTGTTCGAATTGTCTGCTAACATAATCATTGAAACTCTCTTGTTTGGCAACAAAGTTATCAAATTCATCCAGACATAGGCTAGTAGGTTTATCAAAAGGAATATCACTCTCATCAAACCTACGTAGAGAATTTACTTCTACTACCTGTATCGGGTTATCAAGACCATGGATCTCTTCGATAGGTGGTAGATTTTTGACATCTTCATATTTAATGCCTTTCTCTCGCATAGATTTCTTGGCTTCTTGCATATCTTCAGGACTGAGGAATAGAATACCTCTTTTCTTCGGAGTTGGCTTAGGAGGTGGTTCGGGAATAGTCCAAGCATTCTCATTGCACAAGATGTTATTCAGTAGAATCTCAGCTTGTTCTACGGTTCGTTCCCTAAAAACACAACCAACACAACTATCTAGCTGGTCTTTGGAAGCATCGGTAAGTCCATTATGGAAGATATCAAGTATTTCATTCTTCTCAAGAGGGTGATCAGGCAAAGCATTCTCTTCTTCAGCTTGAGCAAAGTTGTATATTTCCTAGAAGGCAGCTTGCTTCTTATGGGCAGGGAAATATTTTTCAAGAAGTCGTAGACCATATCCTGGGGGCTACAGACACATCCAGGAGCAAGAGAAGTGAACCAGGTCTTAGCATAATCCTTTAGCGAGAAAGGAAACAACTTGAGGATATAGTAGTGGTGGACCTTTTCCTCACTAGTGAATAGGGTGGCTATATCGTGCAATTTAGTAAGATGGGCTACAACCGTTTCAGACTCATAACCATGAAAAGGATCAGATTCGACCAGAGTGATTAACTCAGGGTCGACAGAGAATTCATAATCCTTATCGGTCACAAAGATAGGCGAAGTGGCAAACTTCGCGTCGTATTTCATCCTAGTGTTCAAAGATTTTTCTTTCCACTTGCGTAGTAGTTTCTCAACATCATAGCTATCCTTACACGCAAGAAAGTCCTCAGCTATCTCTCCCTCCATAACATAGCATGTATCAGGCATAACAGGCAATTCAGGCATCGTAGCAGGTTCTACTTCAATAGTATCAGCAGTTTAAGAAGTATCATCACATCTAGCAGCAACTCTAGCAATTTGTGCATCAAGGGCACCTAGTGGCAAAGCAGTATCAAGCATAGCATCATCAGGCATAGTATCAAGCATAGCATCATCATAAGCATCATGGGCAACAGAAGTAGCATCATCAAGCACAGTAGTATCAAGCACAGGCGACATATCAAGATTTCTAGCAGGAGGCGAAGTCGCAAACTTATTCAAAACTGAAGGTGAATCAACCGCAGAGCTAGGTGGCAGTTCCTTACCTCTGCTCGTAGTGGAAGGCAAGATTTTAGTTCTTGGATCTTTCGGATTCCTCATAGTGACCAGAAGACGTCAATCCCAAGTGACTCAGAGAATATAGCTGTGCTTCCCCGGCAACCGCGCCAGAAAAAGGTCTTTATAACCCACAAGTGTATGGGATCGCAACAGTTTTTGAGGGTAGAGTATTCGACCCAAATTTGTTGATTCGCCTCAAGGGGAAACGAAAGAATATTCTCAAGTATTAGCATTTGAGTTTGTCAGATTCAGCCACACCTGAAAGATTAGTGTCTGCAAGAAAAGTATTAGTAGCAAAGTAGTATGATAGCAACGGTGTCAGAAACAGATCTGTTGACGGCAGACTATTCCTAACTGTTGTATCAATGGCGCCAGCAAGTTGCACGTGGACGGGGAACTATCCTTCCCCGACAACGGTGTCGAAAAAGTCTTGCAACAAGTAACAGTAGAGTAGCAAGGAACAGCAATAGCAGCAGAGTAACGTCAGTAGCAACAGAGCGACATTAACAACAGTAGCGACAACAGTAGCAGCAAAGTGGCCCAATCCCTTTTGCAGCAAGGGACAAGCCCAGACAAAGTAACGTAGCAAGGACCAGTAGAAAAAGACTCGTAGGCTGTGGATCGGTGATGGATGAGTGTGATGGATGTGATTCATCATGTAACACCTATAACATGGAGAGATATGTAACTAGCTCCCGGTCGTCAATCTAATGTAGGCATGTATTCCGTATGTAGTCATACGTGCTTAGGGAAAAGAAATTGCATGACATCTGTTGTCCATCCCTCCCATGGCAGAGGGGTCCTAATGGAAACTACGGGATATTAAGGTTCTCCTTTTAATAAAGAACTGGACCAACGCATTAACATGTGGTGAATACATTAACTCCTCATACTATGGTCATCTCCGGGAGTGGTTCCGGCTATTGTCACTCCGGGGTTGCCGGGTCATAACGCATAGTAGGTGACTACAACTTGCAAGATAGGATCTAAAACACACATATATTGGCGACAACATAATAGGTTCAGATCTGAAATCATGGCACTCGGGCCCTAGTGACAAGCATTAAGCATAGCCAAGTAGTAGCAACATCAATCTAGAACATAGTGGATACTAGGGATCAATCCCCGTCAAAACTAACTCGATTACATGATAGATCTCATCCAACTCATCACCGTCCAGCAAGCCTACGATGAGATTACTCACGAACGGTGAAGAGCATCATGAAATTGTCGATGGAGGAAGGTTGATGATGACGATGGCGCCGATTTCCCCTCTCCGGAGCCCCGAATGGACTCCAGATTTGCCCCCCAGATGAGGAACAGGAGGTGGCGGCGCCTCCGTATCGTAAAACGCGATGAATCCTTCTCTGTGATTTTTTCCGGGCGAGACGGAAGATATAGAGCTGAGTTTGGGGGCGGTGGTTCCACGTGGGCCCCACAAGCCCTCACGACGCGGCCTAGGGTGTGGCCGCGGCCCAGGGGCTTGTGGCCCACTAGCACGCCCCCTCCGGTGGATCTTTGCGCAGGTATTTTTCTTTTATTCCAGAAAAATTCTTCGTAAATTTTCAGGATATTCCGAGAACTTTTATTTCTGCACAAAAACAACACCATCGCAATTCTGCTGAAAACAGCGTTAGTCCGGGTTAGTCCCATTCAAATCATGCAAGTTAGAGTCCAAAACAAGGGCAAAAGAGTTCAGAAAAGTAGATACGTTGGAGACGTATCAGTGTGCTGAATGCGGAGGTGCCGTCCATTCGGCGCTAGATCGGAACGAATCGTGGGACGGTTCGTGGGACGGTTCGAGGGACGTGAAGACGTTCCACTACATCAACCGCGTTTCTTAACGCTTGCTGCTGTGCGATCTACAAGGGTACATAGATCTAATCTCTACTCATAGATGGACATCACCATGACAGGTCTTCGTGTGCGTAGGAATTTTTTTATTTCCCATGCAACGTTCCCCAACAAGTAATACTCCAAGGTAGAACATAACATAAGTTGGATCGCAGGGAACTCAAGGGGCAACACAAAACATGAACAAGTTTGTGTTGGAGGGAAGGCAATAAGGTTTTCAATGATAACACAGATCATCGAGGGGGCAAGGATGGTATTTCTCATCATGAACTTGATCGATATCATGGAAGAGCTCAAGATGCTGATGGTGATCACGACATATTTGTCGATAAGTTTCAAGAAGATGTAATCATTCAACGACGACATCAAGCAAAGGAATGGTGAAGCGAAAAGGTTGTCGGAACCACAAATAAGATTACTAGCCCAGAATCAAAATTCCCTTTCGAGACAACCCAGACGACGTTGAAAGCTCATTGTAAGCTTAATGCACAGTTGAAATGTGTTCCACGGATGAAGGACAGAGATAGCATGGTCAAGATCTAGCATGACGATGATGATGTAGCCTAACAACTTGGAATGACATGATTGAGTACAAACTGTAAGCAAAGAAGATACTAAGAGTAGTTGAATCGCAATGCATACTCGATTCAGTTATCGGTATCCTTGAGTGTCCAACAACTCAAGACACAAGGAAACTAGAACCAACAAAAATATTGTAGTTGATGAGGAGCTCACTAGAAGTTATATAGCTCTGTGATATTCTCGATCTACCAGCGATAATACTCGAAGGTAGATCAACATTAAAGTTTGCACCGATGTATTTATCTGAAGAAGACAAGTGCTTTAACTTGCCTACATATGGGATCAAAGAGGATCAATCATGGTCGGAACCACCATTGCAAATTACCAAATCACATATAGCAGATCAAATTATACCAAGAGGATTTTATTGTTACAAGAAGCTTCCATGATAAGACATACATCAGGTCCATGGGCATGAACACAAAGTCCAAGGTCGACTCCCACTTTATCAATGCATCTCCTTCCATTTATTCCTCGCCTTTGATGAAGTTGTAGTTTTGAAAGATTACCTGGCAAAACACCAGAAGAGTAATCCTCGTAAAAGTCTTGGGATCACACAGATTTAGGAAGGCATAGGTGCAACCCATCGAGGCATCTTATGAACATATACCACAAACTTCAAGAGTAACTAACACACGCTTGATAATAGAGCATGGCAGTTAAAAGCATAGGATACAACTTATCACACGGAGAAGACAAAATTTACCAATGGCATCCTGTATTAGGGGAAGGATATCACAAGAATTTTGAATGTGAAGGATGCTATCAGATAATAACCCAACAATGGGTCTGGTAGTCGGTACTCAATCAAAGGACGATAGAATGCAGGGCATTGGATTATAGAACATCTGAATAATATCGACACTTAAATACCAAAAGAATTTATGATTTCTAGGTTGGTGTGTCAGAATCAGATGCTCCGATCAAATACAAGTAAGTTGAATGGACTCAGATGGACAATGAGTCAAAGTTGATTTGTTGAGAAAGAGCTCCTGTTTGGAAGCACGTCTGAGCCAAAAAGGTAATTTATGAGAATCAACTAATGATTGTGTGCAATCACACAAAGGTTGAATCAGTAAGATCAAAGGAGAATCACAAAGGATTTTAACGAATGTTGCTAAACATATGGATTTAACCATAATGCAAGCAAGTGATAAAGGCCATGAACAATAGGCTACTGAGGATTTTGGAAGACCAAATAGTAATTCGAAGGATTTTGAGAAACCCATAACAACTGAGGACGTACAAATCCCCGGTAAGATAATTTGATGTACCTTGTAATAACAAGAGCAACTGGAAAGAAAACATGAATGACATTTGTATGTAGTCATCCATAGGGGTTGATGGAGGAAGGCAAATCGCAAAAGCAATGAGCACAAGTTCTCGAGAGAACATCAAAGGGTATCTTTGGAGTCTTCTGACGAATCAAGCCATCATGTGAAATGCGGGGCTCTCCAGGAGGAAGTATTTACGAGAACCTAAAGTTAGAGTTAGCAAAATCTTTAACCCGGAAGGGAAGAGAGATCAGAACCGAGAGTATAGAAGAGGATTAAAACATACTAATACCACCCGATTGAGATGTGTGCCTGTAAGCCACACAACAATGTTAGTAAAGTTTTTCAAGTACTAGACTCAACTTAGGACAAGGAGTTGGAAAGGGGGCTACCTACACACAGTCGGCTCTAATAGCAACTTGCGACACCCTTGATTTGATCGTACACTAATCATACAAGCACATGCGTACGACCAAGCTCAAGGACTCACGTGAAGATACCACAACACAACTCTAGACACAAATAAAACATACAAGTTTCGTACTACAAGCCAGGGGCCTCGAGGCTAGAATACAGAAGCTCGAGAAACACACGAGTGAGAGGAAGCAACAAATATATGAATATAGACATAAAACAAGGAGATTCCTTAGAGAAGGCTAGCACAAATTATACATCGATCGAACGAGGCGAGGCCCCTGCCTGGGAACCTCCTAAACTACTCCTAGTAGTCACCGGCCTCCATGTAGTAGTAGGCACCGTTGGGGTAGTAGACGTCATCGCTGGGATATGCCATCTCCTGGGCTCCATCATCTGGTCGGAACAATCGTATCAAGGGGAAAATGGGGAGCAAAGCAACAATGAGTAATCATCCAAAGTACTCGCAAGACTAACATCAGAACTATACTAAATATGCATTAGTATCAAAGGAATGGGGTTATCTTGGACTAACTGCGGCAATGCGAGAATAGAGAGAGGAGACTATTTCTATCAAAGACTAGCATCTTATGGGGTGTTGTAGCAATAGATGAGAATAGAGCAAGTAACACAATTATATTATCATATTGTTGCAGAAATTTAAAAAGGTCACGCCCAAATATTCTTCCTCGACTCCCTATGAGAAAGCAATCCCAAAGCAAACATTCTAGCTAAGTAACAGTAAAAGTTGTATAAGATCGGGGCACAACTCCAAGTCGTCCTGTAATAGTGGACACGTCTATTCAACTAGTTAATTTTCATCCGTGCAGGGGTGCACCATAGTATCCAACACGCTTGCTAAACTCTGTCTGGACACACTTTCATGGGTCATGCCCGGCCTCAGAACATCAACACGTCGCAACCCTACCTAGGATCAACAGAGAGGCTAGCCCGCCGGTCTAAATCCTAAGCACGCAAGGGTCATGGGCCCATCACCATTTGCGCTCCTGCACGATGCAAGGGTGACCGAGGTCAGTCCTGGCACCTCTTATACAAGAATGATGCTTATCCAAACCACTCGGGCGCGCGCTGCTCCATTGCTCATGTCTGAAGAGCTTCGACTCATACCATGACGTCCAATAACCATAACTTCTCCCACGTGAAGGTTACTGCGAAAAGGTCTCCCGACTAACTCAGTTCAAATACCCAAATCCCCTTAGCATTTTGATTAATGCTGTGGCAACGATTAGCAATCCACCATATGTGTTCTCGTAGCCCCGTCTCGAGGATGTTTGGCAAGGGCCCAGAATGCCCGGCCACGCCTCTTCACATTCACGCGGGGATCCACCCGCAACACACCTCATCACTTTCCCAGTACCTCGGTCAAGTAACTGTGCGGCTGTAACATCAGAGGGATCCGAGGTATCACCCTCGATGGATTCCGAACGATGTAATCGTCAAGGTGGCCAGGGAGGAATCACCCTCGATGGACCACGCTTGATGGGTTGTACGACAGAGTCGTTATTGGAGGTGGTGAAGGAGGAATTACCCTCCAAGAACCACCGCGAGCCAACTACACTACAGCCCTAACATCATAGTACGTAATCAGGTGTTACCCTCGGTACTCGATGGTAGGTCTACAGATTGATATAACTAAGGGGGTGTGAGTGATGTGACGGGCTTGACTCGTCGATAAGATGATCGAGACTTGATGAAAAAGCAGGGACAACTGGACTAATGGGGGTCAAAGGGGATCAGTGCTCCACCTATACAAAATAGTTTAAAGTGCGGTAGAGTAAAGTAGAAGTTCATCAAAAACATGCTATGCATCAAAATAGGAGCGATCAACAATAGTAGCAAAATTCTAATGCAAGCATGAGGGGGAAAGAATAGGCGATATAGGAATGATCGAGGGGGGTTTGCTTGCATGATTTCTTTGCTGGAAAAGGCTGGTCGTCAGGTGGGTAGTCGTACCCGGCAACAGAGAGAAGAGGGGGAAGAAACAATAAATATAAAGCACACATGCAACACGATGTATGTCATGTCAATATGCAGCGTTTGGCATGAGCTATCACAGTATTATACGTAGCAGACGGAGCGGAATAATATATAACAATATTTTCCTGGCCTCTATCTACTACCGGACAAGTGAAAACAATGAAAAAGTTCCATGTTCGCTATGCTAGGGACGCGCGACAAACTAACATACAACGTATGCGGGTTCGTCTCGTTTTTTTATCAACTTTCATGTATAAAATATTTTCATCTAGATTACAGATTATTTTATATTAATTTTTAAAGTTTTATTGATATTCAGGAATTAAATAGATTTATTTTAATTCAATAATTAAAATATGACATCAACATGATGTCATGCTAACATCAGAAGTCAATAGTGGGTTGACTGGTCAATTTGACTAGTGGGCCCCCCTGTGTCATAGACTCAAGTTAATCATTGTTCACAATTAATTAACATGGATTAATTAGGAGGGAGTGGGTCCCTCCTATCAGTACCTATTTAGTTTAAGTTAGTTATTAATAGATTTAACTAAATAGTTTTAATTAGCCCTAATTGAGCTCGGCCCACATGTCATGTTAAATTAAGAGAGTAGTTAACTAACCCAATTAGTTTAATTAAATAATCATTTAATTATTATATAAATTAATTAATTATAATTTAATTTTATTTCTTTTGTTAATTTTTGTTTTCCTAGCAGGGGCGTGGGCCCGTGCCGTCATTCTCTGCAGAGGGGGAAAACAACCCCAAAATATCACTAACGAGGGGGGGGGGGGTGGCGGTTACCCCCCATGGTTGACAAGGATTGACCGGGGGGGAGCTCGGGGCTGTGGCCCTAGGGTGCGGTGGCGAGCGGACACGAGAGCGACCGACCGATGGTGCTGGCGGCAGGGGCCGTCGGCCGCGGGACGAGCTACATCAGTAGGAGCCGGAGGTGGACAGCACACCAGCGGAGCAGGGAGGGTATGGGGAGCGACGAGCGCACGACGAGCACGATCGGGGTGCACGGCGGGGCGGCATGAAGGCGCAAAGGTGAGGGGAGAGGGGTGCGGGGCGGCCGGGGCACGACGACAGCCGGGTGGGGTGCGGCCCGCGGGACAAGGTGCACGGGCCGAGGTCGTGGCCATGGGGGCGGCCCGATCGGCCGGAGTGGTGGCCGGGGACGGGGGCCGTCGCTGGAGTGAGGGGAGGAGCACCGGAGGGGAAGAAGATGAGTGGAGGGGGGAAGGAGACCGAGGCTTACCCTCGTTGCCAGGGTAGTAGAGGCACAGGGAGGTCCGACGGGGAGGGTAGCGATGGCCGACACGGACGAGGCGGCCGACTACCGACAAGGACGAGGCGGCCGGCGACCGACGGGGGCACCGGATCCGGCCGGGTCCGGTCGGGTGCAAGAGTCAGAGGGAGAGATCCTCTAGGGAGGGGCTGAGTGGGGGGGGGAGGGAGGGAATGAGTGGGGGTCGAGTGGGGGTTAGGGTGTAACATCCCAAATTTTGGAATGTTAATAAAATTATTAGATTGATTGTTTGTTTGTTTGAGTGATTGAAACTTGAGTGAAATTTGAAAACTTTTCAGAACTTTTGAATGAGAGGGAATAAAATGACTTTCCCCTTCTCCGGTAAATTCAAATTCATCCAATTAAAAGCAATGAGAGAAGATGACATGACTTCTTCAACTATAAAGAATTTGAACGGAGTTTTGCATTTGAATTCTTTCAAATATTTGCCCTTGCTTCTTTATTTTCTCCCCACGAGAAATGCCCCGACAAAATTCTTGCAAGCAAGAAAGAGCGGAGGAAAATGACCCTCCAAAATGAGAGGCACTTTTGAAAATATTTGAGCCAAGAGAAACCAAAGTTTTATGGAGAAATTAATTGCCAAAAAAAAAGAAAATAAAGCCTTAGGGATTTTTCTGAAAAAAAACATTTTTTTAAAGTTTTTATTTTGGTTTTGGAAAAATGATAAACAATTAGGAAATATTTTTCTGATCGATTTGGAATATAATACCCCATCTAAATATTTTTATTTTGTTTCCTTTTATTATGTTTCCCTTGCTATTTTAAAAGAAAAACAAAATGAGGAATTGTTTTTCCTTTTAATAGGAAATCGCCCTAGGGCGTTTTTTTTCTGGGCCAGATCCCCCTGGCCGATCCTTTCCCCACGCAGCGCACCCCCTTCCTTTTCTTTTCTATTTTTTTTTCTTCTTTCTTTCCTTCCTTCTTCTTCCTCCTACCTTTCTTTCCCGTGCCTTTTCCTTCACAGCGCCTCGGCCACCCCCCCATGGCGTGACCTCCTGATCCGATGGATCTCCCCCGATTCCCCTTCCCCTTTCCTTCCCTTGGCTCCCCCCTATTTAAGCCGCCGCCCCGAGCCCCCCTTGGCCCCTCCTCCCCACGCCAGAACACCTCGCCCCCATGCACCTCCTGGAGCACGCTCCAGGAGAAACATCTCCTCGCCGCCCCGGCCACTACCGCCCCTCCCCGCACCAACCAACGCAACCAACAGCACCCTCGCCTCCACCGCGTTCCATTTTCCCACCAAACCCCGAGCTCCACCGCTCCACGCCACCCCCCGCACCTCGCCGGAGTTCGGCCAGCACCGAACCTCCCCAAGCTTCCCCTGCTCGCCCCGGCTCTCTCACGCCTCGCCATCACCTCCCTCGGACGCGAGAGCCCCGCCACCACCCTTTGGACACCTCGGACGCCGCCGGAGATCGCCGGAGCCCCCTCCCCGAGCACCACCTCTTCTTTGTCTCGCCGAAGAAGAAGCAACCCCTGCAGCATCCACGGTGAGCTACCCATCTTTTCGTTAGCCGTTAGATCGTGAGTAAACGGTAGAGATTAGAACACCCGTACCTTTTCGGTCTTTTAAACAAAACCGGGCCGGTTTTTCATTACTTAATATTAGCCGAAGAGGTATCAGTTAGATTCCGGCCGTTTGCTAGTTTTCCCCGCAGCAAACGAACTCCCAACAAACCAAGGAGCGCCACGTGTACACTGTCCGATTAGAAATCAGTTTTTCTTTTTCTGTTTTAATTCCAAAACAGAGAGAGTTTCAATCTTGTTCCCCCCATAACGTTTGTTGTAGGACTCCAATGAGGTCGATTCTTTTTCCAGTAGATCAAAATTTGCCTGTAGTTTTCGAAAACATATTATTTGTCTATGTTTGAAATTTTCAAATTTGAATTAGATCAGATTTAGTTTAAACCTTGTTTTGTTTATTCTGGGAGTTTAAAAATAGATTTTAATTTAATTCTTTTTGCTACTGATCACTAGTGATCTTATTTATCAGTGGTAAGAATTTCAGAATTGTTTGAGTACTTTAGCTCATTGTTTCTTGTGAAACCATTTCTGTTTCACTTCCTTTAGGATTATGACTATATTTCTTTCTTTAGTTGTCTTTAAATTATTTTCTTTTATATTTCAGAAATATTAAGTTTTGTTTCTGTTAGTTAACAGTAGGTTTGCAACAAGTTTTGATTTTATTTTTATATGTTATCATGAAAGCAATTCTAGTTCTCTAATAACTTGCAATTGGTTTCTCTACTGTTTCAAATCCCGTTTGGAAATACTTTCAAATAGTTTTGTGAAAAATATTTTATTTTATCTTACTTAAATTTATATCTTAGTTCCCAGTTATTTAAGTATTTTATTTTCTGTTAGGCAAAAACTATTTAGTGTTTGACGTAGTAGAAGACTCCCTAGTCTTATTTGAAGTTTCCTTCGGATTCTTATTCGCTCTCTCTTTTGTTTTGATTGCTAGAATGATTGCTAGTATGAGTGCTTATGTGAATGATATGTTTGTTATATAGATTTCATCGGAGAGTGACAAATAGTCTATCAAGTTATTTCTTGAGAACGATAATTCTTCTTCATCAACCTCACCAGGCAAGTCATTTGATCATGTATCACCTATGTTTTATGCGTCGTAGTTCTACCATCCTATGCCCAATTGCATGCTGACTAGGTACTTGGAAATTATGGTTATATATTGTAGTATCATGTGGTAGGCACCCAACAACCCCGTTACTAGGCCCGGGACGACAAATTTCATATTGCTATGCTTGAGTAGACGGCATTCTGGTTGAGAGTTTATCACAGTGATGCGAGGATACTTTAATAACCAAGACCGGTTAAGTCAAGATTTTTCAAGACCTCGTAATGCAATGCAACTCTGGGTGAAGGACGGTTGATCGGCTCCCTCGAGAAACCAGTGGATGACCCGGGATGCTGGAGACGGCCATGCCATCTTGCGGAAAGCTTCACCCAGGCTCAAAGAGACGGACGGATATTTTCAAGACCCAAGGTTTACCTGCACAGCCACAAGTCATTATGGGCTCTGGCTTGGTTGGACAACATGACGACTCTGGACAGGCGGTGCTAGCAGATGTAGAAGAACGGTAGGATTGGATGGGCACCGACAGGGATTCAGAAGGACCCGTTGAAAGACCATGTTTTGATCATCCGGTCTTCAAACACCCTGAAGTGCGAGGACATACTCGGAGGTGATCAAATCTTGTGGGGAACGTGTGCAAAACTCTGCAGAGTACTCAAATCTAATCGATTAGTCATGTCCACGATCATGGACAACTTGAGCCAAAGGAAATGAAGTTATCTGAAATTCTCAACACCATTATAAATACTTGATGAGGGTAATATTGATAACTTGGGTATGAGAACTGGTTGGTGGAACCATCTCATTAACAACCAACAGCGTAGTAATATTTTGCTTTTAGCCCCTCTTGTTGTAGGAGAAAATTTGCTTTACGCTAAAACTTACAACACCACCTGCCATATATGCATATAGTATAGATGATATTTTACCCCCCTCTCATATGTGACTTGCCGGCATATTCAATATGCTGACCTACATGGCTGCAACGTCTTATGTTGCAGATATTTTTCTTCGACGAGTAAGAGTACGAATTCAGGGTTACGGTCTACACTCAACTTGCCGTTGGTGTTTATTGGGAGTCCACTCCCTTGACTGCTTCCGCTGAGATATTTAAGGTATATATCAGTTTTACGCTATTTACATGTGATTTCACTTTGATATATACATTGATGTACTGTGTGTGCCAGCATACTGATCCAGGGATGGCACAGATACACAGAGGCTTGACTCGTTTTGAGTCGGGTTGCTACATAGGGTTACTCGGGGGTGAGTGGGGGTTTATATATCCCCGGTGGGGTGGGCCGGCTGGGAGGATTTAGGTGGGTCGGTTGGGGTCGGCCCAGTTGGGTGGGTTATTTTGTTTTATTTATTTATTTATTTTATTATAAAGTAACTTTACAAAAAGAAGAGAACACGCCCAGTATTGCAAAGCAAATTTGGCATAGCCACAATCATGTTGAAGGCCTTTTGAAAACAATAGGAAGAATATTATAATCCAAAAGGCTTTTAATAATTGTTTGGCATCTGTTAAAATAGTTTTGGTGCACTAAAGTACTTGGTAAAATGTTGGTTTCAATTTTGTAATTACTTGGAGAATATTGTAACCAAACATGATTTTTGTTTTTCAAGTTAGCCAAAATATTAATTCCACTTATTATCCAAATTTTGAATTTCAAAAGGAATTCGAAAGAATAGTTATCAAACACTGTTTAGAAAAACCCATTAGATTAACCTCAGAGGTTACTATAGCTTAACTAGAGGGATTACTGTAGCATAATCCGGGGATGTGACACCCCGCCTCATGTTATATTGACCCATTTGCACGGAAACAAAGGGACATTAATATCACGTCCATAGTCAAGTTCCCATATCTCCTCTATGTAACCATAATATGTGTCATTTTTCCTATTGGTGTTTGCTGCATCAAAGCGGATACCACTATTTTGGTTGGTTCTCTTTTTATCTTGAGCGGTCGTGTAAAATGTATTCCGATTTATCTCGTACCCTTTGGAAGTCAATATAGTTGAAGATGCTGACTTGGCCAACAAGTACATGCCATCTTCAACAGTGTTGTTATTCATGAGATGGCTTTGCAATCAACCGCCGAAAGTCGCCATGTTTGTATGTTTAATCCAGGGGTCAGACTCCTCCGGGTTCTTGGAGCATACAATATCCATGTGTTCCTCAATATACGGAGCCACAAAGGTGGAATTTTGTAGAACAATGTAGTGTGCTTGCGCCCAAGAATGCCCGCCCTACATATTATTGAATCCTTTCCTAGCGTGCCTTTTCCACTCAGTCTCCCCTCATGCCGCGATTTAGGAACATCAATCGGCTTAAGGTCAGGAATAAAGTCAACATAAAACTCAATATCCTCCTTTGTTTCATGCCCCTTGAAGATGCTTCCTTATGGCCAGAATGGTTATAAACATATTTCTTTAAGACTCCCATTGTGACAGCCCGAGACCGACGTTCCAGAAGATTCCCCTTTATTCCGTTTCATCGTGTGATTATTTTTATTTGTCGCATCATCATCGCATCATGCGCATCATCCACATTGCATCAACATCCCATTGCCGTCAGTTTTCAAAACTTGCATCCGTTAATAGTTGCCGGTTCTCGTCGTTGCCCGTTCTGAGCCCGACCACACACGCACGCGCCCGTGGCATCGTCAAATCTTGTTTTTAAAAGTGTGTGTAAAACTTTCTCTGATTGGGTTGAAACTTGATGTGCGGTCTTATTTAGATAAATCGGAGTCCGTATGGTACCCGGACGGTCGATCGTAGCGGCACCGTCCACGGTCTATCGTCGGACGTTTTATCGGTGTTTTAAATTATGTTGCCGGGTGCCGTTTTCCCTCTATCTCTGGCTAACCTACTCTACACGGCCACTTAGCCCGTCCCGCGTTCGAGATTGTTCGATTCCAATCGCCCTGTTGAAACCGGGACAAAATTCTGCTAACCCTAGCCCCCCATTGTTATAAATAGACCCCCATGCCATTTTTAGACAGCCCCCCTCTCACCTCCTCATTTTCCGCATCACCCCACCAAACCCTAGCCTCCCTGTCTCCCTCCTCCAGCCGTCGGGCCCGCCCGAGCCCATCTGGACCTGAGGCAACCAGCCCCTTGCCCTATCCCGCCGGCCTCCCCAAGTCGCCCCTCGCCGGAGCCAACACCTTCTTGCTCCGGGCCGCCTCCAGTCGCCGGAGTTGCAGCCGCCGCCTCATGCCGAGCCGCCGGCGAGGAGCCGCTGCAACCAGCCGCCCCGTGCCTAGATCCCGCTGCCACAGCTCCTTTGTGCGTCATGGAGAGCCCCCGCCCCACGCATGCCCTACCATGGCCGCCCGCAGCTTCTCCCGTCGCCGAATCTGGAACCCCCACCTCCGGATCCATCCGTTCCCAGCCTTGCCGTCGCCTCGTCGCCATTCCCCGTCACCGGCAAAGCCGCCGACGCCGCCTCCCTCTGCTTGGGACAGAGGAGGACGACGCACTAGGCCTGCCTCCCCCCGACCAGCCCACTGCCCAAGCGCCAGCGCCTCAGGCTGCCAAGCGTCCCCAGCGCCACCACCGGCCCATCTCCCCTCGGCCCGACTCCTCTCCAGGAGCCAGCGCTCGAGGCCCAGGCCTGCCTCCTCTCCTCCTTGGGCCGCGCCCACTCTGGTGAGCCGTCCCTAATCCCCGCCCCCAACACACTTTTGTTATGTTGCGCACATGTCCCTGTTCAACCCAATTTCGGATTCGGCCCGTTAGTGTTTTTTTTAGGTTTTAGGATTTAATTCTTTTTCAGGAAATATAGATATTTTAAAACGCCCGTAATTATTTAACCGTGCATTGGATCGCAACGTTTTAAATATGAAACTCGTGTAGTTTTCCGCTTAGATTAATATTTTGCAACTTGCATGCATGTTTGAAATAGTTTGACCCGCCATATGCCTAGATTTGCGTGTTGTCCTATTATGTTATTTGTCCCGTATTAATTTTCGCGCGTGTCCGGATTGCTCAAATCCCGTGGATATAATGCTCATATTTTTAGGGACCTTTTGAAATGTATTTTAGAGTAGTTGTTTGTATTTTTGCATGTAGGATTCCGTCGCTAGATTGCCATTTCGTGCTTAGGACATAATCTCGCATATTCGTGTGGCGTTATTTTTATTTTGCAACCCCACTTATTATACATGTTTTCGGGGTAGAAAAAGCCATATAATTTAATTGTGCATTTAGTTTTAGCTTTTTAGCAAGTTAGTGTATGTGATATTTTGCCATGTTGCCTTTTTTTATTTTCTGAGATTTAATCCGTGCATGATATGAAGGAGTTGTCAAATAGAGATATGCCCTTGGATGTGTAGGCTAGCCTCTGGTAATTTTGGCTATAATAGAAATCCATGTTTAGGAGTTGTTTGCTTGTTCTCAACTTGCTAGAAAATAGTGCTGATTTGTAGATGCTGAAATATTTCGAAGTCTCAAATCGGTTATATTTTGTTGCTATATTTGCATGAGTTTATCTGGTCATCTGTAGCTCTTTTGAGGTTGGTGCAATGGAGTTAGTTGTAAACCTTAAGATTCTCTACCATGCTATGAATTTTCATGCCATTTGGTGCCCTGTAGCATATAGTTTTGTTGCTGTTAATATGCCTTCAGATCGAAAACTGCACTGTCATAAACTGATATTTTCACCAAGTCTGAAACTGCGTGTGAGCAACTATTTTGTGAGTTCTTTTCCTAGTGATCCATGCTTCCATGCTAGAAGTTATTAGTAGTATGTTGTAGTGCATCTTGACCTCTATTGCCTCATGCCTTGTTTGAGCATTTTGGATTCGTGTAGCTAGTTGTTCGAGGGTGTAGAATATGCTGTGTGGCTGATTTTGGCAGATTATGTCTATTTCTTGTTTAGGTCGTAGTTTTTGAACCGTTGCTCCGTTTTGATCGTGTCCTATATGAAACTTGCTTAGAATCTCGTGTAGTTTCATATTATCTTGCTGGTTGTATGTTTTGAAATGCTTGTGACTGTCGTTGCACACATTTTGCATTCATGCCATCATATCTTGCGGTGTTCGTATCTTTTGAACCGTAGCTCCGTTGGAAATGTTCTCTATGTGTAAATTGTTTGAAACGACGCATAGAATCACGTGAACCTATTAATTTTTCTGTTTAGAAAATATTTAAACATGTTAATTCAGATCTGGACAGAATTATAAATTAACATATGGGGTATTTCGGAGATGCTATATGTCATTTCCGACCTCATTTAAAATGCCTAGATATGTAGTTTAATTGCGCTTCACCTCTTGCCATGTTTAACCAACATCTAATATTGTCGTGTACTTAATCGGGATGGAACTAAATAATTCGTATGTGGAGTTTCGTCAATATGCAACTCGTTGCATATTGAACTTCACTTAATGTGTAGTGTTTGATTGTTGTGAATTGCCATGCCATGTGTTGCATATATTCAACCGCTCATGCATCATTTTTGTTGTGCGTTTTGGGGTGAATATCTATGTTGATGCTTGTTTCCGGTTTGCTCCGTCTCGATAGAGTTTCGCAAGCGCGTTGGAAAGTGAGAACCTGTTCAACTACATCGGTTCGTCTGCTTCACGGAGTCGTTATTCTTCCAAGCGGGATCTCAGGAAAGATGACCATTTCCCCACATACCATTACTATCATTGCCATACTAGTTTTACTGTTTCTATCGTTATGTCTCGTTGCCTACCACCTGTTAAATAACAACCTCTCAACCTTGCCATGAAAACCTTCAACCTGTTCACCACCTAGCAAACCACTGATTGGCTATGTTACCGCTTGCTTTACCATGTGTTAGCATTGCTAGTTGCAGGTGCAGTTGCTTCCATGTGATAACATGGGTTCCTTGTTATATCACCCTATTAAATGTTATTTAATTTAATGCACCTATATACTTGGTAAAAGGTGGAAGGCTTGGCATTTCTAGCCTGGTGTTTTGTTCCATCTTTGCCCCTTAGTTTCGGCTACCGGTGTTATGTTCCATATTTGAGCGCTCATAACATGATCGGGGTTGTTATGGGGACCCCCTTGATAACTCGTTTTAGATTAAAGCTGGTCTGGCAAGGCCCAACTTTGGTACCACATTTGCCCAACATAATAATTTTGTTAATACTAAAAAGCATAGAGCGTCATGAATCCGAGGAGTAACTCTACATAATACAGGGAGGGCCAGTGCTGATGGTGCTGGTCCAAAACAGAGCAGCTTATTAACGCTACCCGGGGCAACTCGGCGTTTGGTGTGATAATTGTCGCTCATCAGTCGTGTCCTGAGAACGAGATACGCGGCTCCTATCGTGATCATCGACACGCCGGACGGCCTTGCTAGATTAGTTTTACCTTTTACGAATGACTTGTGCATCGGGATTCCGGTGATGCTTTGGGTAATCTCTGAGTTGAGGTTTTCCACTATGGAGTCCGACGAGATCGCAAGCTTCGTGATCGAGGATTTCTATGCGGCTTGTGGTAATTTGTGATGGACTAGTTGGAGCACCCCTGCAGGGTTAAATCTTCCGGAAAGTCGTGCCCGCGGTTATGTGGCAACGTGGAAACTTTGTTTAACACTGGTTCTAGACAACTTGAAGTTAACTTAATTAAAATATGTCAACTAAGTGCGTAACCGTGACTGTCTCCTTCGCGAGTTCCTTCTCCGATCGAGGACACAGTGGGGTTATGTTTGACGTAAGTAGGTGTTCAGGATCATTCATTTGATCATCAGTAGTTCACGTCTGTCATGCGTAGATCACCCCCCTCTTATTCTTGTACTCGTAAGTTAGCCACTAAATATTTGCTTAGTCTCTTGATGCAGTCTCACCACTTAACCATACCTCACCCTTTAAGCTTTCCTAGTCTTGATACCTTTGGAAATGAGATTGCTGAGTCCCATGTGGCTCACAGATTACTACAACATCAGTTGTAGGTACATGTAAAGGTTACTTGACACGAGCACATTGATTGTTCATTTGGAGTTGCTTCTTGTTCTTCTTCTTCATCGATCTAGGATGGGTTCCAGGTCGGCAGCCTGGGATAGCAAGGATGGACGTCGTTTCTTTTCTCGTTTGTTTTCATCCTAGTCGGACCCTGCTCTTCTTCATGATGTTTATGTATTGTACTGATGTGACTCTGATGTAGCTTGTGGCGAGTGTATGCCAATTCCATATATCTCATATTTTCTGTACATGTACTTGTAACAGTATCCATTCTTGCGAAACAACGAGATGCGCTTCTATCCCTGACGAGGCCCTCGTGCCAAATTAAGGATAGGATCTCATCTTGGGCGTTACACCCATGAACCTCTCAAAGGGGAACATATGGTGTAGAAATACATGACCCATAATGGCAATCTCTTCGATGGTGAACTAGGACGTGTGTCATGATATTGAAGAAGGATGGTGGGAACACCAACTCAGAACTGACAATACATTGCACCAAATCATTCTGTAACCTTGGTAGGATTTATGGATTGATTACTGTCATGGGTATAAGTTTGACAGTAGATGAGTAGGGTACGAAAGGATGGGCAGAGCCTTAGCTACGGCGAGGATGTATGAGTTTAGGCCCATTTACAGTGGAGGTAAAAGCCCTATGTCTCAGTGCTCTTGGGAGCTTAGTGTCGAGTGGAGTATGGGGTTAGAGTAAATGCCAACCCCTGCACCAGTGGGGAAGGGCGGCTTATATAGAGTGCGCTGCCCTTCACAACGGTCCGGTGGACAGGGGTGGAGTAGTGGCGAATAAATGCCTACGTTACAGGTAACGTATGCCTTAAATGCTAATAATGGTGTACGAAAACGTATGACCGTTGCCCTCCAGGGAGGTTACGATGTACAGAATGGAATCTAGTCGGTACGATTAATACTCTCCGAATGCTTGTCACCGACTGGATGATGGGGGAGTCGTTACCGACTGGATGAGGGGAGATCCTCAGTTCAGTCGGAACTGTCTAAGGGCCTTGTCCTTTATGAAGGGTAGTCCTTGGGTAGGACCTACAGGGCAGGCCTATGACCCTACCCTGGGACTATAACCCCATCATTAGTCCCCGAGTGGATCAGGGTTGGAACGACGAAGTGATGCTTGGAGTACGGATCCGACTGGTATGGATGTGACTTTGGCGTTGTTTGCCTCGATCCATTTTATCCTCTCGACCAATGATCCGAGTGAATATATCTGTGAAACGAACCGTCAGGGACCGAGTGCTTCCGCATAATCTTTCGATGTGACCGGTCAACTGACAGCGGCGGATTTTCTGCGATCCTCAAATTTCGGTTGCCGCGCGCTCAGCGGGGATGAAGACATCGTCATCGAGTAGTTTCTCCCGCCTCGATTACCGCGCCTTTATCTTCTCCACTAATATCGCAGCAGCCGGTCCAGGGATAAGATTTCGGGGCCACCTGTTAGTGACCCAGTCGGAAGCTTATTTAAGCCTCTCCAGCGGGGGTTTCTTGTTGCGCTGCCCTGGTTACTCGCACTCTCCTCGCTTCTCCCGTAGCTCCCTGCGCGCTCCAAGCCTCTTCCTTCCTCTCCTCCTCTGTGGATCTGCTGCCTCCACCATGACGAAGGGGCAGACGAGCAAGCTCGAGTCGCAGAAGAAGAACAAGAAGGCGGCGGCTCCTGCTCAGCGGCGACAGCGGGCACTGCCGGCAGGTTGGATCCAGGGGGATTTCCTCCCCTCCACGGTGATGGAGGACGACCTGCTGGAGCTGGTGGAGCAAGGCATGATTGCCAACAAGTCGTGGAGGCTGCCGGCAGAGGGCGAGACGGAGCCGGTGCCGCAAGAAGGAGAGCGCGTCTTGCTGCTCAGCCACGTGTACAGGGGCTTCTCTCTGCCTCCCCACCCCTTCTTCAGAGGTATTATGAACCACTTCGGGGCGCAGCTCCATCATTTTCCTCCAAACGCGATAGCCCATCTCGCTGCATTCGTCACCCTTTGCGAGTGCTTTATCGGATGTCCCCCATTGGGGGCTCTTTAAGTACATCTTCTCCGCTAGGTCCCAGACTGTCTAAAAGCTTAGCCAGTCGGACGACAAAACCCATCTCCTCCAGCTCTGCGGGGGCTTAGGCTTCCAAAAGAAATCGAAGAGTAGCTACCCCATCTCTAGTTGTCCGAGTCGATTAGGAACTGGCAGTCGACCTGGTTCTACTGCCAGGACATAGCTTGTCTGAATGTCGCAACTGGGTTGCCACCCTTTAGCCTAGACCGTCCGGCCCCTCCCAGGAAGCTTGCACTCACAAAGGTGGAGAAGATCCAGATCCAACCTCTGGTCGACGCACTGATTGCTGTCGTCCGCAAGGGGGTCACCGACACGGATTTGCTGGAGACTTTTCTGGGTCGGCGCATCCAGCCGCTGCAAGCCCGACACCACGCCATGTGGCACTACACGGGGCCTAAGGACTCCACTCGGACTCATCCAGAATGCGTGACCGGGGAGGTTGTGACGGCGTGGGTCCGCGGCATCATATGCGCCTGCGATAACCCCAGAGGAGCTCGGCGAGTGAAGCCCTTCCGCGCTGACAATCCTCCTCCGAATGAGGTGAGCACATCTTGTCGAGTGCTTTCAATCTTCTTAGATTTATCGCTTTTTCTTGTACCACCGCCTGACGTCTGATGTTGTCGACTGTATTTTGTGCAGGAGTGGACCAACTGGTATTCTCCCGTCTCGAACGGGAATCCAGTTGAGGAAGAGGAGGGCAGCCAGGAGGGCAGCATGGACAGCGCCGAGTACGTCTCCGTCAGTGGGGAGATGGAGGAGGAGACCGAAGAGGAGGAGGGGGAGGTTGGGGAGCAGAGCTCGCAACTTCCACCATGAGAGCCTCGAACTAAGCGCCGTCACGAACCCGCGACTCCGTCGGCTCCTCCAGCGGCCCCGAGTGCCCCGCCAGCTCCTCCCGTGGCTCCGAGTGCTCGGAGCGTGAAGAGGACCAGGGACGCTGCTGCCGAGCCCACGGGCCAACCTTCCAAGGTGGCCAAACCGAGTGGGTCCAAACCTCGGAAAGCTATGCCTCGGAGGAGGATCGTTGTTCCAGTTGCCTCATCGTAAGTGTCTTGTTCTCCTATCTTCTTTCAGTATTTGATTGAACTCATGCTTATCGGTCGAGTGGATTTTACTCGACACAGCTGCTACCTCCGCCACCTCTCTGCCACGCCAGGACGACGATCCCATGGATACGGATAACGCTGCCACATCCCAGCAAGGTACGTTGTGACGACTCCGAGAGTTTGCATTATTGTTTCGCGAGTGCTTTCTTTAATCTTGCCCTTTTCTGTAATCTCATGGTGTTCAGTCGGGCTTCCTTCGGAGGTGATTCATCTGGAGGAGGACGACCAAAAGGGGCCAGGGCCAACTTTGGCGCCTGTCCTTGAGGCTGTTCCATCTGCTACTGCTCCCACCATGGACGCGCCGCCGACTGAAACGATGCCGTCGACTGAGGCGGTGCCCCTCGCGGCGGAGCCGACTGGAGCGGGACTTGGGATGCCCAAGGAGTCTTCTGTCATGCCGGGTCCGTCGACCGTCCAGTACGATGCCCGACACCTCCCGGAAGACCAAGTGGGAGCCGCCAAGGAGGCCATGGTGCAGGTCGAGTTGATGGTGGGTGACGGCAAGGGAGCGTACAACTCCATCGCGTCTTTGTACAAGAGAAGCTTGGAGCTCCGGGACGATATCCGAGTAAGTAAGCTAGTAAGTGTTTGCTTTCCTCTTGTAACCCACTGGGTGTTTAAGTGATATACTCGGATACAATAGGACTATTTTGCAGTAGGTTCACTCCGAGTGAACCCAGTGGGTGTAGTCCCCGAGACTTCTGTCGAGTGCTTGCACCGGCAGTTGTCTTTATATGCATTTTCCGTGACTTGATCGGATCAGAGCTGATCTGTCCGAATGGTACCAATGGGGGCACTCCGAGTGCACCCATTGGATGTAGTCCCCGAGAGTAGTTTTACTCAGGTCGGGTAATAGTAGTCTCATAGGCTTGTCTGTTTGTCATGTAGCTCAATAGGGCCGACCTGTTCGAGATTCATGCCAGTGGGGTCACTCTTAGTGAACCCACTAGATGTAGTCCCCGAGACCGCTGTCGACTGCTTGCGTCGGCAGGGGTCTGAAGAACTTTGAGCTTTTATTGTTTTCCTTGTTGAATGTGTGTGATCTTTCCTTTGCGCTGATTTGGCAGAAGACTTGCAAAATGGGATCCGCATACAATGCTCTGAAGGCTGAAAAGATTCAACTTGCTGCGGAATTGGAGGCGGCTGTGAATGACTTGGCTGGTGTGAAGGGGGCTCTTGCGGACCGAGAGAAGTCTTTGGAGGAGTCCCGGGAGACCAACAAGGCGTTGGTGGCCGAAATTGAGAAAATGGGCAAGCAAAGAACTGAACTGATGGGTCAGATGAAGTTGATGAACAGTCGATGCATTTCGCAGGAGAAGTACGTCAGCGACTGGTCAAGGAAGATGATTGCACTGCTCGGTGGTAAGTTTTTTGCCGAGTGCTTCTTGACTTTGTAGTTCATTCTGCGCTTACTTTCTGCTCGTCTTGTCTTTGCAGATTTTTGTCTGGACGCTTAGGCTGAAGCAGCTGACATTGAGCGGTCGGTTATTCCAAACGTTCCACTCGGCAACGAAGCCAATCGGGACTTGCTCCGAGCGCATATTCGCCTTGGCAGAGTGGGACCTTTCATTGGCCGCCTGAGAGAAGTCATCGGCCGGATCGACAAGGAGCTGTGGCGTGAAGACGATTCCCGGCGGGAAATAGAAGGGTTGATGACTCGGCTGGAGGACGTCCCGAACAGAGTGCAGGCATGGAAGAAGTCTGCCGCTCATTGTGGTGCGGACGTGGCACTATCGCTGGTCTGAGTGCACTGCAAGGAAGCTCGCGAAGAAAAGCTGAAGGCGTTGCAGGTCGCCAACACCAAGAAGCTTCGATTCGAAGATTTCATGGAGACCTTCCTCGAGATGGCCACACACATCACAGACGGGATCGACCTTGACACGTTTGTGGAGCCTGCCAGTCCCGGTGCCAGTCCTGGTGACGCTTGAAAAACTTTACCTCGGTATGCCGAGTGGTATCTGTATCAAACTTTGGCCACTGTTGTTGGCCGTCACATTCGTGGTTCGGTGTGGATAAGCTTGATCCACACCGAGCCGACTATCATAGATCCAACTTTGAATTCCAATCAAATATTTTGCTCTTCTTTCGCCAATTTTTTTACACGATTTTGGCTGTGGTTTTTGTTTGGCATTTCTTGGTGAAGCCAATGACAAACATGCAGAGCATGTAGTTGTCAGTTGTCTTCACATCCACATGAGCCTCAATGAGGGTCTGTCAAGTCTCTGAGTGCGCACTCGGAGCGAGCTTTTACTTAGGCGACTCTTCGTCGCGGCTAAGTCTCCGAGTGCGACTTTTAGTGCACACTCGGAGCGAGTTGTTACTCATGTAGTTGTCAGTTGTATTCACATCCACATGAGCCTCAATGAGGGTCTTCTAAGCCTCCGAGTGGATCTCTAGGATAGACTCGAAGGAAGCTTTTTTACTTAGGCGATTCTGGATCGCAGCTAAGTCCCCGAGCGCGACTGTAAGGTCGCACTCGGAGCGAGTTGCTACTCATGTAGTTGTCAGTTGTCTTCACATCCGCATGAGCTTCAATGAGGATCTGCTAAGCCTCCGAGTGGATCTCTAGGATACACTCGAAGGAAGCTTTTTACTTAGGCGATTCTGGATCGCAGCTAAGTCCCCGAGTGCGTTTTTAGAGTGCACTCGGAGCGAGTTTGTACTTAGGTGATTCTGGGTCGCAGCTAAGTCCCCGAGTGCGGCTTTTAGTGCGCACTCGGAGCGAGTTTGTACTTACGCGACTCTGGGTCGCAGCTAAGTCTCCGAGTGCGTTTTTTAGTGCGCACTCGGAGCGAGTTTGTACTTAGGCGACTCTGGGTCGCAGCTAAGTCCCCGAGTGCGTTTTTTAGTGTGAACTTGGAGAGAGTTTGTACTTAGGCGACTCTGGGTCGCAGCTAAGTCCCCGAGTGCATTTTCTAGTGTGCACTCGGAGAGAGTTTGTACTTAGGCGACTCTGGGTCGCAGCTAAGTCCTCGAGTGCGTTTTTAGTGCCCAATCGGAGCGAGTTTGTACTTAGGCGACTCTGGGTCGCAGCTAAGTCCCCCAGTGCGACTTTTAGTGCACACTCGGAGAGAGTTTGTACTTAGGCGACTCTGGGTCGCAGCTAAGTCCCCGAGTGCGTTTTTTAGTGCGCACTCGGAGCGAGTTTGTACTTAGGCGACTCTGGGTCGCAGCTAAGTCCCCGAGTGCAACTTTTAGTGCACACTCGGAGAGAGTTTGTACTTAGGCGACTCTGGGTCGCAGCTAAGTCCCCGAGTGCAACTTTTAGTGCGCACTCGGAGCGAGTTTGTACTTAGGCGACTCTGGGTCGCAGCTAAGTCCCGGAGTGCGACTTTTAGTGCACACTCGGAGAGAGTTTGTACTTAGGCGACTCTGGGTCGCAGCTAAGCCTCCGAGTGCGACTTTTAGTACGCACTCGGAACGAATTTTTTAGACCGGAGTCTGCAAACGCGAAGAACTTTGAACCTGCAAGAAATCAATCTGCTTTGTATTACTTCAATGATACTTGTTCTTTACATTGCCTCTGTCGGCGGTCACATGTAGAAATGCTTCAGGAGATCTCCATTCCATGCTCGCGGCTCGTCCATTTCCCTGTCGAGGTTGTAGAGTCGATATGCTCCATTGTTCAGCACCTTGGAGATGATGAAGGGTCCTTCCCAGGCGGGAGCCAACTTGTGAGGTCTTTGCTGATCCACTCGAAGCACCAGGTCGCCTGCTTGGAATGTGCGACTCCTGACGTGCCGCGCGTGAAAATGCCGCAGGTCTTGTTGATAAATTGTTGAGCGAGTCAGTGCCATCTCGCGCTCTTCTTCCAGAAGATCCACTCCGTCTTACCTGGCTTGCTCTGCTTCGGCTTCGGAGAAGAGTTCGACTCGTGGAGAGTTGTGAAGCAAGTCACTCAGAAGGACTGCCTCTGCTCCATAAACGAGGAAGAACGGGTATCGCCCTGTAGATCTATTTGGAGTTGTGTGGAGGCCCCACAACACCGAAGGCAGCTCGGTGACCCATGCGCCGGCGGCATGTCCAACTTCTCGCAGGAGTCGAGGCTTCAACCCTTGAAGAATAAGTCCATTCGCCCGCTCTGCTTGCCCGTTTGTTTGGGGATGCGCCACAGGTGCAAAATCCACTCGGATACCTTGGCATGTGCAAAAAACTTTGAATCTGTCCGAGTTAAAGTTTGTGCCATTGTCAGTGATTATGTTGTGCGGAACCCCGAATCTGGCAATGATGTCTCTGACAAACTTGATGGCCGTAAGGGTGTCGAGCTTCTTGATGGGCTTGGCTTCAATCCACTTGGTGAACTTGTCGACTGCTACCAACAGATGAGTGAATCCCCCTTAGCCTGTTCTGAATGGTTCGACTGTATCTAATCCCCACACTGCAAACGGCCAAACAAGAGGTATTATCTTCAGCGCGGATGTTGGCTTGTGGGACTTCGACCATATCTTTCGCCATTTCATTCGCCTGCAACCAGAAGAAGCCAGCTCTGAATGCTTTGGCGACGATTGCTCTTGAAGAGGCATGATGGCCGCAGGTTCCTGAGTGAATTTCTTCCAGGATTAACTGTCCCTCCTCAGGGGAGATGCAACACTGAAGGACGCCTGAAACACTTTCTTTGTACAACTGGCCATCAATGACGGTGAACGACTTCGACCTGCGGATGATCTGCCTAGCTTGGACTTCGTCTTCTGGTAATTCTTGCCTCAGGATGTATGCAATGAACGGCACACTCCAATCGGGGATGAGAGCAAGAATCTCCATGATCAAATCAACCACAGCAGGGACCTCGAGTTCAGTCGAATCTGTTGAGCTCTTTGGTTGTACTGGTTCCTCTGTAAAAGGATCTTCTTTCACCGAGGGGAGATGTAGGTGCTCGAGGCACACATCACTCGGGACTGGTCTCCAAGTGGATCCAAGTTTTGCCAATTCATCGGCTGCTTGGTTTTTCAGTTGCGGAACATGGTGAAGTTCCATACCTTCAAACTTCTTCTCGAGCTTCCTTACTACGTTGCAGTATGCAGTCATGGTGGGGTTCCTTACATCCCACTCCTTCATCACTTGATTAACCACCAAATCCGAATCGCCGTAGACCATCAGGCGACGGACGCCGAGTGTGATGGCCATGCGCAATCCATAAAGGAGAGCTTCATACTCTGCCTCGTTGTTGGAGGAATCAAAATGTATCTGCAACATATACTTAAGTTTATCACCTTTTGGCGATATGATCACTATGCCAGCGCCGGAGCCATTCAACATCTTGGACCCATCGAAGAACATAGTCCAATGAGCTTGAGACTTTATAGCCTTCTTGGTTTCGAACTTGATGTCGTAGTATAACATCTCCATTGCCCACTTCGCCAATCGGCCTGATGCGTCCCGATTGTGGAGGATTTCCGACAACGGAGCATCAGAAACGACAGACACCGAGTGGTCTTGGAAATAATGAGCCACCTTCTTCGCAGTCATGTAGATCCCGTAAATAAGCTTTTCATAATGAGGATACCTCTGCTTGGAAGGAGTCAGGACTTCAGAGACATAATATAATGGCTGTTGAACCTTGTACGCTTTGCCTTCTTCTTCGCGTTCGACTCTGAGAACAGTGCTGACGACTTGATTTGTAGCCGCGATGTACAGAAGAAGGGGTTCTTTATGTTGGGGAACGTCGCATGGGAAACAAAAAATTTCCTACGCGCACGAAGACCTATCATGGTGATGTCCATCTACGAGAGGGGATTTACGATCTACGTACCCTTGTAGATCGTACAGCAGAAGCGTTAGTGAACACGGTAGATGTAGTGGAACGTCCTGACGTCCCCCGATCCGCCCCGCGAACCGTCCCGTGATCCGTCCCACGATCTAGTGCCGAACGGACGGCACCTCCGTGTTCAGCACACGTACAGCTCGACGATGATCTCGGCCTTCTTGATCCAGCAAGAGAGACGGAGAGGTAGATGAGTTCTCCGGCAGCGTGACGGCGCTCCGGAGGTTGGTGGTGATCTAATATCAGCAGGGCTCCGCCCTAGCTCTGCAGAAACGCGATCTAGAGGTAAAACCGTGGAGGTATGTGGTCGGGCTGCCGTGGCAAAAGTTGTCTCAAATCAGCCCTAATACCTCAGTATATATAGGAGGGAGGGGGAGGGAAGAGGCAGCCTCAAACCCTCAAGGTTCGGCCAAAATTGGAGGTGGAGGAGTCCTACTCCAATCCTACTTGGAGTAGGATTCCACCTTCCCACTTGGAAACTCTTTCCACCTTGTGTTTTTCCTTCTCAAACCTTATGGGCCTTAGTGGGAACTTATTCCAGCCCACTAGGGGTAGGTTTATCTCTTCCCATAGCCCATGAGACCCCTTGGGGAGTGACACCCCTCCCGATGGTCCCCGGCACCCCTCCCGGCACTCCCGGTACACTACCGATGAGCCCGAAACTTTTCCGGTGAACAAAACAGGACTTCCTATATATCAATCTTTACCTCCGGACCATTCCGGAGCTCCTCGTGACGCATAAAACAACGTCGAACCTTAAGTGTGCAGACCCTGCGGGTTCGAGAACTATGTAGACATGACCCGATTGACTCCCCGGTCAATATCCAATAGCGGGACCTGGATGCCCATATTGGATCCTACATATTCTACGAAGATCTTATCGTTTGAACCTCAGGGCCAAGGATTCATATAATCCCGTATGTCATTCCCTTTGTCCTTCGGTATGTTACTTGCCCGAGATTCGATCGTCAGTATCCGCATACCTATTTCAATCTCGTTTACCGGCAAGTCTCTTTACTCGTTCCGTAATACAAGATCCCGCAACATACACTAAGTCACATTGCTTGCAAGGCTTGTGTGTGATGTTGTATTACCGAGTGGGCCCCGAGATACCTCTCCATCACACGGAGTGACAAATCCCAGTCTCGATCCATACTAACTCAACGAACACCTTCGGAGATACCTGTAGATCATCTTTATAGTCACCCAGTTACGTTGCGACGTTTGATACACACAAAGCATTCCTCCAGTGTCAATGAGTTATATGATCTCATGGTCATAGGAACAAATACTTGACACGCAGAAAACAGTAGCAACAAAATGACACGATCAACATCCTACGTCTATTAGTTCGGGTCTAGTCCATCACATGATTCTCCTAATGATGTGATCCCGTTATCAAGTGACAACACTTGCCTATGGTGAGGAAACCTTGACCATCTTTGATCAACGAGCTAGTCAACTAGAGGCTTACTAGGGACAGTGTTTTGTCTATGTATCCACACATGCACTGTGTTTCCAATCAATACAATTATAGCATGGATAATAAACGATTATCATGAACAAAGAAATATAATAATAACTAATTTATTATTGCCTCTAGGGCATATTTCCAACAGTCTCCCACTTGCACTAGAGTCAATAATCTAGTTCACATCACCATGTGATTCCAACGAATCCAACACCCATATAGTTATGGAGTCTGATCACGTCTTGCTCGTGAGAGAGGTTTTAGTCAACGGTTCTGAAACTTTCAGATCCGTGTGTTCTTTACAAATCTTTATGTCATCTTATAGATGCTGCTACTATGTGCTATTCGGAAATACTCCAAACATCTACTCTACTATACGAATCCGTTTCACTACTCATAGTTATTCGGATTAGTGTCAAAGCTTGCATCGACATAACCCTTTACGACGAACTCTTTAACCACCTCCATAATCGAGAAAAATTCCTTAGTCCATCAGTTACTAAGGATAAATTTTGACCACTGCTAGTGATTCAATCATGGATCACTTTCTGTACCTCTCAACAGACTTTGAGTCAAGGCACACATCAGGTGCGGTACCCAGCATGGCATACTTCAGATTCTACGGCCAAGGCATAGAAGACAACCTTCGTCTATTCTCTTTATTCTTCCGGGGTCGGGTTTTGAGTCTTACTCAAATTCACACCTTACAACGCAACCAAGAACTCCTTCTTTGCTGATCTATTTTGAACTCCTTCAAAAACTTGTCAAGGCATGCATCTTGTTGAAACTTCTATCAAGTGCTTTCAATCTATCTCCATAGATCTTTGATGCTCAACATTCAAGTAGCGCAATCCAGGTATTCCTTTGAAAACTCCTTTCAAACAACCTTGTATGTTTTACAGAAATTCTACATTACTTTTGATCCACAATATGTCAACCGCACATACTTATTAGAAATTCCATAGTGCTCCCACTCACTTCTTTGGAAATACAAGTTTCTCATAAACCTTGTACAAACCCAAAATCATTGATCATCTCATCAAAGTGTATATTCCAACTCCGAGATGCTTGCACCAGTCCATTGAAGGATCGCTAGAGCTTGCATACTTGCTAGTATCTTTAGGATCGACAAAACCTCCTGTTTGTATCACATACAATGTTTGCTCAAGGAAACCGTCGAGGAAACAATGTTTTGACATCCTATGTGCAATATTTCATAAATAATGCAGCAACTACTAACATAATTCTAACAGACTTTTAGCATCGCTACGAGTGAGAAAGTCTCATCATAGTCAACTGTTTGATCTTGTCGGAAACATCTTTGCGACAAGTCGAGCTTTTAATAGTGACTTATCACCATCATCGTCTGTCTTCCTTTTAAAGATCCATCTTTACTCAATAGTCCTATGACCATCAAGTAGTTCTTCCAAAGTCTACACTTTGTTTTCATACATGGATCCTCTCTCGGATTTCATGGCTTCCAGCCATTTGTCGGAATCCAAGCCCACCATTGCTTTCTCCATAACTCGTAGGTTCACTGTTGCTCAACAACATGACCTCCAAGACGGGGTTACCGTACCACTCTGCAGTAGTACGCGATCTTGTCAACCTACGAGGCTTGTAGTAACTTGATCTAATGCTCGATGATCACCATCATGAGCTTTCACTTCAATTGGTGTAGGCGCCACAGGAACAACTTCCTGCGCCCTGCTACACACTGGTTGAAGTGATGGTTCAATAACCTCATCAAGTTCTACCACCCTCCCACTCAATTCTTTCGAGAGAAACCTTTCCTCGAGAAAGGATCCGTTTCTAGAAACAAAAACTTTGCTTTCGGATCTGAGATAGGAGATGTACCCAACTGTTTTGGATATCCTATGAAGATTCATTTATCCGCTTTGGGTTCGAGCTTATCAGACTGAAACTTTTTCACATAAGTGTCGAAGCCCCAAACTTTCAAGAAACGACAGTTTAGATTTCTCTAAACCTCAGTCTATACTGTGTCATCTCAATGGAAATACGCGGTGCCCTATTTAAAGTGAATGCGGTTGTCTCTAATGCATAACCCATAAACGATAGTGGTAATTCGATAAGAGACATCACAACATGCACCATACCAAATAGTGCATGGCTATGACGTTCACACACATCATCACACTATGATGTTCTAGGTGGCATGAACTGCGAAACAATTTCCGCATTGTCTTAACTGCATACCAAAACTCGTAACTCAGATATTCATTTCTATGATCATATCGTAGACAGTTTATCCTCTTGTTACGATGAACTTCACTCTTGAAACAGAATTGAACCTTTCAATATTTCAGACTTGTGATTCATTAAGTAAATACTCTTGTATCTGCTCAAATAGTCATTGAAGTAAGAACATAATGATATCCACTGCGTGCCTCAGCACCTATTGGACTGCATACATCAAAATGTATCACTTCCAACAAGTTACTATCTTGTTTCATCTCAATGAAAACAAGGCCTTGCTCATGTGGTATGATTTGCATGTCACTAGTGATTCAAAATCAAGTGAGTATCAAGATCCATCAGCATGGAGCCTCTTCATGCAATTTATACCAACATGACTCAAGCGGCAGTGCCACAAGTAAGTGGTACTATCATCATTACCTCGTATATTTTGGCACCAATATCATGAACATGTGTAACACTACGATCGAGATTCAATAAACCATCGAAGGTGATTATTCAAGCAAATAGAGTAACCATTATTCTCTTTAAATGAATAATCGTATTGCAATAAACACGATCCAATCATGTTCATGCTTAACGCAAGCACCAAATAACAATTATTTAGGTTTAACACCAATCACGATGGTAGAGGGAGTGTGCGACGTTTGATCATATCAACCTTGGAAACACTTCAAACACGTATCGTCACCTCGCCTTTAGCTAGTCTCCGTTTATGCCGTAGCTTTCATTTCGTGTTACTAATCACTTAGCAACCGAACCGGTATCCAATACCCTCGTGCTACTAGGAGTACTAGTAAAGTACACATCAACATCATGCATATCAAATATACTTCTTACGACTTTTGCCAACCTTCTTATCTACCAAGTATCTAGAGTTGCTCCGCCTGAGTGACCGTTCCCCTCATAGCAGAAGCACTTAGTCCATGGCTTGGGTTTAATCTGGGGTCTCTTCATTAGTGCAGCAACTGTTTTGCCGTTTCGCGAAGTATCCCTTCTAGCCCTTGCCTTTCTCGAAACTTAGTGGTTTTACTAACCATCAACTATTGATTCTCCTTCTTGATTTCTACTTTCGCAGTGTCAAACATCGCGAATCGATCAACGATTATTGTATCTATCCTTGATATGTTATAGTTCATCACGAAGCTCTTACAGCTTGGTGGCAGTGACTTTGGAGAACCATCACTATCTTATATGGAAGATCAACTCCCACTTGATTCAAGCGATTGTCGTACTCAGACAATCTAAGCACACGCTCAACGATTGAGCTTTTCTCCTTTACTTTGTGGACCAAGAATCTTGTCGGAGGTCTCATACCTCTTAACATGGGCAAAAGCATGAAATCACAATTTCATCTCTTTAGAACATCTCTTATGTTCCGTGACGTTTCAAAACGTCTTCGGCGCCTTGCTTCTAAGCCATTAAGTATTTTGTACTGAACTATCGTGTAGTCATCAGAAACGTGTATGTCGGATGTTCACAACATCTACAGACGACGCTCGAGGTGCAGCACACCGAGTGGTGCATTAAGGACATAAGCCTTCTGCGCAGCAACGAGGACAATCCTCGGTTTTACAGACTCAGTCTACAAAGTTTGCTACTATCAACTTTCAACTAAATTTTCTCTAGGTGTTGGAATTATGCCCTAGAGGCAATAATAAATATAGTTATTATTAAAATTCCTGTATCAAGATAATCGTTTATTATCCATGCTATAATTGTATTGTATGAATACTTATATACATGTGTGGATACATCGACAAAACATTGTCCCTAGCATGCCTCTAGTTGGCTAGCCAGTTGATCAAAGATAGTCAGGGTCTTCTGATTATGAACAAGGTGTTGTTGCTTGATAACTGGATCACGTCATTAGGAGAATCACGTGATGGACTAGACCCAAACTAATAGACGTAGCATGTTGATCGTGTCATTTTGTTGCTACTGTTTTCTACGTGTCAAGTATTTGTTCCTATGACCATGAGATCATATAACTCACTGACGCCGGAGGAATGCTTTGTGTGTATCAAACGTCGCAACGTAACTGGGTGACTATAAAGATGCTCTACAGGTATCTCCGAAGGTGTTCGTTGAGTTAGTATGGATCGAGACTAGGATTTGTCACTCCGTGTGATGGAGAGGTATCTCGGGGCCCACTCGGTAATACAACATCACACACAAGCCTTGCAAGCAAAGTGACTTAGTGTAAGTATCGGGATCTTGTATTACGGAACGAGTAAAGAGACTTGCCGGTAAACGAGATTGAAATAGGTATGCGGATACTGACGATCAAATCTCGGGCCAGTAACATACCGAAGGACAAAGGGAATGACATACGGGATTATATGAATCCTTGGCACTGAGGTTCAAACGATAAGATCTTCGTAGAATATGTAGGATCCAATATGGGCATCCAGGTCCCACTATTGGATATTGACCGAGGAGTCACTCGGTTCATGTCTACATAGTTCTCGAACCCGCAGGGTCTGCACACTTAAGGTTCGACGTTGTTTTATGCGTATTTGAGTTATATGGTTGGTTACAGAATGTTGTTCGGAGTCCCAGATGAGATCACGGACGTCACGAGGGTTTCCGGAATGGTCCGGAAATGAAGATTGATATATAGGATGACCTCATTTGATTACAGGAAGGTTTTCGGAGTTACCAGGAATGTACCGGGAATGACAAATGGGTTCCGGGTGTTCACCGGGGGGCAACCCACCCCGGGGAAGCCCATAGGCCTTGGGGGTGGCGCACCAGCCCTTAGTGGGCTGGTGGGACAGCCCAAGAAGGCCCTATGCGCCATAGGAAGAAAATCAAAGACAAAAGAAAAAAAAGAGGAGGTGGGAAAAAGGGGAAGGACTCCTCCTTCCAAACCTAGTTGGATTCTGTTTGGAAGGGGAAGACTCCCCCCCTTGGCTCGGCCGAACCCCTTGTGGGTCCTTGGACCCCAAGGCAAGGCTCCCCCTCTTCCCCCTATATATACGGAGGTTTTAGGGCTGATTTGAGACAACTTTGCCACGGCAGCCCGACCACATATCTCCACGGCTTTACCTCTAGATCGCGTTTCTGCGGAGCTCGGGCGGAGCCGTGCTGAGATAAGATCATCACCAACCTCCGGAACGCCGTCACGCTGCCGGAGAACTCATCTACCTCTCCGTCTCTCTTGCTGGATCAAGAAGGCCGAGATCATCGTCGAGCTTTACGTGTGCTGAACGCGGAGGTGCTGTCCGTTCGGCACTAGATCGTGGGACGGATCGCGGGACAGTTCGCGGGGCGGATCGAGGGACATGAGGACGTTCCACTACATTAATCGCGTTCACTAATGCTTCTGCTGTGCGGTCTACAAGGGTACGTAGATCGAATATCCCCTCTCGTAGATGGACATCACCATGATAGGTCTTCGTGTGCGTAGGAAAATTTTTGTTTCCCATGCGACGTTCCCCAACAGTGGCATCATGAGCTAGGTTCATGCGTAGATGTCTTCTCTAGTAGAACACAAAAGTTTTTGTGGGCGGTGATGTGCGTTTTGCTGCCCTCCTTAGTCTTTTCTTGATTCCGCGGTATTGTTGAATTGAAGCGGCTTGGATCGACATTACTCGTACGCTTACGAGAGACTGGTTTCATCGCTACGAGTAACCCCGTTGCTCAAAGATGACTGGCAAGTGTTAGTTTCTCCAACTTTAGTTGAATCGGATTTGACCGAGGAGGTCCTTGGATGAGGTTAAATAGCAATTCATATATCTCCATTGTGGTGTTTGCGTAAGTAAGATGCGATCCTACTAGATACCCATGGTCACCACGTAAAACATGCAACAACAAAATTAGCGGACGTCTAACTTGTTTTTGCAGGGTATGCTTGTGATGTGATATGGCCAACGATGTGATGTGATATATTGGATGTATGAGATGATCATGTTGTAATAGATAATATCGACTTGCACGTCGATGGTACGGCAACCGGCAGGAGCCATAGGGTTGTCTTTAAACTAACGTTTGTGCTTGCAGATGCGTTTACTATTTTGCTAGGATGTAGCTTTAGTAGTAATAGCATGAGTAGCACGACAACCCCGATGGCGACACGTTGATGGAGATCATGGTGTGGTGCCGGTGACAAGAAGATCGTGCCGGTACTTTGGTGATGGAGATCAAGGAGCACGAGATGATGGCCATATCATGTCACTTGTGAATTGCATGTGATGTTAATCCTTTTATGCACCTTATTTTTCTTAGAACGACGGTAGCATTATGAGGTGATCTCTCACTAAAATTTCAAGACGAAATTGTGTTCTCCCCGACTGTGCACCGTCGCTACAGTTCATCGTTTCGAGACACCACGTGATGATCGGGTGTGATAGACTCAACGTTCACATACAACGGGTGCAAAACAGTTGCGCACGCGGAACACTCAGGTTAAGCTTGACAAACCTAGCATGTGCAGACATGGCCTCGGAACACATGAGACCGAAAGGTCAATCATGAATCATATAGATGATATGATTAGCATAGAGATGCTTACCACTGAAACTATACTCAACTCACGTGATGATCGGACTTGAGCTAGTGTAAGTGGATCATGAACCACTCAAATGACTAGAGAGATGTACTTTTTGAGTGGGAGTTTAGCGAGTAATTTGATTAAGTTAAACACTAATTATCTTGAACATAGTCTAAGTCCACTTTGAATATATTTGTGTTGTAGATCATGGCTCACGCAACACTCACCCTGAATTTTAATATGTTCCTAGAGAAAGCTAAGTTGAAAGATGATGGAAGCAACTTTGTAGACGGGGCTCATAATCTTAAGCTAATCTTACAAGCTGGCAAGAAGGATTATGTCCTTAATGCTGCGCTAGGAGGTGAACCACCCGCTACGGCTGACCAGGATGTTAAGAACGCTTGGTTAACACGTAAGGAGGACTACTCAGTAGTTCAATGTGCAGTCTTGTATGGCTTAGAACCGGGACTTCAACGTCGCTTTGAGCGTCATGGAGCATTTGAGATGTTCCAGGAGTTGAAGTTCATCTTTCAGAAGAACGCCCGGATCGAGAGGTATGAGACCTCCGATAAATTCTATGCTTGCAAGATGGAGGAGAATTCGTCTGTCAGTGAACAGGTGCTCAAAATGTCTGGGTACTCAAACCGTCTAGCTGAGCTTGGGATTGAACTCCCGCAAGAGGCTATCACTGATAGAATCCTTCAATCACTGCCGCCAAGTTATAAAGGCTTTGTGTTGAACTACAACATGCAAGGGATGAACAAGTCACCCGGCGAGTTGTTTGCGATGCTGAAAGTCGCAGAGTCTGAACTCCGTAAAGAGCATCAAGTGTTGATGGTGAATAAGACCACTAGTTTCAAGAGAAACGGCAAAGGAAAGAAGGGTAATTCAAAGAAGAGCGGCAAGCCTGTTGCCAGTCCGATGAAGAAACCCAAAGCTGGACCTAAGCCTGAAACAGAGTGTTACTATTGCAAGGGTATGGGTCACTGGAAGCGCAACTGCCCCAAGTATCTGGCTAATAAGAAGGCGGCCAAAGAAAAATCAGGTATATTTGATATACATGTTATTGATGTGTATTTAACCGGCTCTCGTAGTAGTGCCTGGGTATTCGATACCGGTTCTGTTGCTCATATTTGCAACTCGAAACAGGAACTGCGGAATAGACGAAGTCTGGCAAAAGATGAAGTGACGATGCGCGTAGGAAATGGTTCCAAGGTTGATGCAACCGCCGTCGGCACAGTTTCACTTCAGTTACCATAAGGATTAGTTATGAACTTGAATCATTGTTATTTAGTGCCTGCGTTGAGCATGAACATTATATCTGGATCTTGTTTATTGCGAGACGGTTACTCTTTTAAGTCAGAGAATAATGGTTGTTCTATTTCTATGAGTAACATCTTTTATGGTCATGCACCCAATGTGAGAGGATTGTTCATATTGAATCTTGATAGTGATACACACATACATAACATTGAGACCAAAAGAGTTAGAGTTAACAATGATAGCGCCATATTTTTGTGGCACTGCCGCTTAGGTCATATTGGTATAAAGCGCATGAAGAAACTCCATGTCGATGGACTTTTGGAGTCACTTGACTTTGATTCACTTGACACGTGCGAACCATGCCTCATGGGAAAGATGACTAAAACTCCGTTCTCCGGAACAATGGAGCGTGCCAGTGACTTGTTGGAAATCATACATACCGATGTGTGCGGTCCGATGAGCGTAGAGGCACGCGGCGGATATCGTTATTTTCTCACCTTCACTGACGATTTGAGTAGATATGGTTATGTCTACTTAATGAAGCACAAGTCTGAAACATTTGAAAAGTTCAAGCAATTTCAGAGTGAAGTTGAAAATCATCGTAACAAGAAGATCAAGTTCCTACGGTCTGATCGTGGGGGTGAATATCTGAGTTTCGAGTTTGGTGCTCACTTAAGACGATGTGGAATTGTTTCACATTTGACACCGCCTGGAACACCACAGCTTAATGGTGTGTCCGAATGTCGTAATCGTACTTTATTAGAGATGGTGCGATCTATGATGTCTCTTACCAATTTGCCGTTATCGTTTTGGGGTTATGCATTAGACACAGTTGCATTCACTTTAAATAGGGCACCATCAAAATCCGTTGAGACGACACCATACGAACTGTGGTATGGCAAAAGGCCAAAGTTGTCGTTTCTTAAAGTTTGGGGATGTGACGCAGAAAATTTGCCGGCCGTGACAATCTTTGTCGTCTGTTGTACGGTCTTTGCCGTCCGGTTATTTGTCTTTGCCGTCTGTGATGGCAGACGGCAAAGAAGGTGATTCCTGTAGTGTCAGCCTGAAAAGCTGGAACCCAAAGCGGAAAAGTGCATCTTCATAGGTTACCCAAAAGAGACAGTTGGGTACACCTTCTATCTCAAATCCAAGGGCAAAGTGTTTGTTGCTAAAAACGGAGCTTTTCTCGAGAAGGAGTTTCTCTCGAGAGAATTGAGTGGGCGGAAGATAGAACTTGATGAGGTTGTCGAACCTTTCATCCCTCTAGATGGTGGCGCAGGGCAAGGGGAAACCTCTGTCGTTGCGACGCCGGTTGAGGAGGAAGTCAATGATGATGATCATGAAACTCCGGTTCAAGTTCCTGTTGAACCACGCAGGTCGACGAGACCACGTGCTGCTCCAGAGTGGTACGGTAATCCCGTCTTGTCAATCATGTTGTTAGACAACAATGAACCTACAAATTATGAAGAAGCAATGGTGGGCCTAGATTCCAACAAATGGCTAGAGGCCATGAAGTCTGAGATAGGATCCATGTATGAGAACAAAGTATGGACTTTGGAAGTACTACCTGAGGGCCGCAAGGCTATTCAGAACAAATGGATCCTTAAGAAGAAGATGGACGATGATGGCAATGTGACCATTTATAAAGCTCGACTTGTGGCAAAGGGTTTTTCACAAGTTCAAGGAGTTGACTACGATGAGACATTCTCACCCGTAGCGATGCTTAAGTCCGTTAGAATCAAGTTAGCAATAGCTGCATTTTTCGTTTATGAAATCTGGCAGATGGATGTCAAAACGGTGTTCCTTAACGGTTTCCTTAAGGAAGAGTTGTATATGATGCAACCCGAAGGTTTTGTCGATCCTAAGAATGCTAACAAGGTGTGCAAGCTCCAGCGATCCATTTATGGACTGGTGCAAGCATCTCGGAGTTGGAACAAACGCTTTGGTGAGGTGATCAAAGCATTTGGGTTTATACAAGTGGTTGGAGAATCTTGTATTTACAAGAAAGTGAGTGGTAGCTCTGTGGCGTTTCTAATATTATATGTGGATGACATATTACTGATTGGAAACAACGTAGAGTTTTTGGAGAGCATAAAGGATTACTTGAATAAAAGTTTCTCTATGAAGGACCTAGGAGAAGTTGCTTACATTCTAGGCATTAAGATCTATAGGGATAGATCGAAACGCCTGATAGGACTTTCACAAAGCACATACCTTGATAAATTTTTGAAGAGGTTCAAAATGGAACAGTCCAAGAAAGGGTTCTTGCCAGTTTTACAAGGTACGAGATTGAGTAAGACTCAGTGCCCAGCAACTGATGAGGATAGAGAGCATATGAGCACCGTCCCCTATGCTTCAGCCATAGGTTCTACCATGTATGCAATGTTGTGCACTAGACCGGACGTTAGCTTGGCCATAAGTATGGCAGGCAGGTTCGAGAGTAATCCAGGAGTGGATCACTGGACGACGGTCAAGAATATCCTGAAGTACCTGAAAAGGACTAAGGAGATGTTTCTCGTGTATGGAGGTGACGAAGAGCTCGCCGTAAAGGGTTACGTCGATGCAATCTTTGACACAGATCCGGACGACTCTAAGTCGCAGACCGGATACGTATTTATTCGTAATGGGGGTGCGGTAATCTGGTGCAGTTCCAAGCAAAGCGTCGTAGCAGATTCTACATGTGAAGCGGAGTACATGGCTGCCTCGGAGGCGGCTAAGGAGGGTGTCTGGATGAAGCAGTTCATGACGGATCTTGGAGTGGTGCCAAGCGCACTGAATCCAATAACCTTGTTCTGTGACAACACGGGTGCCATTGCCCTAGCAAAGGAACCACGGTTTCACAAGAAGTCCAGACACATCAAACGACGCTTCAACCTCATCCGCGACTACGTCGAAGGGGAGAACGTAAATATATGCAAAGTGCACACGGATCTGAATGTAGTAGACCCGCTGACTAAACCTCTTCCACGGGCAAAGCATGATCAACACGAGAACTGTATGGGTGTTAGATTTATTACAATGTAATTCGCATGATGATGTGAGGGCTAGATTATTGACTCTAGTGCAAGTGGGAGACTGTTGGAATTATGCCCTAGAGGCAATAATAAATATAGTTATTATTATAATTCCTGTATCAAGATAATCGTTTATTATCCATGCTATAATTGTATTGTACGAAGACTTATATACATGTGTGGATACATAGACAAAACACTGTCCCTAGCATGCCTCTAGTTGGCTAGCCAGTTGATCAAAGATAGTCAAGGTCTTCTGATTATGAACAAGGTGTTGTTGCTTGATAACTGGATCACGTTATTAGGAGAATCACGTGATGGACTAGACACAAACTAATAGACGTAGCATGTTGATCGTGTCATTTTGTTGCTACTGTTTTCTGCGTGTCAAGTATTTGTTCCTATGACCATGAGATCATATAACTCACTGACACCGGAGGAATGCTTTGTGTGTATCAAATGTAGCAACGTAACTGGGTGAATATAAAGATGCTCTACAGGTATCTCTGAAGGTGTTCGTTGAGTTAGTATGGATCGAGACTGGGATTTGTCACTCCGTGTGACGGAGAGGTATCTCGGGGCCCACTCGATAATACAACATCACACACAAGCCTTGCAAGCAAAGTGACTTAGTGTAAGTTGCGGGATCTTGTATTACGGAACGAGTAAAGAGACTTGCCGGTAAACGAGATTGAAATAGGTATGCGGATACTGACGATCGAATCTCGGGCAAGTAACATACCGAAGGACAAAGGGAATGACATACGGGATTATATGAATCCTTGGCACTGAGGTTCAAACGATAAGATCTTCGTAGAATATGTAGGATCCAATATGGGCATCCAGGTCCCACTATTGGATATTGACCGAGGAGTCACTCGGGTCATGTCTACATAGTTCTCGAACCCGCAGGGTCTGCACACTTAAGGTTCGACGTTGTTTTATGCGTATTTGAGTTATATGGTTGGTTACCGAATGTTGTTCGGAGTCCCGGATGAGATCACAGACGTCACGAGGGTTTCCTGAATGGTACGGAAACGAAGATTGATATTTAGGATGACCTCATTTGATTACCGGAAGGTTTTCGGAGTTACCGGGAATGTACCAGGAATGACGAATGGGTTCCGGGTGTTCACCGAGGGGGGGGGCAACCCACCCCGGGGAAGCCCATAGGCCTTGGGGATGCCGCACCAGCCCTTAGTGGGCTGGTGGGACAGCCCAAGAAGGCCCTATGCGCCATAGGAAGAAAATCAAAGAGAAAAAAAAGAGGAGGTGGGAAAAAGGGGAAGGACTCCTCCTTCCAAACCTAGTTGGATTCGGTTTGGAAGGGGAGGACTCCCCCCCTTGGCTCGGCCGAACCCCTTGGGGGTCCTTGGACCCCAAGGAAAGGCTCCCTCTCTTCCCCCTATATATACGGAGGTTTTAGGGCTGATTTGAGACAACTTTGCCACGGCAGCCCGACCACATATCTCCACGGTTTTACCTCTAGATCGCGTTTCTGCGGAGCTTGGGCGGAGCCCTGCTGAGATAAGATCATCACCAACCTCTGGAGCGCCGTCACACTGCTGAAGAACTCATCTACCTCTCCGTCTCTCCTGCTGGATCAAGAAGGCCGAGATCATCGTCGAGTTGTACGTGTGCTGAACGCGGAGGTGCCGTCCGTTCGGCACTAGATCGTGGGACGGATCGCGGGACGGTTCGCTGGGCGGATCGAGGGACGTGAGGACGTTCCACTACATCAACCACGTTCAATAACGCTTCTGCTGTGCGGTCTACAAGGGTACGTAGATCGAATATCCCCTCTCGTAGATGGACATCACCATGATAGGTCTTTGTGTGCGTAGGAAATTTTTTGTTTCCCATGCGACGTTCCCCAACACTAGGAACATATAAAAGCAGTAGAGCTATAGCGCAAGCTACATCATAATTCGCAAAGACCATTAGACTATGTTCATGACAATTTGTTCAATTAATCATATTACTTAAGAACTCCCACTCAAAAAGTATATCTCTCTAGTCATTTGAGTGGTACATGATCCAAATCCACTATCTCAAGTCCGATCATCACGTGAGTCGAGAATAGTTTCAGTGGTAAGCATCTCTATGCTAATCATATCAACTATACGATTCATGCTCGAACTTTCGGTCTCATGTGTTCTGAGGCTATGTTTGCACATGCTAGGCTCGTCAAGCTTAACCCGAGTGTTCCGCGTGTGCAACTGTTTTGCACCCATTGTATGTGAACGTTGAGTCTATCACACCCGATCATCACGTGGTGTCTCGAAACGAAGAACTGTCGCAACGGTGCACAGTCGGGGAGAACACAATTTCGTCTTGAAATTTTAGTGAGAGATCACCTCATAATGTTGCCGTCGTTCTAAGCAAGATAAGGTGCATAAAGGATTAACATCACATGCAATTCATAAGTGACATGATATGGCCATCATCATGTGCTTCTTGTTCTCCATCACCAAAGCACCGGCACGATCTTCTTGTCACTGGCGTCACACCATGATCTCCATCATCATGATCTCCATCAACGTGTCGCCATCGGGGTTGTAGTGCTACTCATGCTATTACTACTAAAGCTACGTCCTAGCAATATAGTAAACGGATCTGCAAGCACAAACGTTAGTTTAAAGACAACCCTATGGCTCCTGCCGGTTGCCGTACCATCGACGTGCAAGTCGATATTAACTATTACAACATGATCATCTCATACATCCCATATATCACATCACATCGTTGGCCATATCACATCACAAGCATACCCTGCAAAAACAAGTTAGACGTCCTCAAATTGTTGTTGCATGTTTTACGTGGTGACCATGGCTATCTAGTAGGATCGCATCTTACTTACACAAACACCACAACGGAGATATATGAATTGCTATTTAACCTCATCCAAGGACCTCCTCGGTCAAATCCGATTCAACTAAAGTTGGAGAAACCGACACTCGCCGGTCATCTTTGAGCAACGGAGTTACTCATAGCGATGAAACCAGTCTCTCGTAAGCGTACGAGTAATGTCGGTCCGAGCCGCTTCGATCCAACAATGCCGCAGAATCAAGAAAAGACTAAGGAGGGCAGCAAAACGCACATCACCGCCCACAAAAACTTTTGTGTTCTACTCGAGATAACATCTACGCATGAACCTAGCTCTGATACCACTGTTGGGGAACGTCGCATGGGAAACAAAAAATTTCCTACGCGCACGAAGACCTATCATGGTGATGTCCATCTACGAGAGGGTATTTGCGATCTACGTACCCTTGTAGATCGCACAGAAGAAGCGTTAGTGAACGCGGTTGATGTAGTGGAACGTCCTCACGTCCCTCGATCCACCCCGCGAACCGTCCCACGAACCGTCCCGCGATCCGTCCCACGATCTAGGGCCGAACGGACGGCACCTCCGCGTTCAGCACACGTACAGCTCGACGATGATCTCGGCCTTCTTGATCCAGCAAGAGAGACGGAGAGGTAGATGAGTTCTCCGGCAGCATGACGGTGCTCCGGAGGTTGGTGGTGATCTAATCTCAGTAGGGCTCCGCCCGAGCTTCGCAGAAACGCGATCTAGAGGTAAACCCGTGGAGGTATGTGGTCGGGCTGCCGTGGCAAAATTTGTCTCAAATCAGCCCTAATACCTCAGTATATATAGGAGGGAGGGGGAGGGAAGAGGTAGCCTCAAACCCTCAAGGTTTGGCCGAAATTGGAGGTGGAGGAGTCCTACTCCAATCCTACTTGGAGTAGGATTCCACCTTCCCACTTGGAAACTCTTTCCACCTTGTGTTTTTTCCTTCTCAAACCTTATGGGCCTTAGTGGGAACTTATTCCAGCCCACTAAGGGCTGGTTTATCTCTTCCCATAGCCCATGAGACCCCTTGGGGCGTGACACCCCTCCCGATGGTCCCCGGCACCATCCCGACACTCCCGGTACACTACCAATGAGCCCGAAACTTTTCCGGTGACCAAAACAGGACTTCCTATATATTAATCTTTACCTCCGGACCATTCCGGAGCTCCTCGTGACGTCCTGGATCTCATCTGGGACTCCAAACAACATTCGGTAACCAACCATATAACTCGAATACACATAAAACAACGTCGAACCTTAAGTGTGCAGACCCTGCGGGTTCGAGAACTATGTAGACATGACCCAAATGACTCCTCGGTCAATATCCAATAGCGGGACCTGGATGCCCATATTGGATCCTACATATTCTACGAAGATCTTATCGTTTGAACCTCAGTGCCAAGGATTCATATAATCCCGTATGTCATTCCCTTTGTCCTTCGGTATGTTACTTGCCCGAGATTCGATCGTCAGTATCCGCATACCTATTTCAATCTCGTTTACCGGCAAGTCTCTTTACTCGTTCCGTAATACAAGATCCCGCAACTTACACTAACTCACATTGCTTGCAAGGCTTGTGTGTGTTGTTGTATTACCGAGTGGGCCCCGAGATACCTCTCCGTCACACGGAATGACAAATCCCAGTCTCGATCCATACTAACTCAACGAACACCTTCGGAGATACCTGTAGAGCATCTTTATAGTCACCCAGTTACGTTGCGACGTTTGATACACACAAAGCATTCCTCCGGTGTTAGTGTGTTATATGATCTCATGGTCATAGGAACAAATACTTGACACGCAGAAAAAAGTAGCAACAAAATGACACAATCAACATGCTACATCTATTAGTTCGGGTCTAGTCCATCACATGATTCTCCTAATGATGTGATCCCGCTATCAAGTGACAACACTTGCCTATGGTCAGGAAACCTTGACCATCTTTGATCGACGAGCTAGTCAACTAGAGGCTTACTAGGGATAGTGTTTTGTCTATGTATCCACACATCCACTGTGTTTCCAATCAATACAATTATAGCATGGATAATAAATGATTATCATGAACAAAGAAATATAATAATAACTAATTTATTATTGCCTCTAGGGCATATTTCCAAGACTTTACTGAGCGGGACAATAAGAATCGGCTGGGTGGAAAGCAGGGCTTTGAGGTCGTCGAATGCAATTTGGGCTTCATCTGTCCATTCGAAAGTATGTGATTTCTTCATGAGTCGGTACAGAGGTAGCGCCTTCTCGCCGAGTCGACTGATAAACCTGCTCAAAGCCGCTAGGCAACCTGTGAGCCTTTGAACATCATGTATTCTGACCGGCCGCTCCATTCGGACGATGGTCCCGATCTTTTCGGGGTTGACATCGATCCCTCGTTCGGAAACGAAGAAACCGAGTAACTTTCCGCTGGGAACACCGAATGAACACTTGGCAGGGTTGAGCTTGATATCATACCTACGAAGTTTGGCGAATGTTTCTGCCAAGTCAGTCAGCAGGTCGGAACCTTTGCGTGACTTGACTACGATATCATCCATATACGCCTCCACATTTCGACTGATCTGGTCAAGGAGGCATTTTTGGATCATGCGCATAAAAGTTGCTCCTGCATTCTTCAAACCGAATGGCATAGTGATGTAGCAGAAGCACCCGAATGGGGTGATGAAGGCTGTTTTTAATTCATCGGGACCATACAGACGGATCTGATGATAGCCCGAGTAGGCATCAAGGAATGACAAACGCTCGCAACCCGCAGTCGAATCAACAATTTGATCAATGTGGGGGAGCGGGAAATGGTCTTTCGGGCAGACCTTATTGAGATGCTTGAAGTCGATGCACATTCGGAGAGACTTGTCCTTCTTGGGCACCATGACAACATTGGTGAGCCACTCGGAGTGGTGTACCTCGTGAATGAAGTTGGCTGCCAAAAGTTTAGCCACCTCCTCTCTGATTGCCTTCCTCTTGTGCGCGGCGGACCGAAGCAGGCGTTCTCGGACGGGCCGAGCAGCAGGATCCACATGCAGTCGGTGCTCAACCAACTACCTGGGTACACCTGGCATGTCAGCGGGCTTCCATGAGAAAATGTCCCAGTTCTCACGGAGGAATTGGATGAGCTCGGCTTCCTATTTTGGATCGAGGGTGGTGGAGATGTTCGTCGGGGCAGCGGTGTCGTCCGTCGGGTGGATGCTGACCTTCTTCGTGTCTCCCGCCGACTGGAATGCGGACTCCGAAGCTGGCTTCTTCGAACGCATCAAGTCAGCGGGGTCGGCTGTCTTCCTGTACTCGTCCAGCTCGAGGATAGCCATCTGCTGATCGGCGATCCTCGACCCCTGCTGTAGACACTCCTCGGCCCACTGTCGATTGCCTGTGACAGTGATCACACCTTTGGGACCCGGCATCTTCAGCTTCAGATACACGTAACATGGACGGGCCATGAAACGCGCATACGCCGGACGGCCTAGAATCGCATGGTATGCACTCTGGAAGTCCACCACCTCGAATGTCAGCTTTTCCTTGCGGAAGTTCTTGTCGGAGCCGAAAACGACGTCCAACGCGATCTGGACGAGTGACTTGGCCTTTCGTCCAGGGACGACTCCGTGGAACTGCATGCTGCTCTCGCTAAGTTTGGACATCGGAATGCCCATCGGAATGTCGGCGTACATGATGTTCAAGCCGTTGCCGCCGTCCATGAGGACTTTGCGCAGTCGGACTCCTTCCACCACCAGGTTGATGACCAGAGCCTGCCTCCCTAGGGTGGGTACGTGTGCTGGATGATCCGACTGGTCAAAGGTGATCGCAGTCTGAGACCATTTGAGGAACGTGGGGTTGGTTGGGGTGGCCATGTTCACCTCCCTGTTCACTAGCTTCAGTCGACTCTTGCTTTCCACGTCAGCAAAAATCATCAGTCTTGCATGGACTTGGGGGAACGGATCCTCCTTGTCCTCATCATCCTGTTCATTGTCCTTTTCACTCGGCTGCCCTTCGCCAAACCCTTGGATCAGGAGGCGACATTGCCGAGTGGTGTGCTTCGGGAATATGGCGTTGCCTTCTTCTTCCATCTTCGTGTGGATTGGACATGGCTGATCCAGGATGGAGTTTCCGAACTGCTTACTCTTGGGGGTGAACTGAGCTTTCCCCTTGCCCTTGAACTTGGCATTGGTAACGGCTGCTGCCTCTGCCTACGGAGTGGACGGAGCTTTCTGCTTCTGCTTCCGAGTGTTGTTCCCATCTCCATCGGCGACTGCTTTATGCTTGCCGCTACGTATGCGGTCCTCCTCTTCGCCATTTGCATAGCGTGCGGCTATCTCCATCATCTTGCTCATGGAGATGTCACCTGTCCGACCGAACTTCAGGTACAGATCTCCATACCGCACGCCTGCCTTGAAGGCGCAGACTGCTTGGTGCTCTGCGACGTTCTCCACTATGTGGTAGAGGGTCGTCCAACGCTGGATGAAACCGCGTAGGGGCTCATTCTGCTTCTGGACACAGTGCTGGAGCTCCACGAGACGAGCAGGGCGTTTGCACGTGCCCTCGAAGGTCCTGATGAAGACTCGGGCCAGATCTGCCCAGCTGTAGATGCTTGAAGGAGCCAACTGGTTCAGCCACGCTCATGTCGAGCCGTCGAGCATCAGGGGGACATGTTTCATGGCGACCTGGTCATCTCCGCCACCGATCTGGACCGCCACTCGGTAGTCGTCCAGCCACGTTTCTGGCTTGGATTCTCCTGTAAACTTGCTAATCCCCGTCGCCAATCGGAAGTTGGGAGGGATGTCAGCTGAACGGATGCCCTGACTGAAGCACTCGGGGCCATAGACGATGGTCCTGCTTCCACTCGGACGGTCTCTGTCGTGAGCATCACGGTGAGCTCGACTCCTGTCGACCTTCCTCTGGGCGATGTACCCTCTTGCGTCGGGCCTTGGATCATATGTGTCACCGACTGAACGCCGATCATCATGATGTCGGGGCGCGTAAGGCCCACCCCGCGGAGGGGTGCGTCAATGGCGACGATCTTCGGGATTCATGGAACGGCTGCCTCCTCTACGTCGCTGATGAGAATTGGGGCTGTAAACCGAACGATGCGTGTTCGCGTGAACAGAACTGTTGTGGATCCTGTTGTGTGACTGGGAGACCGCCGAATTCTGCTGTTGCGCCGTGTGCAACAGGGCACGGATCTGCTCGATCCCTCTACCAGCCTCTGAATCATTCGGTTGGAGGGAATCGGCTATCTTGGCAGCGGCAGCCAGGTTGAGGAGGGGTGTGTGGAACACCTCCACGTTGCTCTGACGAGTGCGTCGACTGGCAGAACGGCGGGGTTGACGGCGAGCGCCGGATGACTCGCCGACCTCGTGCTCGTTCCGACCAGTCTGGCGGGGACTTTCATGGGAATTGGCCATGAGAACTTCGGCTGTGGGCCCGTGACCCAAGTACTCGGAAGGCAACTCAGTCGGAACTGAGTCCAAGCACTGGGACGGCGACGCGACCACAACCGACTCGAGGACCGCCACTTGAGAGGACGCGTTCTGGCGCGCCTGGGCGTGTCGCACCAACGCTGGAGCCGCAGATGGCGGGACCGCTTGTTGCGGCGCGTGACGGGGGCGAAGATCGACACCGGAGCCGATTGCTGGAGAAGAAGGACGCCGCGGGCACCGGCATGGAAGTGTGTAGCCCCGCGACTAGGGAGCGCCTCGACATCGAGGGGCGCATCCTGATGCCATGCCGAATCGTCGATGATGAAGGAGAGTGCGCCGAAGAGGATCTCATGACCCATGCACAAATCTCCACCGGACGACATGATGAAAAGATGAAGTCGCAAACTCGCCGGAAGTCGCTTAGACGCCTGCCCCATGATGGGCGCCAACTGTCGTGGGTATAAGTCTGACAATAGATGAGTAGGGTACGAAAGGATGGGCAGAGCCTTAGCTACGGCGAGGATGTATGAGTTCAGGCCCCTCTACGGTGGAGGTAAAAGCCCTACGTTTCAGTGCTCTTGGGAGCTTAGTGTCGAGTGGAATATGGGGTTACAGTAAATACCAACCCCTGCACCAGTGGGGAAGGGCGGCTTATATAGAGTGCGCTGCCCTTCACAACGGTCCAGTGGACATGGGTGGAGTAGTGGCGAATAAATGCCTACGTTACAGGTAACGTATGCCTTAAATGCTAATAATGGTGTACGAAAACGTATGACCGTTGCCCTCCAGGGAGGTTACGATGTATAGAATGGAATCCAGTCGGTACAATTAATACTCTCTGAATGCTCGTCACCGACTGGATGATGGGGGAGTCGTTACCGACTGGATGAGGGGAGGTCCTTAGTTCAGTCGGAACTGTCTAAGGGCCTTGTACTTTATGAAGGGTAGTCCTTGGGTAGGACCTATAGGGCAGGCCTATGACCCTACCCTGGGACTATAACCCCATCATTTACCTTGTGAGAAATGGCATTGAGGAAATGCACATAGCTTCACAATGACTAATCAAACATTTTCTCGTAGAAGCCCTCGCAATGCATCCGGAAGAAATTGTGTCATAATCACATGGCAGTCACGAGACTTTAGGTTTTGGAATTTTTTCTCTGCCATATTTATTATTCCCTTTATAATATATGAGAAGCCAAACAGGACTTTCATACTAAGCAGACATTCAAAGAAGATTTCCTTCTCTTCTTTGGTAAGAGCGTAGCTGGCAGGACCTTGATACTACTTTGGATGCATGTCGTCTTTTCCGTGCATACGTTGCTGGTTCTCCCGTGCATTCCGTATCTTTTGTCTTCCCATACATGCCCAAGAAGCCTAGAAGGTTCACGCAAAGATTCTTCATCATGTGCATCACGTCTATTGCAGAGTGTACCTCTAGGACTTTTCAATAGGGAAGGTCCCAAAATATATATTTCTTCTTCCACATGGGTGTGTGTCCGTGAGCGTCATTCAGAACAAATTGTCCGCCAGGACTCTTTCCAAAGGTTACTATTAAATCCTTGACCATATCAAGTATATGATCACCAGTACGGTGGTTAGGATTCTTCCGGTGATCTGACTCACCTTTGAAATGCTTGCCTTTCTTTCTTAAGAGATGCATGATCAGAAGAAATCGACGATGACCCAGGTACACATTCGTCTTAAATTTATCCAAATATATAATTTCGGTCTTATCTAAATAGTGCGTGCATGCATTGTATCCCTTGTTTGTCTGCCTCGAAAGGTTACTAAGAGCAGGCCAATCATTGATGGTTACAAAACAACAACGCTCGTAGGTCAAATTCCTCCTGTTTGTGCTCATCCCACACACGTACACCTTTTATATCCCACAATTGTAGAAGTTCTTCAACAAATGGCCTTAGGTATGCATCAATGTCATTAATCGGTTGCTTAGGGCCTTGGATGAGCACTGGCATCATAATAAACTTTCTCTTCATGCACAACCAAGGAGGAAGGTTATAGATACGTAGAGTCACAGGCTAGGTGCTATGATTGCTGATTTGCTCCCCAAAAGGATTAATGCCATGTGCACTTATACCAAACCAATAGTTCCTTGTGTCATATGCAAAGTCCGGCCACTTTCTCTCGATTTTTCTCCATTGTGACCCATCAGCGAGTACTCTCAACTTCCCATCTTTCTTACAGTCTTCTTTGTGCCATCGCTACAACTTGGCATGCGCTTTGTTTTGGAACAAACGTTTCAACCGTGGTATTATAGGAGCATACCACATCACCTTGGCAGGAATCCTCTTCCTGGGGCGTTCGCCCTCAACATCACCAGGGTCATCGCTGCTAATTTTATAATGCAATGCACCGCATACCGGGCATGCATTCATATTCTCGTACTCCTCACCACGGTAGTGGATGCAGTCATTAGGGCATGCATGTATCTTATGCACCTCTAATCCTAGAGGGTAGATAACCTTCTTTGCTTCGTACGTACTGTCGGACAATTCATTGTCCTTTGGAAGCATCTTCTTTAACATTTTCAGCAGCTTTTCAAATCCCTTGTTAGATACACCATTCTGTGCCTTCCACTTCAGCAATTCGAGTGTGGTACCCATCTTTTTCTTGTCATCTTCGCAATTTGGGCACAACATTTTTTTGTGATCCTCTAACATGCGCTACAACTTCAACTTCTCCTTTTCACTTGCGCAATTTCTCTTTGCATTAGCAATGTCCCGACTAAGATCATCAGCGGGCTCATCTGATGCCTCTTCTTCAACTTCTCCCCTCATTGTAGTACCATCGTATTCAGGGAACCTAGGATAGTTGTCATCATCCTCTTCTTCTTTGTTCTCTTCCATTAGAACCCATCTTTCTCCGTGCTTGGTCCAACAGTTATAGCCGGACATGAAACCAGACGTAAACTGATGGACGTGAAGGACTTTTGAGCTAGAGTAATTCCTATCATTCTTATAGAAACCACATGCACAACACATAAAACCATCCCGCTTGTTTGCCTCAGCCGCACGCAGAAAACTATGCATGCCATTAATGAACTAGGGGGAGCGTTAATCATTGTACATCCATTGTCGGCTCATCTTCATTACACAACATCTAAAAGACCAAATTAATACAAGTTCATACACACTTATTCTCATAAAATAACATACAACTATCTAGCTAAAGCATTTAAATGCAACAACAAATGCAATCCAAATCGCAACTAAGGTAATAATTGATCCAACAACATAATGATACCAAGCCTCTTTATTAACGACATATTTTCTAATCATTCTAATCTTCAAGCGCATTGCATCCATATTGATTTTGTGATCATCGATGATATCGACAACATACAACTCAAATTTCATCTTCTCTTCTTCGATTCTTTTCAATTTTTCTTCAAATACTCGGTTTCTTTTTCAACTAAATTTAACTTCTCGACAAGAGGGTCGGTTACAATTTCCATCACATACCTCCTAGATAAAAATATCTATGTCAACTTGATGGCCATAATTGTCATAAACACGAATGCAACAAATAGTTATAAAAGATATTATACCACATCCAAATCATAAACCGGACGTCGGCCAACGAGGACGAATATCAAAACCATGACACTATGTATAACAGACAATCATACAAGTAAGAAAATTAAAGAAGCAACTATCTAAATATACAAATATTTTTTTCTTGCAAAAAGGATAAGAACAAGAGCCTCACCAAGGCGGTGCAGGCGACAGGCCAACGCGGGCGATCGACGGCGGCGAGGACGGGAACGGGAAGGCATTGAGTAAACCACACCTACACATATGCAAACTAAGAAGTTAATTTGAGCTCAAATTGCATATTAATCAAATAAACTCCCACATAATTACTCCCAAGCTAAAACCCACAACTCACTATAGTTATAAATCATGAAACAAGTTAAACTAGCAATGAGAGGTGAAAGCATGAAGTTGCTAACCTTCTACAACCCTTGGATAGATGGGGTGCCATAAATCTTGACAAATGTTGGCAAAAATGGAGGATGCGTGCTCAAGCTATGGGGAAAACAAAGAGGATGAGCCCGAGCTCGGGCTGAATGAAGCGGTTTATATAAGGACATCTTTAGTCCCGGTTGTTGGTAAAAACCGGGACTAAAGGTCTACCTCTATTACCGGTTGGTAATACCAACCGGGACGAAATGGGTTCGTCGGGACCGCAGCCTGACGCCAGCGTGCCACGACCCTTTTAGTCCTGGTTTGTAATACCAACCGGGACTAAAGGTCACAAATGAACTAGGACTAATGGTGGCCATGCCCCTCTCCGCTCCTAGACATTGGGACAGGGACTAATGATCACATTAGTCACGGGCCGAAACCCAACCGGGACTAATGCTGCGGAAGAAAGGTCTGTTTTCGATTAATGTGGGGGATGATCTTCGGGCGATGGCTGGAAACCCGAGCCCCTCCTCCCCCCTTCAACGAAAGAAAATATCGCCGGTTAGTCTCCAGAAAATGCTATTGCAAGCCCTTGGAGGCCGAAAGGCTGGAGATGCCCTAACTCCCTGCTTTTTAATGGTTTTGTAGCAAGGCACATGTACAATGTCCCAACAGCGAACCTCCGTGTAAGTTGTGGGGTCAGCTGACCCCACAATGTTTTTATAAACAACCTAGAATCCCTCTTCAACGTGACAAAAAATAAAATTAAAAATCCATTGGACCCATAGAATTATGAGGGTGGTGCCCCCACCTAGTGTAAAGAACAACTATAACTTATTGTACTTCTTCCATCACAGTTTTGAAGGCATACACGTGTACCTAGATCGTCAATTTGACTTATATAAAATATATTGTTTAACATAAAAATTATATAATTAAAAAATAGAACATCTAAAGTTTTAATGATATATTTTTATTATATATGCCTTTCATTAAGTTGGACAAATTAATGATCTAGATACATGTGTCGGACTTGTAAACTGAGACGGAAGAAGTACTTGTTTTTAAAATACAACAAAACTTCTATAAGCACTTTTCTTGGGCAATCTATATACTCCCTCCATCCCAAAATTGACTCAACTTTGCACTTATTTTGGGACGGAGGGAGTACATTTTATGCTCACAGTTACTTAAGAAAACCCGTACGTGATCTAGTGGCGGACTTAGGATCTTAACATTGGGTGCCACAAATAACATATAGAAACATATGAATATCGGGCTCAGATTGGGTGAAAATTATATTGATGAATAGTATAATTTGGTCCACGTACCATGACGACTCTAATAAATACTTTCAGTGTAATAGTTTGGAAGAACCAGTTTAGTTTCCCCAACTACAAGTATTTACGTATAAAAAGAATACTACTCACTTTGTTTTTAAATAGGAAAATATTTATAATCATCCGACTGATTTTAGCCCGGACGTAAGTCGCCTCCCCTAGCTGCCACGTGCGTGTGGTCGTGGCTAATTCACGTTCCTCCTTACCATGACTAGTAAGCTTGCACGTGCAACGCACGTATTTAACTCTATCACATGATTATGAAAACAGTTATCTGATTTTACATAGTTTTTCATCTACACGTGTTTCAGTAAAATATTGTGTTTCTTTGGGTGGAAGAAAAACTAAATCACACAAACAAGTGAAGGTGTAAATAATATGCTCACTGCTGGTGGAAGAAGATCATACTCTAAAGGGCAGAGATAGCATAAGCTGAAAAATCAATTGTATGAATTACCTAGTTTTGTATCTTCGATTTTTGTTGCACTGCTTCTATGCATGTTCTCCTCTCTCCAATCTAATTTGTTGAACACATTTCTCAAGAGATTTGCTTTCTAGTCATATATATATATATCTCATGTGTAATCAGTGGTTTATTGGTGCAAGATATAACTTGTTTGTGTTATTCCAGAAAGAATCTCAAGTGTCACCACTCCACACATGGGAAGGCATGCACAGCTTAGTCGAGATGGTACAGCGTGATGCTATAGAAACAATGATAAATCGAGTTGTACTACCAAGTTACAAGCCTTGAGCTTCATTTGAAAAAATAGAATAATAGTGAATGGTACAGTATTGCACGGTTCCAAAACTAATACAAACCAAGATATTGTCCAATACATGAATTAAGTACATTAAATCAAATGCTACGAGAACCGAAAAATGTTAAATATTGTAAGCGATAAATGCTTCACATTCCTCTTGTCTAATGTTCTTGACACCTACAAGAACCATTTGGTTCAGAGGGACCTCGATTTTCAGCACACTCGATGCTTAAAAATGATCTTGCCTGCATCCGATTTCTTGGTGATTTGAACTAAATCTTAAAATGGCATTGCTGGTTAGGGCTTGAATTTCTCACCATATTAAGGTGTGAAGAACGAACACTGCATAGTTGAAAACAATGTCAAGCACCTTCATGCATGATGCTTACATACAAAGGAACACATGCTCTCTTCTTGGGTGAATGGACCCTTGCGCACACAAGCATTTTGAATATTTCAAGTATTTGACCGACTCCCATTGCTTACAAAGAGACAACTGTGATAGCAAACACTGGTGCAAAATCAAAGGACGAGTTGTTAGTTGATGCATTTACTGATTCAGATCTAGAGAGTGCAGAATGCTCAAAACAATTTGGGAGAAGGCAAGCTACTTACATCCATCACGATGCAATGAATTTAGCTTATTCTTTTTTTTTGGTCGTGGACTGGGATGTTGCATTCTCAGAACACTCACATTGATTTCTATTCATTTTCAAAAATTATATATACCCTATCAATCCAAACTATATTTTTCTCAAGTTATAGAAGAATGATAGTGATATTTCATCAAGCTATATTATGAAAGTTTGTTTTGAGCAATCTTCACAACACACTCCACAAGTATTCCAGCTTCCAAGTAATTCCAAGTGTTACCTTAACTGCAACTCCAAACAAGCAGTAGCAGGATTCTTCCAAAAATGCATGCTTCCTTGCAAAGAAAAAACAGTACAAAGACAGGACAACCGACCCCGATGAATAGATCTACACAATTATGTATGATGCTATGTGTGGAACATAATATTTTCGGTGATGAATGGAAAGTTGGAGAAACAGTTATACAAATAGCTTCAGCCAAAGGTCCACTTCTCAGCCCATCGTGCGTATTTCATTTCAGAGTAATGGAAATATTGACAAAAAATAGAATTAGAAACATAGAGTAGAAATTCACGTGCTCTCAATGGTTCTAGATTCATTGCCCTCAGACTTCACATAAGAACTTGTCCATCATATTCAGTAAGATGCATTTAATTTATGCGATGATGTTCTCTTTTGGGGAAATAGTAAGCATGCATGTGCAATACACGTCTTATTAGAGTTCAAAATTTGAATACTTCAAACCTTAAATTTTCAATCCACATATACGTGCAATGATTCAGATACATTCGATAAACTGTGCGAGTTCAAACCTTGATGAGATCTCCTGAAATGTACCGAGATTCAATACATCACTAACATCCATCTCTATTACCACTCGGATAGAATAGATATACAATTCCAAAGACTTACAATGTACGTGTGAAGTGACACATGGTATGAACACTCTCTTATAGTTTCTCCATTATAAGATGCCAGGGTCTCAAATGAATTAACACCTTAGTATTTGTTCTGCAAAAAACCTTGGAAGCAACCAGAAAGTAGTGAGATACAGTACTCCACTTCATCCACCTGTAGCGCCAACCGGACTGCCCGCTCGTTCCGCCTCACCTCGACCCTCGCTTGCTTCTCGTCCACCTTGTGCCTCAATGTGGGCAGCCTATTGGTGAAGTTGTTCTTCGCCCGCGCCTTCTCGGCCTGCACCCAAAATAAAATTTGCACAATTAGAGTCAGCTGAGATTTGTAACCGTTGAAATGAATTTTCTTATTCACCAGATTGCCAAACAGTTAATAAGAGATGAAAATAACGTATACCTAGAACCAACATTGCACGCCATATGCATGTGCTCATTCTTGGTCAAAGTAATCTTCGTTTTTTAATCAATTGACTTTTGATGGAGCAAATACATAACTACTATTCAAACACATAACACATTGATACTTCTACATTATTGTCATTGCATGACCCAGAAGCAGCATAACTCACAAACCTTACATCTACACTATTAGCAACATGTATGTGAAACCTCATGAACAACCGAACGTAGTATGTCCACACCAAAGAATATGTTAAGCCTCGCTATAAACGAGATCAGGACGGATAAAAACATGGCACCCATGGTAGGGTAATAGAATAGGAAAACAGATATGGTTAGTCGTGATAGCGGAATAGCATGATGCAGATTGCTGGATGATGTAAAACTTGACTTTCTCAAATGAGTTGTGCGTACTCTGTAAATTTTAGGAAACATGTTATAAGCAGGCAAATCACTATTTTGGAGTGCCAAATCAGCTCCAACTACATAATGGACATCATGCAACAACTACAGAATCCAATTCACCCAATTGATGGAAAAAACACCCCTAAAAACTTGGTGCTATGGGATAGGAGCATGGTAGCCCACAAGAATGCACATATGAACTTACATGGCTTACATCCGCAGGATAGATAGCAGGACAAGTCACACACTTTCTAAACACATGATGTCATCACAATGAAGAGTAATTTTACAACTAACATTAAATCAACCACCCAATGTAGATTCTATTTTTATTGTCCTTCCCTTGTTGGTCTTCTTTTATTTTCCTTTCCTTTTCTTTTTTTCTCTTTCCCCACAATTGATAATTCTTTCGTTTTGTTGACACAATAAAAATTGAAGGTAGGGACAAACCTTGTTGCTTCAGGGTAAAAAAATGAAGTTAACCTATTACACAGTTTGTCATGTTGGGAAGTAATGCTAGATGGATTCCCACCCAGGTTTATTAGGTATTTGATCCTTCTCATTATATAAATTGACAATAAGCCTCCGATTTATGGATGATGTAAAACTTGAGAAAGAATAATATAGAAACACAATGTTGGCTTTGTTTACTTGGCATAAAAATATCGCGAAGTTTGTTACCTTCTTACCTGGTTCCACTATCAGCTCAATCCAATCCTCATAGTCTTGTTGAAAAAATCCATTCTCGTAGGCCTATCGACATATTCCGTTAGCAACATTTCAATTTTTTGAGAACTACTCTCTCATCTTCACAAAGATTACATACAACTACTGAAGCTAAACTCGTAGGCCTGTGAACTAAACTCCCAAATATTTTTTAATACTCATGTGTTTGAGGCCAAACTTTAATACATTCCCACGAGTCTTTGGAGTTGCAGTTAAGCTGAGAAAACAATCATGAAAACATAAACTATACAATTTTGAATACCGCGCATGAAGCTAGTCCATAGTTGCGACCATAGCACTATGCATATTCAAATTAGCAACCGAGATTTCACAAGGCGCGCTAGGATAGCAATGATCTCAAAATGCACATGATGGCTAAATAATATAGTATACATGATAACCATAGGTGTTTAGAGTTCTAATGGTAACCATAGTATATATATGGTATACTATGCATAACTTCTCATCATTCAATATACTTCAGATGCAAATAGTGACAACCCATGCCAAATATACAACTCCAATAGTGCCGAACAACAAAGCTTTCAGCAATCAACACTACTCACAGAAAAAATGACAAATTGAAAAAGCTCGCATGATGGAATGGACAAATTAATATACCTCTCTCAAATATAACTTGGAAATGAATTTGTGCACGTGCAAATATAATGTTCGTGCACGTTCAACACTACTCACAGAAAAAAATGACAAATTGAAATATTTGCTCATAATCCTTCATAAAAAAGTGTGCATCTGCAACACACATCTAAAGTAAAACACAGTATTATCATGTTGGAAATATGCCCTAGAGGCAATAATAAATTAGTTATTATTATATTTCTTTGTTCATGATAATCGTTTATTATCCATGCTATAATTGTATTGATTGGAAACACAGTGCATGTGTGGATACATAGACAAAACACTGTCCCTAGTAAGCCTCTAGGTGACTAGCTCGTTGATCAAAGATGGTCAAGGTTTCCTGACCATAGGCAAGTGTTGTCACTTGATAACGGGATCACATCATTAGGAGAATCATGTAATGGACTAGACCCAAACTAATAGACGTAGCATGTTGATCGTGTCATTTTGTTGCTACTGTTTTCTGCGTGTCAAGTATTTGTTCCTATGACCATGAGATCATATAACTCACTGACACCGGAGGAATGCTTTGTGTGTATCAAACGTCGCAACGTAACTGGGTGACTATAAAGATGCTCTACAGGTATCTCCGAAGGTGTTCGTTGAGTTAGTATGGATCGAGACTGGGATTTGTCACTCCGTGTGACGGAGAGGTATCTCGGGGCCCACTCGGTAATACAACATCACACACAGGCCTTGCAAGCAATGTGACTTAGTGTAAGTTGCGAGATCTTGTATTACAGAACGAGTAAAGAGACTTGCCGGTAAATGAGATTGAAATAGGTATGCGGATACTGACGATCGAATCTCAGGCAAGTAACATACCGAAGGACAAAGGGAATGACATACGGGATTATATGAATCCTTGGCACTGAGGTTCAAACGATAAGATCTTCGTAGAATATGTAGGATCCAATATAGGCATCCAGGTCCCTCTATTGGATATTGAACGAGGAGTCACTCGGGTCATGTCTACATAGTTCTCGAGCCCGTAGGGTCTGCACACTTAAGGTTCGACGATGTTCTATGCGTATTTAAGTTATATGGTTGGTTACCAAATGTTGTTTGGAGTCCCGGATGGGATCACGGACGTCACGAGGGTTTCCGGAATGGTCCGGAGACGAAGATTGATATATAGGATGACTTCATTTGGTTACCGGAAAGTTTTCGGGCATTACCGGAAAAGTTTCGGACTCATCGGTAGTGTACTGGGAGTGCCGGGAGGGGTGCCGGGCACCATCAGGAGGGGTGTCACGCCCCAAGGGGTCTCATGGGCTATGGGAAGAGATAAACCAGACCCTAGTGGGCTGGAATAAGTTCCCACTAAGGCCCATAAGGTTTGAGAAGGAAAAACACAAGGTGGAAAGAGTTTCCAAGTGGGAAGGTGGAATAGGACTCCTCCACCTCCAATTTCGGCAAACCTTTAGGTTTTGGGGCTGCCTCCTCCCCTCCCTCGCTCCTATATATAGTGGGGTTTTAGGGCTGATTTGAGACAACTTTTGCCACGGCAGCCCGACCACATACCTCCACGGTTTTTCCTCTAGATCGCGTTTCTACGGAGCTCGGGCGGAGCCCTGCTGAGATTAGATCACCACCAACCTCCGGAGCATCGTCACGCTGCCGGAGAACTCATCTACCTCTCCGTCTCTCTTGCTGGATCAAGAAGGCCGAGATCATCGTCGAGCTGTACGTGTGCTGAACGCGGAGGTGCCGTCCGTTCGGCACTAGATCGGAGCGGATCGTGGGACGGATCGCGGAACGGTTCGTGGGACGGTTCGCGGGGCGGATCGAGGGACGTGAGGACGTTCCACTACATCAACCGCATTTCTTAACGCTTCTGCTGTGCGATCTACAAGGGTACGTGGATCGGAAATCCCCTCTCGTAGATGGACATCACCATGATAGGTCTTCGTGCGCGTAGGAAATTTTTTGTTTCCCATGCTACGTTCCCCAACAGTGGCATCATGAGCTAGGTTCATGCGTAGATGTCTTCTCGAGTAGAACACAAAAGTTTTTGTGGGCGGTGATGTGCATTTTGCTGCCCTCCTTAGTCTTTTCTTGATCCCGCGGCATTGTTGGATTGAAGCGGCTCGGACCGACATTACTCGTCCGCTTACGAGAGACTGGTTTCATCGCTACGAGTAACTCCGTTTCTCAAAGATGACCGGCGAGTATCGGTTTCTCCAACTTTAGTTGAATCGGATTTGACCGAGGAGGTCCTTGGATGAGGTTAAATAGCAATTCATATATCTCCGTTGTGGTGTTTGCGTAAGTAAGATGCGATCCTACTAGATACCCATGGTCACCATGTAAAACATGCAACAACAATTAAAGGATGTCTAACTTGTTTTTGCAGGGTATGCTTGTGATGTGATATGGCCAACGATGTGATGTGATATATTGGATGTATGAGATGATCATGTTGTAATAGTTAATATCGACTTGCACGTCGATGGTACGGCAACCGGCAGGAGCCATAGGGTTGTCTTTAAACTAACATTTGTGCTTGCAGATGCGTTTACGATATTGCTAGGACGTAGCTTTAGTAGTAATAGCATGAGTAGCACGACAACCCCGATGGCGACACGTTGATGGAGATCATGGTGTGACGCCGGTGACAAGAAGATCGTGCCGGTGCTTTGGTGATGGAGATCAAGAAGCACATGATGATGGCCATATCATATCACTTATGAATTGCATGTGATGTTAATCCTTTATGCACCTTATCTTGCTTAGAGCGACGGTAGGATTATGAGGTGATCTCTCACTAAAATTTCAAGACGAAATTGTGTTCTCCCCGACTGTGCACCGTTGCGACAGTTCTTCGTTTCGAGACACCACGTGATGATCGGGTGTGATAGACTCAACGTTCACATACAACGGGTGCAAAACAGTTGCACACGCGGAACACTCGGGTTAAGCTTGACGAGCCTAGCATGTGCAGACATGGCCTCGCAACACATGAGACCGAAAGGTCGAGCATGAATCGTATAGTTGATATGATTAGCATAGAGATGCTTACCACTGAAACTATTCTCGACTCACGTGATGATCGGACTTGAGATAGTGGATTTGGATCATGTACCACTCAAATGACTAGAGAGATGTACTTTTTGAGTGGGAGTTCTTAAGTAATATGATTAATTGAACTAATTGTCATGAACATAGTCTAATGGTCTTTACGAATTTTGATGTAGCTTGCGCTATAGCTCTACTATTTTTATATGTTCCTAGAGAAAATTTAGTTGAAAGTTGATAGTAGCAAACTTTGAAGAGGATTGTCCTCGTTGCTGTGCAGAAGGCTTATGTCCTTAATGCACCACTCGGTGTGCTGCACCTCGAGCGTCGTCGGTGGATGTTGTGAACATCCGACATACACATTTCTGATGACTACACGATAGTTCAGTGCAAAATACTTAATGGCTTAGAAGCAAGGCGTCGAAGACGTTTTGAAACGTCACGGAACATAAGTGATGTTCTAAAGAGATGAAATTGTGACTTCATGCTTGTGCCCTTGTTAAGAGGTACGAGACCTCTGACAAGATTCTTTGTCCACAAAGTAAAGGAGAAAAGCTCAATCATTGAGCGTGTGCTCAGATTGTCTGAGTACGACAATCGCCTGAATCAAGTGGGAGTTAATCTTCCAGATGAGATAGTGATGGTTCTCCAAAGTCACTGCCACCAAGCTATGAGAGCTTCGTGATGAACTATAACATATCAAGGATAGATACAATGATCCTTGAGCGATTCGCGACGTTTGACACTGCGAAAGTAGAAATCAAGAAGGAGCATCAATAGTTGATGGTTAGTAAAACCACTAAGTTTCAAGAAAGGCAAGGGCTAGAAGGGATACTTCGTGAAACGGCAAAACAATTGCTGCACTAATGAAGAGACCCAAGATTAAACCCAAACCCGAGACTAAGTGCTTCTGTAATGAGGGGAACAGTCACTGAGGCGGAGCAACTCTAGATACTTGGTAGATAAGAAGGCTGGCAAAAGTCGAAAGAAGTATATTCGATATACGTGATGTTCATGTGTACTTTACTAGTACTCCTAGTAGCACGAGGGTATTGGATACTGGTTCGGTTGCTAAGTGATTAGTAACACGAAATGATAGCTACGGCATAAACGGAGACTAGCTAACGGCGAGGTGACGATACGTGTTGGAAGTGTTTGCAAGGTTGATATGATCAAAACATCGCACGCTCCCTCTACCATCGGGATTGGTATTAAACCTAAATAATTGTTATTTGGTGCTTGCGTTAAGCATGAACATGATTGGATCGTGTTTATTGCAATATGATTATTCATTTAAAAGAATAATGGTTACTCTATTTGCTTGAATAATCACCTTCAATGGTTTATTGAATCTCGATCGTAGTGTTACACAGTAATGATGATAGTACCACTTACTTGTGGCACTGCCGCTTGAGTCATGTTGGTATAAATTGCATGAAGAGGCTCCATGCTGATGGATCTTTATATTCACTTGATTTTGAATCACTAGTGACATGCAAATCATACCACATGAGCAAGGCCTTGTTTTCATTGAGATGAAACAAGATAGTAACTTGTTGGAAGTGATACATTTTGATGTATGCAGTCCAATGGGTGCTGAGGCACGCAGTGGATATCATTATGTTCTTACTTCAATGACGATTTAAGTAGATACAAGAGTATTTACTTAATGAATCACAAGTCTGAAATATTGAAAAGTTCAATTCTGTTTCGGAGTGAACTTCGTCATAACAAGAGGATAAACTGTCTACGATATGATCATAGAAATGAATATCTGAGTTACGAGTTTTGGTACGCAGTTAAGACAATGTGGAAATTGTTTCGCAGTTCATGCCACCTGGAACATCATAGTGTGATGATGTGTCTGAACGTCATAGCCACGCATTATTCGGTATGGTGCATACTATGATGTCTCTTATCGAATTACTACTATCGTTTATGGGTTATGCATTAGAGACAACCGCATTCACTTTAAATAGGGCACCGCGTATTTCCATTGAGATGACACAGTATAGACTGATGTTTAGAGAAATCTAAACTGTCGTTTCTTGAAAGTTTGGGGCTTCGACACTTATGTGAAAAAGTTTCAGACTGATAAGCTCGAACCCAAAGCGGATAAATGCATCTTCATAGGATATCCAAAATAGTTGGGTACATCTCCTATCTCAGATCCGACAGCAAAGTGTTTGTTTCTAGAAACGGATCCTTTCTCGAGGAAAGGTTTCTCTCGAAAAAATTGAGTGGGAGGGTGATAGAACTTGATGTGGTTATTGAACCATCACTTCAACCAGTGTGTAGAAGGGCGCAGGAAGTTGTTCCTGTGTCGCCTACACATTTTGAAGTGAAAGCTGATGATGATGATCATCGAACATCAGATCAAGTTACTACAAGCCTCGTAGGTTGACAAGGTCGCGTACTACTGCGGAGTGGTACGGTAACCCTGTCTTGGAGGTCATGTTGTTGAGCAACAGTGAACCTACGAGTTATGGAGAAAGCAATGGTGGGCCCGGATTCCGACAAATGGCTGGAAGCCATGAAATCCGAGAGAGGATCCATGTATGAAAACAAAGTGTAGACTTTGAAAGAACTACTTGATGGTCATAAGACTATTGAGTAAAGATGGATCTTTAAAAGGAAGACAGACGATGATGGTGATAAGTCACTATTAAGAAAAGCTCGACTTGTCGCAAAGATGTTTCCGACAAGATCAAACAGTTGACTATGATGAGACTTTCTCACTCGTAGCGATGCTAAAAGTTTGTTAGAATTATGTTAGTAGTTGCTGCATTATTTATGAAATATTGCACCTAGGATGTCAAAACATTGTTTCCTCGATGGTTTCCTTGAGCAAACATTATATGTGATACAACCAGGAGGTTTTGTCGATCCTAAAGATACTAGCAAGTATGCAAGCTCCAGCGATCCTTCAATGGACTGGTGCAAGCATCTCGGAGTTGGAATATACACTTTGATGAGATGATCAAAGATTTTGGGTTTGTACAAGGTTTATGAGAAACTTGTATTTCCAAAGAAGTGAGTGGGAGCACTATAGAATTTCTGATAAGTATATGTGGTTGACATATTGTGGATCAGAAGTAATGTAGAATTTCTGTAAAGCATACAAGGTTGTTTGAAAGGAGTTTTCAAAGGAATACCTGGATTGCGCTACTTGAACGTTGAGCATCAAAGATCTATGGAGATAGATCGAAAGCGCTTAATAGAAGTTTCAACAAGATGCATGCCTTGACAAGTTTTTGAAGGAGTTCAAAATAGATCAGCAAAGAAGGAGTTCTTGGTTGCGTTGTAAGGTGTGAATTTGAGTAAGACTCAAAACCCGACCCTGGTAGAATAAAGAGAATAGACGAAGGTCGTCTTCTATGCCTTGGCCGTAGAATCTGAAGTATGCCATGCTGGGTACCGCACCTGATGTGTGCCTTGACTCAAAGTCTGTTGAGAGGTACAGAGAGTGATCCATGATTGAATCACTAGCAGCGGTCAAAATTTATCCTTAGTAACTGATGGACTAAGGAATTTTTCTCAATTATGGAGGTGGTTAAAAAGTTCGTCGTAAAGGGTTACGTCGATGCAAGCTTTGACACTAATCCGAATAACTATGAGTAGTGAAACGGATTCGTATAGTAGAGTAGATATTTGGAGTATTTCCGAAAAGCACATAGTAGCAGCATCTATAAGATGACATAAAGATTTGTAAAGAACACACGGATCTGAAAGTTTCAGAATCGTTGACTAAAACCTCTCTCACGAGCAAGACGTGATCAGACCCCATAACTATATGGGTGTTGGATTCGTTGGAATCACATGGTGATGTGAACTAGATTATTGACTCTAGTGCAAGTGGGAGACTGTTGAAAATATGCCCTAGAGGCAATAATAAATTAGTTATTATTATATTTCTTTGTTCATGATAATCGTTTATTATCCATGCTATAATTGTATTGATTGGAAACACAGTGCATGTGTGGATACATAGACAAAACACTGTCCCTAGTAAGCCTCTAGGTGACTAGCTCGTTGATCAAAGATGGTCAAGGTTTCCTAACCATAGGCAAGTGTTGTCACTTGATAATGGGATCACATCATTAGGAGAATCATGTGATGGACTAGACCCAAACTAATAGACGTAGCATGTTGATCGTGTCATTTTGTTGCTACTGTTTTCTGCGTGTCAAGTATTTGTTCCTATGACCATGAGATCATATAACTCATTGACACTGGAGGAATGCTTTGTGTGTATCAAACGTCGCAACGTAATTGGGTGACTATAAAGATGCTCTACAGGTATCTCCGAAGGTGTTCGTTGAGTTAGTATGGATCGAGACTGGGATTTGTCACTCCGTGTGACGGAGAGGTATCTCGGGGCCCACTCGGTAATACAACATCACACACAAGCCTTGCAAGCAATGTGACTTAGTGTAAGTTGCGGGATCTTGTATTACAGAACGAGTAAAGAGACTTGCCGGTAAACGAGATTGAAATAGGTATGCGGATACTGACGATCGAATCTCGGGCAAGTAACATACCGAAGGACAAAGGGAATGACATACGGGATTATATGAATCCTTGGCACTGAGGTTCAAACGATAAGATCTTCGTAGAATATGTAGGATCCTATATGGGCATCCAGGTCCCTCTATTGGATATTGACCGAGGAGTCACTCGGGTCATATCTACATAGTTCTCGAACCCGTAGGGTCTGCACACTTAAGGTTCGACGATGTTTTATGCGTATTTGAGTTATATGGTTGGTTACCTAATGTTGTTCGGAGTCCTGGATGGGATCAGTGACGTCACGAGCGTTTCCGGAATGGTCCGGAGACGAAGATTGATATATAGGATGACCTCATTTGGTTACCGAAAAGTTTTCGGGCATTACCGGAAAAGTTTCGGGCTCATCGGTAGTGTACTAGGAGTGACGGGAGGGGTGCCGAGGACCATCAGGAGGGGTGTCACGCCCCAAGGGGTCTCATGGGCTATGGGAAGAGATAAACCAGCCCCTAGTGGGCTGGAATAAGTTCCCACTAAGGCCCATAAGGTTTGAGAAGGAAAAAACACAAGGTGGAAAGAGTTTCCAAGTGGGAAGGTGGAATCCTACTCCAAGTAGGATTGGAGTAGGACTCCTCCACCTCCAATTTCGGCCAAACCTTTAGGTTTTGAGGCTGCCTCCTCCCCTCCCTCCCTCCTATATATAGTGGGGTTTTAGGGCTGATTTGAGACAACTTTTGCCACGGCAGCCCGACCACATACCTCCACGGTTTTTCCTCTAGATCGCGTTTCTACGGAGCTCGGGCGGAGCCCTGCTGAGATTAGATCACCACCAACCTCCGGAGCGCCGTCACACTGCCGGAGAACTCATCTACCTCTCCGTCTCTCTTGCTGGATCAAGAAGGCCGAGATCATCGTCGACTTGTACGTGTGCTGAACGCGGAGGTGCCGTCCGTTCGGCACTAGATCGGAGCGGATCGTGGGACGGATCGCGGGACGGTTCGTGGGACGGTTCACAGGGCGGATCGAGGGACGTGAGGACGTTCCACTACATCAACCGCGTTTCTTAACGCTTCTGCTGTGCGATCTACAAGGGTACGTGGATCGGAAATCCCCTCTCGTAGATGGACATCACCATGATAGGTCTTCATGCGCGTAGGAAATTTTTTGTTTCCCATGCTACGTTCCCCAACATATCAAACATACTAAATTCTATGATAAATTTACTGGAAGTTTCAAATTTCACATGAAATGGATAATATCTAATTCCTTATTCGTTCAAATAATTTAAATTACCAATCTTCATGAATCACACATCCTCTATATGTACTTGATTTCTAGCATATGAATAAAGTGCAACCTTGTTGCCCTTCTCACTGTTCTGGGTAACTCAATATTTTGCGAAGCCTTGTTGACCCCTCTCAATTTAGCTAGTAGGAAGACAGGTTATTTTGTAGCGGCAACATAAAACTAACAAATCAAGACTTCCTTAAACAAGAAACCATATTAAGTCCGAGCTATACATCCTCTCACACTCGATGACCTCTTGTTAAATCTATATTTCAACATCATATTATCCTTCCAGTCAAACAAATTCACAACCATGATGTGCATGTTGATTCTAAAAATGGACAGGCCCAACCGTACCAAAAAATAAAGGATTTATAGAGGGAAACAAAAATGATAAACATTGCACAAGGAAACCAAACGAAGACTAACATTCCTTGAAGATTTAGAAACAATTGACAGGGTATTCAAACCATCTACCAACTTGTCAGTTATATGTTACAATATGTTGCAGCGAGAAAAAAGATGAGAGAGCTGAGACAACGTTGATAGATGTAAAAAACTGACATTCCAAACCATGTCGACTCGACGTTCCAAACTTGAAGCACGACAACTAATGGCACGATATATGGGTCTTTGGCCTTACAATACTCTCTACCATTAATCAAATCTCTGGCTCCATCATATTTGCTTTAGTTGGTGCATTTGAAAGAAAATCCTTATCTGAGCCCATAGCAATACCTGAATCTGAATGTGTTTACTTGGTGCATCTCATAGCAAATTCTCATATCAACCTATGTAAATACCTGAAGCTTTACAACCATGCACGTATGAACCCAATGACCACACCAAACCCTCAGTCAAGTGGGAAAAAGCACAAAAAAGTAATTCAATCCAACTATACTTAGAAATGTTTAAAGGAACATACAAAATAATGAGTTAAAGATACACGCCTTTATACTGGGATACAAAATTGACAACCTTTTCAGGCTTCACACCAACTGGTAGGCCTTCAAGAATATTGTTGGGTTTGGCTTCTTAGTCGCGTCCTGATAGGAGAGACACCAGAGAACAGAGTTAAAAAGGAAAAGAAAAAGGAAATAAAAAATGGAGATCAAACTTGGATACAAGGTTGGATCCTTCCTTAACTGCAAGACACATCAAATGGCACGCATAGTCTAACAGTTCGGATCAGTAAGCTACAACGTATCATAATTGAAATCTTTTAAAATATAAAGCTTGCAGATCAATATCTAAGAAATGACCTGAGCATGTAATCTATATTGGAAAAAAATGACCAGTTGGTATATAAAAAGTGTAATCGGTATAAAAAATGTTCATAGTTTAACAATTTGAATGAGTTGCATCTAAAAAATGCATTTCGTTTAAAAGGGGAAAATGTCGATTCAAGGGCGACCAAAACAAAACAAAGATACAACCACCAGTTTTGCTTGCACTCATTTTTAAACTTCACTCTCCTTAACATATTTTTGCACTAATCCAATAATCTGAATCAGTACATGACTTTTCTTAACATGTTCAGTTGCATTTGCTGCAAAAAAAGGAACAAGAATATTCTGATTTCGTGTCAGCAATGAGGCAATGCATTTTCTTTATCTCCAACGCAATATTTGCAGTTAGGTATTTAAGCATAGAAATGCAAAGCTCTAATGCAAGTTACCACGAAATCTTCAAAAGTGGAACTTTAATAAACGTTGAAAGATCTGAGGCTAAACTCGGACTGAAGCATGAACTAATAGGGAGGGCAATAGAGCAAAGTACCATCAGCTTATCTCCAACGTCGACTTGTTTCCTTGCCTGTCCAAGCTCTATTCCCTCACTCTGCTTGCAAAGTTCAGCGAGCAGAGAGTTTCGCCCACGTCATTCTTGTTCAGACTAATTTGAACAAATACCAAAGTTTTGGAGTCTCCACCTGCAGTGCTTTACACACATTATCACCAAGACTAAAGAATAGCTTCAAATCACACCGGCACAAGGAGAATTTGTTTTGCATATATAGTGAGTCTTGTAGCAAGTGTGTTAACTTTGAGTTCCTATCAGTTTGAGAAATAAATAAGTTAGCGAGGTCATATGGATAGTCAGCAGCGCAACTTATAACCAATGTTTGCAAGTTACAAACCGCAAGGGTATCTGCTGGCTCTTAGTTGCAAGATTTTAACCAACGTATATTATATGGGAAATTTATATGGACACGATTTTACAGTCTGCAACTTAGTGCAAGTGCAATAAGGTACTGACCAACGTAACCAGCTGTTGTGCTCGTTGACATTTGTACATTCAACAACTCTCTGGCTTTACTTCCTGTTTGTAGGACGTCCCAGGAGGCCAGTCCTCATCCATGTTAGTGAATCGTGCTTCAACCAGTCTCGGTACATGATGAACTCCCTCTGCAACTTGTCTTACTTATTGTATACCGAGAACAGATATGAGAACTTCTTATCGAACATTCAGAAAACAGTAGATCACGATGAAGGATGTGTATTGAACATTCAGAAAACCATAGATCACGATGAAGGATGCCTCTTGATGGCGGCGGCGAGCGGCATCGACGACCCGCGTTCCACGAGAGGCCAGCAGCCAAGTGATACGTCTCAAACGTATATATCTATAATTTTGATGGTTTCACGCTGTTATCTTGTCAACTTTGGATGTTTTGTTTACCTTCTATATCTTTTTTGGGACTAACTTATTAACTCAGTGCCAAGCGTCAGTTCCTGTTTTTTCTGTGTTTTTGACTCTTTTCATATCTGATTTTGGAACGGAGTCCAAACGGAATAATTCTTTCGCGATGATTTTTTATGGAAAATATCAAAAATACTGGAAGAAAAAGATACCGGAGGGGGTACCGAGGGCGCCATAAGCCCTGTCGCCGTGACCCCCCCTAGGTCGCGCCAATCAAGCTTGTGGGCCCCTCAGGGGCCCACTTGATGCAACTCCACCGCCATATGGTTCTATAAATTCAGAAACCTCCAGAAAGAAACCTAGATCGGGAGTTCCGCCATCGCAAGTTCCTGTTTCCACGAGATCTCATCTGGAGACCCTTCCCAGTGCCCTGCCGGAGGGGACTTTGGAGTTGGAGGGCTTCTTCATCAACATCATCGCCCTCCAATGACTCGTGAGTAGTTCACTTCAGACCTACGGGTCCGTAGTTAGTAGCTAGATGGCTTCTTCTCTCTCTTGGATCTTCAATACAAAGTTCTCCATGACCTTCATGGAGATCTATCCGATGTAATCCTCTTTGGCGGTGTGTTTGTCGAGATCCGATGAATTGTGGATTTGTGATCAGATTATCTATGATATATATTTGAGTCTTTGCTGATTTCTAATATGCATGATTTGATATCCTTGTAAGTCTCTCCGAGTCTTGGGTTTTGTTTGGCCAACTAGATCTATGATTCTTGCAATGGGAGAAGTGCTTGGTTTGGGGTTCTTACCGTGTGGTGACCTTTCCCAGTGACAGTAGGGGCAGCAAGGCACACATTGTGTAGTTACCATCAAGGGTAACAAGGTGGGATTTGTCATAGATATGAGATTGTCCATCTACATCATGTCATCTTGCTTAAGGCGTTACTCTGTTCTTTTGGACTTAATACACTAGATGCATGCTGAATAGCGGTCGACGTGTGAAGTAATAGTAGTAGATGCAGAAAGTATCGGTCTACTTGTTTTGGATGTGATGCCTATAGATATAATCATTGCCATAGATGACGTCAGGACTTTGCGTGGTTCTATCAATTGCTCGACAGTAATTCGTTCACCCACCGTCTACTTGCTTTCATGAGAGAAGCCACTAGTAAACACTACGACCCCCGGGTCTATTCACACCCATCGTTTACACCTCTGCTTTTACTTTGCTTTGTTACTTTGTTGCTTTCAGTTCTCACTTGGCAAATGATCTATAAGGGATTGACAACCCCTTCATAGCGTTGGGAGCAAGCTTTTCATGTTTGTGCAGGCACTTGTGATACTCCTTCACTGCATCGATACCTTGGTTCTCAAAACTGAGGAAAATACTTACCACCGCTGTGCTACATCACCCTTTTCGCTTCGAGGGAACACCAACGCAAGGCTCCAAGGCCACGGGGAAATCCTTTGCATATTTGCCTAGGAAGTCCCTAAAGGCGTAGCCGTAGCAGAAGGATTCCTGGTGCCGTTGCTGAGGAGAATCAAGATAGTCTGCCGTCAGCACGTGTTTCTGGCACCGTTGGAAGGTCTTTTGTTGCATCAGCACCGAGCGGCGGGCGGCCGTGACCTGCGCTCCAGGAAAGCGCGGCCGTGTGGGCATCCTAGCGGCAGCAGTTGAGTGGAGGAGAAGCGTACGACCACGATGACTGTGACCGTGCCCATGGGGCAGCGACTAAGCTGAGGAGAGGTGGCCTCGACCAGCGCGGCGCTGCGAGCGTGCGGGGCGATGCGGAGACCAACGTGGGTGGGGCAAGCATGTGGGGCGAGGGAGCGGAGACCGGCGCGGCGCTGTGAGCGTGTGGGGAGATGCGGAGAACGGCACGAGCGGGGCGAGGGGGCGGCGACCGACGCAGGCGGGGCGAGTCGCCAGTTAACGCGTAGACAAGGTGTGCGGGCGAGACGACGTGCGAGGTGTGCGAGGTGCGATTAGTGCTAATGAAGATTCCTTGGTTTCGTTAACGAAGATTTTAGAGCGTTGATTAAGTGATTGGAGGGTCCAGATTTAGATTTGGATCTGCCCTCTCTTGTTTTTTTAGTGGTAGTAGATAGTAGATACAAAGCGTTTTCGTGGGTCCGTGTGGGACCGTTGTTGTTGATGTTTACCTTGCACACGCATGCGTAGCACGTGCCTTCACGTAATGCATTTTTTCTCTTTACTTGCATGGCTGTGGATGCTACATGTAGTACACTTCGCACATTTTGAGCAAGCTAGCTCTAGTACACGGATTTATACCTATATCATTTTCTTTTGCCTAGTGCTAGTTGGGAGTCCTGCATACAAAAAGAAAATGCATGCTTTGAATAGTGTCCTTAACGCCTTCGTCATCGTCGCGATCGTCGAAGCATGTCATCGCAGCATCATGAGCACACAGTCTGTTGTTGTACCATCGTTGAAGCAGCCATACCAACATCGCATCACTGCCATGGGTAGGAAGCACACGTTTGCAGCATCATCGAAATAGCGGGACCTTCGTCGCAGCATCATCACGGTCGTCGAAGCACATCATCGCAACATCATCGTTGTTCTTTTAAGCATGTTGTGGCGGTAGCTGCCAAGCACCCGCTACCGTCGTCAAAGTATGTTGTTGCAACATCATCAAAGCAGTCGGGCTATCATTGTAGCATGACCTTCTCCATCAACGGATGTCATCGAAGGAAACCACGACCTTTTGATGAACACTGTCGTGACATCAATGTGCCCGTTGAAGCATGCTGTGGTAGCATCATCGAAGCAGCCAAACTGCCATGGAAACATTGTCGCGGTCGTCAAAGCACGATCTTGCATCATCATCGAAGCAGTGGTGAGGCCATTGCAACATCACCATGGCCACCGACGCACGTCGTCGCCTCATTATCGAAGTAGTGGTTCGGCCATCGCAGCATCACTATGGCCGTCAACGCACACCGCGCATTATCATTGAAATAGTCGACCTGTCGTTGTAGCATCACCACGGTCGTCGAAGCACATCGTCGCATTATCATGGAAGCACTCGACCTGTCATTGCAGCATCACCACGACCGTCAAAGCACACAATGGCCACTTGTGAAGGGGCGGGGCTGGCAAAGGGCTTCGCAACATGCTTCATGTTGCGAAGGAGTTATGCAATACCGACGACAACCTTCTTCGGTCGTGCTTGCTAAGAGGTGGTCATTGGGGCTCTAAAAAAAGCTTTGCAACATACGCCTTCTTGCAAAGGTCTTTGCAATATATGCCATGCTGCAACGGGTCTTCATAACATCTGTCATGTTGCAAGGACTGTCGCAACATGTGTCTGCAAGGGGTGCCACGACACTGGGCCACTCAATCATGCCGATCCAACGACTCGTGACTCCGTCGATGTTTGTAAAAGATCAGCCCATCGACACATAGCGCAGGCCTTTCTTCTCCATGGACCATAGCTTGCGTAGCAATACCACACAACAATACTATATGTGCGTGTGTGTATTGTTGTTGTTGCCTGTGTTTTGTACATATGCTATCGTTGCATGTGTTTGTACATGGTTTGCTAGCTAGCTACTAGGTGCAGCGTAAACACCTCCATGAAGAAGAAAAATGTACGTATATGATCGAAAAAGCAGAGCGGCACCCGAGCTCCAGTGAGCCCGGTATTTTTTTTACCAAAATACCATTTTCACATACTAGAAAAATCTGAAAAAAAGCATATACATGGATACGTATTTGTAATATACGTGTATAAATTTTCACTACTGTTTATGTTTTTATGTAGCGTATAAAAAAAACAAATACACAGATTAAAATGGGCCTTATTTTTGTTGTATTTGGGCCAGATTTTTATTTTTTTGTGTAGAATGCAAAAAGCCAAATTACTTGATGAAACTTTTTACATACTAAACTACCATGTATATGTATTTGTATAAGACAAATTGGTATTTTTCGAAGCTTTTAAATATATATTACTTTTTTTTTAAATACCGGGCTCACTGGAGCCCGGCCTCTGCAACGCCGCACTCGTATATGATTTGCTACAACAATGTAACTGCAACAATGTAAACAATGTTGGCCCACGTGATGTGTTATCTTTTTTTCTTTTTGAGGGGGGAGACTTGCTTTATTATTCAAAGTCCACAACTGATGGGATACAAAAAGGATAATGAGGGTGGAGCAATCATACAGGTAGCCCCATGAGAAACCACACGTGACATGTAAACATAGTTTTCTAACTGCTGCGAGGACCATGGCCCATGAGGTGTGAACGCACGGCCAAATAGCGATTCACGAGAACAGAAAATGGGTCGATTAATAATCACATGGCTGAAAAGCATCTGATCGAAGGGCTCACAAAGCGGCTTCTTTTTCGCTAGCATCAACCGGATGATGCATAGCAGCCACCTTTTAAATACAGGTCTTTAGATTTCACAACGAACTACATATAAAACAGAATCAATGAATCTGCACTTTAAAATATATATCTATATACAACTTATGTAGTTCATAGTAAATTTTTTAAAAAGACTTATATTTAGGATCGGATGGAGTAGGTCCAAGATGGACTTCGAAATATTAGTGAACGATTGTCAAGTATTTGTATATGATGTTTATAGAAAGGAGCACGATGTCACCCATGAAACCCCCATCGGTCCGTCCCTGCCATGATCTTGTTATCGACGCCTAAGAGCATGTAGGGGGCGCAGGCGTCGGACGTGTCGAGCGGGGGCCGACGGAGAGTTTGCTCATGGCCTGGAGCCGGGCTATACTTCGCTGTCGTCGTTGATGTTGGAAGCAGTGTTCCCGTCATGGTCATGAGCTCGATCATGCCGAGTAATCTTCACTCACCGCACCCATAAACTGTGGTTGGCCTAACTCTATCGATGCATGTGCTGCAACTCACCGCACTGGCATGTGGCATACTGGCATGCATGTGTTTCCCGCCAGTACGTACGTCCACCTCAAAAACATACGCACCTATTCCCTTTTATTTTGATTTGAAAGGTCATGGACCTGTTGTTAAGTATAGAAAAGCTGTATGTGCATTGATGTAGCTGACCGTACGTCTGCATGCATGCATGCATGCATGCTTGGACAAACAAAACGTGCAGCATTATCAGCACCTGTGTTGCTGTGCATGCATTATTGGTTGATTAGTTGCCTATGGCTCGCTCGATCGACACACACATCATAGATCAAGTACGTGATCCACGTAAATAAAGAGCTAAAGCCGTGTGATCATCACAGCACGCAATGCATACGTGTGGGGGTGAAACGTACCGCGCGTAGCTGGCTATGTCGATCCGTGGTCGATACACTTTTTACACACGTACGGTAGATACGCATGTACGTATGCCGAAACCTCCGCCATTGCTTTATGATTGCATGCTTTTCTGTGGGCATACGCGCTCGCCGCTTTAGTTACTTTATTTATGATCCCCTTTCTTGTTCGTTCCTTTGTCGTCGCTTCCTTCTTTTTCTCCCGTCTTCGGTGCACGTCTCGCGTGAGACAATTCGCCGATGGAAAAAGCTAATAAGCTTCATATTGTTCGTTATGGCTACAGTGCCAAACACATGTACTACATTAGTATATATGACTGATACTTTGATAGGATGGATCCTGGATCCACGGCGTACGTACGGCTACAATAATGCCTGCTCCGGCCTCAACTTTCTCCATTTCATTTCATTATTTCCGTAAAGCAGTAAAGAGCTTTATGGCTAAGCAAACTTTGTCCACCGGATATTTTGTTCTATTGGGTCTACGGATCTGCACATGTGTTGTGTGTCTTAGGCTTTTCGATGGATTTACGTGATAGACCCATATGAGCGTACGCGTGAGTGCATTTAAGCACGTGCTTTCATTCGCGAGTAAGGAATGCATACATGCACATATAGCAATCTTCAAAATGCAGGAATGATTGATTATAACAATCCACATATAAATCCACAACAAATTGAATACCAAAAGGAAGAAGTTTGAAGATTTAGCCCAGATGAGGATCACTGTCGGAGGCGGCTAGGGCAGTGGAAATGAAGGATTTCGTCGTCCTTGATCTCTTCTCTTGAATTACTGGCAGAGATGATTACACACTCAATGAATTTTTCTTCTAGATCGGATGTGTTTGTGTGATGAGGGCACTTAGTGCATCTTTTTTTCCTGATTATGTAAAGGTGACCAATCATCTAAGAGGGCATTGTTTGTTGCAAGATACGCTAGGAGATTGAATGTTCAATATATTGATGTCAACACCGTGCTAGGTCTAAATTGTTCTTCTACCAAACTAATAACTACACTGAAAACTAGCATATGCAATTTATGTAGTGCTATAGAATTTGATGAGTGTTCACATATGGTTAGATTCCATACCATGTCAAGGAAAACAAAATTAGGTGATCCTTGATATTATGGTCACTGCATATTTGTTGCATCACAACAAAAGCATCGTGGTGCAATGATAACATTATTGCATAGTTTTTGTGTTTTTCCTTTATCTGGTTTGTTATCTGGTCATATATAGGCAGTCATTCTTGTGACTAGAATATTGAGCAATAATGCAAATGCTACTTTCTTTTGGTCAATTATAAATGTGCGAACAGTTATTTACATATGATTAGATCGCAGCCCAACTCAAAGATATATATTATGCAATCCTCATATATGTTATCCTTCAACCACATGCCTTTGTTGCATCGGCAAAGACTTTGAGGAGAAGGGATAACATTTCAGGGTTTCTTTATTTTATTTTACATGGGTTTGGATTGTAATCTTGTCATATATAGTCCATTGGTCTCGATTTTTTTTAGAGGAACCAGCAGGAGCTCTGCCTTTTCATATAGAAGAAGAAGAACTGGTCAGTTAATAAGGAAAATCGACCGAAAACCGATACAACAAGACGACCCACACACCGACCCCGAGGCCGCGCATCCGCCGAGCCGCCAACTCCGTTGCCCGAACAACCGAAATCGACACTCTACAACCCTATTCCGGAGCCGGCGCTCCGACTTACAACCAACAAGAACACACACCGACCCCGAGTCCTTGCATCCAATGAGCCGCCAACTCCATCACCCGAGCAACCGAAGCCGACACCCAACAACCATCTCCGGAGCCGCTGCTCCGACATCCACACCGGCCCCTAGGCCACGTTCCAGTCGAGTCGATAGTTTTGCTGCCCAAGCGACAAAAGGCAACACCATACGCAGAGGAAATCTCCGGAGCCGCCGCTCCGACTTCCACACCAGCCCCGAGGCCGCGAAGACACCTGGCCGACGACAAAAACTCCAAAGCCACCAGAGCTGACAAGGGACCGGACCTCCAAAGGCATCACCCCCAAGGAGGAAGCGATCGAACGCATCGATGCCCGCTGCGGCCAAGACCAGAGCTAAGGTTTTCACCCGGAATATGACTGAGACGATAAGGGAGGTGAAGGGGCTCCACGTGACGACGCCTCCAAGGAGGGAAACGACGTCCAAAGACGTTGTCGCCGCCGGCATCAACCGAGGTCTTGCTAGGCTTTTGCCCGGAGCTCACCAAACCCATTGCCATTGCAGCCCGCCGACGTCCCTTGCAAGAATCCCTGATGCATCAGAGAGCCTGCCGTCGCCAATCACCAGTCACACACGACCAGCAAAAACCACACGACACCTCACCCCGTCGTAGCCGCCCCGCTCGAGCCACCAGTTGCAGCGCCGCCGCGTTGCCATCCTCCACATCTCCGAGAGCGGCAAAGCAGCACCACCGCCTTTGCCGGGAGCGGCAAAGCACCGACAGCCCAGGACGAGCGGGTCCGTTGAGCCCAGATCTGGCCCAACCGGGCCCAGATGCGCCGCCGCATCCAGATCTTGGACGCCGTCGGCCTCGTACTGCCGCCCCTCCACCCCGCCCAGATCCAGACGGTGTGGTCGCCCTCCCTGTCGCACGCGGGGCGACTCGGGAGGGGCCTCTTCTGCACTATTGGCCTCGATTTTAGGGCCGATAATTACAAGTTAGTGTTATATGCAAGCCTAAGACCATTTAAATTGAGTGTTCATTGTTGAGCTTTGTTTTATCAATGTCAACTAGTTGCAAAGGTGAAGATGCAACCAAGAATGTAATGTCTTTATCTTCTTTCCTTACGACACTACAATCATTTTAATTGTCATATAGGTGGACTAATGTTTATGCATGACGTATGAATGAAATCGATATTGTACTGACTTGTTGGTTATATGATGTATGCCATGGATATGGACGAATTGAGTTTAGATGCATTTGCACGATGTGGATGAATTGGTTTATTGGGTTGTTTGTGAAGCACTTTAGATGTCAAATTGTTGTTATGTGTGTGAAAGAGATATGGCATAACACATGCGAGAGGGCTCCACAAGACACAAGACGCCATGGAAGAACCCACTAAGGCCTTGTTTGATACTAGGGATTTTAAGAAGATTGGTGGAGACATCCCCACAGGAATTGGATGAAACCCTAACCTTCATCCAATCCCTTCAAATCCCCATTTATCCCCAATCCACTAGGTAGGGGTAATGTATTGGGTATTGAGAAAAATGCATTAGAATTTGAGAATTTGTCAGGAAATATGGGGATAAAACATGTCAAATACACTAGAACCAAATGTTGTTATGAAATATATGGGGACTTAGGAATTTGACCGGGATAATCCCTACTAATTCCCTAAAATACACTAGTATCAAAAAAGGCCTTAGCGGATTAGAAAAATATATAGATATGAGACGGTTAGTTGCAGGAACCTACCAGCATAGAAAGGTCAAATCTGAGACGGGTTTATGTCCACCACTGAAAGAAGGTACTCCCTCCGATTTAAATTAATTGTCGCAGTTTTAATATAATTTTGTATTACGTCTACTAGAGCTAGCACAATTAATATGGATTGAAGCGAGGCGGGTGGAAAACTGGCCAACGTTTATATCTAATCTAGGCCCACCACAAACAGGATTTTTGTTTACTAGTGGCAGCGGTCAGCGGATGCTTTAACTCATTTTCATGCTGCATATATAAACAGTTCCGTGTCAACGGCTGTAGTACTTCTTCTATTCTCCCCATCTTTTTGGTTGCATAGAAAACAAACGGTGCAGTTTGGAGCAACTTTTTATTTTTGGCGAGCTTTCACTGTGAGAGAGTACATATAATACGCGTGCGTATGATGAAGCTCGATCGAGAAAACGATCGGAAGGGAATGTGCTTGCTGTGTTCCAAAATTCGTACATGCATTATCGATCCTTCTAACAGGAAAAAAGGTTTAGTTGTAGTAGTGTCAGATCGAACTCAGAGACGACCTAATTGGCAGGTTCATTTCAGACGTGACAGCTACAACTCTATTTAACCAGAACTGATACACCTTTCTATTATGAACTAAAATCTTCCATGAGTAAGTTAGTCGAGGCGTGCTGCGACAATAATCGCAGCCAGGACAAGTATGCCGAAAGTAAATTTGCTGGCTTTGTAGCGTGATACCCCTCGACTCGTAAAATAACTGTTAAAATACATATCGGGGCGAAAAACGTTGTCAGACCAGACCCCGCAAACGCGTCCGTCTCATAAATTTTTTTGCGGGGCGCGGCAAAAGTTCGCCCTCAACCTTCAGAGTCACGGGGTGGGAAGCCGACCCGAACTCGCCCCTTCAACAAGATTTGGCACGAGGGAACTTTCCGCGCCGTCGCCAACGCGCCCCCGCTCCCGCTCCCGCCGTCGCCAACGCGCCAGCCCGCTAGAGACAAGGCGACGTTGTCGTGTAGGCCGACATTCCGGCTGGCCCAGCCGAAAGAGAAGGCGCGCCGGGCACCACCGCTGCTGTGCGATCTGGCCGACTACCGGCGGGGAAGATGAACACGGTTTCGGGCATGAAGCGGAAGAAGGTTCCTACGAAGAAACCTTCGGCCACTCCATCTGCCCCGGCGAGACGTTCACCGACGGTGCCTTCCTACGGCGCTGATTCCACCGCAGGCGAGGTGTTTGATGAAACGTCCGGAAGGTATGCAACTTCTCTCACTTATTTTTGCTTCGATTATTCGCCCACCGTGATGTGCTTTCACTCGACGTAGCCGTGGTTCGAACAATGCCGCTGCCGAGTGTGCACTTGTTGGCCACCAACGTAGTCAACATCGATCAAGCCCCGATCGGTGGTTTCGATTATAATGAATTAGAGGCTTGCTTTGATGACCACGGTGGTGAAGACGAGGTGGAGGAGATAGATGAGGGGACGTATCAGCAATCGCAAGGTAAAAAAAGCGTCAGATCAAAGAATTACATGATCTTGGAAGATCAAATGTTGATAAAGGCTTGGAGTGCGGTGTCTATGGATCCTTACACAGGTGTGTCTCAAACCGCCAAGACATATTGGCAAAGAATTGAAGATCAGTACTTCCAATTGATGGCCAAGTATCCCAACATGACAGCACGGACCTTTCGGTCACTCCATGGTCGTTGGGGCGTGATCAAGCCGACCTGTAGCCGTTGGGCAGCTTGCTTGGAACAAGTTCAGAATGCTCCTCCAAGTGGAACTGTCGAATCCGACTATGTGAGTTGATTGCAATCAAATGGTTCCATTAGTTTGCATAATGTACAATGGTTACATCAGTTTCACTTCGTTTTTATTGTGTAGGAAAAAAAATTACCCAACAATGGTACAAAGACATGGATGTTTCCGAAGGAAGATTTTTGAAACTATAGCATTGTTGGAAATTGCTCAAAAGCTGCGATAAATGGGCGTTGATTGACAGAGAATCCCCATCGAAGAGAGGTTCACTTACAGAAATGGATGAAGATGAAGATGGTGATGGCCTAAGAAACTTGAACAAGCCCGATGGTGACAAAAAGACAAAGGAAAAGATCAAAAGGGAACACGAAGCATCGACCTTACGGAACAAGACAGATCCCATGCTGCAATCAAATGAGGTATTGCTAGCGAAGTCTTTGGATGCAAAGATAGAGTTGGCCGAGAAGAAGGCACGAGAGAAGCAAGAGAGGTGGAAATTGCTCGAGGAAGTTGAGGAGAGAAAAGCACGTGCCACTGAGAACAAAACCATGGCCGGCCTTCTTGTAGAAGAGAATAGGATCATGACTTTGAACCGCAATGACATGGACGACATCAGCAAAGAATGGCATGATATGACAATGAGAGAAATCTTGAACAGGAGGATGCCTGTGTGTTGCAATGGTGGCGATGGTTTCTCCTCGGGCATCGAAACCGATGATTTCGGTGCCGGAGCAGGAACAAGTGCAGACGATGGATTCGGGGGAGTCGATGGATTCGGGGGCAGCGATGAACTCGATGGTGAAGACTGTAGAACGAGGATGCATGAAGTCCTTTTGCGTTTGTCTTTCAAACTATGCTCTCATTTCGCGTGCGAACTATGCTTCATTGTTTAAATTCGAATTCATTTGCCGGTTCCACTGTCAAATTTCAACTATATTTTATTGTGTGGTTTTCCGGTTTGCGGGTCGACGCGGTGACGCCAGAGCAGCCCCCGCATTGACGATCCGTATAATAGCATCTTCTACGAATATGCTTTTATACGGGTCCGTTTTCGGGGGTCTGCCTTTGTCCGCACCCGCGTCGATCCGTAAAACCTGTTTTTCACGAGCTGTAAACGGCTTTTGCAGGTCGGCATTATACGGGATCAGCTAGAGATGCGATAACACCGTCATTTTGCCCGCAAATAAAGAAAAGCATACCATCATTTCAAGTTACTTTTCCTTCAAAGAAAATCTAAGTTTTGAAGAAAATCATTTTTGATAAATGTGCAGAGAGTAACTTTGCCCAGTCTTACTCCTCGTTAATTCCATCCTTTTGCTCAGTCCTCGCAAAATAAGAGTAGAGTATTCCTTAATTTCATCTGTTCGCCCTTTGCAACAATATAAGAATCATCTTTTCACCTGAATGGGAAAGAATATAAGCAAAGAGAAATGTTATTGTTATCTTTTTGTTGGAGCATAGAAAATTGTATATGTGTCAATTCCTTACAATGCATAACTACCACCGATTTCTTGAGAAAACAAAACGTAGTGACCACATGTACTTAGATTAAAACAAGCACGACAGAAAGACTACAAGAAAGAGAGAATCGAATTGACAGTCATGCATGTCATTTCCAAAGATATGGACCAAAGATATCGATGGAGACTAGGAAATGGAGAAATATACATAATTTATGTCAGAGAATCCAACAAATGAACAAGCGGTAATATGCTTTGCGCATACCTAGCTAGCTAGTATTGCAAAAGATGACATGAATTCACGGTGTTTGGTGTGCTTGATCTCTCTGGTCTACCGGTGCTCCACTTGGACACAATTAGTTCTCAGATTAATTAACGCAATATGACATCTATAAAAAAATGGCAGAGATCATCGCTACATATATATATGCATGGCTCGAGTGAAATTTCTCTACTTTGATTCAACAACTATAAACAATTTTCATTGCAGAGAACAACTAATGAAAAGCTAGGAGTTCCGTGAAATGTTTGCCTAAATATTTACAGTTCACGAGTCCTTGTTAGACTACTCACAATGAAGAGTAACATAGAGTAGTAACATACATATGTTATTTGTCTAATTTCTACCTTCACAATAGATAGTAACATAGGGGTACTTTGTCCTAAAGTAAATTTGCCCGCTTTGTAGCATGATAACATTGAGTCTATCATTTATTAGGCTATAGACTCATCTTGTCTTGATATCCACTAAGTTACTCAATTTCTCTCTCTTTTCATTTATTAGTTGCCACATCCTACTTTTTACTTAGGTGACACTTATGTTACTAGCTATGTTACTTTCATTGTGGGCAGTCTTAATGCTTGATTTGTTTGTTGGTTAAACAAAATGACGATGACCCTTCGTGGTCTCCAAGAGACACATTGCCCGATTTGTTTCATTAAATAGATACAAAAGGAAGAATGGCCTGGGGTGGGAACAAAGGCAATCTTAATTATAATTATCCAAAGTGAGTTGCGGTACTCCATTCTTTTTTATCTGCTTGAGGTTCCGGCTCATTTCATTGCTAAACTATGTTTTGTGTGTGTGTGTGTGGTGGGGGGGGGGGGGTAGATCTATTGTAGAAACTCATCGGAAGTACAAAGCATCTCAAACATAATAAAATTTACATTGAGATTCATAGACTGCCGAACGACCACTACTGCCATCAGGATGAGCCGCCGACGTGTTGTTGTTGCCTATTCCCCTACCGAAGCCAGCTTGACCTTGTCGATGATAATCGGGAATTATCCATGCATTTTCCCTTAAGGACCAGCGTCCTGGAGCTTCAGTCGTCGTCATTAAAATCCTGCATAGATCTGAAGCACCTGACATAAAATCGTCACATGGCGAGAAATCCTAACCTCACTTTCCCCAAAAGACAACATGAATCTACATCGGTGCTTCCTCATCTTCATTCAAACAAACAACTCGAGGAGGATCGAAACTTGAAAAAAAACTCAAAGAAGAAGTGCCGCCATCCGCCCGAGCGCCGCACCCGTGAGGACTACAAAACCTTAACTTAAACTAGTAAGCGGAGTGGAGGCAGTGGGGAGACGAATCCATAGGCTCACCCATGAAGTGTAGAAGGAAAAGTCTGCCCTAGCCGCCTAGGGTTAGGGAAAGTAATGAGAGGAATTCCCGTGAATAATTGGTTGCTAAACTATGTTCTTCTAAGCTTCTTGTATAATCATAATCTATCATAAAAAATAACCATGAAAATAAGAAAACATAGTTAGCCAAATGATAAAATAGACAATAACGTATAACAACCGAGATTATTATAATCACAGCCATGCCATATATTAGCTAGTTTGAACATATTGAAATGGTAATATAGTTATACAATTCTCACATAGTGATTTAGATGTTTCAAGTCTATTTGCAGTGAAGTTTGAAGAATCTGAGTGGTGAGGTCCAGGGTTTTATCAGGGTTGTCTTCCTGCACTCCCATGAGGCGGCCACAACATTTTGGGTTTTGTTCTGGCTCGGGCCTTGCTTCAACATTGACGAGGCTAGAGAGGATGTACATGAGTCGAGCCGAGGTGACTGCTTCAGGTAGCACAATCAACGCATGGTTGGCGACTGGATCTTGCTATGCTCGAGCGGACCGTGGCCACAATGACTTGTTGACAGCATCTTCAATAGACGGTTTATATATATAGTAAACATGCCCGTGCAACGCACGTCTTGATCAAAGCAGCCCATTAAATTTAATATGAGTATTGAATTCTGAATTCATATTTTAGAAATTTCAAAAAAAATGATAGAATACTATAGCATGATGATCTATGCCTCTTGAAAGGTCATGTTTAAAACAAACCCCATTACTCATCATTTTACTATGTTATGTGAGGTTCAATCAGACCAAAAAGAAATCTAACCCATTTAGAAATCACAAAACTATGGTAAAGATTTCAGGAAGTTCTCTTGGGTTAAGGTAAAAGAAAAATATGGGAATGTGAAAGAACAGATCTAAAGTGGAAAACATGTTGAATTAATGTGAAGATAACAATCGGAATCTAACTTTCAGTTCTAAAAATTATAAACTGTGTAATCTGAAACATGTAAAGTATGCAATATAAAAAGTGTTAGTTCTATAGAGCGATCGAAATGGCGACGGCATCCACATCCTCGCCAGCTACGGCACGACTCTCATGTCTCCGCCTGTTGCGGATGCACTCGGTACCCGTGTCAGTGCATAGTAGAACTGAGACTTCCACATCCTCAACGGTGGTAGGAACCCGCGCTTCTCCCCATTATTAATAATCCTGTTTTCTGGACCAACCATTAGAAAAACATAATATCAATTGAACAAACGGTTCATTTTTATCCAAGTCTATTCAGAGTACAAGTACTTACCTCAGCCTTTTGAGGATGTCTATATCTGATTGGGTTTGATGCATGGACTTCTAATCTCCTTGCCAATCTTCCTCTTTATGGTTAGTAGTCCTAATTTTCATGTCTCACCTTAAACTCTTCATATTGTGATTCTATCTTGTTTGAGGCCAAACTTCTCTACATTCACATGAGTATTTAGAGCTACAATTAAACTGAGAAAGCAATTGCACAAAATGATAGAAATATAAATGATACATTTCTGAATACATATCAATCTAGTCCTTAGTAATGACCATAGCAGTTACTATATTTAGATGACAACTGAGGTATATCACGACGCTATAGGGGAAAAAGATAGCAAACTCAAAATACTTGAGTTTCCATGGTAACCGGAGTGACCCATCCTATGTGTAATTAAACTTCAAACTATACTTTAGAAATAAAATTATTAGATGCCGATGTCAAATACAGATACCGAATAGTCAAGTTACCTGGCATCATAGTAATCGAATTCACATAATGAAAATCATGGAAGTGCTAAGAAAAGTGATTCCATTAAGTATTATGATATGAAATAGTTGTGCTAGCTAAGATATTTAAGTGTAAGAAATGAACACGGTTCCTTGCAATCTCTATACGCAACATGCCTGTTGTACGCTATTTAACTTTAGCTCCTCCTTCATCCATTTTAGAGTCCTTATGCCTAAAAATAAAAGCACGTGGTTATTGTTCATGCATGAAAATCTGATGGTTCTCCAAGGGGGAGAGGTAATCAAACATCAATTCAGGAGCTATTATCAATATGAAAATATCAAATAATAAGAAAAAGAGAATATTGCTTACAAAAAATAATTTTGTACAATATGAACTCATGATATCTGGATCCTCACTTTTGGCACAAGTAGATTATCGTTTAGTTGGCAACTATTAACAAAAGTATTGTTAGACTGCAGATTGCAAACGAAAAAGAACAATAGTTGCTGCAGCTAATTGTCGCACCTGCATCTATGTGTAGAACAGAAAACAAATTTAGTCTGGAAACTGACTACTCATTTCTCCTCAAACCAAATAAAAGTGAAAGGATCATGGCCATATTTCCTCTTATTGACAGGTTTAAATTGCTGTCAGAAAAGAGAGAATAGACTCACTTGATTGAGCAATGAACGACCAAAGAATACAACTGCAAATACTCCAGGAATAAGGGCACAAGCATGATGTCATACATGATTTGTCCAATTACAACTAACATGGGGACTGGAAAGCGCTGATAATTGGGCAGTTTCATGGAGTTGCATCCAACCACCTAACCAACCTGCATGGTTAATGAATTGATCACAAATTTGGGGGAAACCAAACCTTGGCCCCAAAGGCAAAACGCAAAATCAACACGAACAGAGCAGAGGAGGGCAGAGGAGAGGAGACGGGGAACGGGATGGAGCCGCGAGGTTCGTACCGAGATCTTGTCAGCGAGGTGGGCGAGGTCGTGGAGGCCACTGGGCTCGCCGTCGTTGCTGCCGCGCGAGTCCCGCCTCCGCCGCCGCCGCCCTCGAGGAAGTCGCTGACGAGCATGGCCAGGTCCATGTTGCTCTCGTGGCTCTCGTGCTGGCTCGCACTCCCGGGCATGTCCCCCCTTCCCTCGTCCGCAGCCACAGGTCCCCCACCGCGACAGGCGACCCGACCCTCGACGAAACCCTCGCCGTGGATGGTGGGGCCCACCTCCGCTGCGCCGCCTCCACCACCGCGCCCGGCGGTGACAGCGCCTCGAACTCCTTGGCCACCAGCATCATCCTGCCCCCTCGGCAATGGCGACGGCGATGGTGCGACGTTTTGGTGCACTTCGGTGAGGTCGGCGTGCAGGCAAGATATGGTGCTGGTGGCGACGGAGGTTAAGAGGATGTGGGCGCTAATCACGAAGACAGGTGCAGGATGCGGGTGGAGTTTGGTATTCTCCTCTGCGATGGAGTATGGTCACCCAATGCTAATTGCTAAGTCCACCCAGTCGTGAGGTGCTGATTGGTTGGTGTGTGTTGTGGGGCGTTTTATGGGGTGCGCGTTGTGAAATTCTTGTTTGCTTGTTTATTAGTAGTATAGAAAAATAACTAACTTTTGGATTTTGAAGAGCAAAAAACTCTGATTCAACAGATGGATCATATGTAAGAAAAATTGAACCACCGCCCCTTCATGATGTAAATTTCAACACCTCGCGGTGCAAATTCACATCTCTGGAGGCAGGAGATGTAAAAACCGCGGCCGCGCGTCAATCATCAACTGCTCTTCATTTGATTCCCCCATCTTCTTCCTTCTGCCAGCCGTCACCCCGCCGTCGCCCCCGCCGCAGCTCCCCGCTCGGCCACCGCCCCGCCGCAGCTCACCGACACCGCCCCGCCATAGATACAGTCCCCCGCCACCGGTTCCACCCCGCCACGTCCGCCTCCGCTCCACCCACACCCCGTCCGCCCCGCTCCGGCCGCCTCCGTCCCGACCCCGTCCGCCTCCTCTCCGGCTGCCTCCACCTTTGGTCCGGCCTTCGCACGCCTCCGTCCGCCTCTGCTCCGCCCCGACCCCGCCTGCCCCGCTACGGCCGCCTCCGCCCCGACCCCGTCCGTCCTGCTCCGGCGGCCTCCTCTTCGGCCGCCTCCGCGTCTGGTCCAGCCTCCGCCCGCACTGTACACCTTCGTCCACCTCCACTCTGCGCCGGATGCCCCGCCCGCTCCCCGCAACTCCAACGACGAGGAAACTATGTTGAATTTGATGTTGAACTATGTTGAGATGAAGTAGTAGTCGTTTTGGACCATCTGTTGAAGTTGCCTTTTTTTACATCTTCATTTTGAACCACCTATTGAAGTTGAGCCTTTTTCAAAGATGTAAAAAACACTTTTTGGTGCTTTAAATTTGGTCCATCATCAATTTGGAGCATCAAAATATACATCATCTATTGGAGATGCTCTGACTGCAGACAACAAAGTCAGGCCAGCTCTGGCGGTGGAGCGATAACAATGTCTCATTTAGAAGTAGAAGAGGATTGGCTCACAAAGGACCTAGATGCAATTCTTATTTAACTTAGCTTTGCTTTGTAATGCTTGACGTTGGTTAGTGGACCTGGTCCACTAACCAACAAGGCATTGAAAGAACTCATTTTTCTGTGTTGAACCAAGAAAATATTTTTCAGGAAAAAGGTATTACATACATTCTTTCTTTTTCTAGGTACTTCATTTTGCCAAGAAGCCACCAGGTCCACTAACCAACAAGGCATAGTTGCAACAGGAGACACTGTTCACAGGTTGAGATCCCAATGGACATTGCATGATGGATGGTGTTGGAGGACATCCCCTAATGGGGAGAAAATCCTGTCTACAAGACACACACTAGCCGGTATATTCTCACACTTCTCATCAACAGCGAGTGATCACATACCTTTTGGCAGAAGCAAGATGAGTAAAGCACTGGCTAGTTGGCTAGTTCCCAAAATGAGCTATAAGCACTGACGAAAGTGCTATGCAACCGCATCAAATCTTTCCCACAGGAAAAACAAATACGAGAGAGATATTAATCCTACTCCTACTCGTTGCACAAAGAAATACTCCCTCTGTTTCTAAATATATTTTTTTAGATTCAGTTACGGACTACATACGAAGCAAAATGAGTGAACTTATATTTTAAATTATGTTTATATACATCTACTCCCTCCGTTCCTAAATATATGACCTTTTAGAAATTTTACTACGGACTACATACGGATGTATATAAACAAATTTTAGAGTATAGATTCATTCATTTTGCTTCGTATGTAGTCCGCGGTGTAATCTCTAAAAGGTCTTATATTTAGGAACGGAGGGAGTATATGCAGTCCGTAGTGAAATGTCTAAAAAGATAAATATTTAAGAACAGAGGGAGTAAAATGTGTGAACGAGAGTATGCCAGAGAAAAATACTGGCGCCAGAAGGAAATAAAGAAAAATGCTAACATTATCGCCAAAATAAAAGAGAGAGAAAGCCATTAGCTAATTACTTACTTTCCATTGAAACATCAACATACTTGCATTCTCCATCGATCTTTATATAAGGCACTCTCCTGCGTCGCTCAAGTCTCAACTCAACCACGCACTGAAAACTCCTCGATCGACCAGGAGTCCACCGCTCAGGAGGAGGAGGTAGCCAGCATGTCGACGGATGCAGGGAAGAAGGCGTATGTTGTTGCCATGGTGATCCAGGTGATCTACACCGGCATGTACGTTGTCTCCAAGGCGGCCTTCGATGGTGGCATGAACACCTTCGTCTTCATCTTCTACCGCCAGGCAGCCGCTACTCTTCTCTTGCTACCCCTCGCCATCCTCCTCGAGAGGTACTCAAACTCAACGAACCATTTACTTACCTGATAACTTGATCTAAGACATAATTAAGAAGCTAAAAGTCAGCGGCTATGCATGCATGGATGCAATCCAGCACCTATTAAATTAGTAGATCCATCTTAACTAGTGATAGGTCCATGAATGTTAATGATTTTGCAGGAGAAACGCGCCACCCATGTCACTGTGGCTGTTCACCAAGATCTTCATGTACGCTCTGCTCGGGTAAGAACACGACACCATTGATCTCCCTTTGAATTCACATCATCGTATATTATACGTGCAAAAATAACATGTATTGCACGTTACGTACGTAGGAACACGGTGAGCATGAACCTGCACAACATCAGCCTCAAGTACACCTCGGCGACCGTGGCATCAGCCACGAGCAACTCCATCCCCGTCATCACCTTCCTCTTCGCCGTCCTCCTCCACCTCGAAGCCATCAAGTTCCGCGCCGCTTCGGGCACGGCGAAGCTCGCCGGCGTCGCGCTCTGCGTCGCCGGCATCCTCGTCATCGCCCTCTACGCCGGCCCGCCGCTCAGCCCCCTCAACCACCACCGCGCCTTCCACGCGCGCGCCGCCTCCACGGCCGGCGGGAAGCAGGGGCAGTGGATGAAAGGCACGTTCCTGATGCTCCTGGCCAACGTGACGTGGTCCCTCTGGATCGTCCTCCAGGCGCGCCTCCTCAAGGAGTACCCCAACAAGCTGCTGGCCACGGCGCTGCAGTGCCTGCTCAGCACGGTGCAGTCGCTGGCGCTGGCTGCGGCCGTGACCGCCGGCAGCGGGGAGGACATGTCGGCCGCGTGGAGGCTGCGGCTGGACGTGGGGCTCGTCGCCGTCGCCTACTCCGGGTTCGTGGTGACGGGGGTGTCCTTCTACCTCCAGGCGTGGTGCATCGAGAGGCGAGGCCCCGTGTTCTTGGCCATGTCTAACCCGGTGGGGCTCGTGCTCACCGTGTTCTGCTCCTCGTTCTTCCTCGGCGAGGTCGTCCACCTCGGCAGCGTCCTCGGCGGGGCGCTGCTGGTCGCCGGGCTGTACAGCGTGCTCTGGGGGAAGAGCAAGGAGCAGCCGGCGCCGCCGCCGCTTAGTGCAGGTCCTGCATCAGCAACCACCCTGAAACAAGGATACGTTGGTAGCAATGTTCACACTGGCGCCATGAACAAGGAAGAGGACGATGCGGCAAAACTAGAGGAGAAGAGAACCAAGCTGGATTCACAGGTGTAGCTGGATACAGCAGCCATGCATGCATCCTGCAGGGCAGGTTTGGCCACGAGGAGCTGTTTCGTTTCACAGAGACTCTCGAATGAGTTGTTTCGTTTGACAGAGACTCTCGAATGAAATGCATAATGTTACTAGTTCAGTCATCTAAGTTTAGCATTTTTCTCATCTAATGATCGTGTGCATCACTTGATGCAGAGGCCATAAAGGCCGGAGGTTATCCTCCTTCTTGAAAAGAACTCATATAATCAAACATAGCACTAGGAAATGTATGTGTACTAGAAACTTTATACTTCCTCCGTCCCAAAATAAGTGTCTCAACTTTATACTAGCTCTAATACAAAATTGTACTAAGCTTGAAACAGTTATTTTGAGACGGAGAAAGTATGAACCATCGTTATCCCAGGGCTGAAACGCAAGTGGCAGAGGATTGCTCGTATGTAACGGGAGCGGGTAGTTCTAAGATGACATGAAAATTCATATTTCCAAGTAGATGATTCAGCTTTGCTTTTATATTGCCCACTTGATCGACATAAAAATAAATTAACTTTTGAATTAGTACTATATTAGAAGGGTTGGGTGCGCTTTGCTACGCTATTGGTGTTGTTATTTATTTTTTCAATACTCACTCTATTTTAAAATATGAGGTGTATTATTTTTTTGAAACTTCAAACCTTTTATGTTTGAGAAATGTGACAAAATCTATAATATTAAATCAGTATGCTTAGATTCATCATGGAATTAATTTCCATAATTTTTTTGTGTAATATTGTGGATGTCGATATATTTTGCTCTGAATTTGGTAAAAGTTTTGGAAATTCGACTTTCCAAAACACTAATACCCCTTATACTTTGAAACTGATGGGATATTTAGTTTACCACGTGACCGGAGATGATGGAGTGTGTTTCTTTTGTTTCTAATGTGTTGATTTGGTGTGACGTGGTGTGATTATGTGTTATTCGCTAACCAACCTATATTTATGTGAGAAAATTTGTTCACCGGTGGTTGCATGTACTATATTGGTGCTATAGTATCAGATGGTGGGAGGGTGTGCGGGATTGATTTATTTTTGTATGTCAATTGTTGCTGATTGATTTGAAAAATTATTGGTGTGGTCACAATCGTAAATCAATTTCAAAATTAAGTACCTCAATTGAATGAAAAAACTTCAGAATTAGAAAACATAGTGAATTGAATGGGAGAGCTCCTTCAGAAGTTGTTGATCTAGTCAAAACCGAGTAATCCAATTCTAAATTGAGGTCTTTAATTTTTGTGACCTTAAAAAGTAGAAAGGACGGTGTATAGTACTCCAATTTCAATGTGAGAGCTTTGAGAAATCGTTGACTCGGTCAAAATTGGATGACCCAATTTCAATTGAAGACCTCGATTAAATGTGGTCTCTTTAAAACTAGGGATCATAGTGTTATAATGGATAATTAGTAATGATGTGATCTATCTTGGTGGTTGGCCACTAAATGTTGGTCCCCTCTCATGATTATCACAAGTTTAAAAGAGGGCTTCCAAAATAAAGAAAGTTTTACTTTAATTCCTCAAACTACTACTCCCGCTACCTGGCAAAGAAATTATCACTCACAATCATATATCACTAACATGGAGCCTTTAACCCCCACTCATACTCATCTTATCCTCTACAATTTTTTTGACTCATTTGACCCCACTGCTAAAAAGTTATGGTCTAGTTAACCCAAGACTGGTGGTGGCATGGCCAGATTTTTATGATTTTTTATTCAGAAAGAATTTCATATCTTTCGAGGGCATTCCTGTTGGAAATATACCCTAGTGGATATAATATTGTATAATTACATATCGATGTTTATAATTAAAAATTCATATTCTATGCTATAACTACCATGATCCTGAAATGTTTTTCGAATCTTAGCATATCGTTAAGTGTAACAATAATCCTAAAACAACTTTGCAAGTATGATGTTAGATGAACAATCATATTGAGTCGACCCTAAACTTGTTTGTTATACTTTAAGATTATATCGTCCCAAGTCAACAATTCAACCATTATGACATGGAGAGTCAACATATGCTTAAGTTCCTCATATGATGAGAATATTGTAGTTTCTTCTTACCTTACGATGAGTTTTGGGTTGCTCAAACGTCATCTATAATGGGTGATCATAATGATAACTTACAGATTCATAAGAAAGTTTAACAAGGGGCTAGATAACTCAAGAGTGGAATTTGCTCCTCCAACAATGAAGAGATATTCTTAGGCCCCTCTCAGTGTGACATCGATCATCGTCTGGCCAGACAAATGTGACTAGGTCACGGGGATGCCGAAACATGTCACCGAGAATGAAGAATAAAATCGGTAACAAAGAACGATATAGTGAGCATGAGAATGACTCAAGAAGATATCAGTACATCTCAGCTTGGATTTTGTAAAGTATCGCAAAGCAAAGGAAATAGCGCATGATAACCAGAGGTTCACTAGGATGCCATTGGCGTACTCATAGCGATCGATATAGATGTTCGCGGTTCCGCTATCGGTCATTGAACAAAAGGGATTTTGGTTCATGTCTATATTTTACCGAACCTACAAGGTCACAAGGTTAAGGTAACCAAGATCTGCTGAGTATTAGTAGTACAGGAGTAATGAGAAAATATTTCTGAAACAGTTTCACTAATATTCAAAATAATTTTGAGAGGAACCAGAAGTGTTCCGGGGTCGTCGAAAGGGTTTTGGGGTTTATCGGGCAATAGCAAGTATTAGCGATAAATAATATATAGATGAAAAGTATTTTTAAAGAAGTTAAATTAATAATAAAAGGATCTAATAATCAAGTGAGAGGCGAGGATAAAAGGTCGACGGTGCCAACACGAACAAGTAGTATTAATATATCCCAAAAAAATGCAATAATATATATGACTGAAAAAAATGTGTAGATCGTATTAAGTAACATGTCTATAATATTCTATTAGTAACCTCGCATAAATAAGAAATAATGGATGTTAATATATCATAACAAAATAAGCTCCCATTAAAAAAATAGTTACCTCTCAATTTTTGTTTCATCTTTAAAAAGAAATCTACCACATCCTTAGGTGGAGTTGAAAATCGAAGTATTTCCTCTAACAAGCAAATGGTACAGTAGTTCATGAAATTATATGTAAATCATGTAATGCACAGATTAGAGCATGTACAATTGGACCCCTGAAACCCTTCTTAAACTTTCGGGTAGACTGTCCGGTCATAAAAAATCGACCGAGATGGGCCTTTCAAACCGGCCTCAAACGCCTGGGCTGACCGGCACCCTTCATTTTCAGCCTAAATATGGAGCAGATATGGGAAATCCAGGCACGTCGGGGCACGCCCGCCACGTGGGACTCACGGCTTGGCCCCACGCAGACTCGCCGGGAAACCTGACGGTCTGACGGGCGCCTCCAGCGTCGGCGCGGTGTCCAACGCCGCGTGGCGCTGCTCCGGCTCCCCGCCCGAGGTCGGGGTCGGCTATTTAAGCCCCCCCCCCCCCCCCAACCGTAGCACATCCGCCTCCTTCTTCTCTCCACCGCCATCCGCGCCCGTCCACCTCATCTCGCAGTTCTCTCTTCGTCAGGATGGTCCGGCAACTCATCACCGCCTACGCGCAGCTCACTCCGGAGCGGCGCCTTCAAATTGAGGCGGAGATTCAGGCTCGCCGCGCCGCCCACATTGCTGCCGGTCTCCCTCCAGACTCACCGGAGACGGAGGAGGAGGACGAGCAACAGCAACAATAGGAGGAGAAGCAGCCGGAAGCCATGGAGGAGGAGGCGCATAGTACGTAGATTTCATTTCTTGCATGTTTTTTGTTTGGATTTAAGGATTCTAATATAAGATGTCAGAATGAGGAATGCAATATTTAAAGTGTGGCCGGTCAGTGTCTGCGGGCGCAGGGACGCGTTTTGAAGGATCGGATTTGAAAGATCCGGATGTAGATGTTCTAAGATTACCCACACAGTCCTCCAAGCAATTATTAAAAAAGAATCAACACGTCAAACAAATCCTAAGATAAATAGAAGAATATAAATTTTAGATAATATAGGAGGAATAGGAATTAGAGGAAGAAATCGGCTTTAGTGACACTTACGACTAAGTCCGGGAAACAGATCTTCAGTTTTGCTCTAGGAGAGAGAAGTGGAGATCGGGAGGCGGCCAGGGTGGCGGTGGACGGTTCTGGCCAGCACAGGTGACGAGCGCGCGACACGTGAAGAAAGAAAGAAGGGGTGACAGGGTTGTGATCGAGATCGAATGCACGCCCTGAATGAGAGCGAGCGATCCTGACTACTTTCCTTTTGAGACGAGAGCGATCCAGACTCCTAATCTTCCTTTTTTAGGGTATCCAGACTCCTAATCAATCTATTGTTCCGAGGAGAGTTCCTACCTATCGCATTCTACGTCAAAGAGTCGCTTGAGGGCACACGATGGTCGCTCGACTGGGTCGGCCCAGTTTTGTTTTTCTTTTTTAGTTTGTTTTTTCTTTCTTTTCTCCTTTTTCATTTTTATAAAAATAAACTAATGCTGAATTTACCAGTTATTTTTGGAAAACATGAAGACTTTTTAAAATGGAGAATAAATTTAATAACACGAATAAAATTTTAAAGCATGCATATTTTTTTTATTTTGAAAAGTAAATTTTGAAACCAAGAATAAATATATAAAATCTGAACAAATTTGAAAGTGCGAATGACTTTTTAAAGAACGAACATTTCCTGAGTCTAGAGAAAAAATATTGAAACAGAGAACAATTTTGAAAAACCCCGAAAAAATTCGGAAGTGCAAATAATTTTCTAAAGTACGAACAATTTTTGAATCTTGAGATTTTTTTTTTAAAATGAGAACAATTTTGACAAATCCTAAACAAATTCCTGAACGTAAAAAATATTTGAAAACACGAACATTTTTTAAAAGACGGGATTGCTTTTTTTTATGAGAACCAAGAATATTTTTTGAGAATATAGAATATTTTTTAAATTATTAAACAAGGTTTAAAAAAGGCAATTTTTTGAAATTTATAACAATTTTTAAAATCAGGAAAAAAATAGAAATTTAAAAATACTTTTGGAACATGAACTTAGTTTATAAATTGAACAAATTTTTGATATTTCGCACATTTTTTAAAAATACTGAACGTTTTTCTAAAATACAGAACATTTTGGTAAAATAACGAACATAATTTTAAAAAACTAAAGATTTTTTAAAATCTCCAACATTTTTTGAAGTTTTGAATGCTTTTGAAAAGCGGATACTATTTCAAATTTAGAAAAATATTGAAAAGCAAAAGCATTTTGTATTTCAAGAAAAACATCCAGATTTTTTTTTTAAATCCAGAACATTTTTTGAAACTGAAACAGAAAAGAAAAAAAGAAACAAAAAAGATTAATGAAAAAAACCCAATTAAGAAACCTTCTAAAAGTTTTCCAATACCGAAAAAACCGGCTAGGGAGGAGGTTCCAAGAACCATGATCAGTGAAGCGCTAATGGGACAGCCCATTAAAATCCCTCCGCTGCCCTCCCTTGTGCGTTTGCCCGACTCTGTGCCACAAAGAGCGGCAAATAGGGGATTCCTATTTTGAGATCGATCGGAAGTACAACGGGGCCTGGTTGCAAGCTGTTGGGCATGCTATCTTTTGGGTCTTTCTTGAAGTGGGATTAGTTTTTTCAGTTCTTTTCACTACATCATTTTTCTTTGTGGGCTGTATATATGTAATAGTGTTTGGGTCAAGGTTACCGGGGTCAATTTACCCCGACCCAACATTGTAGCTCCGCATCTATTAATTATAGTTAGCAGGCTTTTTTTATCTCAAAAAATTAGGTAACTTTTACACTTAATTTTATATCAACGGATCTTAAAAGACCAAGAGATGAAAACATATTGAACTATTTGGGTCCAATAGGTGGAGGCGCCCCCGCTCTTGTTGTAGAAGGAAGGGGGACTAGTCTCCCAAAAAAGAAAAGGAAACTGCATAACTGGCAACGTAGTTACGAGATTTGTAATGTCTTCCAATTTGCTTCATATGGGATTGATAAATATTAATTACCATTAAACTGCTACAAAGCTATATGCACTTGCACAACATCAAGTGACAACACCAATATTCATATGGATTGCTTTCTTACATCACAATTCCATAGGATCTCTCGCATTCACTAAATTATTTTTAGGCAATTTCAAGAATAGCAAGAAAACAAGTAAACTAGCAAAGACAAATATTTTTGTGTTTTTGATATTTTTAGGCAAGTGAATATAAAGACAAGTAAAAAAGTAGAAGAAGTGAATTATAATTTGTTTGAAGGTACTTGACAGGTACTTGGTGATACTCTCGAGCAACGGCGTTAGAAATTGTTCCTGGTACTTATAAACTGTGTTGGGATTTTTTTCGAAGAGGAGGGAAGATGCATCACAGTAGAGATACGTATTTCCTTCAATGAGAACCAAGGTTATCGAACTAATAGGAGGACCACGCAAACGTCCATCTTGAGCGCTCACACACAAAAGAGCATACACATGCGCCCAACGCGGACAAGAGGGTTGTCAATCCCCTTAAACTCGTTACTTGAAAACGATAAGTAATGGTAGATAGATAATATAAATGAAAAATAAAATAAAGGTAAATATACGGTAGCAATGTTTTTGGTAAATATATTTGTGAAGATCCAAGGGCATAGTTTTCGCTAGAGGCTTCTCTTTCATAGAAAACATGCAGCGGGTAAACAAATTATTCTTGGACAATTGATCGAAAAGTGCATAGTTATGCAATATTTATTCAGGGCAATGATATTATATATGATGGTAAATGATAAAAAAAAATTGATGTGACATGTTCTCCAATCTATAATCTTTTGCATGTATGCTCATTAAGAAACTATGAATTAGCAAACAACAACATAATAATAATTATAAGCACAAGCAACAAAATCATCCATCTTTTAAAGTATACGATTTTAAAAGAATGACTACCCCATTAATCTTTCATATTAGCAAAGCATGGCTCCGTCTTCACCACATTAATGCAAATGTTAAGCACCACTATCTCCAAGTCACACTATTGGATCATACTTTTTCAAAATGAATCAATTTTTTATTCTTCACGCAATACATGAGCGTAAGCAATGGACATAGCATAAGGTGGACTAGAATATGGTGGTAGATATCAAATAGGTAAAAATGGGGAAGACAGTCTCACATCAACTAGGCCTACCAACGGGCTATGGAGACGCCCATTGGTAGATGTCAATGCAAGGAGTAGGGATTGCCATGCAAATGATGCACTAGAGTTATAAGTGTATGAAAGCTGAAATGAAGCTAAGTGGGGTGTGCATCCAACTTGCTTGCTCATGAAGACCTCGGGCATTTGAGGAAGCCCGTCATCAGAATATACTAGCCAAGTTTATAGCATAGTTCCCACTAACATATGAAAATGACATATGATGACACTTTCTACATGAGGAACATGGTGACACTTTGAGGCACAAGTTTGGTAAATGATAGTAGCAAAGTCCCTTCTCTCTTTTTCTCTCATTAATTTTTTAATGGTGGGCTCATTTGGCTTCCCCCATTTTTCTTTTTTGTCCAGAGTCGTTTCCCGACTTGTGTGTGTGGGGGGGGGTGGGTGATGACGAGTTGATGGATATACTTCTCGCCCCTCATTGGTTACCCCAAGTGGAAGGTGGAGATGTAGTCAGCTGCAGATTTCCCGTACACGGAGATTGTAAGGTTTATCGAACCAAGAGGACTCCTAGGCTCAACAAGTAGGTGTCTTCCACCCTGGCGCGAGTATAAGACGTGGACCTGCACACACAACAAATAACTTTGCTCCCAAAGAGTACAAAGAGGTTGTCAATCTCTCCGTCCTTGTAGTTTGCAAAGGATCAAAACGCAAGCGAGAAAGTAATAGTGATTGCAACGTACAAGTAAATGAAATCTGTAAATGATGGAGGTGTAAACAATGATGGTGATATGGACCAGAGTCACATGATGTTCACTAGTGATGTCTCTCTCCCAAAAGACGATAAACAACTATGCTTGGGTAAACAAATGGCAGTTGGGCAATTGACAAAATTATGATCGCACCGCAATGCTAATTATGATACTTGATAGTTAGAGGTTCAATAGTAATGGATAGTACGGCAAGACAAATAGACCGTTTATTCATCGACATCTACTTACTAATCATCCACCTTGAGATATCTATCCAGAACATCTCTTCGGTATTAAGTTGCGAGCCCCACCCAAAGTGTAAACTTAAAGCAACACACAACTGCATTAACAAAATAAATAGCAACGGAGAACATGCATGAATCACTAAGGAACATAATATAAAAGGATAATCAAATATATAACTCATAACAATCTGAACATAATCTCATAATCCATCGGATCCCAACAAACCGAGCATAGCAATAGCAAGAGAATTACATAGATGCCTTGATCATGTAGGACAACTCACAAGGACTAACCATTGAAGCACAAGATTGGAGAGAAGACATCACATAGCTACTGGTCATGGACTCATGGTCCAAGGAGGACTATTCACGGAACGTCCAGGAAGCATCCATGGCGGTGGAGAAGCTCCCGGAGGTCAATCCTCCCTCCGGCAGGGTGCCGGGAAGAGGTCTCCTGACGCTTCCGATCTCGGAAGCGCCGCGGCGGCGGAACAATGGAGAAATTCACGATTCCACAAGTTCTGCAAGGGTTTCCTCTCGGGGCTCTAAATATAGGCCAAAGGAGGGCACCGGAGGAGGTGGGTCCTGTTGGGGAACGTCGCATGGGAAACAAAAATTTTCCTACGCGCACGAAGACCTATCATGGTGATGTCCATCTACGAGAGGGGATATCCGATCTACGTACCCTTGTAGATCGCACAGAAGAAGCGTTAGTGAACGCGGTTGATGTAGTGGAACGTCGTCACGTCCCTCGATCCGCCCCGCGAACCATCCCACGAACCGTCCCGCGATCCGTCCCACGATCTAGTGCCGAACGGACGGCACCTCCGCGTTCAGCACACGTACAGCTCGACGATGATCTCGGCCTTCTTGATCTAGCAAGAGAGACGGAGAGATAGATGAGTTCTCCGGCAGCGTGACGGCGCTCCGGAGATTGGTGGTGATCTAATCTCAGCAGGGCTCCGCCCAAGCTCCGCAGAAACGCGATCTAGAGGTAAAACCATGGAGGTATGTGGTCGGGCTGCCTTGGAAAAGTTGTCTAAATCAGACCTAATAGCTCCATATATATAGGAGGAGGGGAGGGGAGGCTTGCCTTGAGGCTCAAGGAGCCCCAAGGGCTGCGCCACCAAGGGGAGGAGGAGTCCTCCTCCAATCCTAGTCAAACTAGGATTGGAAGGTGGAGTCCTTCTCTTCTTTCCCACCTTTCCTTTTTTTTCTTTCTCTTCTTTTGGTTTTTCTTTCGCTCTTGCGCAAGACAGCCTTGGGCTGACCCCACCTACTTGGTGCGCCACCCCCAAGGTCCTTGGGCCCTCCCGGGTGGGTGGTCCCCCCTCCCGGTGAAGATCCGGAACCCATTCGTCATTCCCGGTACATTACCCGTAATGCCCGAAAACCTTCCGGTAACCAAATGAAGTCATCCTATATATCAATCTTCGTTTCTGGACCATTCCGGAAACCCTCGTGACGTCCGTGATCTCATCCGGGACTCTGAACAACATTCGGTAACCAACCATATAACTCAAATACGCATAAAACAACGTCGAACCTTAAGTGTGCAGACCGTGCGGGTTCGAGAACTATGTAGACATGACCCGAGTGACTCCTCGGTCAATATCCAATAGCGGGACCTGGATGCCCATAATGGATCCTACATATTCTACGAAGATCTTATCGTTTGAACCTCAGTGCCAAGGATTCATATAATCCCGTATGTCATTCCCTTTGTCCTTCGGTATGTTACTTGCCCGAGATTCGATCGTCAGTATCCGCATAGCTATTACAATCTCGTTTACCGGCAAGTCTCTTTACTCGTTCCGTAATACAAGACCCCGCAACTTACACTAAGTCACATTGCTTGCAAGGCTTGTGTGTGATGTTGTATTACCGAGTGGGCCCCGAGATACCTCTCCGTCACACGGAGTGACAAATCCCAGTCTCGATCCATACTAACTCAACGAACACCTTCGGAGATACCTGTAGAGCATCTTTATAGTCACCCAGTTACGTTGCGACGTTTGATACACACAAAGCATTCCTCCGGTGTCAGTGAGTTATATGATCTCATGGTCATAGGAACAAATACTTGACACGCAGAAAACAGTAGCAACAAAATGACACGATCAACATGCTACGTCTATTAGTTTGGGTCTAGTCCATCACATGATTCTCCTAATGATGTGATCCCGTTATCAAGTGACAACACTTGCCTATGCTCAGGAAACCTTGACCATCTTTGATCAACGAGCTAGTCAACTAGAGGCTTACTAGGGACAGTGTTTTGTCTATGTATCCACACATGCACTGTGTTTCCAATCAATACAATTATAGCATGGATAATAAACGATTATCATGAACAAAGAAATATAATAATAACTAATTTATTATTGCCTCTAGGGCATATTTCCAATAGGTCCCACCCAGGCGGACTCCTGGCGCGACCTAGGGCCTGGCCGCGCCAGCAGGTCGCTTGGGCAGCCCCTGGCCCCCCTCTGGCCTATCTTCGGTGATCCGGAAGCTTCTATTTTGCTGATTTTTTTCTATATTTTCCTAGAATTTTTTGGGCTTCGGAAAATTGGGTAAAAGCCCCAGCAAAATAGACATCGGCAGACAGAAACTGGCACTGGGTGCACTGAGTTAGTAGGTTAGTCCAAAGATGTGTAAAATGATATAAAAATGTAGCAAAATATATAACAATGTCACCAAAAAGATCATGGAACATGCAGAAATTATAGATACGTTTGTGATGTATCAACATCCCCACGCTTAATTTCTGCTCGTCCTCGAGTACATAAATGATAACACAATAATTTGTGTGGTGACATGCTAACAAACATATAGGAACTTAAAAGTAAAGCAAGTAAGATATGCAATTCAAGTCAAGATAATAATAAGCAAGAGTCTATATCTAGTATTGAGTTTAGCAAAGTAAGAACATAAAGGTGCAAGAGCTCTCACTGTCGTGACTCGAATGTCTCCAAATGGTGTTTGCGTGCAAGAAGTGGGAGATGGGTTGAGATCATAAAATATTTTTTGTATTGAGAACTCAATCTACTAAAATTTCAAACTTGGTCTCCTTCGGAATCTTATTTTGACTCATCCCCACACCACTAGTCAGGCACAAGTCAAAATGATCCTCTCCCTTTCGATTTTGAGCACTCATGCAATGGATGAGCGTAAGCAAGATATGTTGGAACTTAGGATGGCAAATAGAATAATGATGGGGAAGGAAGACAAAAAGGTGTGAAAGGCTCACATCAATGAGGACAACCATAGGCGAGAGAAAGCGAAATGATAGATATGATGTGAGGAGTACGAATTGCCATGTAACGGATGCACATATGAGCTAAGGTAAGCTCTCCAATGGAACTAGTGGCGGTGCATCCAACTTGTTTGCTCATGAAGACCTAGAGCTCATTTGAGGAGGCCATCATTGGAATATGCAAACCAAGTTCTTATAGTGTATGGGTCCCCACATAGTTATGCATGAATGATAATCTCTATGTAGTACCAATATAGCAATGGAGTATGAGTGTGGATCTTTCAAAAGGAATAGTAGTGTTGCCCCCTTCTCTCTTTTTATTACTTTTTTTTTTCTTTTTCTCCTTTTTTTATTTTTTTGTGGCCTATTTGGATCTTTCTTTTTAATCTGTCATTTGTCCTCTTTGGGATCTTTTGTTTTATCCACTTTGGGATATTTTCCTCACTTAAGGGCAACACACTATGTTTTACATGAATAAAAGAAAAATCAACACACTTTATAAGAAGTACTCAACATAAAGACAAGTGAAAATTATCATGATGTATGCAAATGTATGCCTCTGCTAGTGTAGCAGAATATGCAATGATACAAGCGCGTCATGTAGCAGTAATAAGGGCAAGGCCCAACTAGCATGCGGCTCTACGAAGAAGCAAAAGCATGTATGCCATGAAGATCAAGTGATGAGATGGTGGATGTTGAATGGCAATGTATCTTGGAAAGGCTATGGAAATGCCTTAATAGGTAGGTATGGTGGCTGTTTTGAGGAAAGATATAATGAGGCTTATGTTTGATAGAATGTATCATGCCATGGGTTTGGATGCACCGGCGTAGTTTGCACCAACTCTCAATGTGAGAAAGGGCAATGCACGGTACCGATGAGGCTAGCAAAATACGGATGGTGGAAGTGCCAACAGTCGAATACTCACATTAGTCCAAAGAACTCATACACTTATTATAGGCAACTCTCTATCTAGTTAGGAAATTCACAAAGAGACAAGTTGTAACGACTAAGATGCGGTCCTTTCCGATTTAGGGAACGAGGCCCCAAAATGGAAAGAAGCGCATCTAAGTGTTTCGCAAGCACGATAACATAACACATACATAATAATAGAATGACAAATAGGGAATTGTTTGCCATCTCATAGATAATATCAAAGTTTACATCACACATTTATTCAGACAAGGTAGTTCCGCTACGGACTACATAACATGAGAAAATGCTATGCTACCCTGCATGCTTGCCCACGATCACGACCATGCCTCAGTCTTCTGGATAGTTCACGTACAGGCGGTCGTTCTCCTCATCGTACTGCCACGCCAGCTGCTTGCCATCGGGATCACCTGTGTCGGGCGTACCTGTACCTGTTGGGGTGTTGAAGTAATTTGTGAGCCACGGGGACTCAGCAATCTATGACCTCGGTGCCAGAACTAGTCAAGTTATTAGGTAAGGAAGATTCAGTGTTTAGGTTGCAGCATCCTAAGCTTTATGGTGGCTAACTTACGTAGAAAAAATTATTGACGTGGTCTATGCTAGCGGGCGAAGACTAGCTAATCATTAAGTGATCCTGAACAGCTACCTACGTCAAACATAACCCCGCCGTGTTCCCGATCGAAGAGAGGTCTTCGAAGGGGACAATCACGGTTACACACACGGTTGGAAATTTTATTATAATTAGTTCAAGTTATCTAGAACCGGATATTAACAAATATTCCAAGTTGCCACATAACCGCGGGCACGGCTTTCCGAAAGATTAAACCCTGCAGGGGTGCTCCAACTAATCCATCACAAACGGTCACGGGCCGCAAAGTAATCCTCTATCACGAATCTCGTGATCTCGTCAGATTCCTTAGAGGAAAACCTCAACTCTGGGGAGAACCAAAGCTTCACCGGGATTCCTATACGCAAGATATATCGCTAAGGTAAGACAAGACTAGCAGGACCTCCCGTCGTGTCAACAACCCCGATAAGAGCCGCGTATCTCAGTCTCAGGACACGACGGATGGAACTAGCTACAAGAACCAAACCTCAAGTTTCCTTGTGGTGGCCCCTCAGGCAGACCAGGTTGGACCAACACTCATGAGGAGCACTGACCCAGGTTGTTGATTAATTCCTCGGGGTAGCTATTCCCTATGCAGATTATTATTAAGTGATTAGCAAATTAAAACCAATGTTGGGTCCTGCCGGACAAGTCTTAACACTACATGATTTATCAAGGGGGTCCCCATAACAACCCCGAACGTGTTAGGAGCGATCCGTTATGGAATCAAACACCGGTAGCCGGAAACTATGGCGGCAATAACGGAACAAAACACCTGGCAAAAGGCTAGGCCTCCCTTCATATACCAAGTATATAGGTGCATTAATTAAATAACAGATTTAACATAATGATATCAAACTCGTGTTATCACATGAGACAATTGCACCTGCAACTAGCAATGCTAACATTAGAAGCTGAGCAAGCCTACTTAGCCATTCAATGTTAGCTAGGAGGGGGAAAGTGTTTGGGTTTCATGGCAATATCAGGAGGCAATTATTTCAGTGGTAGGCAGCGAGCATACGACGAAGGAAACGTGAATCTAGCATAACAAGTCTAGAGATAGTATCAAGGGCATGTCATCTTGCGTGTGATGTCTTCAGCTTGGAACTGCTCTTGTTCGTCCTGCACGTACTCTCCCGGATCCACGTAATTGCTCTCTGCTCCCGGTGCTACCCAACATAAAAATAGCATCCAATGAACAACAACACAACAAGATGGAACAAACACATGATGCATGAGATGAGAATGAACATGCATCTCTATTCTAGTCACTTGCACATGCATGAGAAGAAACTACAAACTTCTGGACAGAACTTCACCCTAAGCTATCTTGACATGCATGAAGATGACATGAACAGATGCATCACGCGAAAATGATGCAAAAACATATAAAGAACATTACGAACGGAGCTCCGGATCAACCGGAAACAACAAAACAAGAAATGGAGTCGTAAAGATCAAATCCATCACAACACACTCCAATGGCATACCACTGGTATTCCCAGGTTGCCAAATCACCAAACAAACAAGTATGGATGGGGTGGTGCAAGGAATCTCACCACACCATCAACTATGCACTCACAAGCATCAAAACAACAAAACTATACATTCTGTCCTAAACAACATCATAGCAGTTTGAGAGCTACATGCAAAGCATCTACAACCACCCAAATGTGCCAAATAAGTTATGTGGAAGAAGCTATTCAAAAGCTCTACAAGCATGAGCAAAAAGATAATACAAAGGAGTTTCACACGGAAAGATCTACATCTGCTAACTTGGCCAAAAATATCAGTTTTCAGGGACTTAGTGAAATTCTGAGATTCTCACTAGCTATTTATGCTTTGAAGCATTTTGACAGCACCCAAAACAATATCTACAGGAAGTCAAATGGAATGAAAATTGACAGAGAGCTAGACAAACACAAAATCTACAACTTTCCAATTGATTGCAAGGGCTGATTCCCAACACATGAACTTTTGCAAGCACAACTACAAGGGAAGAAAATATCAGTAGTATCTCAGACTTAGCGAAAATCACAGATTTTCACTAAGCTGAAATTTCAGCCACATGCTTACTTTGACCAAGCACCACTTGCGCATATAAACTCCTAAGCATGAAACAAAACCAACATGTTGTAGAGGGGTTCACCCTCTACTGCCACAACAAGGAATCATCCTCTTGGGCTCATCATATCACATGGAACCAAGCTCCAAACATAGAACGAAATAGTAAAATGACATTCTCAGAAAGTGTTCCAAAGTGGAATCTGATTCCACCATTAGATTCCTGGGATGATTCTTCCCCAAAAACATATATAATACCTAGGTACTTGCATAGAACAAATGGGCACAAAGCTAAGATGAAAATCTACATGGAATCACATAGAGGTGAAGAGTGCTTCATCACATGTGCTTCTCACTAGATCATCACCTACACATGCACTTGCACACTCTCACACTCCATTGGTGCACATGAGGGGTAGACCTCATGTTCATGTGCCTTAGCACACCACCACACACACACACATACATCAACACACATAATCTCAAGCACCTACACATGCTAGTGAGATCAACTCCATACATGAAATATTCACAAACTCACACACTATCACTAACATTAACCGTACATGCTTGCACACATGTGCTCATCAAGGCAAACCTTGCCTTGGGCTTGTGGGTGTCACACACACACATGCACACACAAACATCACATGTTCATCTATGCACACACCACAAAGTATGTGGGGGGGGGGAACGCCACACACACACTTGCACTAACTAGTGCTCAAGTTCATCACTCATGCACATAAGTAACACACACATGAATCACTAGCCTAGTGCAATACACACATGCTAATACCCACTCACATACATGGTAGCTTGCTCCACCTACACTAGCACACCCAAAAGCACAACTACCAAGTGCTAGTATCTAAAACAAAGAAGAAACCTGCTGGATTAATTATCTGGCAACCAAACCTTGTTGCCCAAGCAAGCTGCAGCAACAATATAGCAAGCAAAAGAAAACAGCAAAAGAAATGGAAATGACAAAAACATAAAAGGGGATTGGGGGATTCGAACCCCAAACCTGCTCGTATAACCCACTGAACCAACACCACTGTGGTACTGATCAGTTACTCAACAGAGCTAAGGAGGGGAGCAGGGTAAGCTATTCCTATGCGCTACTGTGCCCGAGAGATAAATAGCAAAAGGGGGAGGGGGGCGATGTGGGACTTGAACCCTCGAGGTGCTGAACAGCAAAATCGCCTGGTGCCACTCGGCTGTTCTGCGGATCTTGTCCTAACTGGGGTATCTTTCTAGGTAACACAAACAAGGAACACCCTACTCTGCTCTGTACAGAGACAACATCAGCGACGCTCACCGGAGCATGCCCTCCTACCTCTACTCCTGCGCCAGCGGGGGTTCATCTACCGCTACCACTCCTGCTCTGTTGGAAGCCCCTGCCCTGAGCATCGAACGAGCCCAGGCACACACGCACAACACATCACAACACAAGTACTGCCGTTCTCCTCTCCGATCAGAGAGGCACGGCCGCGAGTATCTAGGCCGGATCTAACGAGGGGGAAGGGAGGAAGGAGCGAGGCTCACGGAGTGGAAGGAGAAGAGCGGGTCCCGATCGAAGAGAGACGCGTGTAGATGAACTGGAGACGACCTGATGCAGAACCGAAGCAGGGGAACGGGACCGCCGGGAACATGCCAGAGAAGAGGTCCTGCCCGTCGGTGTAGTTGCGCCCCGACCTCACCGATGACGGGAATGGAACGCGGGGGCTTCCCACGAGCTCCCGGACATGCTTGCCGGCGCCGGAGGCAAGGGACGCGCGGTGGACGACGACGGTGCTCTACTGCTACCCTCTGCTACCTTCCTACAGATCTTACCTTGGGGAAAGGAGAAAGAGATGGAGGGGAAGTGGCGGCGCTAGGAGGGGGGGGGGGACGCAGAACCATAGGCAATAGGGAACGCACGCCGAGGATATATGGCCGCGGATGGGACGCACGCCGTCAATCTCTCTCGCTCTCTCTCTGAAGTTTCTGACAGAAAGCATGCGCGGGGACGACGCCGTCAGGAGGAAGGGGATGGAGCGCGCGGTGGGCTCACGATGGTTAACAAAGAGGGAGAGATGAGCGTCAGGAGGGGAAGGAGGCCCATGCTCGCGCCTGATAAGGGAGAAAAACCCCTGGGGTTTTCTATTTAAAACCAACACCAACAAATAAATAATCCCCCAGGGAAACCTATGGCAACAAAAATTAAAATAAAATGCCCCTGGTGATAAGGAATTATGACCTATTAAAATAAAATGTAAAAGGAATTTTTGGAGCATCTAAATATTTACAAAACAGTATTTAATTGATCTGTTTTGTGAATATTTGCACCACTAAAACAAAGTTTCAAAACACTAAAAACATACCATCACATCCACCACAATTCATACTAAAACAAGAGCATTTTTGAAACAGGGATGGAGCAAGAGAATCTTGAGCTTGAGATAAATAAAGAGGAAGAAGTTTTGAAACCCTAGTGCAAACCAACATCGATGCTTCCTACTTTCAAACAACACCCACATCACTTGACATATCATCATCACATCATCACAACACACCACATACATGTATCACAAGAACAACAAATCAAAGAGGCATGGAATGATAAGGATGCATGCATGCAAAAGGAAACATGACAAGGTAAGCATCACATGAAATAACACAAGAATTGAACTCTCATGGCAATGACAAGATGGACCCACATACAGAAGGTTCCAAATAAGGCAAGTTACACTCTTGGGGCATTACAAAGTCTCCCACAGTACAAAAAAGATCTCGACCCGAGATCTAGGACTGAAAGAACTCTGGGAATTCAGAACGGAGGTGATCCTCGCGTTCCCAAGTGGCCTCTTTATCGAAATGGTGTGACCATTGCACCTTGAGAAATTTGATAGTCTTGTTGCGGGTCCTGCGCTCAGTCGCCTCGAGAACCGCAACTGGATGCTCACGATAGGATAGGTTGGGTTGAAGGTCGATGTCTTGAAGATGAACAATGCGCTCGGGAATCTTGAAGCATCTCCGGAGCTAAGAGACATGGAACACGTCATGCACATTTGCAAAGTTTGACGGGAGCTTAAGATGATACGCAAGGTCGCCTCTCTTGCCAACAATTCTGAAAGGACCCACGAAACGAGGCGCAAGCTTGCCTTTGATGCCAAAGCGCTGCGTACCCTTCATAGGCGACACCTTGAGATAGACGAAGTCATCGAGCTCATAAAACATGTCACGATGCTTGCTATCATAATAGCTCTTTTGACAGCACAGCGCTGCTCTGAGGTTATCCCGAATGACCCGTCACATCCCTTCAGCTTCTTCTATCAAGTCATTCCCAAGAATATGACGCTCGCCGATCTCGGACCAGTTGAGCGGGGTACGACACTTCCTGCCATAGAGAATTTCAAACGGAGCTTTGCCTGAACTAGCTTGATAACTGTTGTTATACGAGAACTCAACGAAAGGCAGGCAGTCTTCCCACTTCATGCCAAAAGAGATAACACATGCTCTCAGCATATCCTGAAGGACCTGATTGACTCTCTCCACTTGACCACTAGTCTGAGGATGAAAAGTTGTGCTGAATCGTATCTTCGTGCCCATCGCAGACTGAAGAGAGTCCCATAACTTGGAAGTGAAGATACTTCCTCGATCCGAAGAAATCATAGGCACGCCATGCAAAGATAATATCCTGGAAGTGTACAGCTTTGCAAGCTGAGCTACGGAGATGGATTCCTTGACTGGAAGAAAATGAGCCACTTTACTCAACTTGTCGATGACAACGAAGATGGCATCATTACCCTTCTTGGACTTCGGAAACCCGGTGACGAAATCCATCTCAACATGGTCGAACTTCCACTCGGGAATGGGCAATGGACGCAAAAGACCTATTGGACGTTGATGCTCTGCTTTCACCCTTCGACATACATCACATTCATTTACGAACTGAGCAATCTCACGCTTCATGAGAGTCCACCAGAAGGTCTATTTCAAGTCCTGGTACATCTTGGAGCTTCCTGGGTGTATAGAGAGCAGAGAGTTATGAGCTTCTTCCATGATTACCTTTCTGAGTTCACCTTTCGGAACGACAAGACGATCCTCAAAGAACAACGTGTCTCTGGCATCAACACTGAAGCACTTATATTTGGGAAGTCCCTTTGCCAAGCCAATCTTGACTTTCTTCACCATTGCATCAAGAACCTGTGCTGCTCGGACCTGATCTTCCAAGGTAGGAGAGATTTGAAGATTTGCAAGAAATCCGTGAGGTACTAACTAAAGGTTGAGATTTCTGAATGATTCACAAAGGTCAGGCTGGAGAGGCTTCAGAATGAGACTGTTGCAGTAAGCCTTCCTGCTCAAAGCATCTGCCATGACATTAGCTTTGCCTAGCGTGTACTCAACGCTCAGATTAAAATCTTGGAGAATTTCCACCCAATGAGTTTGCTGGAGATTCAAGTTAGGCTGGGTGAAGATGTACTTGAGACTCTTGTGATCGGTGAACACTTCAACCTTTCGTTCCAACAAGAGGTGTCTCCAAGTCATCGGAGCATGTACCACTGCTGCCAGCTCAAGATCATGCACAGGATAATTCTTCTCAGCTGGCTTCAACTGCCTGGAGGTATAAGCAACCACTTTCTTCTCTTGCATCAGAACTGCACCAAGACCTTGAAGAGAGGCATCACAGAACACTTGGTAAGGTTTGGAGTCATCAGGAGGAGCCAAGACTGGAGTAGAGGTGAGCTTCTCTTTGAGTGTGTCGAAGGCCAACTGACACTCTGGAGACCAGGCACACTTCACACCCTTGCGAAGAAGACTTAAGAGAGGCTTAGCAATCTTGGAGAAGTTCTCAACGAACCTTCTACAATAGCTTGCAAGTCCGAGAAAGCTTCGAAGCTGCTTCACATTTTGTGGAGGCTCCCACTCAACAATGTCCTGCACCTTCGATGGATCAACTTTGATGCCCTCGGCAGAGATGATATGCCCGAGATAGATGACTTCTTTCAACCAGAACTCACATTTGGAAAAATTGGCATAGAATTTGTGCTCTCTCAACTTATCAAGCACCAGCCTGAGATGTTCTTCATGTTCTTCTTCAGTCTCTGAAAAGACCAGAATGTCGTTGAGATACAGCAAGACGAACTCATTCTTGAACGGAGAGAATATGTAGTTCATCATTCGATAAAATGTGGGTGGAACATTTGCCAGACCAAAAGACATGACCGTATACTCATACGAGCCAAAACTAGCCCCGAAAGCAATCTTCGGAATATCCTCTTCGCGAATGTGAATTTGATGATAGCCCATTCTGAGATCGAGCTTGGAGAAGATCTTAGCCCCTTTCAACTGTTCGAACAACTCATTTATGTTCGGAAGTGGATACTTGTTCATGATTGTCTTCTTGTTCAATGGACGGTTATCGACACACAATCGGTCCGTGCCATCCTTCTTCTTGACAAACAGAATTCCACATCCCCAAGGAGACGAGCTCGGTCTGATCAGACCCAAACGCTCCTGCTCATCGAGTTGCCTCTTAAGTTCCTTTAGCTCTTCTGGACCCAATTTATACGACCGTTTTCACACAGGCTCAGTACCTGGTTCAAGCTCAATAACAAATTCAACTTCTCGGTGCGGAGGCATTCCTGGCAGTTCTTTTGGAAACACATCTTCATATTCGCAGACCATTGGGACTTGCGAAATAGGATTAATCTCACCCTTTTCACTCAAAGAGAACAGACGGATTGTGTCATCACGCGCTGCGAAGATAATCACGTCCTCCAAAGAGTGAGTAAGCTTCACTTCTTTAGCTTCACAATCAATCGATGCCTTGTTCGTGGCCAACCAGTCCATACCAAGGATCAAATGAATGTCGGAATTCCCCAAGACAATAGGAGACGCCAGAAAAGAATAACTACCCATCTTGATAGAAACACCCGGAACGAACAACTGAGAGCTCATCCGCATACCCGGAGACACAACTTGCAATGACTTTCGTAAAAACTCGGTCGCAATATTATTACCAGATGCAAAGGGATATGCCATGAAAGAATGCGATGCGCCAAAATCGAACAACACTTTAGCAGGAATATCATTGACGACGAGGTTACCCATAATCACATCTGACGAGTTTTCTGCCTCAGCCGCATTCACCATGTTGACTCGAGCAGACCTGGGGTTGAACTTCACGAGAGCATTGCTTGGAGGTTTGCCTAGAGGACGAGGCGGCAGACGGAGCTGAGAAGTGCACTTGTTGGCATAGTGACCCTTCTGCCCACACTTGTGACAAGTAACATCTGCTGGCTGACGGTACTGTGTCTGAGGAGGCCCTTGCTTCTGCTGCTGGAATCTCTGCTGAAAAGCTGGGTTGGGTGGGTGGGAAGAACCACGACCACCTGAATGCTTGGACTGCTGCGTGTGCCGAGGAGGAGGAGGAGACACCCAATACTTTTGTTGCTTCTGAACCACCTGAGTTGAGGAAGACGAGCTGGAATCTCTGAAGCGCTTCTTAGAGTTCTCCACCCTGAGCAAAGCTGCCTCAGCCCTGAGAGCTAAGTTGTAGAACTTATCGAACTCCTCAGGATCATGCAAAGCGAGAGCTAACTGCAAATCTTCTTTCAAGCCACCTCTGAACTGATAAATCTTGCTCTTCTGATCAGGGATATCCTGCAAGGCGTATCGGGCTAGCTCGTGGAACTCGGCGTTGTACTTGTACACGGAGTTACCACCTTGCTTCAAGCGCCTAAACTTCTCACGCATTTCCTCCACAAAGCTGGACGTAATGTAGTGGGATCTGAAGTCACGGCAGAACTCAACCCAAGTGATCACTCTAGCACCCCTGAAATCCTTCAAGTGTTGCCACCAGATAGATGCTTGCCCCTTCAGCTGGAATGTTAAACTTGACGAAATCCTCTGTACGAACATTGCTACATCCAAAGTGCTTGTTCATGTCGTGGATCCAATCCTCAACATCAAACGAGTGGTCATAGGAAGTGAAAGTCTACGGCTGATTTGACAGGAACTGACTCAGATTAGCAAACTGATTGCCACCATGATTGAAGTTGCCTTGCTGCTGATTAGCCCTCTCTTGTAACAACTGTAGCAGCATCTGAGTGTTTGCATTTGTAGCAGCCATCACCGCTTGCCAAGCCTCTGCAGGAGGAGGCGGCAGCGGAGGAGGATTCCCCGGAGGAGGAGGTGGTGGCGGCACATCCTCACGGCCTGGATTCTGATGAGTTGGTGGAGCCATCCTGAAGACGGACAACACATTAGCTCACATCATGCATCTGTAGGAAGATTGTCCTATAAGTTACTACTTGATATCCCACCTATGAATTCCCAAAATATCTTGTCATGCAATCTGGTACACGGATACAAGGAGTAATATTCACACAACTCCTATACTAACCCGTCCACTGTATCACATCCGTCAACACATAACCAGAATCTCAGACCTTCATGTACTACAGACCCTCGTGACCACAACGATACAAAGTATGGCAGTACTCCCGAATAATCTGCACTAGTACTGGGGACATCGGGGTTATCTTTCCACTACTAGTATTGAAGCAATTACGAACATCCTTCATTCTGAGATACTCAGAAATTTGAATGATGGCGATATGCACAAGAATCCCCTGGAGCTCAACTCCCCAGAAGAAATCAAAGCAGACAGGAGGCACCAAGACAGAACTCCGTCACATCGATATCATATAGATTTCAAAAATACCTGCGTGATCCTAAATTTTTTTTTTGAGCGAGAAGAGGAGTAGATTTAATATTTCCTAAGTTGGGAACCTCACCAGAGCATGGAAGAGGAGAAAAAAGAATGCTACTCTCCGATATAATTAAGACTCAAAACATTTTACTAGACTCGACTCGGCCAAGTACGATCACACAAAGGCTCGTATGGTCGTAAGCCTCTGATTACCAACTTGTAATGACTAAGATGCGGTCCTTTCCGACTTAGGCAACGAGGCCCCAAAATGAAAAGAAGCGCATCTAAGCGTTTCGCAAGCATGATAACATAGCACATACATAATAATAGAATGACAAATAGGGAATCGTTTGCCATCTCATAGATAATATCAGAGTTTACATCACACATTTATTCAGACAAGGTAGTTCCTCTACGGACTACATAACATGAGAAAATGCTATGCTACCCTGCATGCTTGCCCACGATCATGACCATGCCTCAGTCTTCTGGAGAGTTCACGTACAGGCAGTCGTTCTGTTGGAAATATGCCCTAGAGGCAATAATAAATTGGTTATTATTATATTTCTTTGTCCATGATAATCGTTTATTATCCATGCTATAATTGTATTGATTGGAAACACAATACTTGTGTGGATACATAGACAAAACACTGTCCCTAGTAAGCCTCTAGTTGACTAGCTCGTTGATCAAAGATGGTCAAGGTTTCCTGACCATAGGCAAGTGTTGTCACTTGATAATGGGATCACATCATTAGGAGAATCATGTGATGGACTAGACCCAAACTAATGAACGTAGCATGTTGATCGTGTCATTTTGTTGCTACTGTTTTTCTGCGTGTCAAGTATTTATTCCTATGACCATGAGATCATATAACTCACTGGCACCGGAGGAATGCCTTGTGTATATCAAACGTCACAACGTAACTGGGTGACTATAAAGATGCTCTACAGGTATCTCCAAAGGTGTCCGTTGAGTTAGTATGGATCAAGACTGGGATTTGTCACTCCTTGTGACGGAGAGGTATCTCGGGGCCCACTCGGTAATACAACATCACACACAAGCCTTGCAAGCAATGTGACTTAGTGTATGTCACAGGATCTTGTATTACGGAACGAGTAAAGAGGTTTGCCGGTAAACGAGATTGAAATAGGTATGCGTATACCGACGATCGAATCTCGGGCAAGTAACATACCGAAAGACAAAGGGAACGACATACGAGATTATATGAATCCTTGACAGTGAGGTTCAACCGATAAGATCTTCAGAGAATATGTAGGATCCAATATGGGCATCCAGGTCCCGCTATTGGATATTGACCGAGGAGTCTCTCGGGTCATGCCTACATAGTTCTCGAACCCGCAGGGTCTGCACACTTAAGGTTTGACGATGTTTTATGCGTATTTGAGTTATATGGTTGGTTACTGAATGTTGTTTGGAGTCCCGGATGAGATCACGGACGTCACGAGCGTTTTCAGAATGGTCCGTAGACGAAGATTGATATATAAGGTTGTCTCATTTGATTACCGGAAAGTTTTCGGGCATTACCGGGAATGTACGGGGAGTGAGAATGGGTTCCGGATGTTCATCGGGGGGGCCAGCCCACCCGGGGGAAGCCCATAGGCCTTAGGGGTGCCGCACCAGCCCTTAGTGGGCTGGTGGGACAGCCCAAGAGGCCCTATGCGTAGGAGATAGAAAAAATCAAAGAGAAAGAAAAAAGGGGAAAGTGGGAAAGTGGTGAAGGACTCCACCTTCCAATCCTAGTTGGACTAGGATTGGAAGGGGAGGACTTCCCCCTTGCTTCGGCTGACCCCTTGGGGCTCTCATGAGCCTCAAGGCAGGTCCCTCCCCCTCCCTCCTATATATACTGAGGTATTAGGGCTGATTTGAGACAACTTTGCCACGGCAGCCCGACCACATACCTCCACGGTTTTTCCTCTAGATCGTATTTCTACGGAGCTCAAGCGGAGCCCTGCTGAGATAGATCACCACCAACCTCCGGAGCGCCGTCACGCTGCCGGAGAACTCATCCACCTCTCCGTCTCTTTTGCTGGATCAAGAAGGCCGAGATCATCGTCGAGTTGTACGTGTGCTGAACGTGGAGGTGCCGTTCGTTCGGCACTAGATCGGAGCAGATCGTGGGACGGATCACGGGACGGTTCGTGGGACGGTTCGCGAGGCAGATCGAGGTACGTGAGGACGATCCAATACATCAACCGCGTTTCTTAATGCTTCATGCTGTGCGATCTACAAGGGTACGTAGATTGGAAATCCCCTCTCGTAGATGGACATCACCATGATAGGTCTTCGTGCGCGTAGGAAATTTTTTGTTTCCCATGCGACGTTCCCCAATAGTGGCATCATGAGCTAGGTTCATGCATAGATGTTATCTCGAGTAGAACACAAATTTTTTTGTGGGCGGTGATGTGCGATTTGCTGCCCTCCTGAGTCTTTTCTTGATTCCGCGATATTGTTGGATCGAAGCGGCTCGGACCGACATTACTCGTATGCTTACGAGAGACTGGTTTCATCACCACGAGAAACCTCGTTGCTCGAAGATGACTGGCGAGTGTCGGTTTCTCCAAATTTAGTTGAATCGGATTTGACCGAGGAGGTCCTTGGAGAGAGGTTAAATAGCAATTCATACATATCCGTTGTGGTGTTTGCGTAAGTAAGATGCGATCCTACTAGATACCCATGGCAACCACGTAAACCATGCAACAACAATTAGAGGACGTCTAACTTGTTTTTGCAGGGTATGCTTGTGATGTGATATGGCCAACGACGTGATGTGATATATTGGATGTATGAGATGATCATGTTGTAATAGTTAATATCGACTTGCACGTAGATGGTACGACAACCGGCAGGAGCCATAGGGTTGTCTTTAAACTAACGTTTGTGCTTGCAGATGCGTTTACTATATTTCTAGGATGTAGCTTTAGTAGTAATAGCATGAGTAGCACGACATCCCCGATGGCGACACGTTGCTAGAGATCATGATGATGGAGATCATGGTGTGGCACCGGTGTCAAGAAGATCGTGCTGGTGCTTTGGTGATGGAGATCAAGAAGCACATGATGATGGCCATATCATGTCACTTATGAATTGCATGTGATGTTAATCCTTTTATGCACCTTATTTTGCTTAGAACGACGGTAGCATTATGAGGTAATCTCTCACTAAAATTTCAAGACGAAATTGTGTTCTCCCCGACTGTGCACCGTTGCGATAGTTCGTGATGATCGGGTGTGATAGACTCAACATTCACATACAACGGGTGCAAAAAAGTTGCACACGCGGAACACTCGGGTTAAACTTGACGAGCCTAGCATGTGCAGACATGGCCTCGGAACACAAGAGACCGAAAGGTTGAGCATGAATTGTATAGTTGATATGATTAGCATAGAGATGCTTACCACTGAAACTATTGTCGACTCACGTGATGATCGGACTTGAGATAGTGAATTTGGATCATGTACCACTCAAATGACTAGAGAGGTACTTTTTGAGTGGGAGTTCATAAGTAATATGATTAATTGAACTAATTATCATGAACATAGTCTAATGGTCTTTGCGAATTACGATGTAGCTTGCGCTATAGCTCTACTCTTTTTATATGTTCCTAGAGAAAATTTAGTTGAAAGTTGATAGTAGCAACTTTGCAGACTGAGTTTGTAAAACTGAGGATTGTCCTCATTGCTGTGCAGAAGGCTTATGTCCTTAATGCACCACTCGGTGTGCTGCACCTCGAGCGTCGTCTGTGGATGTTGTGAACATCCGACTTACACGTTTCTGATGACTACGCGATAGTTCAGTGCAAAATACTTAATGGCTTAGAAGCAAGGTGCCGAAGACGTTTTGAAACGTCACAGAACATAAGAGATGTTCTAAAGAGATGAAATTGTGATTTCATGCTCGTGTCCTTGTTAAGAGGTATGAGACCTCCGACAAGATTCTTTGTCCACGAAGTAAAGGATAAAATCTCAATCGTTAAGCGTGTGCAGATTGTCTGAGTATGACAATCGCTTGAATCAAGTGGGAGTTAATCTTTCGGATGTGATAGTGATGGTTCTCCAAAGTCACTGCTACCAAGCTGTGAGAGCTTCGTGATGAACTATACCATATCAGGGATAGATACAATGATCCTTGAGCGATTCACGATGTTTGACACTGCGAAAGTAGAAATCAAGAAGGAGCATCAATAGTTGATGGTTAGTAAAACCACTAAGTTTCAAGAAAGGCAAGGGCTAGAAGGGACACTTCGTGAAACGGCAAAACAGTTGTTGCACTAATGAAGAGACCCAAGATTAAACCCAAACCCGAGACTAAGTGCTTCTGTTATGAGGGGAACGGTCACTGAGGCGGAGCTACCCTAGATTCTTGGTAGATAAGAAGGCTGGCAAAGTCGAAAGAAGTATATTTGATATACATGATGTTGATGTGTAATTTACTAGTACTCCTAGTAGCGCGAGGGTATTGGATATCGGTTCGGTTGCTAAGTGATTAGTAACACAAAATGAAAGCTATGGAATAAACAGAGACTAGCTAAAGGTGAGGTGACGATATGTGTTGGAAGTGTTTCCAAGGTTGATATGATCAAACGTCGCACGCTCCCTCTACCATCGGGATTGGTATCAAACCTAAATAATTGTTATTTGGTGCTTGCGTTAAGCATGAACATGATTGGATCGTGTTTATTGCAATACGATTATTCATTTAAAGAGAATAATGGTTACTCTATTTGCTTGAATAATCACCTTCAATGGTTTATTGAATCTCGATCGTAGTGTTACACATGTTCATGATATTGGTGCCAAAAGATACAAGGTAATGATGATAGTACCACTTACTTGTGGCACTGCCGCTTGAGTCATGTTGGTGTAAATTGCATGAAGAGGCTCCATGTTGATGGATCTTTATACTCACTTGATTTTGAATCACTTGTGACATGCAAATCATACCACATGAGAAAGGCCTTGTTTTCATTGAGATGAAATAAGTTAGTAACTTGTTGGAACAGATACATTTTGATGTATGCAGTCCAATGGGTGCTGAGGCACGCAGTGGATATCATTGTGTTCTTACTTCAATGAAGATTTGAGTAGATACAGGAGTATTTACTTAATGAATCACAAGTCTGAAATATTGAAAAAGTTCAATTCTGTTTCATAGCGAAGTTCGTCGTAACAAGAGGATAAACTGTCTACGATATGATCATAGAGATGAATATCTGAGTTGCGAGTTTTGGTACACAGTTAAGACAATGTGGAAGTTGTTTCGCAATTCATGCCACCAAGAACACCATGGTGTGATGGTGTCATAGCCCACTACAAGAAATATGTCAACTAACGACCTTCAATATTGGTCACTGAATGGTCATTGATTTCCATTTGTGACCTTTTTATGACCAAAAACAGAAGGTCTAAAGCTGAGGGTCTTTAATGAACTATAACGACCTTTTTTCTGGATTGGTCGTAGGATTTTATGACCAAACACAAGGTCGTAGGTTTAACGACCAAATGATTTGGTCACTAGCAATCTACCCGCACCACGTCAGATCCACCGTGGCAGGTTGACGTGGCAGAATTATGACCAAATGAAAAGGTCGTAAATAAGATTCAGCCCGGTCCATTCCGGTCGTCTACATGGGCCGGACCCAATAATTTGGCCTTTTATTTTCTGGGATAAAATCTTTTACTGAGCAAGTTTTTTATTAGTCCACTTTTCTATTGGGCCTTGGCCTACTCTTTTTAGTCCATTTCTTGTTTGGACCTTGGCCTACTCTTTTTTTAGGCCCAAGCCTTTTTAGACAAATTCTAATTTGGGCCTTGGCCTACTCTTTTTTTAGGCCCAAGCCTTCTTAGTCTATTTCTTGTTTGGGCCTTGGCCTTTTTGCTGTCCAAACTAACTTTAGTGCCCAAACAAAATGGTCCAAACAAAACTAAAATAATTGACGACTTCACAGGTGCACAGCTTCACAAAATACTTCATCAGGTTCACAAGTTCAAATAGAGCAAGACATTGTTTCATCACCAGAATGACCAATCACTTAAATGATTGACAACTTCATAGGTGCACAGCTTCACAAAAACTCATCACACATTTCCACCGAGCTCTCAAAGTCCATGCCCAGCGGACTTTCCTGATGGTCCGTCGCAACCGCCATAGTTGCTTTCTGCCTTGTGACTCTATCAGGTTCATCAGGTTCCAGGACCCTCTTTGTTTGTCCTGGATGTGGGGCCATCACCCTTCCTGGAGGCATTGCAGCAGATGCTTCTGAGCTCTTCCTCTTCTTGCTGGTTGTCTTCTTAACACCAGGCCTCTTCGTTCTAGATTCCTTCACTGCCTTGTATAAATAGCACAGAAAAATTAGATCACAAGATAAATATGTGAGCACAAGGAAACACAGAGCATACAAGAACCCGAACCCTCCAAGCAAGACAGAGTTTGCACCTTAACAGTCTTGTGCACTACAACTTCATCCTCCTTAGGATTGTACGCTGGGTCATCAATGATAACTGCACTACCTTCTTGAACCCCATTAGTTGTACCTTCTTGTACATCATTTGTTTTCCTAATCATTGACGCTATTGCATCAATGCCAAGGGACTGGAATATCCGATTGTTCCTCATCATATTTCTAGCCCTAACCTTCTCGTACTCGGTGAGAGGATGCTCATCTTTGCAAGGCAAAGTAAACATAATTATTAGGTTAATTATTGGAATGCATGGACAGACAGCCAAACATATCTTATGATATTTTATTATCATTTAATCCTACTTATTCAGCTAAGGAAGAGTAACAGCACACAGACACAACTAAGCCAGCTAATTCAGATTACAACAATACATTTGCATAATAAAATCTGACAGTATTTTACATCACCAGCCTCCAAGATATTTTACTTAGCATATTACATTTCACTTAGCATATTAAGACACATTTTATAAATCTGACACTATAACCACAAGGAGCAACTTGCATACCACTGGTTGGCCTCGGGTTTGACCTTGTCATCCTTGACATGGATGATCTTGAGGTGGTGCTTGCAAAATAGAATAAACAACAATCAGATACAAAAGGGATAAAGTAAAATGATGCACTTATATCAATAAAGGAAAGCATTTAGACGAGCATGCACATACATGTAATATATGTGAAGCAAACTTGTTGGATCAACAATATAGTGATGTAATTAATGCATCAGTACTAATACATGTAGAACACTTGGACCAGCATGCACATACACGTGTAGCAATGCACATACAGTTAATGCATCAGTACTAAACTGACAGTTGAAGCAATCAACTAAATTGAAGCACTTGGACTAGCATGCACATACAAGTGTAGGAGTGCATCAGCATTAAAACATGTGAAACAGGAGGTAGTAATGTACTAAACTGATAGTTGAAGAAAACTATATATGTGAAGCAATGCATTAACTATTTACAACAATTACTTTTATGTTTTAACTTGCAATTTTATTCATGTACCTGCAATCATCTATAAGCAAAGTAATTACTCAATTGTATCCCTATTGGAGGCAAACATATGCATTCATAGCAACTGGTTGCCCAACATTTGGTGAATAAAGAAGCAAGCAGTGTGCAAGCAAGCAAGCAAAGTGCATAAGTGCTACTAATACAAGCAAGCAAGCAAAGTGCATAAGTGCTACTAATACAAGCAAGCAAGCAAAGTGCATAAGTGCTACTAATACAAGCAAGCAAGCAAAATAAGTGCTACTGATAGAAACAAGCATAGTGCTACTGATAGAAACAAGCAAGCAAGGAAGAAAATTGAAGAGGAGCAAGCAAGCAAGTACTGTTGATACCAACCCTAGTAGCTTCTTCTCCAAGTGCTACTGACAAGCAAGTATTGCTGATGGAAACTCTAATTAACCATGTATGCTAGCAAGAAAGAAAGCCATAGTAGTCAAGCAACATGAACATGAACCCTAACCCCATGAAGCAGACTACCAGAGGGGGATAGAACGAACCACTAGGAATAAATCCCATGAACATGAACAAGAACCTCCAGGAGCTCCTAAATTGACTGAATCCTAACCCTAGATCGACCAGGTGGGGGATGTACCCCCATTTGTTACCCATCACAAATGCAGGATCCCATGATCCAGCCCCATGACAACTACAACCCTAACCCCATGAATCTACAGAACCACGTCAGTGGACATATTTACCCCATGAACCCTAACCCTAACCCCATGAATGTACCGAACCATCCCCATTGATCCAGCCCCATGAACCCTAGAAGAACACATGAGGGGGATCTATCAAACCCTAGAAGATCTACTAGAAGAACACATGAGGGGATCCATCAACGGGAGATGTGTCAAGGGGAGATGTACCTATGGTCGTCGACTGTTGATTATGTAGATGTACCCGCTGTCGTCGTCGATGTAGTCGTAGCCGTCGACGTCGATGTAGATGTAGCCGTCGTCATCGATGTAGATGTAGCCGTCGACATCGTCGATGTAGTCGTCGTCGATGTAGATGTAGCCATCGACGTCGTTGATGTAGTCGTCGTCGGGGAGAGGGGCGGAGGGGCGACACGGAGCACGGGAGGGGCGGCGGGGCGGCACGGAGCAGGGGAGGGGCAGCGGAGTGGGGAGTGGAATGGATCCCGCGTGGGTAGTGGGGAGTGGAATGGAGAGGGGAGTGGGAGAGGGAGTGGTGGGTCCCGTGTGGTAGTGGGAGAGGGAGTGGAGGGAAATTTTGGTGGGGTGAGAGGGAAAATTTGGTGGGGTGGGAGGGATAATTTTCAATAGTTTTTTGGGGTTTGGAGGCAAACTTTTTCTTTTGCTTTTTTATAAACATTGTAGAAATAATGGTTAAAATCATACCGAATAGTTCAAGAAGACATCGGTACTAAAATTTATATATCTTTTCTAGTTGGCAGGTCACATGTGATGATGCGACACGAAGGTTTCCCATTTTTTGATTTTTTTTAATTTTTCATGGCCATTTCAAAATGCGGTCGAAACGGCGGGCATGACCGTTCCTACCTAGTGGTTGAATCTTGGAAACCTTTTGGAGTTTCTATGATTAAATAGATACTTGTGTACCTAGAAATGATTTTTGGAAAAAATAAAGAGCAAACTATAAGGTAGCCACAGTTCAAATTTGACCCGCTTCCAGCTGATTCGACATAGATTTGTCTTTTTCACGAGAGATGGATAAAAGCTTTTGACACCCAACCATTTTGTCAATTATACATTAAATATGGCCTAGTATGTTAGAAAAATGATTTGGACCAATTTTGAAACAAATATATGGTAGGTCCTTCACAAAAGAACTCATTTCGGGCACTTGAAAAATGAAAAATGAATTTTTCATACAAGGAAGATGAAAACTTCCTTAATCAACATTGTTTGTCATTCCAACATGCACCATTATGCAAAATATGAGACCATTTCAACAAACTATGCCATGAATATGGCCATGAGATTGATCATGTGGCTTGAAAGCCATGAATCTTCACACATGATAGCTCATTTGTGTGAACACTTTTTAAAAATAATTGTCGTATTACAAGTTTATTATTTTACATGGTAACTTTATCACATATGATGACATAATGCAAAGGTTTCCCATTTTTTTTGACTTTTTTGAATTTTTTATGCCCGTTTCAAAATGCGGTCGAAACGGCAGGCATGACCATTCCTACCTAGTGGTTGAATTTTGGAAACCTTTTTGTGTTTCTATGATTAAATAGATACTTGTGTACCTAGAAATGATTTTTGGAAAAATAAAGAGCAAACTATAAGGCAGTCGTAGTTCAAATTTGACCCGCTTCCAACTGATTCGACACAGATTTTTCTTTTTCATGAGAGATGGATAAAAGCTTTTGACACCCAACCATTTTGTCAATTGTACATTAAATATGGACTAGTATGTTAGAAAAATGATTTGGACCAATTTTGAAACAAATATATGGTAGGTCCTTCACAAAAAAACTCATTTCGGGCACTTGAAAAATGAAAAATGAATTTTTCATACAAGGAAGATGAAAACTTCTTTAATAAACATTGTTTGTAATTCCAACATGCACCATTATGGAAAATATGAGACCATTTCAACAAACTATGCCATGAATATGGCCATGAGATTGATCATGTGGCTTGAAAGCCATGAATCTTCACACATGATAGTTCATTTGTGTGAACACTTTTTAAAAATAATTGGCGTATTACAAGTTTATTATTTTACATGGTAACTTTATCACATATGATGACATAATGCAAAGGTTTCCCATTTTTTTGATTTGTTTTGATTTTTTTCATGCTCGTTTCAAAATGCGGTCGAAACGGCACGCATGACCAATCCTACCTAGTGGTTGAATCTTGGAAACCTTTTGGTGTTTCTATGATTAAATAGATACTTGTGTACCTAGAAATGATTTGTGATAAGTATTAAGTGAATTTGCTGGTTGCTGGTTCTATGATGTCTTTTTATGTGTGATTGATGGTCATGATTTGTTTATAGTAATAGGTTAGGACACTTCTTTGTCATGGACACTTAAACACATAATACAACAAATTAAGAGATCTCTTTAGCTAGCAGATTTCACATAATACAACAAATAACATATACCGGTCTAGTTCTCTTTAGCTAGCAGATTTCACATAATTTTCATGGGCACCTAAAGACATTTGCAACAAATAAGAAGTCACTTAAACCAATCTATGAACAAATAAGATACAACAAGTAAGATCAACCAATCTATCAACATACTTGGGTTGAACAAAGATAAAGTCACTTAATCATACATAATTAAGAGATTCTTCTCATCTTGCATTACAACATTGCTACAAAAGAGCAACACACCAACAATAGCATAGTACAGTTACAAACATAGCATAGTGGAGTCACTTAATCATACATAATATAGAGATTCTAATCATCTTGCATTACAACATTGGTACAAAAGAGCAACACAACAACACAACAACACATCAACCATAGCATAGTGGACTTCATCTTCATCTGATCAGCTTATCCATCCAAAATGTCCCTCATCATCTTCAACTTCTGTTGGTTCTTCTCCAATGCCTTCAACTGATCAGCAATCTGGATCTTCAGCTCATCCCTACGTTTAATCAGATTCTCAATTCCTTTCTTCAGACCATTAAGTTTGTCCTCAGATTTTGACAGTTTATCAACCTGAAGCTTTAAATTGTAGTTCTCTTCACTAAGCTTCTCCTTCTCCTTCAAATGATTTGCCTTCTGGGTCCTAATGACCATGCCTTGAGCTTCTGCAAGGTTGAGCAGTTGATTCACATCTTCTACTAGTTTGTCATAGTTTGCATCAAGATTTCTTTTCTCCTCTGTGAGGTGGTGAATTTTCAGTGAATTCTCCAAATTATCATCCCTCCTAGCACTCTTGCTGTCTTCTAACATTTCCCACAGTTTTAACAATGCATTTTGCATTCTGTGAGGCCACTCTTGGTCTACCCAACCAACAAAACCACAGTTTTGAGGTGGCTGCAATACAAAATAACCAGTACTTCAGCAATACAAAATAACTAGAAAATAACAAGCCAGAATTCTGTAATAAACATGCACTGACAGTGTTGTAATAAACAAGCAATGAGAGTGTTGTAACAAGCCAGAATCTTTTAGCTAAACTAGCAAAGACAATGCTGTAGTAAACAATGACAGTCTGAATATTTGAGCTAAACAAACAATGACAGTGATGTAGTAAACATTGTCAGTCTAAATCTTTTGAGCTAAACAAACAATGACAATCTGAATATTTTAGCTAAACAAACAATGACAGTGATGTAGTAAACACTGACAGTGTGAATCTTTTCAGCTAAACAAACAATGACAGTCTGAATCTTTTGAGCTAAACAAACAATGACAGTCGGAATATTTTGAGCTAAACAAACATAATTGCTGGGAAAAACCAGATAGAAAAAACAGAAGCAACTTCATGCATGTCTAACACTAAAGAAGATAGAACTAACCGGCTGAGCACACACTAAAAATCTTCTCCCTGTCTCAAATCCTTCGAATGCTACGCGACGCTCAGGCGACAGCCCATGCTCCAAGCAAACATCCAGTGCAGAATTCTCGATGCCCATGTAGTCTTCGTCGTCGATGCTAGTAGGGATCTAAAGAAGAACCAAGAAACAGAGATAAATCCCCAATGTGAAGAAACCGAAACCCTAAACCTAACCCTAGCTCTACAAATTACCCGGTACATCATGCCATCTGAGGAAGAGCTGATGTCCAGGCTCGATAGGTCGTTGCTACTCTCATCCTCGTAAACCATGGTGCGGCGGAGGTGGTGGCGGCCGACGAGCTTCGACAACGAGGGGGGCAGAGCGCGAGCAGAGAAGAAGAGCTGATGCAGGAAGGAGTAGACTGGCTCGGTCGTCCAGGTTCGAGCGAGACACAAAGACCGACCGAACCGGTTCGTGCTGAACCATTTGTTTTTTTGAAGGTGTCTATGCCATTTTTTTGTAAGATGTCCCGGACGGCACGTTGCAGGAACTGTCACATCGTATAAAGAGGGAACTGCCTCCGGGCGCATCGTCTCCCTCGTCGCCTCGTCTCCCACTCCTCCCACTTCGTCTTCTCGCTCTCTCCCGTCGCACCATCTCCCTGTTGCTCTTGTCTCCCACACCCAATGGAGGGCGCTCGTCGCGCCGTCGCCGTTGCGGATCTTGAGAAGGAGGTGCCGAAGCAGGAGAACACGACCGCAACCGTTGTCGCCGCTGCGGATCTTGAGAAGGAGGTGCCGAAGCAGGAGGACACGACCGCAAGCGCTGTTGCCGCTGCGGATCTTGAGAAGGAGGTGCCGAAGCAGGAGGACACGACCTCGAGCGGTGCTGCGCAGGCTCACGACGATGAGGTGGATTTTTTAGATGAGGTTTTCTGGTTTTTTATAGTTGATTTGTGCTTGAATGCTACATAGATTTATTGAGACTTGGATTTCTTTAATTTCAATCTTGATTTGTGCATGTGGATGTGGTAATGCTTCCCGTTCCCCTGCTTTCATAGTTATCGTTGATAAGCAGGAGATTTAGCATATATTCAGAGAGCAGAACACACTCTGCTTTTGCATGTGTTGGCGAACTTTTGCATTTTGTTGGCTTGAATCAACGGAATCTTTCTCTTATTAGTAAAGATTTCACCTAGGTCATGTGCTTGATATATACGAACACCCATTCTTAAATTTCGCCTAGGTCTGCCCCCTCTCTTGCATTTTATTGGGATTATTTGTAAGGATTTAATAAGAGTTAGGTTTTGAATTGGGATCTTGATTCCTGCATGTGCTTAGATTTTATTATGTGCCGCATATGTTGATAGATTTGTTGTGGTTATTCCCTCACCGGGGCACGGCAGGGGCTGAGCAGCCCAGTTGTGCAATATTTAAATTTTATTTTGTATAAATCAGGCTATGTATGTTCCTGAATAGGGTGGCTGATGCAGCGGCACTATGAATGTAATTAGATGCACATTGTTGAATGCTTGACCTTTTGAATACTGTGTTACATAGTTTGTACTAATCGAATTACTTATATTGTAGGAAAAGGAAGCTGCAGGCATGAAGAGGAAGCTCGCCAAGACTAGGTTCAAGAGCCCGTATGACTCTGACTACGACGACCCGTATGAGGTAATCCCAACTATTTTAGTTCAGCGTAAGCACTATATGAATGCATGTTGGTGGGCTTTTTAATGAAATTGATGTAGAGAGTGTTTTAATGTTGTTTGTTTAATTAGATTACTGTACATGACTTTTTTCTTTGTTTGTTCATTCTAATTTGGTAAATGGGAATTATCTGATGTTTGTTCATTGCATCATTCTGAATCAGAAGTGTGTGTTCTGGCTCCATAATGCCTATATGAATGCATAATGTGTTACTGCAATTAATTTGTGTGTGCAGTATAACTCTGGAGATGATGTGGAGGACGACAACAACGAGTCCTTCATTGAGAAGGAAGCCCAGAAGATCAGGGAGAAGGGGAAGGCGGCGTACTTCAAGAGGGGAATGTTTAGATGCCCATACTGCACCACAAAGCCAAAGCCCAAGGATGGGATTTATGAACACCTTATGTCGCATGCACGCGGTTTATCGACGAGTGCTGCATACATCAAGACCAGGGTAGAGCATGCAGCCCTCCTGAAGGCTCTAGGTCCCATTTAGTCACCCTCCATGATCTAGATGTCGTTGTGAACTGTTTTACTTTTGCGCAAATGGCAGGTTGTTGTGAACTGTTGGAATGTTATGGAAGGTTGTTGTGAACTATTGGAATGTTCTACTTTTGATGTTGGAATGTATTATGAGTTTATGTGCTACAACGATCACGGTAGCTGCTTCTATTTTGCTTCACTGATCATAAAGAGTGGGTCGACTGGTTTGATGTATTGAAAAGAGTGGGCATAGAGTAGAAAACCAATAGCCTGTTCCTAGCCGACTGGTAGATACCCAGTGAAATGAGCGCCAGGTCGTGGGTTCGAGCCCCCGCTCGCGCATTATTTTTTGTCAGAAAACAACAGCTATCTGAAAACTTCAGGAAACAACAGTTCTGAAAACAACAGCAACATGCAACATCTCAATTCAGCTCTCTGATGTAGATAGCAACAGCAACAGCTCTCTGATGTAGTTAGCAACAGCAACAGCAACAGCAACAACTGCCCATGGGTGAGGTGTCCGTGGCGTCAGCACCACCACCGCTGGTCACCGCCCCTGTCGGTCGCCGCCCTCATCCCCGTCGGTCGCCGCTGCCCCCATCCCCGTCGATCGCCGCCGCCCCGTCCCCGTCGGTCGCCGCCGCCCCCGAGATCTAGATTTGCTCGTCTCTTGTCGGAAATTGGCTAAGTGTTGGCCCCTGTCGGAAATTGGCCAAGTGTTGGCCGTCCCTGTCGGTCCCACTTGCCAATGATACGAGAGACCCGCGATTTAATATAATATATCCCCAAATACCGATACCTGAGCAACAGTCCCTCTCTAGCCCAGCGGTAGCAAACACTTAGCGGAAGTGCTCGGTCGTGGGTTCGAGTCCCTGCTCGCGCATGTTTTTTTGGGAATTAAGCGAGGCTCGCGCATGTCCCCGCTCAGTTGCCGGCCCCTCACCTGCCTGTCAAATGGGTCCTACCGCAGTGACAAGTAAGCGAGGCTGCTGAGGTGGATGCGTAACCAGCCTAGTGCATTCAAACTATTTAGTAACGACCATTCATATTGGTCATTATCACCTAGAAATAAGGCAGTGCCAGCTGCTGTCCGCTTTATGACCTTTTCCAGTAAGCAAGTGATGACCTTTCTGATGAAAATGGTCGTTGGTTTTTGGGGCTAGGACCCCTCCACACAGCTTACGACCAAATGATGTCAAATGGTCATAGATTTATGACCATTCCTTCCAGCGTCACTGACAAAAGGTCGTTAGTTGACATATTTCTTGTAGTGGCCGCGACCTATTTGATAGGGTGCATACTATGAAGTCTCTTATCGAATTACCACTATCATTTATGGGTTATGCATTAGAGACAACCGCATTCACTTCAAATAGGGCACCGCGTAATTCCGTTGAGATGACACACTATAGACTGAGGTTTAGAGAAATCTAAGCAGTCGCTTCTTAAAAGTTTGGGATTGCGACGCTTATGTGGAAAAGTTTCAGTCGGATAAGCTCGAACCCAAAGAGGATAAATGCATCTTCATAGGATATACAAAGCTGTTGGATTCATCTCCTATCTCAGATCCGGAAGCAAAGTGTTTGTTTCTAGAAAACGGGTCCTTTCTCGAGGAAAGGTTTCTCTCGAAAGAATTGAGTGGGAGGGTGATAGAACTTGATGAGGTTATTGAACCATCACTTCAACTAGTGTGTAGCAGGGCGCAGGAAGTTGTTCCTGTGGCGCCTACACCAATTGAAGTGGAAGCTGATGATAGTGATCATTGTGCATCAGATCAAGTTACTACAGACCTCGTAGGTCGACAAGGTCGCGTACTACTACAGAGTGGTACGGTAACCCTGTGTTGAAGGTCATGTTGTTGAACAACAATGAACCTACGAGTTATGGAGAAGCGATGGTGGGCCTGGATTCCGACAAATGGCTGGAGGCCATGAAATCCGAGAGAGGATCTATGTATGAAAACAAAGTGTAGACTTTGGAAGAACTACTTGATGGTAGTAGGACTATTAAGTAAAGATGGATCTTTAAAAGGAAGACAGACGATGATGGTGATAAGTCACTATTAAGAAAAGCTCGACTTGCCGCAAAGAAGTTTCCGACAAGATCAAAGAGTTGACTATGATGTGACTTTCTCACACGTAGCGATGCTAAAAGTCTGTTGGAATTATGTTAGTAGTTGCTGCATTATTTGTGAAATATTGCACATGGGAAGTCAAAACATTGTTTCCTCGACGGTTTCCTTGAGGAACGATTATATGTGATACAATTAGAAGGTTTTGTCGATCCTAAGGATACTAACAAGCATGCAAGCTCCAGCGATCCTTCTATGGACCGGTGCAAGCATCTCGGTGTTGGAATATATGCTTCGATGAGTTGATCGAAGCTTTTGGGTTTATACAAGGTTTGTGAGAAACTTGTATTTCCAAACAAGTGAGTGGGAGCACTATAGAATTTCTGATAAGTATATGTGGTTCACATATTGTTGATCAAAAGTAATGTAGGATTTCTATGAAGCATAAAAGGTTGTTTGAAAGGAGTTTTTCAAAGGAATACCTGGATTGAGCTACTTGAATGTTGAGCATCAAGATCTATGGAGATAGATCGAAACGCTTAATAGAAGTTTCAACAAGATGCATGCGTTAACAAGTTTTTGAAGGAGTTCAAAATAGATCAGCAAAGAAGGAGTTCTTGACTGTGTTGTAAGGTGTGAATTTGAGTAAGACTCAAAACCCGACCACGACAGAATAAAGATAAGAGACGAAGGTCGTCTTCTATGCCTTAGCCGTAGACTCTAAAGTATGCCATGCTGAGTACCGCACCTGATGTGTGCCTTGCAGCAAGTCTGTTAAGAGGTACAGAGAGTGATCCTGGATTGAATCACTGATAAGCGATCAAAGTTATCCTTAGTAACTAAATGGACTAAGGAATTTTTCTCAATTATGGAGGTGGTTAAAGAGTTCGTCGTAAAGGGTTACATCGATGCAAGCTTTGACACTAATCCGAATAACTATGAGTAGTGAAACGGATTCGTATAGTAGAGTAGATATTTGGAGTATTTCCGAATAGCACGTAGTAGCAACATCTATAAGATGACATAAAGATTTGTAAAGAACACACGGATTTGAAAGTTTCAGAACTGTTGACTAAAACCTCTCTCACGAGCAAGACGTGATCAGACCCCAGAACTATATGGGTGTTGGATTCGTTGAAATCACATGGTGATGTGAACTAGATTACTGACTCTAGTGCAAGTGGGAGACTGTTGGAAATATGCCCTAGAGGCAATAATAAATTGGTTATTATTATATTTCTTTGTTCATGATAATCGTTTATTATCCATGCTATAATTGTATTGATTCGAAACACAATACTTGTGTGGATACATAGACAAAACACTGTCCCTAGTAAGCCTCTAGGTGACTAGCTTGTTGATCAAAGATGGTCAAGGTTTCCTGATCATAGGCAAGTGTTGTCACTTGATAACAGGATCACATCATTAGGAAAATCATGTGATGGACTAGACCCAAACTAATAGACGTAGCATGTTGATTGTGTCATTTTCTTGCTACTGTTTTCTGCGTGTCAAGTATTTGTTCCTATGACCATGAGATCATATAACTCACTGACACCGGAGGAATGCTTTGTGTGTATCAAACGTCGCAACGTAACTGGGTGACTATAAAGATGCTCTACAGGTATCTCCGAAGGTGTTCGTTGAGTTAGTATGGATCGAGACTGGGATTTCTCACTCCGTGTAACAGAGAGGTATCTCGGGGCCCACTCGGTAATACAACATCACACACAAGCCTTGCAAGCAATGTGACTTAGTGTATGTCAAGGGATCTTGTATTATGGAACGAGTAAATAGACTTGCCGCTAAACGAGATTGAAATAGGTATGCGGATACCGATGATCAAATCTCGGGCAAGTAACATACCGAAAGACAAAGGGAACGACATACGAGATTATATGAATCCTTGACATTGAGGTTCAACCGATAAGATCTTCGTAGAATAAGTAGGATCCAATATGGGCATCCAGGTCCCGCTATTGGATATTGACCGAGGAGTCTCTCAGGTCATGTCTACATAGTTCTCGAACCCGCAGGGTCCGCACACTTAAGGTTTGATGATGTTTTATGCGTATTTGCATTATATGGTTGGCTACCGAATATTGTTCGGAGTCCCGGATGAGATCACGGACGTCACGAGCATTTCTGGAATGGTCCGGAGACGAAGATTGATATATAGGTTTGTCTCATTTGATTACCGGAAAGTTCTCGGGCATTACCGGGAATGTACCGGGAGTGACGAATGGGTTCTGGATGTTCACCGGGGGGCCCAGCCCACCCTGGGGAAGCCCATAGGCCTTAGGGGTGCCGCACCAGCCCTTAGTGGGCTGGTGGGTCAGCCCAGGAGGTCCTATGCACAGGAGATAGATAAAATCGAAGAGAAAAAAGGGGGAAGTGGGAAAGTGGAGAAGGACTCCACCTTCCAATCCTAGTTGGACTAGGATTGGAAGGGGAGGACTTCCCCCTTGCTTCGGCCGGCCCCTTGGGGCTCTCTTGAGCCTCAAGGCAGGTCCCTCCCCCTCCCTCCTATATATACTGAGGTATTAGGGCTGATTTGAGATAACTTTGCCACGGCAGACCGACCACATACCTCCACGGTTTTTTCCTCTAGATCGTATTTTTGCGGAGCTCACGCGGAGCCCTGCTGGGATTGATCACCAACAACCTCCGGAGCGCCGTCACGCTGTCGGAGAACTCATCTACCTCTCCGCCTCTCTTGCTGGATCAAGAAGGCCGAGATCATCGTCGAGCTGTACGTGTGGTGAACGCGGAGGTGCCGTCCGTTCGGCACTAGATCGGTGCGGATCGTGGGACGGATCGCGGGACGGTTCGCGGGGCGGATCGAGGGATGTGAGGACGTTCCACTACATCAATTGTGTTTCTTAACGCTTCCTGCTGTGCGATCTACAAGGGTACGCAGATCGGAAATCCCCTCTCGTAGATGGACATCACCCTGATAGGTCTTCGTGCGCGTAGGATTTTTTTTCCATGCGACGTTCCCCAACACGTTCTCCTCATCGTACCGCCACGCCAGCTGCGTGCCATCGGGATCACCTGTGTCGGGCGTACCTATACCTGTTGGGGTGTTGAAGTAATCTGTGAGCCATAGGGACTAAACAATCTATGACCTCGGTGCCAGAACTAGTCAAGTTATTAGGTAAGGAAGATTAAGTGTTTAGGTTGCAACATCCTAAGCTTTATGGTGGCTAACTTACGTAGAACAAGTTATTGACATGGTCTATGCTAGCGGGCGAAGACTAGCTGATCAATAAGTGACCCTGAACACCTACCTACGTCAAACACGGTTACGCACACGGTTGGCAATTTTATTATAATTAGTTCAAGTTATCTAGAACCGGATGTTAACAAATATTCCAAGTTGCCACATAACTGCAGACACGACTTTCCGAAAGATTGAACCCTGCAGGGGTGCTCCAACTAGTCCACCACAAACGGTCACGGGCCGCAAAGTAATCCTCTATCACGAATCTCGTGATCTCGTCGGATTCCTTAGAGGAGAACCTCAACTCTGGGGAGAACCAAAGCTTCACCGAGATTACTATACGCAAGATATATCGCTAAGGTAAGACAAGACTAGCAGGACCTCCCATCGTGTCGATGACCCCGATAAGAGCCGCGTATCTCAGTCTCAGAACACGACGGATGGAACTAGCTACGAGAACCAAACCTCAAGTTTCCTTGTGGTGGCCCCGCAGGCAGACCAGTTTGGACCAACACTCATGAGGAGCACCGGTACGGGTTGTTGATTAATTCCTTGGGGTAGCTATTCCCTATGCAGATTATTATTAAGTGATTAGCAGATTAAAACCAATGTTCGGTCCTGCCGGACAAGACTTAACACTACACGATTTATCAAGGGGGTCCCCATAACAACCCCGAACGTGTTAGGAGTGATCAGTTATGGAATCAAACACCTGTAGCCGGAAACTATGGCGATAATAACGGAACAAAACACCCGGCAAAAGGCAAGGCCTCCCATTATATACCAACTATATAGGTGCATTAATTAAATAACATATTTAACATAATGATATCAAACTCATGTTATCACATGAGACAATTGCACCTGCAACTAGCAATGCTAACATTAGAAGCTGAGCAAGCCTACTTAGCCATTCAATGTTAGCTAGGAGGGGGAAAGTGTTTGGGTTTCATGGCAATATCAGGAGGCAATTATTTTAGTGGTAGGCAGCGAGCATACGACGAAGGAAACGTGAATCTAGCATTACAAGTCTAGAGATGGTATCAAGGTCATGTCATCTTGCCTTTGATGTCTTCAGCTTGGAACTGCTCTTGTTCGTCCTGCACGTACTCTCCCGGATCCATGTAATCGCTCTCCGATGCCGGTGCTACCCAACATAAAAATAGCATCCAATGAACAAAAGCACAACAAGATGCAAAGAACACATGATGCATGAGATGAGAATGAACATGCATCTCTATTCTAGTCACTTGTACATGCATGAGAAGAAACTACAAACTTCTGGACAGAACTTCACCCTAAGCTATCTTGACATGCATTAAGATGACATGAACAGATGCATCATGTGAAAACGATGCAAAAACATATAAAGAACATTGCGAACGGAGCTACGGACCAACCGGAAACAACGAAACAAGAAATGGAGTCCTACGGATCAAATCCATCACAACACACTCCTATGGCATACCACTGGTATTCCCAGGTTTCCAAATCACCAAACAAACAAGTATGGATGGGGTGGTCCAAGGAATCTCACCACACCATCAACTATGCACTCACAAGCATCAAAACATCAAAACTATACATTCTGTCCTAAACAACATCATAGCAGTTTGAGAGCTACATGCAAAGCATCTACAGCCACCCAAATATGCCAAATAAGTTATGTGGCAGAAGCTATTCAAAAGCTCTACAAGCATGAGCAAAAATATAATACAAAGGAGTTTCACACAGAAAGATCTACAACTGCTAACTTGGCCAAAAATATCAGTTTTCAGGGACTTAGTGAAATTCTCAGATTCTCACTAGCTGTTTATGCTTCGACGCATTTTGACAGCACCCAAAACAATATCTACGGGAAGTCAAATGGAATGAAAATTGATAGAGAGCTAGACAAACACAAAAGCTACAACTTTCCAGTTGATTGCAAGGGCTGATTCCCAACACATGAACTTTTGCAAGCACAACTACAAGGGAAGACAATATCAGCTGTTTCTCAGACTTTCACAGATTTTCACTAAGCTAAAATTTCAGCCACATGCCTACTTTGACCAAGCACTACTTGCACATATAAACTCCTAAGCATGAAACAAAACCACCATGCTATAGAGGGGTTCACCCTCTACTGCCACAACAAGGAATCATCCTCTTGGGCTCATCACATCACATGGAACCAAGCTCCAAACATAGAACAAAACAGTAAAATGACATTCCCAGGAAGTGTTCCAAAGTGGAATCTGATTCCACCACTGGATTCCTGGGATGATTCTACCCCAAAAACATATATAATACCTAGGTACTTGCATAGAACAAATGGGCACAAAGCTAAGATGAAAATCTACAAGGAAGCACACAGAGGTGAATAGTGCTTCATCACATGTGCTTCTCACTAGATCATCACCTACACATGCACTTGCACACTCTCACACTCCATTGGTGCACATGAGGGGTAGACCTCATGTTCATGTGCCTTAGCACACCACCACACACACACACATACATCAGCACACATAATCTCAAGCACCTACACATGCTAGTGAGATCAACTCCATACATCAAATATTCACAAAATCACACACTATCACTAATATTCACCATACATGCTTGCACACATGTGCTCATCAAGGGAAACCTTGCCTTGGGCTTATGGGTGTCACACACACATGCACACACAAACATCACATGTTCATCTATGCACACACCACAAAGTATGTGGGGGGGGGGGAACCCCACACACACGCATACACACACTTGCACTAACTAGTGCTCAAGTTCATCACTCATGCACATAAGTAACAGACACACATGCATCACTAGCCTAGTGAAATACACACATGCTAATACCCACTCACATACATGGTAGCTTGCTTCACCTACACTAGCACACCCACAAGCACAAGTACCAAGTGCTAGTATCTAAAACAAAGAAGAAACCTACTGGATTAATTATCTGGCAACCAGACCTTGCTGCCCAAGCAAGCTGCAGCAACAATATAGCAAGCAAAAAAAACGGCAAAAGAAATGGAAATGACAAAAACATAAAAGGGGCTTGGGGGATTCGAACCCCAAACCTGCTGGTATAACCCACTGAACCAACACCATTGCGGTACTGATTAGTTACTCGACAGAGCTAAGGAGGGGAGCAGGGTAAGCTATTCCTATGTGCTACTGTGCCCAAGAGATAAATAGCCAAAAGGGGGGCGATGCGGGACTCGAACCCTTGACGTGCCGAAGAGCAAAATCGCCTGGTCCCACTCGGCTGTTCTGCGGATCTTGGCCTAACTGGGGTGTCTTTCTAGGTAACACAAACAAGGAACGCCCTGCTCTGCTCTGTACAGAGATGACGGCAGCGACGCTCACCGGAGCATGCCCTCCTACCTCTACTGCTGCGCCAGCGGGGATTCATCTACAGCTACCACTCCTGCCCTGTTGGAAGCCCCTGCCCTGAGCATCGAACGATCCCACGCACACACACAACACATCACAACTCAAGTACTGCCGTTCTCCTCTCTGATCAGAGAGGCACGACCACGAGCATCTAGGCCGGATCTAACGAGGGGGAAGGGAGGAAGGAGCGGGGATCACCGAGAGGAAGGAGAAGAGCGGCTCCAGATCGAAGAGAGACGCTTGTAGATGAACTGGAGACGACCTGATGCAGAACCAAAGCAGGGGAACGGGACCGCCAGGAACACGCCGGAGAAGAGGTCTTGCCCATCGGTGTAGTTGCGCCCCGACCTCACCGACGACGGGAATGGAACGCGGGGGCTTCCCACGAGCTCCCGGACATGCGTGCCGGCGCCAAAGGCGAGGGACGCGCGGTGGACGACGACGACGCTCTACTGCTACCCTCTGCTACCTTCCTACAGATCTTACCTTGGGGAAAGGAGAAAGAGATGGAGGGCAAGTGGTGGCGCTAGGAGGGGGGCGGGGACGCGGAACCCTAGGCAATAGGGCACGCACGCCGATGATATATGGCCGCGGATGGGACGCACGCCGTCAATCTCTCTCGCTCTCTCTCTGAAGTTTCTGACGGAAAGCATGCGCGGGGACGACGCTGTCAGGAGGAAGGGGATGGAGCGTGCGGTGGGCTGACGCTGGTTAACAAAGAGGGAGAGATGGGCCTCGGGAGGGGGAAGGAGGCCCATGCTGGCGTCTGATAAGGGAGAAAACCCCCTGGGGTTTTCTATTTAAAACCAACACCAGCAAATAAATAATCCCCCAGGGAAACCTATGGCAACAAAAATTAAAATAAAATACCCCTGGTCATAAGGAATTATGACCTAGTAAAATGAATGTAAAATGATTTTTTGGACCATCTAAATATTTACAAAACAATATTTAATTGATCTGTTTTGTGAATATTTGCACCACTAAAACAAAGTTTCAAAACACTAAGAACATAGCATCACATCCACCACAATTCATACTAAAACAAGAGCTTTTTTGAAACAGGGATGGAGCAAGAGAATCTTGAGCTTGAGATAAATAAAGAGGAAGAAGTTTTGAAACCCTAGTGCAAACCAACATAGATGCTTCCTACTTTCAAACAACACCCACATCACTTGACATATCATCATCACATGATCACAACACACCACATACATGGATCACAAGAACAACAAATCAAAGAGGCATGGAATGATAAGGATGCATCCATGCAAAAGGAAACATGACAAGGTAAGCATCACATGAAATAACACATGCATTGAACTCTCATGGCAATGACAAGATGGACCCACATACAGAAGGTTCGAAATAAGGCAAGTTACACTCTTGGGGCATTACACAAGTACCCCGAGGAGGAGTGTTTGGGGTTTTGGTTATCCTTGCGCATCCTCGACCCATGGTAACGTGAGGGTACTCTATATATTCCAACCCCTCTAGTGGTTAGCGATCAATTTAGTAGCTAGAGTTCTCAAATAATTTTTAGTTTTTGAAAAACACACGGATTTCCCAAAATATGGCACCTATCACTAATAGGCTCAAGCTCTTGGCACCAATAGTCCAACCATTACTCAAATCAATACCTCAAAACTATTGCAAGTTACTACTATACTTAAATAGCAACCTCAATTACCTACTCATGCAAGACACACAACTCAGTGCAACGAGCCAACTCTCTAAACAAGATAAGCATGATAACTCAAGAGTGTTGCAGAAGCAACCTAAATAATAGCTCTTAAAAAGATAAGTATGAAAACTAAGAGCTAAGCTTGACAGTAGCTACGAAAAGAAGAAGAACACACAGAAAGATAAGCATCAAAACATATGTTGTGTTCTAGAGTGGAATGGAGCGTGTCTCTCTCCCAAACAAGGTAGGCTATGTTCCTGCTTGTTATGAACAGCAAGAAAAACTAAAACAAACTAAAAAGTAAAGAAGGAGACGGTCCATGCATAGCACATATCATATGAAGTGATAAAAATATAGCATGGAGATGGACGAACTGATGATTGTTGATAGAGAAGGGGATGCACGAGGGCATCCCCAAGCTTAGACGCTTGAGTCTCCTTTGAATATTTCTTGGGGTGCATGGGGGCATCCCCAAGCTTGAGCGCTTGACACTCCTATATCTTCTTTCATCATCTCCCATCGCATACTTGAAAACTCCCTTCATACGAAGCTCATCATAAGCTGATTAGAGTGGTCAGTTCCCTTAATAAAATAATTCATTACCTATTGGAAATAAATATTTTCATGAAAATCTACTGCTTCTTATGAATGCCAAAAGGTTTTTGCAAATAAAAAGTAAGCTTAGGATTTGCAAAACAATGAAAACGCAAAACATGGCAGAATATGTGAAAAACATTACAACAGGTAGTAAATAATTTATTCGGGGCACTCCTAAAACTCAAATCAAAAATCTCATAACATATGCTCGAAAGGAAATTATATAGAGCATGCTATCAAAACAATTCAGATAAAAAAGATGATCTGGTGATTTTTTGGTAATTTTTCTGTCAAGCAGACATAATCTGTTTCTAGACAACATGTTATAATTTTTGAACTTTCTTGCAATCGGAGGCTATAACTTGGCACAAAGCTTAAAAATAAAGATGCAATGATGTTGCTAAAGTAGTATCAAGAATCAAGACCACTAAAACAGAAAGTAAAAACAAATTGGGTTGCCTCCCAACAAGCGCTTTATTTTATGCCTTTGAGCTATGCATAATGCAAGAAGATCAAGTTGTATCAATTGAACCATCATCAAGATCATCAAAGAGCTCTTCAATAATATAACTAGTCTTAAGAGGACTCTCAAAGAGAGGATTAGTGGCAACACTTCTAGGAGCAAAAGCAAAGGTAGTAAGACCAATTGGAATTTCATTTCTAATTCTATTTAAGAGAGGTATCTCTTCCAAGGTCTTCACAGTTTTAACACCCTTAGCAATAGGTATACTTGTATTGGGTTGAGGAACCTTGGGTACGTTAACGAACCTAGGTCCCTTCCTTGTGGGGGTTTCTACCTTTTTAGTCTTGATGGAGGATAGAGTAGTTCCTAATGTTTCAAAAATATCCTCGATCTTATCAATCCTAGAAGGATCCACATCATGGGATTTAAGGGTCTCCAAAATTTTGTAAATTTTGTTCATGGAGATATCAAGTCTATTTAAGTTCCCTTGAATCCTATGATCTACTTCATTAATTTTACTCATGCTTGGCATCTCTAGATCTATTTTTTTAAAATTTACTCATAACATGAGGTAAAGTGATACCATCCTTTATATCAACAATAGGTGGGATTCCGACAAGATTTTCCATAACATTAAGAGCCTCCCCAACGGGAGCTTCCAAGAAATTCCCTCCTATTACTGTGTCTAGAACAAACCTATGCCAAGAAGTAATACCAACATAAAAATTTCTAAGCAAAGTAGTGGTGGATTGCTTCTTGGTGGCTCTATCTTGAGAATTTTTAATTCTATACCAAGCATCTTTCAAACTTTCTCCAACCCTTTGTTTGAAGGTGAGAATCTCTCCTTCGGGTGCAACACTAGAGGTAAATGATTTAGGCATACTGACTAAACAAAGCAAAGTAACTAATTTTTTTGTGGTTTTTGGTATAAGACTCTAAAGAGAAAACTATAAAGAAAACTAACAAGACTAAAAAGCAAAGGTAAAAGATAGCGTGCAACTTCCCTATCTTGAACACTCGAGTCCCCAGCAACGGCGCCAGAAATTTTCTTGATGACGAGTTGATGGATATACTTCTCGCCCCTCGTTGGTTACCCCAAGTGGAAGGTGGAGATGTAGTCAGCAACAAATTTCCCTTACACGGAGACTGTAAGGTTTATCGAACCAGGAGGATTCCTAGGCTCAACAAGTAGGTGTCTTCCACCCTGGCGCTAGCAGAAGACATGGACCTGCACACACAACAAATAACTTTGCTCCCAACGAGTACACAGAGGTTGTCAATCTCTCTGGCCTTGTAGTTTGCAAAGGATCAAAACACAAGCGGGAAAGTAATAGTGATTACAACGGAAAAGTAAATGAAAGCGGTAAATGATTGAGGTGTAAACAATGATGGTGATATGGACCGGAGTCACATGATGTTCACTAGTGATGTCTCTCTCCCAAAAACCGATAAAAAACTATGCTTGGGTAAAAAAATCAGAGTTGGGCAATTGACAGAATTACGATCACACCGTAATGCTAATTATGCTACTTGATAGTTAGAGGTTCAATAGTAATGGGCAGTATGCCAAGATAGGTAGACCGTTTATTCATCAGCATCAACTTACTAATAATCCACCTTGAGATATCTATCCAGAACATCTCTCCGGTATTAAGTTGCGAGCCCCACCCAAAGTGTAAACTCAAAACAACGGACAACTGCATTAATGAACTATGCGTAAGGTAAACAATCCTTGCAACCGTGGTCACAAGCACCGTTGTTCTCTCCCTGGTGGCAACAAGAACATTCCCTTGTCTCATGTTTCTATCACTCAAGCTAGACATCGAGGGGCATGAACCCACAATCATGCATAACGCTCCCTCTTGGAGTTACAATCTACTACTCGGCCAAAGCAATAAATAGCAATAGAGAACATGCATGAATCACTAAGGAACATAATATAAAAGGATAATCAAATATATAACTCATAACAATCTGAACATAATCTCATAATCCATCGGATCCCAACAAACCGAGCATAGCGATAGCAAGAGAATTACATAGATGACTTGATCATGTAGGGCATCTCACAAGGACTAACCATTGAAGCACAAGATTGGAGAGAAGACATCACATAGCTACTGGTCATGGACTCATGGTCGAAGGAGGACTACTCACGACACGTCTAGGAAGCGTCCATGGCGGTGGAGAAGCTCCTGGAGGTCAATCCTCCATCCGACAGGGTGCCGGGAAGAGGTATCCTGACGCTCCCGATCTCGGAAGCTCTGCGGCGGCAGAACGATGGAGAAATTCGCGATTTCAGAAGTTCTGCAAGGGTTTCCTCTTGGGACTAAATATAGGACAAAGGAGGGCACCGGAGGAGGTGACCACGCCAGCAGGTTGCCTGGGCAGCCCCTGGCCCCCCTCTAGCCCATCTTTGGTGATCCAGAAGCTTCTGTTTCGCTGATTATATATATATATTTTTTCTGAAATTTTTCTGGGTTCGGAAAATTGGGTAAAAGCCCCTGCAAAATAGACATCAACAGATATAAACTAGCACTGTGTGCACTGAGTTAGTAGGTTAGTCCAAATATGTGTAACATGATATAAAAATGTAGCAAAACATATAACAATGTCACCCAAAAGATCATGGAACAAGCAGAAATTAAAAATACATTTGGGACGTATCAGGGGGGTCATAGCCTGCATCATCCTTTCCTCACTAGGACAATGCTCTAATAATGATGATCATCACACTTTATTTACTTAGAACTCATGAAAGCTCGATATGATTATATGAATGCCTTTGGAAGGGAGCTCTAAATGGGGTCATCATGGAACAAAGACTTGCGGCAGCATAAAAAGTGTTTCGTGGATATATTTATGGTTTCTAGAATACTTGGGAATTTATAGGCAAGATTACGAGGCAAAAGGGCCATAGTGAGGCAATAGGGCATCAGGACGTGGCCACCCCCCTATTCACACCCTATTCCCTTGTGGGATTCTCGTGTGGCTTAAGGTCTCCTCCCGCAGCTTCCAAGTCTTCTTTTGGTCGAGCAAAATCATCAGAAAGTTTCATGGCAATTGGACTTCATTTGGAACTAAAAACCTGGAAAACAGTAAACACACAGAAAATAACAACTGGAGTGGGCACTAGGTTAATAGGTTAGTGTTCAAAAACAATATAAATAAGTGCATTATGACCCAAAAAGTATCTTAAGATGACAATATAACAACATGGAACAATAAAAAATTAAAGATACGTTGGATACGTATCAAGCATCCCCAAGCTTAATTCCTGCTCGTCCTCGAGTAGGTAAATGATAAAAAGAGAATTTTTGATGTGACATGTTATCCAATCTTTAATATTTTGCATGTATTCTCATTAAGAAATGACGAATTAATAAACATGAACATAATACTATTTATAAGCACAAGCAACAAAATCATCCATCTTTCAAAGTATACGATCTTCAAAGAATGTCTACCCCCATTAATCTTTCATATTAGCAAAGCATGGCACCGCCTTCACCACATTAATGCAAATGTTAAGCACAACGGTGTCCAAGTCAAGCAATTGGATCGTACTTTTTGAAAGTGAATCAACTTTTTATTCTTCACGCAATGAATGAGCGTGAGCCATGGACATAGCAAAAGGTCGAATAGAATATGAAGGTAGATATCAAAGGGGTAAAAGTGGATAATATAGTCTCACATCAACTAGGCATACCAACGGGCTATGGAGATGCCCATAGGTAGATGTCAATGCAAGGAGTAGGGATTGCCATGCAAACGACGCACTAGGGCTATAAGTGTATGAAATCTCAAATGAAGCTAAGTGGGGTCTACACCAAACTTGCTTGCTCACGAAGACCTCGGGCATTTGAGGAAACCCGTCATCCGAATATGTAAGCAAAGTTTATAATATGATTCCCACTAACATATGAAAATTACATATCTTGAGACATTCTACATGAGGAACATGGTGCCACTTTGAGTCACAAGCGTGGTAAAGGATAGTAACAAAGTCCCTTCTCTATTTTTCTTTCATTCATTTTTTATTGTGGGCTCATTTGGCTTCCCCATTTTTGATTTTTCATCCGAAGTATCTTCCCGACTTGTGGGGGGTCATAGTCTGCATCATCCTTTCCTTAGTGGGACAATGCTCTAATAATGATGATTATCACACTTTTATTTACTTACAACTCATGAAAGTTCGATGTGACTCAATATGAATGCCTCTAAAACGAAGCTCCAGATGGTGTCGCCATGGAACAAAGACTTGCGGTAGCATAAAAGGTGTTTCGTGGATATTTTTAGGGTTTATGGAATATTTGGGAATTTATAGGTGAGAGAACGAGGCAAGAAGGGCCATAGGGAGGCGACAAGGCATCACGTCGCGACCATCCCCTAGTTGCGCCCTTTTGCCTTGTGGGCTTAAGGTCTCCTCCCGAAGATTCTAAGTCTTCTTTTGGTCCAGAAAAGCCATCAAAAAGTTCGTGGCAATTGGACTTCGTTTGGTACTCAAAACCTGGAAAAAAACACGGAGAAAACACCAACTCGCACTAGGCACTGGGTAATAGGTGAGTGCTAAAAAATAATATAAATTGGTGCATTATGACCCAAATTGTATCTTAAGATGATAATATAACACAACGGAACAATAAAAATGATAAATATGTTGGATACGCATCAAGCATCCTCAAGCTTAATTCCTTCTTGACCTCGAGTAGACAAATGATAAAAAGGGAATTTTTGATGTGACATGCTATCCAATCTGTAATCTTTTGTATGTATGCTCATTAAGAAATGATGAATTAACAAACATCAACATAGTAATAATTATAAGCACAAGCAACAAAATCATCCATCTTTCAAAGTATATGATATTAAAAGAATGTGTAGCCCCATTAATCTTTCATATTAGCAAAGCATGGATCCGCCTTCACCACATTAATGCAAATGTTAAGCACCACGGTGTCCAAGTCAAGCAATTGGATCATACTTTTTTCAAAGTTAATAAACTTCTTATTCTTCACACAATACATGAGTGTGATCCATGGACATAGCATAAGGTGGAATAGAATATGTTGGTAGATATCAAAGGGGTAAAAGTGGAGAAGATAGTCTCACATCAACTAGGCATACCAAGAGGCTATGGAGATGCCCATCGGTAGATGTCAATGCAAGGAGTAGATATAAGTGTATGAAAGATCAAATGAAGCTAAGTGGGGGTGTGCATCCAACTGTTGGGGAACGTAATAATTTCGAAAATTTTCCTATGTCACACAAGGATCTATCTATTTGAGAAACCAATAACGAGCAAAGGGGTAGAGCATCTTCATACCTTTGAAGATCGCTAAGCGGAAGCGTTACTATGAACGCGGTCGATGGAGACGTACTCGCGGCGATTCAAATCGCGGAAGATTCGATCCGAACACCGAACGTACGGTGTCTCCGTGTTCAACACACCAATAGCCCAAGGAAGACTCCTCCTTCTTGATCTGTCAAGGAGGTAAGAGAAGTTGAGGGACAACTCTGGCAGCATGAAGGCATGGTGGCGGTTGTGGTGGTGCTATCCCGGCAGGGCTACGCCTAGCGCTAACGAAACCACAAACGGAGGAGAAAACGATCTAGGGAGAGAGAGGGGCGCCAAGGGCTTCATGTGTGCTCTTGGAGCGCCCCCTCCTCTCTCTATATAGGTGGAGGGACGTGGGCAGCAGCCCCTCCAAGCCCTAGGGCGCAGCCAAGGGGAGAGGAGATGGAATCCTAGTCCCCTTCCTTCCCTTCGATACAAAGGTGGAGTTTCCACCTTTCCCAACTTCATGGGCCTTGAGGGACTTGTGCGCTTGGCCCAATAAGGCCACAACGTCTCCCCTAAGTGCATGCACACCCTTGGTACTTGGTGGAACCCTTGATGGACTTCTGGACTCCTCCGAAAGTTTCCGGAAGCTTCCCGGTACAATACCGGAAAAACCCGAAACTTTTCTGGTACCCAAAATATGACTTCCCATATAAAAATCTTTACCTCTGGACCATTCCGGAACTCCTCATGATGTCCGGGATCTCATACGGGACTCCGAACAACCTTCGGTAACCACATATACGTGATTGGAATATCTATCGATGGCTAGACGAATGCTGATGACAACAAACCTTCCCCTGCAATGGCACCAGAAGAATGCTGCCAGCACTCCCCGGCAACGAAACTAGAAGAATGTTGTTGATGGCCCACCAGCGCGTGGGTTTGCAGCAGTTTTCGAGGGTAGAGTATTCGACCCAAATTTGTTGGTTTACCAGACAGGAGGTGAGAGAACACTCTCGAGTATTAACAGCTGAATTTGTCAGATTAAACCACACCTGAAAGATTAGTATCTGCAAGCACAGTAGTAACAAAAAAGTAGCGAGTAACGGTAGTGTAACGAGCAATAGCAGCGGCAAGGAACATCAGTAGTGACAGCAGTAGCAAGTAGCAACAGTAGCAAGCGAGAGTAATAGCAACAGCAACAGTAGCAGCAGAGCAAAACAAGTAATAGCAGTAGCAACAGTAGTAGCAGCGGCAGCAGAGCAAGACAAGTAACAACAGTAGCAACAGTAGTAGCAGCAGCAGCAGAGCAAGCCAAGTAACAACAACAGGACAAACTCATAGGTAATGGGTCGGTGATTTGTTCGGATGGTATTCATCATGCAACAGCTATAACACGGAGAGATATGTGGCTAGCTCCCGTTCGTCAATGAGATGTAGGCATGCATTCCGTGTGTCGTCATACGTGCTTAGGGAAAAGAACTTGCCTGACATCTATTGTCCATCCCTCCCGTGGCAGCAGGGTCCAAAAGAAAACTACGGGATATTAAGGTTCTCCTTTTAATAAAGAACTGGACCAACACATTAGCACTTGGTGAACACATGAACTCCTCAAACTATGGTCATCACCGGGAGTGGTTCCGGTTATTGTCACTCCGGGGTTGTCGGATCATAACACATAGTAGGTAACTACAACTTGCAAGATCGGATCTAAAACACACACATATTGGTGACAACATAATAATTTCAGATCTAAAATCATGGCACTCGGGCCCTAGTGACAAGCATTAACCATGGCAAAGTAGTAGCAACATCAATCTCAGAACATAGTGGATACTAGGGATCAATCCCCATCAAAACTAACTCGATTACATGATAGATCTCATCCTACTCATCACCGCCCAGCAACCCTACGAATAGATTACTCACGAATGACGAAGAGCTTCTTGGAATTGGAGAGGGAAGAAGGTTGATGATGACGATGGCGATGATTTCCCCTCTCCGGAGCCCAAGACGGACTCCAGATCTGCCCTCCAGATGAAGAACAGGTGGTGGCAGCGCCTCCGTATCGAAAACGCGGCGAAAAACTTCTCTTTTTATTATTTCTAGGACAAAAGGGATCTTATAGAACTGAGATTGGGGGCGGCAGAGCCGTGTGGGCCCCACAAGCCTGCCCATCGCCACCAAGGGGGTGGTGGCGGAGACAGGGGCTTGTGGCCCACTGGACCACCCCCTAAGGTGGAACTTGGCACAGATATTTTTCTTATTTTCCAAAACTGCTCCCCGTAAATTTTCAGGACGTTTGGACAACTTTGATTTGTACACAAAAATAACACCAAGGAAATTATGCTGAAAACAGCGTCAGTCCAGGTTAGTTCCATTCAAATCATGCAAATTAGAGTCCAAAACAAGGGCAAAAGAGTTTGGAAAAGTAGATACGATGGAGACATATCAACTCCCCCAAGCTTAAAACCTTGCTTGTCCTCAAGCAACTCAGTTGACAAACTGAGAGAGAAAGAAAAACTTTGACAAACTCTGTTTGATCTTGTTGTTGCAACTATGTCTCACTCATAACCAGAGTTTCAGCAAGATCACAAGTTAACCACATAAGCAAATGACACAAAGGTCTCACGGTAAACTAATATCAATGGCATAATCAGCTAACGAGCAAATAATAATGAGTTTCAAATACCAACACTTCAATCAAAACAAGCATGAAGCAATATGAATAGGTGGTATCTCGCTAGCTCTTTCTGAGACCGCAAAACATAAATGCAAAGCACTTTCAAAGATCAAGGGCTGACTAAACATTGTAATTCATAGCAACGAAGATCCAGTCATAGTCATACACAATATCAATCAAAAGCAAAGCATAAAAATGACAGTTGTGCTCTCTAATTGGTGCTTATATAAGAGGAGGATGACTCAACAGGAAAATAAATAGACATTCCCTTCGCAGAGGAAAGCATTGATTTGCAGAGGTGCCAGAGCTCAAGCTTTGAGAACGGAGATAATAATTTTGGGTGGCATGCTTTCATTGTCAACGCAATGACCAAGAGTTCTCAATATCTTCCATGCTACTCATGCTATAGGCGGTTCCCAAACAGAAAAGTAAAGTTTTAACTCCCCCACCACCAATCAATCACACTCCACGACTATTCGAATCCTCGGGTACCGTCCATACTAACATCAGCCCGGGGGGAGTCTTGTTTTACAGTTATGTTTTCGATTTAAGCGTGGAACTGGGTATTCCAATTACCGACCCCTTTCTCGTGAATGACTGTGAATAAACACATGTCGAGGATAACACTCCTAGCATCGAAGATACCAATAGCCCTGTGTCACCACATGAGCGGTTCGGGCATGCAAAACAGATTATTTCTTGAAGGTTTAGAGAGTGGCACATGCAAATTTACTTGGAACGGCAGGTAGATACCGCAAATAGGTAGGTATGGTGGACTCTCATGGAAAACTTTTGGGTTTATGAAAGTGGATGCACAAGCAGTATTTTGTTTAGTACAAGTGAAGGCTAGCAAAAGACTGGGAAGCGACCAACTAGAGAGCGACAACAGTCATCAAGATGCAATGAGTTTGACTAACATTGAATGCAAGCATGAACAGGATATAAATCACCATGAATACGAACATCATAGAGGCTATGTTGATTTTGTTTCAACTACATGCATGAACATGCGCCAAGTCAAGCCACTTGAAACATTCAAAGGAGAATACCATCCTATCATACTACATCATAGTCATCTCAAAATCTATGTTGGCATTCAAGACAAACCATTATAAGCTCTCAGCTAAATAAGCATGGCATCAGAAACTATGATCTCTAAGTTGTCATTGCAAACATGGTTCTCTCACAACAAAGCTAAATCTGGGTCGACAAGCTAGTCATATTTACAAAAACAAAATAGATAGAGTTCATACCAGCTTTTCAGTCTCAGTCACTTCATCATATATCATCATTGTTGCCTTTCATTTGCACGATCGAACGATGTGAAAAATAATAAGCGCATTGGACTAAGCTGAATCTGCAGGAAAACACAAAGGAGAATACAAAGTAATATGGCTCTTTGAAAGCTAAACAGGTAAGCATGTAAGAACCACTAAACATTGTATCCAGTATCTTCTACCTTGACACAAAGAAAAAGAAAACTATTTACACGGGAAAGCTCCCAACAAGCAAAAGAAGAAAGAAAAATATTTTTGGGTTTTCTCAAAAGGACACAAAACAAGAAAAAAGAAAACGAAAAGAAACTAGCATGGATAATACAGTGGCAAAGTGTAAACACCGGCTAACAGAGTGAAAGCACAAGCATGAATGTAAAGTCGGTGAGAACACGTACTCCGCCAAGATTAGGCTTTTGGCCTAGCTTGGTCTACTCCCAAGGTGGAAAATAACCAGCTCCGGGATACTCTGGAGCAGACTATGGATGCCACTGCTGTGTGAGCTCCTCTGGCTCCCACTGATAAACTGGCGTCTGGTACTCGATTGGCGGCTCGGGCACGGGCGCCTGTGGTTGGGCCAAGCCCGAATATGCGTAGATGTCTACGGGCATAATAGTGTACCTGCCTGCATAAAGATCACACAAAGAAGGAGCAGGCAAAGTAATAGTCTCTCGAGTACCCTGACTAAACACCAGGTTATAAATCATCCGTCTACTAGCATCTCTATCCAGAAAATCATGGCGAACCATGCTATCATAATCTAGATATCTCTCAGGGAGAAGCATCTCTCCTTCCTCTCCCAGTCTAATCGGTATCTCAAAGTGTGTGGCAAGACGGGTAGCATATATACCTCCATAGACAACACCTTTAGAACGGTTCAGGTTCAACCGTTGAGCTACTATAGCGCCCAGGCTATAAGTCTTATTGTTATAAAGGCCTTCGTGCAAAACCGCAAGGTCCGGAGAACTAAGTGATCCAGCCTCCCTACGGCCAATCAAACATTTTCCCACAAATAGTGAGAAGTACCGAAGCACAGGAAAATGTATGCTAGCAATTCTAGCGCGAGACACTCCTCTCTCCTCTCCAACAACAATAGAACCAATGAAATCCTCAAAGTCCCATGGACGAGGGTCACGGATATCCCCAACATAAGGTAATTTGCATACATTGCAACAGTCCTGCAGCGTCATGCTCTGGGGACATCGTAAATCATGAACTCAACCATGGGAGGATTCTTCCTCGGATAAAAGTTGAAGCTTTGAACGAAAATATTGGTGAGGAGGAGGTATTGTGGGCACTTATCTTCAACGAACGCAGTAAGACCTGCGTTCTCCACCAACTAATAAAAGTCTTCATAAAGTCCAGCGACGCGCAAAAATTCATCACTTGGCCACTCGCACGCTCGAACTTTTGTGACTCGAGGGACTACGTACTTGGGGTGATTCTTCTCATCCTCCTTGGGGTTACGGCTTGAAGATCCTCTCAAGAACCTCCTCATCTTTTCCCTTTTCTAGCTCTGAAAAATTCTGAAATTTTTAGAGACTTCGAAAGAAAAGTGAATGAAGATTAAACCAACTTGTAGCTACTCCTATTAGTGCCTAGAGACCGTATCACACGCTAAAACTACTTGGGACCGGCTAAAATCAACCTTTCTAGCTCAAGAACAGGGTCACCAAGGTAGAAAGAATTCGCGAAGGATAAAGCACTAGAGCAAAAACTAATTGGACCAATGGAGGAGTCATTTACCAAGGAGTAATCTCCCCAAAATGGTTCGGAGAATGGTGCTTTGAGCAAGGAGATCGAACATCACAGCCAAATGAGCAAGAACACGAGTTTGAGATGCGAAACATTTTTTTCTGGAGGTGGAAGAAGAGGCTCGGAGCTGGAATGAGTGGAGGGGGTGCCTGTGGGCCCCAAAAGCTTGCACCCCGCCACCAGGGGGGTAGGTGGCGGTGGCAGGGCTTGTGGCCCACTGGTCTGGCCCCCAGGCCAGCTCTCAGGCCCATAAATTTTCAAAAATTCCAGAAAAAATCATACTAAATTTTCAGGACCATCGGAGAACTTTTATTTTCGAGGTATTTTTCTCCGGGACGCTAAAACAGAAAAAAGGAAAAACTAAACTAATTCTATTATTTTTCTTCTAAGCAAAAGAAACGAAAAACTCAAAACAGAGGTATGTGACTCCTTGATTCATCCGTTTCATGGTCATCGAAAGAAAACCGTCAATGGGATTGATCAAGTCCTTATGACAAAACCTTCTCGAATCGCAAGAGAGAACGGAGAATTTTCGAATAGACACTAAGTCACCTCAATGGGGATACGTATCTCCCCAACAAGCAAATCATACTTCATCTTGACACGAGGAATAGGGCATTCAAAGCTCCCAATGAGAATCGATGAAGTCTTTTCGATAGTATTGATGCAATGTACTGGATATCGTTTCTTCGGAATATGCACTATGTGCTCATTACCGTTGACATGGAAAGTGACATTGCCTTTGTTGCAGTCTATAACAGCCCCTGCAGTGTTTAAAAAGGGTCTTCTGAGGATGATAGCCATGGCATCGTCCTCAGGAATATCCAAGATAACATAGTCTGTTAAGATAGTGGTATTAGCAACCACAACAACCACATCCTCGCAAATGCCGATAGGGAAAGTAGTTGACTTGTTGGCCATTTGCAGAGAACTTTTAGTGGGTGTCAACTTATCCAATTCAAGTCTACGATAAATAGAGAGTGGCATAACACTAACACCGGCTCCAAGGTCGCATAAGGCAGTTCTTACGTAGTTTCCTTTAATAGAGCAAAGTATAGTGGGCACTCCGGGATCACCAAGTTTCTTAGGAGTTCCACCTTTAAAAGTGTAATTGGCAAGCATGGTGGAGATCTCAAGATTCGGTATCTTCCGTTTATTAGCCACGATATCTTTCATGTACTTGGCATACAGAGACATCTTGAGCATATCAGTTAACCGCATCTGCAGAAAGACGGGTCTTATCATCTCAACGAAGCGCTCAAAATCATCATCATCCTTTTTTTGGATGGCTTAGGAGGAAAGGGCATAGGTCTCTGAACCCATGGCTCCCTCTCTTTACCATGCTTCCTAGCAGTGAAGTCATTCTTGCCGTATCTCTTAGGTTGTGGATTATCAGGATTAACCGTAGGTTCAATCTCCACATCCTCGTCATGGCTAGGTTGAGCATTATTATGAACATCACTGTCCATATTGTCACCAGGTTCATGTTCATCACCTGATTGTGTTTCTGCATCAGACGCAGAAATATCATTTGGTTCTTCAGGTGTGACAGTATTTGGTGAACTGGCGTGCAGGTTTCTATCATCCTTCTTCTTCTCCTTAGGATGACTCGGTGTATCAGCATTGATTCCTTGAGAATCTTGATCAATTCTCTTAGGATGACCTTCAGGATACAATGGTTCCTGAGTCATTTTGCCTCCTCTAGTAATGACTCTGACAGAGTTGTCATTTAATTCATTGAGCAGGTCATTCTGAGCTTTAAGTACTTGTTCTACCTGAGTAGTAATCATAGAGGCATATTTACTCAGAAGCTTCAGATCATTGACATTTCTGTCTACACAAGCACTTAAATGGCTAAGCATACGAGTACTTTGTTCTAAATGTCTACTAACATAATTATTGAAACTCTGTTGTTTGGCAACAAAGTTGTCAAATTCATCAAAGCATAGGCTAGCAGGTTTATCAAAAGGAATATCACTCTCATCAAACCTACGCAGAGAATTCAGTTTTACTACTTGTATCGGGTTATTGAGACCATGGATCTCTTTGATAGGTGGTAGATTTTTGACATCTTCAGATCTAATGCCTTTCTCTTGCATAGATTTCTTGGCTTCTTGCATATCTCCGGGAGTCAGGAATAGAATACCTCTTTTCTTAGGAGTTGGCTTAGGAGGTGGTTCGGGAATAGTCCAAGCATTATTGTTGATCAAGATGTTATTCAGTAGGGTCTGAGCTTGTTCTACAGTTCGTTCCCTAAAAACACAATCGGCACAACTATCTAGGTGGTCTCTAGAGGCATCGGTAAGTCCATTATAGAGGATATCAAGTATCTCGTTCTTCTTAAGAGGGTGATCAGGCAAAGCATTCTGTAGCTGGACGAGCCTCCCCCAAGCTTGTGGAAGACTCTCTTCCTGGAGTTGAGCAAAGTTGTATATTTCCTGCAAGGCAGCTTGCTTCTTATGGGCAGGGAAATATTTCTCACAGAAGTAATAGACCATCTCCTCGTGACTACGCACACATCCAGGAGCAAGAGAGGTGAACCAGACTTTAGCGTCATCCTTTAGAGAGAAAGCAAACAACTTAAGGATATAGTAGTGGTGGATCTTCTCCTCATTAGTGAAAAGGTTGGCTATTTTAGATAGTTTGGCAAGATGGGCTATGACCGTCTCAGACTCGTAACCGTGAAAAAGATCAGATTCGACTAGAGAGATTATCTCAGGGTCGACAGAGAATTCATAATTCTTATCGGTGACAAAGATAGGTGAAGTGGCAAACTTCGGGTCATTTTTCATCCTAGCTTCCCGAGATTTTTCCTTCCACTTGAGAAGTAATTTCTCAGCGTCATAGGCATCCTTACACGCAAGAAAACCCTCAGCTATCTCTCCCTCCATAACGTAACCCTTAGGTATATCAGGAAATTCATATCTAGGAGAGCTAGATCTAGCAGGAGCAAAAGCAGGTTCTATCTCAATAGTATCGACAGTTTCAGAAGCATCACGAGCATTGGTAGTAACTCTAGCAATATGACCATCAAGGAACACTCCTAGTGGAACATCAGGCAAAGGAGTATCTCTAGCAGTATCAAGCATAGCATCATCAGGCAAAATAGCATCTCTAGCATCATCAGGCAAAGCAGTATCAGACATAGCATCTCTAGCAGTATCATGCATAGTATCAAGCATAGTATCATCAAGCATAGTGTCAAGCATAGCATCTCTAGCAATATTAGGCATAGTGTCAAGCATAGCATCTCTAGCAGTAGTATCACAAGCATCATCAAGCACATGCGACATATCAAGATTTCTAGCAGGAGGTGATGTCGCAAACTTACTCATAACTGAAGGTGAATCAAGTGCACAGCTAGATGGCAATTCCTTACCTCCCCTCGTAGTTGAGGGCAAGACTTTGGTCTTCAGATCCTTCAGATTCTTCATAGTGATCAGCAGATATAAATCCCAAGTGACTCAGAGAATATAGCAATACCTCCCCGGCAACGGCGCCAGAAAAATGCTGATTGCAATCTCTGGCGATGGCTAGACGAATGCTGATGACAACAAACCTTCCCGTGCAACGGCACCAGAAGAATGCTGCTAGCACTCCCCGGCAACGGAACTAGAAGAATGTTGTTGATGGCCCACCAGCGCGTGGGTTCGCAACAGTTTTCGAGGGTAGAGTATTGGACCCAAATTTGTTGGTTTACCAGACGGGAGGTGAGAGAATACTCTCGAGTATTAGCAGCTGAATTTGTCAGATTCAACCACACCTGAAAGATTAGTATCTGCAAGCACAGTAGTAACAGCAAAGTAGCGAGTAACGGCAGTGTAACGAGCAATAGCAGCGGCAAGGAACATCAGTAGTGACAGCAGTAGCAAGTAGCAGCAGTAGAAAGCGACAGTAATAGCAACAATAGCAGCAGCAACAGAGCAAAACAAGTAACAACAGTAGCAACAGTAGTAGTAGCAGCAGCAGAGCAAGACAAGTAACATTAGTAGCAACAGTAGTAGTAGCAGCAGCAAAGCAAGACAAGTAACAACAGTAGGACAAACTTGTAGGCAATGGGTCGAAGATTTGTTTGGATGATATTCATCATGCAACAGCTATAACACGGAGAGATATGTGGCTAGCTCCCGTTCGTCAATCTGATGTAGGCATGCATTCCGTGTGTCGTCATACGTGCTTAGGGAAAAGAACTTGCATGACATCTATTGTCCATCCCTCCCGTGGCAGCGGGGTCCAAAAGGAAACTATGGGATATTAAGGTTCTCCTTTTAATAAAGAACCGGACCAACGCATTAGCACTTGGTGAACACATGAACTCCTCAAACTATGGTCATCACCGGGAGTGGTTCCGATTATTGTCACTCCGGGGTTGCCGGATCATAACACATAGTAGGTAACTACAACTTGCAAGATCGGATCTAAAACACACATATATTGGTGACAACATAATAATTTCAGATCTGAAATCATGGCACTCGGGCCCTAGTGACAAGCATTAAGCATGGCAAAGTAGTAGCAACATCAATCTTGGAACATAGTGGATACTAGGGATCAATCCCCATCAAAACTAACTCGATTACATGATAGATTTCATCCTACTCATCACCGCCCAGTGAGCCTACGAATAGATTACTCACGAACGACGAAGAGCTTCATGGAATTGGAGAGGGAAGAAGGTTGATGATGATGATGGCCATGATTTCCCCTCTCCGGAGCCCAAGACAGACTCCAGATATGCCCTCCAGATGAAGAACAGGTGGTGGCGGTGCCTCCGTATCGAAAACACGGCGACAAACTTCTCTTTTTATTTTTTCTGGGACGAAAGGGATCTTATAGAGCTGAGATTGGGGGCGACAGAGCTGTGTGGGCCCCACAAGCCTGCCCACCGGCACCAGGGGGGTGGTGGAGGAGCCAGGGCTTGTGGCCCACTGGCCCACCCCTTGAGGTGGAACTTGGCGCAGATATTTTTCTTATTTTCCAAAACTGCTCCCCGTAAATTTTCAGGACGTTTGGAGAACTTTGATTTCTACACAAAAATAACACCAAGGCAGTTCTGCTGAAAACAGCGTTAGTCCAGGTTAGTTCCATTCAAATCATGCAAATTAGAGTCCAAAACAAGGGCAAAAGAGTTTGAAAAGTAGATACGATGGAGACGTATCAATACGATTCACATAACAACTCTACCGTCACTGAACCTTAAGTGTGTAGACCCTACGGGTTCGGGAAACATGCAGACATGACCGAGATAGCTCTCCAGCTAATAACCAGCACTGGGGGTCTGGATATGCATGTTGGCTCCCACAAGTTCCTCGATGATCTCATTGGCTGAACAAGTTCACTTAATACCGTATGCAATTCCCTTTGTCTACCGGTACGACACTTGCCCGAGATTCGATCGTCGGTATCCCTATACCTTGTTCAATCTCGTTATCAGCAAGTCTCTTTACTCATTCCGTAACACATCATCCCGTGGCTAACTCCATAGTCACATTGAGCTCATTATGATGATAAATTGCTGAGTGGGCCCAGAGACACCTCTCCGTTACACGGAGTGACAAATCCGAGTCTTGATTTGTACCAACCCAACAGACACTTTCAGAGATACCTGTAGTGCACCTTTATAATCAACCAGTAACGTTGTGACGTTTGATACACCCAAAGCACTCGTACGGTATTCGGGAGTTGCACAATCTCATGGTCTAAGGAAATGATACTTGACATTAGAAAAGCTTTAGCAGACGAACTACATGATCTTGTGATATGCTTAGGATTGGGTCTTGTTCATCACATCATTATCCTAATGATGTGATCCCATTATCAATGACATCCATTGTCCATGATCAGGAAACCATGACAATCTATTGATCAATGAGCTAGCCAACTAGAGGCTCACTAGGGACATGTTGTGGTCTATGTATTCACACATGTATTATGGTTTCCTGCTAATACAATTATAGTATGAACAATAGACAATTATCATGAACAAGGAAATATAATAATAACTCTTTTATTATTGCCTCTTGGTCATATTTCCAATAGTCTCCCACTTGCACTAGAGTCAGTAATCTAGTTCGCATCACTATGTGATTGTAATGAATCTAACACCAAACAGTTTTGGGGTTCGATCATGTCTTTCTTGAGAGAGGTCTTTAGTCAATGGGTCTGAACCCTTCAGACACGTTGTGCTTTACAAATCTCTATGTCATCCTATAGAGGTTGCTATCACACACCATTTGTAACCATTCCAAATGACTGCTCCACTATATGAATCCGGTTTACTACTTAGAGTCATCCGGATTAGTGACAAAGCTTTCTTCGTCATAATCCTTTACGACAAACTCATTTTACCACATCCATAATCGAGTAAAATTCATTATTCCACTATTTACTAAGGATAACTTTGACCGCTGTCAAGTGATCCATTCCTAGATCACTCTTGTACCCCTTGACTGAGTCATGGCGAGGCACACTTCAGGTGGGGTACACAGCGTGTCATACTTTAGAGCCTACGGCTAAAGCATAGGGAACGACCTTCATCCTTTCTCTTTCTTCTGTCGTGGTAGGGTATTGAGTCTTACTCAATATTCATACCTGACAACAGAACCAAGAACCCCTTCTTTGCCGATCTATTTTGAACTTCTTCAAAAACTTGTCAAGGCATGCATTTCGTTGAAAGTTCTAGTAAGCACTTTGATCTATCTCCAGAGATCTTGATGCTCAATGTTCAAGTAGCTTAATCTAGGTTTTCCTTTGAAAAACTCCTTTTAAACAACCCTTTATGCTTTCCAGAAATTCTACATCATTTTCGATCAACAATATGTCAACCACATATACTTATCAGAAATTATATAGTGCTCTCACTCACTTCTTTGGAAATACAAGTTTCTCATAAACCTTGTATAAGCCCAAAAACTTTGATCATCTCATCAAAGCGTATATTCCAACTCCGAGATGCTTTCTCCAGTCCATAGAAGGATCGCTGGAGCCTTGCATACTTGTTAGCATCCTTTAGGACCGACAAAACCTTGTGGTTGTATAAGATACAACGTTGCCTCAAGGAAACCGTCGAGGAAACAATATTTGACATCCTATCTGCAAGATTTCATAAATGATGCAACAACTGCTAACATTATTCCAATAGACTTTCAGCATCGCTACGAGCGAGAAAGTCTCATCGTAGTCAACTCTTTGATTTTTTCGGAAACATCTTTGCGACAAGTCGAGCTTTATTAATGGTGACTTTTCACCATCACCGTCTGTCTTATTTTTAAAGATCCATATGTAGTTAATAGTCTTATGACTATCAAGTAGTTCTTCCAAAGTCTATACTTTGTTTTCATACATGGATCCTCTCTCGGATTGCATGGCCTGCACCCATTTGCCAGAATCCGGGCACACCATCGCTTCTCCATAGCTCGTAGGTTCATTGTTGTCTAGCAACATGACCTCCAAGCCAGGATTACCGTACCACTCTGGAGTAGTACGCGTCCTTGTCGACCTACGAGGTTCGGTAGTGACTTGATCCGAAGCTTTATGATCACTATCATCAGCTTCCACTTCAATTGGTGTAGGCGCCACACGAACAACTTCCTGTGCCTTGCTACACACTGGTTGAAGTGATGGTTCAATAACCTCATCAAGTCTCCACCATACTCCCACTTTATTCTTTCGAGAGAAAGGTTTCCTCGAGAAAGGATTCGTATCTAGAAACAAACACTTTGTTTCTGGATCTCAGATAGGAGGTATACCCAACTGTTTTGGGTGTCCTATGAAGATGCATTTATCCGCTTTGGGTTCAAGCTTATCAGGCAGAAACACTGTGACATAAGTGTCGCAACCCCAAATTTGTAAGAAACAACAACTTAGGTTTCTCTAGACCATAGTTCATATGGTGTCATCTCAATGGAATTATGTGGTGCCCTCTTTAAAGTGAACGCGGTTGTCTCTAATGCCTAACCCATAAACGATAGTGGTAATTTGTTTAGAGAGATCATAGTATGCACCATATCTAATAGGGCACGACTATGACATACGGACACACCATCAAACCATGGTGTTCCACGTGGCATGAGTTGTGAAACAATTTTCACATTGTCTTAAATGTTTACCAAACTCGTAACTCATATATATATATATATATATATATATATATATATATATGTTTACCTCCACGATCACATCATAGACATATTATCCTCTTGTCACGATGATCTTCAACTTCACTCTGAAATTAATTGAACCTTTCAATAATTCAGACTTGTGTTTCATCAAGTAAATACACTTGTATCTACACAAATCATCTGTGAAGTAAGAACATGATGATATCCACTTCATGCCTTTAGCACTCATTGGACTGCACACATCAAATGTATTACTTCCAACAAGTTACTTTCTTGTTCCATCTCACTGGAAAACTAGGCCTTCAGTCATCTTGCCCGAGTGGTATGATTTGCATGTATCAAGTGATTCAAAATCAAGTGAGTCCAAAATGATCCATCTGCATGGAGTTTCTTCATGTGTTTATACCAATAGACATGGTTTGCATGTCTCAAACGTTTCAAAAATGAGTGAGTACAAAGATCCATCAGCATGGAGCTTCTTTATGCGCTTTATACCAATATGACTCAAATGGTAGTGCCACAAGTAAGTGGTACTATCATTACTCCTTTTATAACTTTTTGCATCAATATTATGAACATGTGTATCACTAAGATCGAGATTCAATAAACCATTCGTTTTAGGTGCAAGACCATTGAAGGTATTATTCAAGTAACCAGAATAACTATTATTCTCTTTAAATGAATAACCGTATTGCAATAAACATAATCCAATCATGTGCATGCTCAACAAAAACACCAAATAACAATTATTTAGGTTTAACACTAATCCTGATGGTATAGGGAGCATGCGATGTTTGATCACATCAACCTTGAAACACTTCCAACACACATCGTCACCTCACCTTTAGCTAGTCTCTGTTTATTCCGTAGCTTTTATTTCGAGTTACTAATAGTTAGCAACTAAAACGGTATCTAATACCCTGGTGCTACTAGGAGTACTAGTAAAATATACATCAATATCATGTATATCCAATATACTTTTGTCGACTTTGCTAGACTTCTCATCTACCAAGTATCTTGGGTAGCTCCTGTTGAGTGACTGTTCCCTCATTACAGAAGCACTCAGTCTCGCGTTTGGGTTCAACCTTGGGTCTCTTCACTAGAGCAGCATCTGGTTTGCCGTTTCATGAAGTATCCCTTCTTGCCCTTGCCCTTCTTGAAACTAGTGGTTTTACTAACCATCAACAATTGATGCTCCTTTTCGATTTCTACTTTCGCGGTGTCAAACATCGTGATAGCTCAAGGATCATCATATCTATCCCTGATATGTTATAGTTCATCACAAAGCTCTAGTAGCTTGGTGGCGGTGGCTCTGGAGAACTGTCACTATCTCCTCTGGAAGATTAACTCCCACTCAATTCTAGCGATTGTAGCACTCAAACAATCTGAGCACACGCTCAACGATTGAGCTTTTCTCCCTTACTTTGTAGACAAAAAATCTTGTCGGAGGTGTCATACCTCTCAACAAGGGCACGAGCATGAAATCCCAATTTCATCTCTTGGAACATCTCGTATGTCCCGTGACGTTCGAAATGTCTTCGTTTAAGCATTATGCACTGAACTATCATGTAGTTATCAAAAAACATGTATGTTAGATGTTTGCAACATCTACAGACGATGTTCAGGGTTCAGCGCACCTAGCGGTGCATTAAAGACATAAGACTTCTGTGCAGCAATGAGGACAATCCTTAGTTAACGGACCCAGTCCGCATAATTTCTACTATCACCTTTCAACTAAGTTTTCTCTAGGAACATATCAAAAACCGCAGAGCTATAGCGCAAGTTACAACATAATTTGCAAAGACCTTTTGACTATGTTCATGAAAATTAAGTTCATTTAATCAAATTATTTAATGAACTCCCACTTAGATCAACATCCCTCTATTCATCCAAGTGTTACATTATCCACGTCTACTAGCCCGTGTCCGATCATCACGTGAGATGGACTAGTCATCAATGGTGAGCATATCCATGCTGATCGTATCATCCATACGACTCATGTTCGACCTTTTGGTCTCCCATATTCGAGGCCATGTTTTTACATGGTAGGAGTCAAGTCAACCTAAGTGTTTTGCGTGTGTAAATCTGGCTTACACCCGTTGTATTCGAATGTTAGAATCTATCAGACCCTATCATCACGTGGTGCTTCGAGACAACTCATCCTTCGCAACGGTGCACACTTAGGGGGATACTTATCTCGAAATTTTATTGAGGGATCATCTTATCTTTGCTACCATCGTTCTAAGCAATAAGATAAAAAACATGATAAACATCACATGCAATCATACAGTGACATGATATGGCCAATATCATCTTGCTCCTTTGATCTCCATCTTCGAGCCACCATGATCATCATTGTCACCGGCATGACACCATGATCTCCATCATCATGATCTCCATCATTGTGTCTCCGTGAATTCGTCACGCCAACTATCACTTCTACTACTATAGATAACGTTTAGCAATAAAGTAAAGTAATCACATGGCGTTGCATCTCATACAATAAATTAAGAAAAGTCCTATGGCTCCTGCCGGTTGTCATACTCATCGACATGCAAGTCGTGAATTCTATTACAAGAACATGATCAATCTCATACATCACATATGTAACATCACATCCTTTTGGCCATAACACATCACATAGCATACCCTGCAAAAACAAGTTAGACATCCTCTAATTGTTGTTGCAAGTTTTCGTGGTTGATTAGGGTTTATAGCAAGAACGCTTCATACCTACGTGACAGACACAACGTTGATATGCCAATTCTATTTACCATTCATAAGGACCCTCTTCATCGAATCTGATCCGACTAAAGTGGGAGAGACAAACACTCGCTAGCCACCTTATGCAACAGGTGCATGTCGGGCGGTGGAACCAGTCTCATGTAAGAGTACGCGTAAAGTCGGTCTGGGCCGCTTCATCCCATGATGTCGCCGAATCGAGATAAGACTAGTAGCGGCAAGCAATTGACAAAATCATCACCCACAACTTTTGTGTTCTACTCGTGCATAGAATCTACACATAGAACCTGGCTTGGATGCCACTGTTGGGAAACATAGTAATTTCGAAAAATTTCCTACGTCACACAAAGATCTATCTATGGAGAAACCAGCAACGAGCAAAGGGGTAGAGCATCTTCATACCTTTGAAGATCGCTAAGCGGAAGCGTTACTATGAACGCGGTCGATGGAGTCGTACTCGCGATGATTCAAATCGCAGAAGATCTGATCCGAACACCGAACGTACGGTGTCTCTGATGGGTAACATAGCAAAAATTCAGAATTTTCCTACGCCATATTCAGATCTTCCTATGGAGAGACCAGCAACGAGAGAGGGGGGGAGAGCATCTTCATACCTTTGAAGATCGCTAAGTGGAAGCGTTCCTAGAACGCAGTTGATGGAGTCATACTCGCAGCGATTCAGATCGCGGTGTGATTCCGATCTAGTGTCGAACCACGACAGCTCCGCATTCAACACACGCGCAGCCCGGTGACGTCTCCTGCACCTTGATCCAGAAAGGAGGAGGGAGAGGTTGGGGAAGAGCTCCAGCATCACGACGGCGTGGTGGCGATGGAGCGACGAGGTCTCCCGGCAGGGCTTCACCAAGCACAGTGGGAGAGGAGGAAGAAGAGAAGCAGGGCTGCGCCGAGAGAGAGATGAAATTGCGTGTCTCCAGTGGACAAAACTCCCACTATATATAGGGGGAAGGGGAGGGTGGCGGCCCCCTTAGGATTCCCACCCCTAAGGGGTGCGGCAGCCCTAGATGGGGGGAGGAGGTGTCGACCAGGAGGGGAGGAGGGGGTGGGGCACCCCCTGGTGGGCCTAAGGCCCACCTGACTTAGGGTTTCACCCCTTCCCTCTCTTGGCGCCTTGGGCTGGGTGTGGGCGGCGCACCAGCCCACCGAGGGGCTGGTTCCCTCTCACACCTTGCCTATGTAGCCTTCCGGGGCTGGTGGCCCCTCCCGGTAGGCCTCCGGAACCCTTCCGGTGGTCCCGACACACTACCGGTGGTGCCCGAAACATTTCCGACGTCCAAACCCATCCATCCTATATATCAATCTTTACCTCCGGACCATTCCGGAGCTCCTCGTGACGTCCGGAATCTCATCCGGGACTCCGAACTACCTTCGATAACCTCGTACAACAATTCTCAATAACCCTAGCGTCATCGAACCTTAAGTGTGTAGACCCTACTGGTTCGGGAGGCATGCAACCATGAAAGAGACACCTCTCCGACCAATAACCATCAGCGGGGTCTGGATACCCATGGTGGCTCCCACATGTTCCACGATGATCTCATCGGATGAACCACGATGTCAAGGATTCAATCAATCCCGTATACAATTCCCTTTGTCTGTCGGTATAGAAGTTGCCCGAGATTCGACGTCGGTATACTTATACCTTGTTCAATCTCGTTACCGGTAAGTCTCTTTACTCGTTCCGTAGCACATCATCCCGTGACTAACTCCTTAGTCACATTGAGCTCATTATGATGATGTTCTACCGAGTGGGCCCAGAGATACCTCTCCATCACACGGAGTGATAAATCCCGATCTCGATTTGTGCGAACCCAACAGACACTTTCAGAGATACCCATAGTGCACCTTTATAGTCACCTAGTTATGTTGTGACGTTTGATACACCCAAAGACACTTGACATTAGAAAAGCTTTAGCATACGAACAACACGACCTAGTGCTATGGTTAGGATTGGGTCTTCTCCATCACATCATTCTCCTAATGATGTGATCTAGTTATCAATGACATCCAATGTCCATGATCAGGAAACCATGATCATCTGTTGATCAACGAGCTAGCCAACTAGAGGCTTGCTAGGGACACATTGTGATCTATTTATTCACACATGTATTACAGTTTCCTATTAATACAATTATAGCATGAACAATAGACGATTATCATGAACAAGGAAATATGATAGTAACCATTTTATTATTGCCTCTAGGGCATATTTCCAAGAGTCTCCCACATGCACTAGAGTCAATAATCTAGTTACATTGTGATGAATCGAACACCCATAGCATTGTGGTGTTGATCATGTTTTGCTCGAGGAATAGGTTTAGTCAACGGGTCTGCAATATTCAGATTCGTGTGTACTTTACAAATATCTATTACTCCTCTCTGGACCTGGTCCTGGTTGGAGATGTAGCGGCGTTGGATGTGCTTTGTCTTCCGGTGAAATCAGGGCTCCTTGGCTATGGCAATGGCTCCAGTGTTATCACAGAAGAGTGTCATCGGACCTGACGTGCTTGGAACCACTCCAAGGTCGGTGATGAACTCCTTCATCCAGATCCCTTCATGAGCCGCTTCCGAAGGAGCTATGTACTTCGGTTCACATGTAGATGCTGCCACGACGTCTTGCTTGGTGTTGCACCAGCTCACTGCCCCACCATTGAAAACATACACGTATCCGGTTTGTGACTTAGAGTCATCCGGATCTGTGTTGAAGCTAGCATCGGCGTAACCCTTTACGACGAGCTCTTCGTCACCTCCATAAACGAGAAACATCTCCTTAGTCCTTTTCAGGTACTTAAGGATATTCTTGACCGCTATCCAGTGTTCCATACCGGGATCACTTTGGTACCTCCCTACCAAACTTATGGCAAGGTTTATATAAGGTCTGGTACACATCATGGAATACATTAGAGAGCCTACGGTTGAAGCGCAGGGGACAATACTCATCTTCTCTCTATCTGTTGCCATGGTAGGTGACTGAGTCTTACTCAATCTCTTACCTTGCAAAACTGGCAGGAACCCCTTCTTTGAGTTTTCCATATTGAACTTCTTAAATATCTTGTCATGGTATGTACTTTGTGAAAGACCTATGAGGCGTCTCGATCTACCTCTATAGATCTTGATGCCTAATATGTATGCAGCTTCTCCAAGGTCCTTCATTGAAAAACTTCTATTCAACTAGGCCTTTATGCTCTCCAATAATTCTATATCATTCCCCATCAATAATATGTCATCCACATATAGTATGAGAAAAGCTACAGAGCTCCCACTCACTTTCTTGTACAGACATGCTTCTCCATAAACCTGTATGAACCCAAACGTTTTAATCACCTCATTAAAGCGAATGTTCCAACTCCGAGATGCTTGCACCAGCCCATAGATGAAGCTCTGGAGCTTGCATACCTTGTTAGCACTCTTAGGATCAACAAAACCTTCTGGTTGCATCATATACAACTCTTCCTTAAGATACCCGTTAAGGAACGTTGTTTTGACGTCCATTTGCCAAATTTCATAATCATGAAAAGTGGCAATTGCTACCATGATTCGGACTAACTCCAGCTTAGCTACGGGAGAGAAAGTCTCATTGTAGTCAACTCCTTGAATTTGTAAAAAACCCTTTGCGAGAAGTCGAGCTTTATAAACGGTCACATTACCGTTTGCGTCAGTCTTCTTCTTGAAGATCCATTTATTTTCTACGGCTCGTTGATCATCGGGCAAGTCCACCAAAGTCCATACTTTGTTCTCATCTTCGATCCTATCTCGTATTTCATGGCCTCAAGCCATTTGTTGGAATCCGGGCCCGCCATTGCTTCTTCATAGTTCGAAGGTTCACCATTGTCTAACAACATGATTTCCATCACAGGGTTGTCGTACCACTCTGGTGCGGAACGTACCCTTGTGGACCTTCGTGGTTCAGTAGCAACTTGATCCGAAGCTTCATGATCATTATCATTAACTTCTTCTTCAGTTGGTGTAGGCACCACAGGAACATTTTCCCGTGCTGCGCTACTCTCCGGCTCGAGAGGAGGTACAATTACCTCATCAAGTTCTACTTTCCTCCCACTTACTTCTTTCGAGAGAAACTCTTTCTCTAGAAAGGATCCGTTCTTGGTAACAAAGATTTTACCTTCGGATCTAAGATAGAAGGTATACCCAATATTTTCCTTAGGGTATCCTATGAATACACATTTCTCTGCTTTGGGTTTGAGCTTTTGTGGTTGAAGTTTATTCACATAAGCATCGTAGCCCCAAACTTTTAGAAACGACAACTTAGGTTTCTTGCCAAACCATAGTTCATACGGTGTCGTCTCAAAGGATTTAGACATGCCCTATTTAAAGTGAATGCTGCAGTTTCCAATGCGTATCCCCAAAATGCTAGCGGTAAGTCGGTAAGAGTCATCATAGATCGTACCATATCGAATAAAGTGCGATTACGACATTCAGACACTCCGTTACGTTGTGGTGTGCCAGGCGGCGTCAGTTGTGAAACAATTCCACATTTCCTTAGGTGTGTGCCAAACTTGTGACTCAAATATTCTCCTCCACGATCAGATCGTAGACACTTTATTTTGTTGTCACGTTGATTCTCAACCTCACTCTGAAATTCCTTGAACTTTTCAAACGTCTCAGATTTGTGCTTCATCAAGTAGATATACCCATACCTACTCAAATCATCGGGGAGAGTGAGAACATAACGATAACCACCGCGATCTTCAACGTTCATTGGACCACACACATCAGTATGTATTATTTCCAACAAGTCGGTTGCTCTCTCCATTATTCCTGAGAATTGAGTCTTAGTCATCTTGCCCATGATGCACGGTTTGCATGTGTCGAATGATTCAAAGTCAAGAGACTCTAACAGTCCATCAATATGGAGTTTCTTCATGCGCTTAACACCGATATGACCAAGGCGGCAGTGCCACAAGTTTGTGGGACTATCATTATCAAGTTTACATCTTTTGGTATTCACACTATGAATGTGTGTAACATCATGATCGAGATTCATCAAGAATAAACCATTCACTAGGGGAGCATGACCATAAAACATATCACTCATATAAATAGAACAACCATTATTCTCTGACTTAAATGAGTAGCCGTCTCACATTAAGCAAGACCCTGATACAATGTTCATGCTTAAAGCTAGTACTAAATAACAATTATTAAGGTTTAAAACTAGTCCGGAAGGAAGATGTAGAGGCAGCGTGCCGACGGCGATCACATTGACCTTGGAGCCATTCCCGACGCGCATCGTCACCACGTCCTTGGCCAGCTGCTACGACAACAAAAGTCTTTCCCTGACGCTTAGGAATTCTTCTTGTTACTTCTCTGGTTTGCGTCGGTTTTTCCCTTGAAGAGGAAAGGGTGATGCAGCACAGGAGAAGTAAGTATTTCCCTCAGTTTGAGAACCAAGGTATCGATCTAGAAGGAGGGCCTCGTCAAGTCCAAAGTACGTGCGCGAACACAAACAAGCTTGCACCCAACGCTTCAAAGGGTTGTCAATCCCTTCAAGATTGTTTGCAAAGTGAGATCTGAAGGCGGAAAGAGCAACGAAGTAAAAAGTGTAAGGCTGAAAATATGGTGTGGAGTAGACCCTGGGGGCCATAGTGTTCGCTAGAGGCTTCTATCAAAATAGCAAATATCAGGGTGGGTCAACAAATTACTGTCGAGCAATTGATAGAACCGCGCAAAGTCATGACGATATCTAACGCAATGACCGTGCATATAGGCATCACGTCCGAGACAAGAAGACCGATACTTTCTGCATCTAGTACTATTACTCCAGATATCGACCGCTATCCAGCATGTATCTAGTGTATTGAGTTCATGACAAATAGAGTAACGCTTTAATCAAGATGACATAATGTAGAGGGATAATCTCAAACCAATGATGAAAACCCATCTTTTTACCCTTGATGGCAAAAACATGAAGCATGCCTCGCTACACCTTCTGTCACTGGGTGAGGTCACCGCACGGTATGAACCCAAAACCAAGCACTTCTCCCATTGCAAGAATCATAGATCTAGTTGGCCAGACAAAACCCACAACTCGAAGAGAATTACAAGGATATGAAATCATGCATAAGAGAGATCAGAAGAAACTCAAATAAGATTCATAGATAATCTGATCATAAATCCACAATTCATCGGATCTTGACAAACATACTGTTAAAGAAGATCACATCGGATAGATCTCCATGAAGATCATGGAGAACTTTGTATTGAAGATCCAAGAGAGAGAAGAAGCCATCTAGTTACCAACTATGTACCCGTAGGTCTATGGTGAACTACTCACACATCATCGGAGAGGTCATGGTGTTGATGAAGAAGCCCTCCGTGTCTGAATCCCCCTCCGGCAGGGCACCAGGACGTGCCCCAGATGGGATCTTGCGGAGACAGAAGCTTGCGGCGGCGGAAAAGTGATTGCGATCGTCTCTTGATTTTTGTTGGGAATATTTGGGAATATATAGGCTCAAGATCTAGGTCAGGGGACCTCCAGGGGGCCCACAAGCCTGGGGTGGGGGCTTGTGGGGCCCCTGGCGCTCCGCTGGCTTGGTTCCCAAGTTCTCCGATCTTCTTCCGTTCTAAAAAAATTCTTTTCGGGGATTTTCTTCCGTTTGGACTCCGTTTCAAAATCTCCTCTGAAAGGGGTCAAAAACATGGAAAAAACAGGAACTGGCACTTGGCACTGAGTTAATAAGTTAGTCCCAGAAAATAAACAAAAATCATGCAAAACATCCAAAGTTTGACAAGATAATAGCATGAAACCATCAAAAATTATAGATACGTTGGAGACGTATCACCAGCCTCCGTTTATTCCATAGTTCCTGCTTTGAGTTGCAAATGTGAGCAACGACACCGGTATCAAATACCCAGGAGCTACTACGAGCGCTGGTAAGGTACACATCAATAACATGTATATCATATATCTTTAACGTTGTCGACCTTCTTATCAGCTAAGTACTTGGGGCAGTTCTGCTTCCAGTGACCTTTCCTCTTGCAATAGAAGCACTCAGTCTCAGGCTTGGGTCCATTCTTTTTCTTCTTCCTGGCATCTGGCTTACCGGGCGCGACAACGGCTTTGTCGTCTTTCTTGAAGTTCTTCTTACCCTTGCCCTTCTTGAAACTGGTGGTCTTCTTGACCATCAACACTTGATGCTCTTTCTTAACATCTACTTCTGCAGATTTCAGCATCCAGTACAACTCGGGAATGGTCTTCTCCATCCCTTGCATGTTGTAGTTCAGCACAAAACCCTTGTAGCTTGGTGGGAGAGACTGGAGGATTCTGTCAATTACAGCATCATCCAGAAGTTCGACTCCAAGCTGAGTCAGATGACCGTGCAACCCACACATTCTGATAATATGCTCACTAACAGAACTGTTCTCCTCCATCTTGCAGCTAAAGAACTTGTCGGAGACTTCATATCTCTCGACCTGGACATGATCTTGAAAAACTAGCTTCAGCTCCTGGAACATCTCATATGCTCTGTGTTGCTCAAAATGCCTTTGGAGCCCCGGTTCTAAACTATATAGCATGCCACAGCTAACCAGAGAGTAGTCATCACTCCGCGCTTGCCAGATGTTCTGAACATCTTGGGCTGCCGCGAGAACAGGGGGTTCACCTAGCGGCGCATCAAGGACATAAGCCTTCTTTGGATGCAATGAGGATGAGCTTCAAGTTGCGGACCCAGTCCGCATAGTTGCTACCATCATCTTTCAGCTTGTTTTTCTCTAGGAACGCGTTGAAATTGAGGTTGACAGTTGCGTTGGCCATTGGATCTACAATATTTGTAAAGACAACTTTTAGACTAAGTTCATGATAATTAAGTTCATCTAATCAAATTAAGTATGAACTCCCACTTAAATCGACATCCCTCTAGTCATCTAAGTGATACATGATCCATGTCGACTAACCCGTGTCCGATCATCACGTGAGATGGACTAGTCGTCGATGGTGAGCAACTTCATGATGATCATATTCAACCATACGACTCATGTTCGACCTTTCGGTCTGTCGTATTCGAGGTCATGTCTGTACATGCTAAGCTCGTCGAGTCAACCTAAGTGTTTCGCGTGTGTAAATCTGGCTTACACCCATTGTATGCGAACGTTAGAATCTATCACACCCGATCATCACGTGGTGCTTCGAGACAACGATCATTCGCAATGGTGCACACTTAGGGGAATACGTTCTCGAAATTTTATGAGGGATCATCTTATTATGCTACCATCGTTCTAAGCAATAAGATGAAAAACATGATAAACATCACATGCAATCATATAGTGACATGATATGGCCATTGTCATCTTTGCTCCTTCGATCTCCATCTTCGGGCATCGCATGATCATCATCGTCACCGGCGTGACACCATGATCTCCATCATCGTGTCTCCGTGAAGTTGTCACGCCAACTACTACTACTACTACTACTACTACTACTACTACTACTACTACTACTACTACTACTACTACTACTACTACTACAACTAACCGTTAGCAATGAAGTAAAAGTAGAAACACATGGCGTTGCATCTCATACAATAAATTAAGACAACTCCTATGGCTCCTGCCGGTTGTCATACTCATCGACATGCAAGTCGTGAATCCTATTACAAGAACATGATCATCTCATACATCACACATGTAACATCGCATCCTTTGGCCATATCACATCACATGTCAAACCCTGCAAAAACAAGTTAGATGTCCTCTAATTGTTGTTGCAAGTTTTACGTGGCTGATTTGGGTTTCTAGCAAGAACGCCTTCTTACCTACGTGACAGCCACAACGGTGATATGCCAAAGCTATTTACCCTTCATAAGGACCCTTTTCATCAAATCCAATCCGACTAGAGTAGGAGAGACAGACGCCCGCTAGCCACCTTATGCACGGTGTGCATGTCAACCGATGGAACCTGTCTCACGTAAGCGTACGTGTAAGGTCGGTCCGGGCCGCTTCATCCCACAATACCGCCGGAAAAGAATAAGACTAGTAGCGGCCAGCAATTGACAAAATTAGTGCCCACAACCTTTTTGTGTTCTACTCATGCAAAGAATCTACGCATAGAAAACCTGGCTCGGATGCCACTGATGGGTAACGTAGCAAAAATTCAAAATTTTCCTACACCATATTCAGATCTTCCTATGGAGAGACCAGCAACGAGAGAAGGCGGGGAGCATCTTCATACCTTTGAAGATCGCTAAGCGGAAGCGTTGCTAGAACGCAGTTGATGGAGTCGTACTCACAGCGATTCAGATCGTGGTGTGATTCCGATCTAGTGCCGAACCACGGCACATCCGCGTTCAACACACGTGCAGCCCGGTGATGTCTTCCGCACCTTGATCCAGCATGGAGGAGGGAGAGGTTGGGGAAGAGCTCCGGTAGCACGACGGCGTGGTGGCCATGGAGCGACGAGGTCTCCCGGCGGGGCTTCGCCAAGCACAGTGGGAGAGGAGGAAGAAGAGAAGCAGGGTTGCGCCGAGAGAGAGGTGAAATTGTGTGTCTCCAATGGCCAAAACCCCCACTATATATAAGGGGAAGGGAAGGGTGGCGCCCCCCTTAGGGTTCCCACCCCTAAGGGGTGCGGAAAACTTAGATGGGGGAGGAGGTGGCGGCCAGGAGGGGAGGAGGGGGTGGCGCACCCCCTGGTGGGCCTAAGGCCCGCCTGACTTAGGGTTTCCCCCTTCCCTCTCTTGGCGCCTTGGGCTGGGTGTGGGGGGTGCACCAGCCCACCTAGGGGCTGGTTCCCTCTCACACTTGGCCCATGTAGCCTTCCGGGGCTGGTGGCCCCTCCCGGTGGGCCTCCGGAACCCTTCCGGTGGTCCCGACACACTGCCGGTGGTGCCCGAAACATTTCCGGCGTCCAAACCCATCCATCTTATATATCAATCTTTACCTCCAGACCATTCCGGAGCTCCTCGTGACATCCTTCTCATCTGGGACTCCAAACTACCTTCGGTAACCTCCTATAACAATTCCCTGTAACCCTAGCGTCATCGAAACTTAAGTGTTAAAACCCTACGGGTTCGGGAGGCACGCACACATGACCGAGACACCTCTCCGGCCAATAACCATCAGCAGGGTCTGGATACCCATGGTGGTTCCCACATGTTCCATGATGATCTCCTCAGATGAACCACGATGCCAAGGATTCAATCAATCCCATATACAATTCCCTTTGTCTGCCGGTATAGAACTAGCCCGAGATTCGATCGTCGGTATCCTTATACCTTGTTCAATCTCGTTACCGGTAAGTCTCTTTACGCCTTCCATAGCACATCATCCCGTGACTAAATCCTTAGTCACATTGGGCTCATTATGATGATGTTATACCGAGTGGTCCCAGAGATATATCTCCGTCACACGGAGTGACATATCCCGATCTCGATTCGTGCCAATCCAACAAACACTTTTGGAGATACCCGTAGTGCACCTTTATAGTCACCCAGTTATACTGTGACGTTTGTTACACCCAAAGCACTCCTACGATATCCGGGAGTTGCACAATATCATGGTCAAAGGAAAAGACACTTGACATTAGAAAAATTTAGCATACAAACAACACGATCTAGTGCTATGCTTAGGATTGGGTCTTGTCCATCACATCATTCTCCTAACGATGTGATCCCGTTATCAATGACATCCAATGTCCATGATCAGGAAACCATGACCATCTGTTGATCAACGAGCTAGACAACTAGAGGCTTGCTAGGGACACATTGTGATCTATTTATTCACACATGTATTACTGTTTCCTGTTAATACAATTATAGCATGAACAATAGACGATTATCATGAACAAGGAAATATGATAATAACCATTTTATTATTGCCTCTAGGGCATATTTCCAACAGTCTCCGTGTTCAACACACATACAGCCTGGGGACGTCTCCTCCTTCTTGATCCAGTAAGGAGGGAGGAGAAGTTGAGGGAGAACTCTGGCAGCACGACGGCGTGGTGGCGGTTGTGGTGGCGCTATCCCGGCAAGGCTACGCCTAGCGCTACCGAAACCGCAAACGGAGGAGAAGACGTTCTAGGGAGAGAGAGGGGCACCAAGGGCTTCGTGTGAGCTCTTGGGGCGCCCCTCCTCTCTATATATAGGTGGAGGGTCGTGGAGAACAGCCCCTCCAAGCCCTAGGGCGCAGCCAAGGGGAGAGGAGGTGGAATCCTAGTCCCTTCCTTCCCTTCCATACAAAGGTGGACTTTTCACCTTTCCCAACTGCATGGGCCTTGAGAGACTTGTGTGCTTGTCCCAATAAGGCCAAGATGTCTCCCCTCAGCCCATGCACACCCTTGGGACGTGGTGGAACCCTTGGTGGACTTCCGGACTCCACCAGAAGTTTCGGAAGCTTCCCGGTACAATACCGGAAAAACCCGAAACTTTTCTGGTACCCAAAATATGACTTCCCATATATAAATCTTTACCTCCGGACCATTTCGGAACTCCTCGTGATGTCCGGGATCTCATTCGGGACTATGAAGAACCTTCCGTAACCACATATATGATTCCCATGACAACTCTAGCGTCACCGAACCTTAAGTGTGTAGACCCTACGGGTTTGCGAAACATGCAGACATGACCGAGACATCTCTCCAGCCAATAACCAACAGTGAGGTCTGGATATCCATGTTGGCTCCCACAAGTTCCTCGGTGATCTCATCGGATGAATCATGATGTTAAGGATTCACTTAATCCTGTACGCAATTCCCTTTGTCTACCGGTATAACACTTGCCCGAGTTTCGATCGTAAGTATTCCTATACCTTGTTCAATCTCGTTACCGGAAAGTCTCTTTAATCGTTCCGTAACACATCATCCCGTGGCTAAGTCCTTAGTCGCATTGAGCTCATTATGATGATGCATTACTGATTGGGCCTAGAGACACCTCTCTGTTACACGGAGTGACAAATCACAATCTCAATTTGTACCAACCCAACAGACACTTTCAAAGATACCTGTAGTGCACCTTTATAATCACCCAGTTACGTTGTGACGTTTGATAAATCTAAAGCACTCCTACGGTATCCGGGAGTTGCACAATCTTGTGCTATGCTTAGGATTGGGTCTTGTCCATCACATCATTATCCTAATGATGTCATCCCGTTATCAATGGCATGCATTGTCCGTGATCACGAAACCATGACCATCTATTGATCAACGAGCTAGCCAACTAGAGGCTCACTAGGGACATGTTGTGGTCTATGTATTCACACATGTATTATGGTTTCCTGTTAATACAATTATAGCATGAACAATAGACAATTATCATGAAATAGGAAATATAATAATATGAAATTTATTATTGCCTCTAGGGCATATTTCCAACACCAACTTCCTTTCACATGAAGACCTCAAGCATTTGAGGAAACCCGTCATTGGAATATGTAAGCAAAGTTTATAATATGATTTCCATTATCATATGAAAATGACATATCATGAGACTTTCTACATGAGGAACATGGTGCCATTTTGAAGCACTAGTGTGGTAAAGTATAGTAGGAAAGTCCCTTCTCTCTTTTTCTATCATTCATTTTTTATGGTGGGCTCATTTGGCCTCCCCCATTTTTCATTTTTCATCTGGAGTCTCTTCCCGACTTGTGGGGGGATAAATCGTCCACATCATCTTTTCCTCATCCGGGGAGTGCTCTAATAATGATGATCATCACACTTTTATTTACTTACAACTTATGAAATCTTGATATGACTCAATATGAATGCCTCTGGAACGGAGCTCCAGATGGGGTCTCCATGGAACAAAGACTTCCGGTGGTGTAAAAAGTGTTTCATGGATATATTTAGGGTTTCTAGAATATTTGAGAATTTATAGACCAGTGAACGAGGCAAGAGGGGCCATCGGGAGGTGACAAGGCATCATGGCACATCCACCACCCTGGTTGTGCCATGTTGCCTTGCGGGCTTTGATACGTCTCAATCGTATCTACTTTTACAAACTCTTTTGCCCTTGTTTTGGACTCTAATTTGCCTGATTTGAATGGAACTAACCCGGACTGACGCTGTTTTCAGCAGAATTGCCATGGTGTTGTTTTTGTGCAGAAATGAAAGTTCTCGGAACATCCTGAAAATTTACGGAGAATATTTCTGGAAAATATGAAAAATACCTGCGCAAAGATCCACCGGAGGGGATGGGCCAGTGGGCCACAAGCCATATTGCCACGGCCCCCCTGGCCGTGGTAACCAAGCTTGTGGGGCCCACGTGGGTCTGCCGCCCCCCAACTCCAGCTCTATAAATTCACTTTCGGCCAGAAAAAATAGAAAGAGAAGATTTGATCGCGTTTGCGATACGGAGGCGCCGCCACATCCTGTTCTTCATCTGGAGGGCATATCTGGAGTCCGTTTCGGGCTCCGGAGAGGGGAAATCGTCGCCATCGTCATCGTCAACCTTCTTCCCTCTCCAATTCCATGAAGCTCTTCATCGTTCGGGAGTAGTCTATTCGTAGGCTCGCTAGGCGGTGATGAGTAGGATGAGATCTATCATGTAATCAAGTTAGTTTTGACGGGGATTGATCCCTAGTATCCATTATGTTCTGAGATTGATGTTGCTACTACTTTGCCATGCTTAATGCTTGTCACTAGGGCCCTAGTGCCATGATTTAAGATATGAAATTATTATGTTGTCACCAATATATGTGTGTTTTAGATCCGATCTTGCAAGTTATAGTTACCTACTATGTGTTATGTCCCGGCAACCCCGGAGTGACAATAATCGGAACCACTCCCGGTGATGACTATAGTTTGAGGAGTTCATGTGTTCACCAAGTGCTAATGCGTTGTTCCGGTTCTTTATTAAAAGGAGAACCTTAATATCCCGTAGTATCCTTTTGGACCCCTCTGCCACGGGAGGGATGGACAATAGATGTCATGCAAGTTCTTTTCCCTAAGCATGTATGACTACACACGGAATGCATGCCTACATCACTTTGACGAATGGGAGCTAGCCACATATCTCTCCGTGTTATAACTGTTGCATGATGAATGTCATCCAAACGAATCACCGACCCATTGCCTATGAGTTTGTCCCACTGCTGCTGTTACTTGTTTTGCTCTGCTGCTGTTACTCGTTTTGCCTTGCTGCTGTTGCTACTTGCTACTGCTGTTACTACTGTTGCTACTTGCTACTGCTGTCACTACTGTTGTTCCTTGCCACTGTTGTTACTCGTTACGCTGCTGCTACCCGCTACAATACTTTTTCGCACGACGTTGATGGGAAAGAATATTTCCCGTCCACGGGCAACTTCTGGCGCCATTGATACGACAGTTAGGAATAGTCTGCCTTGTCAACAGATCGTTTCTGACACCATTGTTGTCATACTACTCTGCTACTGATACTTTGCTTGCAGATACTAATCTTTCAGGTGCGGTTGAATCTGACACATTCGGCTGCTAATACTTCAGAGTATCCTTTCACTTCCTGACGGGCGAACCAACAAATTTGGGTTGAATACTCTACCCTCGAAAACTGCCGCGAACCCACGCACTGGTGGGCCATTGCAAGACAATTGCTAATTGTTGAGCAACTCGGAGCAGTTCTGGCTCTGTTGCCGCGGAGGCATCAAGTCAGGAACACGTCAACAACATTCTTCTAGTGTCGTTGCCGGGGACTGCTAGCAGCAGCTTTTTCTGGCGCCGTTGCCGGGGAAGGATTGCTATATTCTCTGAGTCACTTGGGATTTATATCTGCTAATCACTATGAGAATTCGAAAGATCCAAAAACCAAAGTCTTGCCCTCAACTACGAGGGGAGGTAAGGAACTGCCATCTAGCTCTGCACTTGATTCACCTTCAGTTATGACTAAGTTTGCGACATCACCTCCTGCTAGAAATCTTGATATGTCACCTGTGCTTGATGATGGTTATGATGCTACTATGCCTGATACTGCTAGAGATGCTATGCCTGATACTGCTAGAGACGCTATGCCTGATACTGCTAGAGATGCTATGCCTAATACTGCTAGAAATGCTATGCCTGATACTGCTTTGGCTGATGATGCTAGAGATGCTATTTTGCCTGATGATGCTATGCTTGATACTGCTAGAGATACTACTTTGTCTGATGTTCCACTAGGGGTGTTCCTTGATGCTCATATTGCTAGAGTTACTGCCAATGCTCGTGATGCTTCTGAAACTGCCGATACTATTGAGATAGAACCTGCTTTTGCTCCTGCTAGATCTAGCTCTCCTAGATATGAATTGCCTGATATACCTGAGGGTTACGTTATGGAGGGAGAGATAGCTGAGGATTTTCTTGCATGTAAGGATGCCTATGAGGCAAAGAAATTACTTCTCAAGTGGAAGGAAAAATCTCTGAAAGCTAGGATGAAATACGACCCGAAGTTCGCCACTTCACCTATCTTTATCACTAATAAGGATTATGAATTCTCTGTCGATCCTGAGATAATCTCTCTAGTCGAATCTGATCCTTTCCACGGTTATGAGTCTGAGATGGTCGTAGCCCATCTTACCAAACTACACGATATAGCCACCCTTTTCACTAGTGAGGAGAAGATCCGCCACTACTATATCCTTAAGTTGTTTCCTTTCTCTCTAAAGGATGACACTAAAGCCTGGTTCACTTCTCTTGCTCCTGGATGTGTGAGTAGTCCCCAGGAGATGGTCTATTACTTCTGTGAGAAATATTTCCCAGCCCATAAGAAGCAAGCTGCCTTGCAGGAAATATACAACTTTGCTCAACTCAAAGAAGAGAGTCTCCCACAAGCTTGGGGGAGGCTCATCCCGCTACAGAATGCTTTGCCTGATCACCCTCTTAAGAAGAACGAGATACTTGATATCTTCTATAACGGACTTACCGATGCTTCTAGAGACCACCTAGATAGTTGTGCCGGTTGTGTTTTTAGGGAATGAACTGTAGAACAAGTTGGGACTCTACTGAATAACATCTTGATCAATGATAGTGCTTGGACTATTCCCGAACCTCCTCCTAAGCCAACTCCGAAGAAAAGAGGTATTCTATTCCTCAGTCCCGAAGATATGCAAGAAGCCAAGAAATCTATGCAAGAGAAAGGCATTAGATCTGAAGATGTCAAAAATCTACCACCTATCGAAGATATCCATGGTCTCGATAACCCGATACACGTAGTAGTAGTAAATTCTCTGCGTAGGTTTGATGAGAGTGATATTCCTTTTGATAAACCTGCTAGACTATGCTTTGATGAATTTGACAACTTTGTTGCCAAACAACAGAGTTTCAATGATAATGTTAGCAGACATTTGGAACAAAGTACTCGTATGCTTAGTCATTTAAGTGCGTGTGTAGACAGAAATGTCAATGGTTTGAAGCTTCTCAGTAAACATGCCTCTATGATTACTACTCAGGTAGAACACGTACTTAAAGCTCAGAATGACCTGCTCAATGAATTAAAAGACAACTCTGTCAGAGTCATTACTAGAGGAGGCAAAATGACTCAGGAACCTTTGTATCCTCAGGGTCATCCTAAGAGAATTGATCAAGATTCTCAAGGAATTAATGCTGATACACCCACTCGTCCTAAGGAGAAGAAGAAGGATGATAGAAACATGCATGTTAGTTCACCAAATATAGTCACACCTGAAGAACCAAATGATATTTCTGCGTCTGATGCAAAAACACAATCTGGTGATGAACATGAACCTGGTGACAATATGGACATCGATGTTCATAATGATGCTCAACCTAGCAATGATAAGGATGTGGAGAATGAACCTACAGTTAATCCTGATAACCCACAACCTAAGAGATACGATAAGAATGACTTCATTGCTAGGAAGCATGGTAAAGAAAGGGAGCCATGGGTTCAGAGACCTATGCCCTTTCCTCCTAAGCCATCCAAGAAAAAGGATGATGAGGATTTTGAGCGCTTTGTTGAAATGATAAGACCTGTCTTTCTACAGATGCGGTTAGTTGATATGCTCAAAATGTCTCCATATGCCAAGTACATGAAAGATATCGTGACCAATAAACGGAAGATACCAGATCTTGAGATCTCCACAATGCTTGCCAATTACACTTTCAAAGGTGGAACTCCTAAGAAACTTGGTGATCCCGGAGTGCCCACTATACCTTGCTCCATTAAAGGAAACTACGTAAGAACTACCTTATGTGACCTTGGAGTTAGTGTTATGCCTCTCTCTCTTTATCATAGACTTGAACTGGATAAGTTGACACCCACTGAAATCACTCTGCAAATGGCCGACAAATCAACTGCTTTCCCTGTCGGCATCTGCGAGGATGTGCCTGTTGTGGTTGCGAATACCACTATCTTAACAGACTTTGTTATTTTGGATATTCCTGAGGACGATGCCATGGCTGTCATCCTCAGAAGACCCTTTTTAAACACTGCAGGGGCTGTTATAGATTGCAACAAAGGCAATGTCACTTTCCATGTCAACGGTAATGAGCATACCGTGCACTTTCCAAAGAAACGATATCAAGTACATTGCATCAATGCTATCGAAAAAACTTCATCGATTCTTATTGGGAGCTTTGAATGCCCTATTCATCGTGTCAAGATGAAGTATGATTTGCTTGTTGGGGAAATTCACATTCCCATTGAGGTAACTTAGTGGCTATTCAAAAATTCTCCATTCTCTTTTGCGATTCGAGAAAGTTTTGTCATGAGGATTTGATCAACCCCATTGACGGATTTCTTTCGATGACCATGAAATGGATGAATCAAAGAGTCACATACCTTTGTTTTAAGCTTTCACTTTCTTTTGTTTAGAAGAAAATTGATAGGTTTAGTTTAGTTTTCCCTGTTTTCTGTTTTAGCGTCCCGGAGAAAAATACCTCGAAAATAAAAGTTCTCCGATGGTCCTGAAAATCTAGTATGATTTTTTCTAGAATATTTGAAAAATACTGGGACTGAGACCTGGCCTGGGGGCCACACCAGTTGGCCACAAGCCCTGTCACCGCGGCAACCGCCCTGGCCGCAGCAAGCAAGCTTGTGGGGCCCACAGGGGTCCCCTCCACTCATTCCAGCTCCCATCCTCTTCCTCTACCTCCAAAAAATCGTTTCGCAGCTCAAACCCGTGTTCTTGCTCATTTGTTTGTGATTTTCGATCTCCTTGCTCAAAGCATCATTCTCCGAACCATTTTGGGGAAATTACTCCTTGGTAAGTGACTCCTCCATTGGTCCAATTAGTTTTTGCTCTAGTGCTTTATCCTCCGCGTATTCTTACTACCTTGGTGACCTAGTTCTTGAGCTTGAAATGTTGATTTTAGCTGGTCCCAAGTAGTTTTAGCGCGTTATACTGTCTCTAGGCACTAGTAGGAGTAGCTGCTACAAGGTGTGGTTGGTCTTTATTCACTTTTCTCTTGAACTTCAAAAAATTTCAGCAAAAGAAATTATGTTCAGGAGGAAGTTTCATGGTGGTTCCTCAAGTAAGAAGGGTCCCCGTCTTTCTATTCGGGAGCCCGATCCTTATGAACTAAGGGACGCACCGGTACAACCATGTGAATGGCCTTCCGATGATTTCATGATTGTAGCAGGCTTCAAGGATGAGTTTGATACACTTGTCCGCAATGCCGGGTTAGAAGAATTCCTCTCAGATAAATGTGAACAGTATGCTATGCTCACTGCCTCTTTCGTGCGTACATTTAAATTTTCAGTTGGCCGTGACTCATCCATACTGTTTGATTTGGATGATAAATCCTACGTCATGGATTCGGAGGATTTTAACAAAATTTGCAAAATACCCGATGGGGGTAATCTTAAAGATCCTGCTAAATCATTGGTTAGAGATTTCTTCTCTAGTATATCTGTTGGAGAAACTAGAGACATCACGCAAGCTACCATAGGAAGTATTCATTTCCCTGCCTTGCACTACTTTGCCCTCTTCATAGGTAGATGCATTAACGGTAAGGTTGAACATTGTCACCTATGCGCATCCGACCTTAGTATCCTTAAGAGCGCAGTTACGGGTGACAAAAGCTTCAACATGGGAGCTATTATAGCAAGGAGGCTGAATAAGAATTCTATTGAGGGGGATTTCTTTGGCGGCATCTATGCCACTCGCATGGCAAATTTTCTTGGAGTACCCATTCGCGCAGGAGATCCCCCGCTCCATACAGCTTTCCTTGACTGCGTCGCTATGACTCGCAACTAGTTCCTTGAGAGGGATGATGAATCCCTCCTATACCGATTGATATTGAACCGGCATCGTATCTTCCATATTACCCTTCCTGCTCCTGCTTCATTTGACTTCCAGGTAAAACGGAGATACTACATAACCATAGGAGAGGCAGAGGAGTATGAGAGGGAGGCGACGGCTGCTCGTCTTCGTGAGGCAGCAATTCAGGCATTGGCTGCAGCGCTCCCGTATAACCCCGATTATGATTTTGGGTTTCGCCAGGACCGTCCTTGGGAGTAGACCAAGCTAGGACAAAAGCCTAAGCTTGGGGGAGTACATGTTCTCACCGACCTTACATTCATGCTTATGCTTTCACTTTGTTCGTCGGTGGTCACACTTTGCCGCTGTACTATCCCTACTAGTTTGTTTTCGTTTTCTTGTTTTGTGTCCTTTTGAGAAAACCAAAAAAAAATTCCCTTTCTTCTTTTGTTTGTTGGGAGTTTTCCCCTGTAAATAGTTTTCTTTTTCTTTGGGTCAAGGTAGAAGATATTGGTTACAATGTTTAGTTGCTCTTGCATGCATACCTGTTTAGCTTTCGAAGAGCCATATTACTTTGTCTTCTCCTTTGTGTTTGCCTGCATATTCAACTTAGTCCAATGCACGAGCACTCTTATTATTGTTCACATCATTCGATCGTGCAAGTGAAAGGCAATAATGACGATATATGATGAAGTAAATGAGACTGGAAAAGCTGGTATGAACTCTATCTATTTTGTTTTTGTAAATCTGACTAGCTTGTCGTTCCAGATTCAGCTTTGTTGTGAGAGAACCATGTTTGCAATGACAACTTAGAGATCATAGTTTCTGATGCCATGCTTATTTAGCTAGGAGATTATAATGGTTTGTCTTGAATGCCAACATAGATTTTGAAATGACTATGATGTAGTATGATAGGATGGTATTCTCCTTTGAATGATTCAAGTGGCTTGACTTGGCGCATGTTCATGCATGTAGTTGAAACAAACTCAACATTCGTGTTCATGCATGTAGCCTCTATGATGTTCATGTTCATGGTGATTTATATCCTGTTCATGCTTGCATTCCATGTTAGTCAAACTCATTGCATCTTGATGACTGTTGTCGCTCTCTAGTTGGTCGCTTCCCAGTCTTTTGCTAGCCTTCACGTGTACTAAGCGGAATACTGCTTGTGCATCCACTTCCATAAACCCAAAAGTTTTTCCATGAGAGTCCACCATACCTACCTATTTGCGGTATCTACCTGCCGTTCCAAGTAAATTTGCATGTGCCATTCTCTAAACCTTCAAGAAATAATCTGTTTTGCATGCCCGAACCGCTCATGTGGTGAGAAGGGGCTATTGGTATCTTCCATGTTAGGCGTGTTATCCTCGACATGTTTTATTCACTGTCATTCACAAGAAGGGGCCCGTAATTGGAATGCCCAGTTCCACGCTTAAATCCAGAACATAACTGTAAAACAAGACTCCCCCTGGATTGATGTTAGTATGGACGGTACCCGAGGATTTGGCTAGCTGTGGAGTGTGATTGATTGGTGGTGGGGGAGTCAAAACTTTACTTTTTTGTTTGGGAACCGCCCTATAGCATGAGTAGCGTGGAATATATTGAGAACTCTTGGTCATTGTGTTGACAATGAAAGCATGGCACCCAAAATTATTATCTCTATTTCCAAAGCTTGAGCTCTGGCACCTCTGCAAATCAATGCTTCCCTCTGCGAAGGGCCTGTCTATTTATTTTCCTATTGAGTCATCCTCTTCTTATATAAGAACCAATTAGAGAGCACCTCTGTCATTTTTATGCTTTGCTTTTGATTGATATTGAGTATGACTATGACTGGATCTTCGTTGCTATGAATTATAATATTTAGTTAGCCCTTGATCTTTGAAAGTGCTCTGCATTTATGTTTTGCGGTCTCAGAAAGAGCTAGCCAGATACCACCTATTCATATTGCTTCATGCCTGTTTGGATTGAATTGTTGGTATCCGAAACTCATTATTATTTGCTCGCTAGCTGATTATGCCATTGATATTAGTTTACCCTAAGACCTTTGTGTCACTTGCTTATGTGGTTAACTTGTGATCTTGCTGAAATTCTGGTTATGAGTTAGACATAGTTGCAACAACAAGATCAAATAGAGTTTGTCAAAGTTTTTCTTTCTCTTTCAGTTTGTCAACTGAGTTGCTTGAGGACAAGCAAGGTTTTAAGCTTGGGGGAGTTGATACGTCTGCATCATATCTTCTTTTCCAAACTCTTTTGCCCTTGTTTTGGACTCTAATTTGCATGATTTGAATGGAACTAACCCGGACTGACGCTGTTTTCCGCAGAATTTCCATGGTGTTGTTTTTGTGTAGAATGAAAGTTCTCGGAACATCCTGAAAATTTACGAAGAATATTTCTGGAAAATATGAAAAATAACCGCGCAAAGATCCACCAGAGGGGATGGGCCAGTGGGCCACAAGCCCTATTGACGCGCCCCCTGGCCACGACAACCAAGGTTGTGGGGCCCACGTGGGTGTGCCGCCCCCAACTCCAGCTCTATAAATTCACTTTCGTCGAGAAAAAAAATCAAAAGAGAAGATTTCATCGCGTTTGCGATACGGAGGCGCCGCCACAGCCTGTTCTTTATCTGGAGGGCAGATCTGGAGTCCGTTTCGGGCTCCAGAGAGGGGAAATCGTCGCCATCGTCATCATCAACCTTCTTCCCTCTCCAATTCCATGAAGCTCTTCTTCGTTCGTGAGTAATCTATTCGTAGGCTCGCTGGGCGGTGATGAGTAGGACGAGATCTATCATGTAATCGAGTTAGTTTTGACGGGGATTGATCCCTACTATCCACTATGTTCTCAGATTGATGTTGCTACTACTTTGCCATGGTTAATGCTTGTCACTAGGGCCCTAGTGCCATGATTTCATATATGAAATTATTATGTTGTCACCAATATATGTGTGTTTTAGATCCGATCTTGCAAGTTGTAGTTACCTACTATGTGTTATGACCCGGCAACCCCGGAGTGACAATAACCGGAACCACTCCCGGTGATAACCATAGTTTGAGGAGTTCATGTGTTCACCAAGTGCTAATGCGTTGTTCCGGTTCTTTATTAAAAGGAGAACCTTAATATCCCGTAGTATCCTTTTGGACCCCGCTGCCACGGGAGGGATGGACAATAGATGTCATGCAAGTTCTTTTCCCTAAGCACGTATGACTACACACGGAATGCATGCCTACATCGCATTGACGAACGGGAGCTAGCCACATATATCTCCGTGTTATAACTGTTGCATGATGAATGTCATCCAAACGAATCACCGACCCATTTCCTACGAGTTTGTTCCACTTCTGCTGTTACTTGTTTTACTCTGCTGCTGTTACTCGTTTTGCCTTGCTGCTGTTGCTACTTGCTACTCCTGTTACTACTGTTGCTACTTGCTACTATTGTCACTACTACTGTTCCTTGCCACTGCTGTTACTCGTTATGCTGTTGTTACCTGCTACAATACTTTTTCGCACGACGTTGACGGGAAAGAATATTTCCCGTCCACCGGCAACTTATGGTGCCATTGATACGACAGTTAGGAATAGTCTGCCTTGTCAACAGATCGTTTCTGACACCGTTGTTATCATACTAATTTGCTACTGATACTTTGCTTGCCGATACTAATCTTTCAGGTGTGGTTGAATCTGACACATTCAACTGCTAATACTTGAGAGTATCCTTTCACTTCCTGACGGGCGAACCAACAAATTTGGGTTGAATACTCTACCCTGTAAAACTGCCGCGAACCCACTCGCTGGTGGGCCATTGCAAGACAATTGCTAATTGTTGAGCAACTGGGACCAGTTCTGGCTCTGTTGCCGCGGAGGCATCAAGTCAGGGACACATCAACAACATTCTTCGAGTGTTGTTGCCGGGGACTGTTAGCAGCAGGCTTCTCGTGTGATTTAAGGTCTCCTCCCGAAGCTTCCAAGTCTTCGTTTAGTCCAGAAAAATCATCAAAATTTTTTGTGCCAATTGGACTTCATTTGGTACTGAAACCTGAAGAAAAAAACATGCAAAAACAACAACTGGCAATGGGCACTAGGTTAATAGGTTAGTGCTCAAAAATAATATAAATTGGTTTATTATGACCCAAAAAGTATCTTAAGATGATAATATAACAACATGGAACAATAAAAAATGATAGATTCGTTGGACAAAAAGTATCTTAAGCATCCCCAAGCTTAATTTTTGCTCGTCCTCGAGTAGGTAAATGATAAAAAGAGAATTTTTGATGTGATATGCTATCCAATCTATAATGTTTTGCATGTATGCTCATTAAGAAATGATCCATAAACAAACACCAACATAGTAATAAATATAAGCACAAGCAACAAAATCACCCATCTTTCAAAGTATATGATCTTAAAAGAATGTCTACCCCCATTAATCTCTCATATTAGCAAAGCATGGCTCCATCTCCACCACATTAATACAAATGTTAAGCACCACGGTATCCAAGTCAGGCAATTGGATCATACTTTTTGAAAGTGAATCAACATTTTATTCTTCGCGCAATACATGAGCGTGAGCCATGGATATATCATAAGGTGGGAAAGAATATGGTGGTAGATATCAAAGGGGTAAAAGTGGAGAAGATAGTCTCACATCAACTAGGCGTACCAACGGGTTGTGGAGATGCTCATCGGTAGATGCCAATGCAAGGAGTACGGACTGCCATGCAAATGATGCACTAGAGCTATAAGTGCATGAAAGCTCAAATGAAGCTGAGTGGGTTGTGCATCCAACTTGCTTGCTCATGAAGACCTTGAGAATTTGAGGAAGCCCGTCATCACAATATCCAAGCCAAGTTTATAATATGATTCCCACTAACATATGAAAATGACACATCATCAGACTTTCTACATGAGGAACATGGTGGCACTTTGAGGCACAAGTGCGGTAAAGGATAGTAGCAAAGTTCCTTCACTCTTTTTCTCTCATTCATTTTGTTATGGTGGGATCATTTGGCGTCCCCCATTTCTCGTTTTCCATCCGGAGTCTCTTCCTGACTTGGGGGGGGGGTCATAGTCTCCATCATCCTTTCCTCACTAGGACAATTCTCTAATAATGATGATCATTACACTTTAATTTACTTAGAACCCATGATAGCTCGATATGACCGAGTGTGAATGCCACTGGAACGAAGCTCCAGATGGGGTCACCACGGAACAAAGACTTGCGGTGGCATAAAAAGTGTTTCGTGGATATATTTAGGATTTCTGGAATATTTGGGAATTTTTATGCTAGAGAACGAGGTAGGAGGGGTCATAGGGTGGCAACAAGGCATTAGGGCGCGGCCACCCCCTGGTCACGCCCCGTTGCCTTGTGGGCTTCTCGTGTGGTTTAAGGTCTCCTCTCGAAGCTTCGAGGTCTTCTTTTGGTCCAGAAAAATCATCAAAAAGTTTCGTGGTACTTGGACTTCGTTTGGTACTGAAAACCTCAAAAATAAAACACGCAAAAAACATCAACTAGCACTTGGCAATTGGTTAATAGGTTAGTGCTCAAAAATAATATAAATTGGTGGATTATGACCCAAAAATTATATTAAGATGATAATATAATAGCATGGAACAATAAAATGATAAATTTGGTGGATACGTATCAAGCATCCCCAAGCTTAGTTGCTCCTCGTCCTCGAGTAGGTAAATGATAAAAGGAAAAAAATTTCATGTGACATTCTATGCAATCTGTAATCTTTTACATGTATGCTCGTTAAGAAACACTGAATAAACAAACATCAACATAGTAATATTTATAAGCACAAGCAACAAAATCAAACATCTTTCAAAGTATACGATCTTAAAAGAATGTCTACCCCCATTAATCTCTCATATTAGCAAAGCATGGCTCCATCTCCACCACATTAATACAAATGTTAAGCACCACGATGTCCAAGTCAGGCAATTGGAATAACCTTTTCAAAGTGAATCAACATTTTATTCTTCATGCAATACATGAGCGAGAGCCAAGGATATATCATAAGGTGGGATAGAATATGGTGGTAGATATCAAAGGGGTAAAAGTGGAGAAGATAGTCTCGCATCAACAAGGCATACCAACGGGTTGTGGAGATGCCCATCGGTAGATGTCAATGCATGGAGTAGGGATTGCCTTCAAATGATGCACTAGAGCTATAAGTGAATGAAAGCTCAAATGAAGCTGAGTTGGCTGTACATCCAACTTGATTGCTCATGAAGACCTCGGGCATTTGAGGAAGCCCGTCATCGGAGTATGCAAGCCAAGTTTATTATATGATTCCCAAAAACATATGAAAATGACATATCATGAGACTTTCTACATGAGGAACATGGTGGCACTTTGAGGCACAAGTGTGGTAAAGGATAGTAGAAAAGTTCCGTCTCTCTTTTTCTCTCATTCATTTTTTTATGGTGGGATCATTTGGCTCCCCCATTTCTCGTTTTTCATCTGGAGTCTCTTCCCGACTTGGGGGGGGGGGGTCATAGTCTCCATTATCCTTTCCTCACTAGGACAATGCTCTCATAATAATGATCATTACACTTTTATTTACTTACAACTCATGATAGCTCGATATGAGTGAGTATGAATGCCACTGGAATGGAGCTCCAGATGGGGTCACCATGGAATAAAGAATTGCGGTGGCATAAAAAGTGTTTCGCTGATATATCTAGGATTTCTGGAATATTTGGGAATTTATATGCTAGAGAACGAAGCAGGAGGGGCCATAGGGTGGCAACAAGGCATTAGAGCGCGACCACTCCCCTGGTCACGCCTTGTTGCCATGTGGGGTTCTCGTGTGGTTTAAGGTCTCCTCTTGAAGCCTCGAGGTATTCTTTTGGTCCAGAAAAATCATCAACAAGTTTCGTGGGAATTGGACTTCGTTTGGTACTGAAAACCTCAAAAAAAAACACATAGAAAATAGCAACTAGCACTAGGCACTGGGTTAATAGGTTAGTGCTAAAAAATAATATAAATTGGTGCATTACGGCCCAAAAATTATCTTAACATGATAATATAATAACATGGAACAATAAAAATGATAGATACATTGGATACGTATCAAGCATCCCCAAGCTTAATTCCTCCTCGTCCTCGAGTAGGTAAATGATAAAAGGAGAATTTTTTATGGGACATGTTATCCAATCTGTAATCTTTTGCATGTATGCTCATTAAGAAATGATTAATTAACAAACATCAACAAAGTAATAATTATAAGCACAAGCAACAAAATCATCCATCTTTCAAAGTATATGATCTTAAAAGAATATCTACCCGCATTAACCTTTCAAATAGCAAAGCATGGCTCCGGCTTCACCACATTAATAGAAATGTTAAGCACCACAAT